>NW_026606735.1:1602500-2255000 GCF_029890125.1 Rhinichthys klamathensis goyatoka | reverse complement strand
TCAGCAAATGGCAGGCAATGCCTTTAGATAATGGCTCAGAAAATAATATGTAAGAGCATGCTTCTATCTCTGGCTGCATACATACCGTACAGTGCATAATCACTGATCACTATTTCTCGTGTCTGAAACAGACATTTGCACTAATACACCACGGCAGACGCTACATGCAGGATACTTTGAACTTCAATTCAGGCTTTCAAAGCTTTTAAAATCATTACCGACAGTCTAAACAAGCATAAACTGCACAGAGTGACAAAGCTAATAAGTGTCAAGGACAGTACATTGTGTGTTTAAGCAAAACAAAAGTTTAGAAGCACATCAAGAACATAATACATGGTCTTTCAGATCAAAGTCCTCTTCCCATACTGTTAAAACAGTATATAGTTCTAATAAATGTGTTTGAAAATGATATCAATATTTATGAGGCATATAACTGAGAACAATTGAGCCATTAGTGCAGTTTTCTAAGCCAAGTATCATACTTATGGTTATAGCGACTTGAATAAACAAACATGATTTTTTTCCCCTTGTGGATAATACGAGTAAACAACAACCAAACAAACACCCAAGCAACATGATAGCAACAATTTAGAACAGTGCTTCGGCCTGTGATTAAAATGGTAAAAAAAAAAAGAAAAGAAGTGCAACAGTAATTTATAATATAACAACATGATACCTGACAGTTGGAAAAGTGTTGTATAGAAATACCAATGCCACAATTTTCTATGTCATAATCATTTGTTAACAAACAAGTATTCATTACTTCAATGAGCTCATTGTTTCTGCCTTAAATTAATACATTTTTAACTGTGATTTGTATATGTACATTTCTAAAATACATAACTTAGACAGTTACCTCTGATAACAATCACTCTAAATTGTAATGTGGACTTTAGTGTGTTTTCTGTAAAGCAGCTTTGAAACGATGTGTATTGTGAATACATTATGTACAAACAAAATTGAACTGAAATACAAAGCTTTCAGACTAGAAATTTCCAGCTTCATTCTGAGCCTGTCTCCGTTGCCCATGAGGCCCGTCACCACAGGACTTGATAAAAAAAAAAGAAAAAAAAGAATGGAAACAATGCAAATTCCCACACGCAGATATTTAAAGTGGAGGAAGGTTGCATAATCCTAAGTCCACTATCTTGGCCACCATGGCATTGGTCCCGGAGATCCCGAGACAACTGGTGCACAGGGTGGTTGCAGGAGTGGCACGCAGTTGAGACAATCATTTCAGAGCTGAACCTTGTAATGTGTTTGCCTCTATGTCTCTATGGTTGAGGAACCCGTTGACTCTCTACAGAGATTGCTCGCTTTCCACACACCAGCCGCAGCTGCTGCCCTGCAGGTTAGCCATAACCCCAGGCTCAAAGGGACACCACCTGCGTTGGCCACCGTTTTCAGGGTTCTCATTGAGCCTGCCCACCTCGACTAATGCCCACAGTGATACTTCGGCTGAAGCCTTCTTCACTGGTGATATAGCCTCAGTGAGCAATCGCCTACTTGATGTTCACCCCCTCACCGCGTGAGGTGCAGGTTGGATTTTGAGGAGGAGTATGAGTATACAGCTTTCTTAAAAGCCAGTTTAGATGAGAAAAAATAGCCCATAGTCACAGTCACAAGTCCTGAAGTATACGCTAAAAAGACAAAACGATTAGACTTTTCAGTTATCAAGCACAAGGTAGCATGCAGTACTTCATATCTGAAGATTCAAGCAAGCTGAGAGTTTAAGCAGTCAAGTGGAAAGAAGTTGCATGTGCGCAGGTGAGTGTCTCCATCTGGTTGATTTTTTCCCCCAATACCGTAGACAAGCAAATGTACACAATATGATAATCGTACGTGTTCATACCGTTATCCCGCTGCACCCATACAACGAACAAGCTGAGCTTTTAACAAGAGGGACGGCTGAACCACATTATCCTTCTTTCTCGTTCAACCAATCTGTTATCGTCTGTCTGCTTTCTTGTTTTCATTTATTATTCTTACCACAGTTTCCTGCATTGCACTGTAAATGCCAATCAATAAGTAACCAATCCACCTTCCTTTGAGAGGCCATTTGTCAGTCAGAGTTGTCTGTCACCAGCCAAAGTAATCATATTTCTCCCCCTTTTTTGTTCTTTTCTCATTTGCCATTTCCTCAGAAGGGCTGGGGTGATTTAATGGATTGTGAAGTGGGCATGTTCCAGCAGCTAGACTGTGGCTGTTCTTGTTGCACTCGGAATGAATGTCGGCAATGCCTTCCGCACTACACTCATAGACCAGCTCTGATTCATCGCAGACCTCCTGCAGATAACTGCTGTATCGCTCGCACAGCCTTCGTAGATACAGATACAGCCGGTTTACTTGCTCTAAGGCCCAATCTAGACTCGTTATGTGAGATACTTGAGCTAAAAAGAAACCGGCTCCTTTAATGGACAGCACACCAAATGTTTACTGCAGCAGGGGCCTATTTGTACGGATATCATTTACAATTGCTGTCTCTCTGTATCTCCTCAACCAGACTAGCAGTGTGAGTCACTGTTGCATTATGTTACAATGTGATGCATAGCACCACTCCGTCTAAATCAAACTCCAGCTGTGCTGCAGTCATCATAAGCATTGTGCGGGGCAGTTAAACATGCAAAGTAAGGCCTCCAGGGCATCCTATGCTGTGAAAGCAAAGCCATGATAACTGGGTTACTCTTAGTTTCATAATCAGGTAATCTGTTGCTATATTTAATGTGATTCCACAAAAATTCAAGTCATCGCCACCTTCTTTCAGGGAGTCGGCAGTTCTTGTATTCAGCTGTGGTCCTTTCCAAAGAGAGGGTACTTGAGCGTTCATGGAACACCTCTGGGGCAAATTAGGGTTAAAAGACTCAATCAAGGGCAAATGTCAAGAGCGAAAAAATTCTATTAAACCTGAATCTCTTTGTTCATGTTGTTTTTACTGAGCGGGCATATAGTCTATAATGGATACTGTAAATGCAATTTTTCTTTTTAAATGTTTTTGAAAGAAGCTCGCGCGGTTGAATTCATTTGATTAAAAATACAGTAAATACTAGGGCTGTGAATCTTTGGGTAGACAGCGAATCGATTCGATTCACGATTCATATGTTTTCAATTTCGTTCAAGAACGATTTGTTCTAATTCAGAACGATTATATTCGAGACGATTGAAATTCTGATTTTCACAATAAAATTCAATCCCATTTGATTAACGATTCGATTCTGCATTTTTTTAAAGGGAAAGTTCACCCAAAAATGAAAATTTTGTCATCATTTATTCACCCTCATGTTGTTCCAAACCTGTATGAGATTCTTTTTTCTGTTGAACACAAAAGAAGATATTTTGAAGAATTTTGGTAACCAGACAGTTGACTGTAGACATTGACTTCCATAGTAGGAAAAAAAAAAATACTATGGAAATCAATGGCTACCGTCAACTGTCTGGTTACCAATATTCTTCAAAATATATTTTATTTTGTGTTCAACAGACTACAGTATAAAGAAACTCATACAGGTTTGGAATGACATGATGTGGGTAAGTATAAACTATGATGAACTATGATGAATGTATGCTACAAAGCTTTGTAAAGAATGTTGAATGTACACATTTTTAAAATTATAAAAAAAGAACCATAACCACGCAATATACCTGTTTCAGCAGTGCAGTACTCAGGCTTCATATTCACAAATATCTGTTTTGTTGTTTTGTATGCCTCTGTCCATGGTGCTGAAATGGCAGAATTCAGTCAGTTGAGATGAGAATAACTCTTTGAAAAAAAGTCTCAGTCTTGTTTTGATTTGACCTATTTAAACATAATGTGATTTGTGATTTGAGTAATTATTAGAAACAAAAGCTTCTGAAATCTCAACTCTATGCGACCAGTTAACTAGTCATTGTATTACATGCTATGTGTCATGCTCTACTCTAATGTAATGGGCAGCAGTACTCGACAATCATGCTACAGTTTTATAGTCTCTCATATTTCATTTCCTCCCATTACAAGCATCACTTCCTTTGCTGCCACTGTATTTCATGCAAAATTTCATGTTTTTGAGCCCCCCCCCCCCCCCCCCCCCTGTGTTCATATGGTAACGTCTAAATTAACTAGTTTAATTCAAGTCAAATATATTTCATTTCACCAACTCAACCTGAGCACCCATGCAATACCTCCAAGCCTAAAACAGAGGGTGTTTCCACACTTCAAGACTCACTTGAGAAAGTAAATGATAATGAAAGTAATTTTAAAGCTCCTAGAGCAACCAGTGTCTGTTTTCACTTTTTCAGTGCAAAGAGGCAAAATCATGGCCTGAAAAAACAGCAATTGCTAGTTTTAGAATCAACTTCATACAACCCATAATTTTGTTGGCATAACTCAATTTCGGCAGGCTGATTTAATAAAAAAAAATAAAAAAAATTCTGACCTGAATAAAAACAGTTAGATGTTATGTTACCATATGAAGCAACTTTTTAGTTTATCTGAAGCAAATAAAAATACACAGAACAGTGCTACAATATAACTCTAAAAGCAAATACCTTTCTGCTTACAATGTGTAGAGCCCCAAAGGCATACAACTGGTTTTAGGTATATTCTTTGTGAAATCCTTCTTTAATTACTACCTAGTCTCTACCCTTAATAAAATGGCTTCCTGGCGATCGGAAATCCACACCCCACTCTCCCAATCTCATTACTGGTAAATTCTTGGCAATTGCTTGGTGCCATTTGTTTTGCCACAACTCTTGTTGTGGTACCTACGGACCATCTGTCAGCCATGGAAACTTCTAAAAACATTCCACGAGATGAGACAATATTTTAATTACTCCCGTGAGACTGTTTCAAAGACAAGCAGGTTTAAACCAAAACCTGGTACAACAGAGAGCAGGTGGTGGAGGTGACTCTTACTCTTGGATAGCAGAGCTAGTGAAATTGTATTTATACGTGCGGCTCCGCAGCCAAGCTTTTATTATATTATTTTTAGAGATGTGTCTGTGGATCTTGTTAAAACTCTAGAAATGTGCAAAGATTTATATATAAATAAATTGTTACGGGCATGTTTCCCAGAAAGAATAAAGTCATTTATTTATTCAGTAGCTGATTGTGAGGAACAATAACATTTAATTCAATCCAGAGGAGTTCACCGAGTTCAGAAATCGTTTTCTGAGACTATTTATTCTTTAACCTTTTGACCACACTCGGCTGCGATAATTTTGTCGAAAGCACAACTGACCTGCTGCTGGATATATTCATGAAGGAAACACATCAACTAGTCTATCATACACCTGCCCATAAGTTATTCATAACCAGTGTTGAGTGGGGTGGGTTTCCAAAACGTCTCTGAAAGGGGCTGTTTTCAGAGACCCTCCAGACGTCATTAGGCACAGCAACGACCATCAGGAGGCTTTTGTGCAAGACTGCAGTTGAAAGGCAGTAATTGTTAACACGTGTAAGAAATTAAAAACAAAATTCTGCAAACTGTCAAAGCATCAAAAGGCCCTACTTAGAGCTTTCAGTCTCTGTGAGTTGCTGGTTCATTTGCATTTCTTTCACATACAAACTGAATACACTGCTAAAATCTCATTTATTTGGGTCAATGAGCAATGATGCCAAATAAAATCAACCTAAAACCTTCGATTGACAAACACAGAACCAATACATGTTTCATCAAATGCCTAGTGTTTCTTTCACCCTTTCTCAAAGTCGTGCGGTGATACGTCTTAGTAAAGCAGGTTGTCTTTCTCTGTAAAACTCTTTAAAACTGATGCTACAGGAAAGCTAATCCTTCTGTAAAAGTGCATAAAATGCCATAATTACTGCAGACAGAACAGAACAACGTGACACTGTGTAATCCCAGCTTTTTAATGTCGCTTTAAGGAGGGCCGGGATTACAAAACAATGAGCTGCCTTCATGGGGGAATATAAGGTATATGCGTGCATACATGACTGTTAAATGTGGGAGGAAAGTATGTGACAACATAACAAATGCAACCCGGAGCACTTTAGGGATTCATTTCATTACAGAACAATGAGCCCTTAAACACACACACATTTAGCTGAAGTCCTTACTGAAAGATACAGTACCAAATACCAAAACAATCAGATTTTTAAAAAAAGTCCAGAAGGTTTTTATATACAAAAAGATTTTCTTCCAAATAGATTAATTGGCTGATAATGCCACATGGATGAGTTTCAATGCATCTTTAATAGATAAAAAGCAAAACTATCTCCCAAAAAGCCCAGTTGTATCACCCCATCACAACCAGATATGACAAGAAAAATATTTCCAGATATTTTTACATAAAATATCAATATAAAAAAGGAACAAATTATTGCTAGTACAGATCTTTAAATAAATGTACATGTATTTCCGAGATGTTTTCGTAATGCACACACACACACACACACACACACACACACACTTTAGTAATGAAGTTATCTGAAATGAGTTTTGTAGTGGAGGTGAGTAGGAGGTATGTCTGAGAAGTTAAGGTTAACTTTTAAGTTGTTCTGGAAGTTTGTCATTCAGCCTGTGTGTGAACAAAAAAAGAAACTAGATAAGGGCAAAGGAATGAAAAAAAAATGTGGGGACTTAAAGGAGGCTGGCGATATGAGAACATCAAAGGAATCACCTTCCTTGTTCTTGCAGTTTTTCTTGTTTCTCTTTACGCCTCTGTCTGTCACACCTATGTATCCACAGGCCAAAGGATACAATAGTGCTGCAATAAGCGTTACTTTTACTAAAGAGACCCAGAAAATATTTAAAATACGCTCTCTCTTCATTGTAGTCAAGAAAGAACCTGGAAGCTACAGCTCTGCAGAAAGCTCAAGGGAGAAACTTACAACATCCAGTTGAACTGTATATAAAATCTCACTTTGTGTTCAGCATCATCAACTAAATCTCTATCTCTACATGTCATGTAAGTCTTGGATATCCAAGTGTTGAAAGACAGTCTTTCTGTGTTAGGTGAAATCAGGTCATTGACAGCAGTCTGAAGCAGTGTGAAAGCATCAATTGGATGTAAAGTGTTATGGGAGGATTCTACTATAAACACCCACTGAACCAAGCGTCTCTTCTTCAAAAAGGATAAAAAGATACAGTGGAAACTGGGGGAGGTTTGGCCTAGCGGTTAAAGATCTGGACTGGTGAGTTTGAAGCCTCCCTTTTCAACCCCAATAGACCTGATTCACAGCAGCGCCATCTTTGATTTTTAACGGGAATGAAAGCGAGGCTGTGATGGATAGACATACATCTCTTCAGTGGGTTGTACTGTTTTTTTTTTTTATGTGTGTTTTTGAATTGTTCTGCTGACTGCAAAAATATCTCTCCAAGAACTTCCAGTAGACAAAAAACTCAACATGAGCTGCGGAAAATTACAAATTATCTAAGAGATTTATACAGGTTTTTGCAGCGGATGCCATTGAAAACACGGTAAGCCTATCCCTCACAGCATTGATTTATACCTGTCATGGTGCTGCTCTGAGCAAGGTCTTTTTAACCCTTTATTGTGACCTTGAGCAAGGCACCTGGCCCCAGGTTGCTCCAGAGGAGTTGTGTATACATTTTTAAGCAAATGACTAATTGGTTCCTAAACTTGAATATAATTATTTAGAAAGAAATGACATTTTAATGAAAACATTACAATATGTTGTGCTTGTTGATGCATGCATGCTAAAGTAGATAGATCATTTTTGACAATTAAGAGTATAAGATGTTATATTGTACACTTTCAGATAATGACTGTCCACTTTATACATCTTTCAGATATTCACTTATTTGTTGTATTTTACTGTTATACAATTGAGAACACTGTCCACTGCCACTAAACACTGCAATCCAACCAGACACAACTATTTTCAGATATATATTTTTGATATATAAAAAGGTTTAACAACATACTGCTAGTATAGGAATAAAAAAAAATCATATATATACATATATATAAAAATATATTTTTAAAAATGTAGTTACTTTTTTAGAATGCATAATTTGGTCAAATAAATATATTTAAAATGATTTGTAAAATGTATGAATTGCGTGTCATTTTTTTTTTAAATTAACCCAAATATTTTATATATATATATATATATATATATATATATATATATATATATATATAAGATGTTCGCCATATGTTCATCAATTAATGAAGGCCTGGTGCATGGCATTTTGAATAAATGGTAAATGAAAACCTAGATGCAATTATTTTCATATATCTGTTGTAGTTTATGTTAATTCAGCTCTGAGTATTTTAAAGATTATAAAATAATGCAACATATTGTAAGACAATTTTTAAAAATACTTTTAAAATAAGTTTTCTAAATAATAATAATAATAATAATTGTAAGACAATAATCGTAAGAAAGTATTCAATGTTTATTATATGTTTATTATATGCTATTTTGCAGCACCTTCAACTCCTACATCACAACCCTAAATACATGGTATCCACTATGTGAAACTCTGAAAATAAAAATATCAGGAATTATTATGCTTGTTCTGAAATAAAACATTAAAAGAAGAAAAACATTAATGTATTCTTCCTTTCCGATTGAATAATTCATGCATCAGAGGGTTAAATGCTCCTTCCCCTTATTTGGCCTCTGTGTTGATCTACAGCAACAAACACCGCAGGTATCACTCGATCGCTCTTTCTCACTCGTTACCAGTGAGGTGTTGGTCATTTCCCACCAGGGGTGGTTGGCCCTGCAAGGCGATCATATCAAACCTTACATCCCTAGCAGTTTCAACCACACCACCTTAAAGCTGTAAGATTTGTGTGATAAAATATCCAAAAATCACTTGCACAGTGTGATATATTTCCTGCAGTTGTGTACTTACAATGTCCCAAAAGTTCCCAAAGATTTTTAATTTCAGAGAAATTCCAATTTTAAATAATGGCTCGTCCCTGTTCACTTGTCGCACGTCAATGACGTAATATCCGCGTTATCCCTGGTTTCCGCTCGTACTGCCATAGTAACCATGGCGACAGACGTGGGCAACACTGCGTTATGTCTAACGGCACGCTCACGCTGTTGTTGTTTCGTCCAAACATTATGGACCATGGCAAGCAGACTTTGGGACAAAAGGAGAACTAAAACGAGGATCAATATCAGCGTGGCGTTTTCGAGATGCCGAGTCTGTGACAAACTTCGGCTTTACAGAGACGCCATTCTTGCATGTACTTTATTAGACAGGTGAGCAAATGTACATTCAACTAATCAATGTTATATAGCTCAACATGATGAAATGTTAGAATGTGATCAGTATGTTATTCTAATGTTGATCTAGCTTACTGCTAGTCTCATACAGACAAACTAACACAGAATAACATTATAACTTTCAACACACTCAAATGCAGTTTAGTGTTAGTGTAGACCAAGTGAAACAGAGCTGTGTTACCTCACAAATTTCCTTATTCCTTTATATCCGCGGGATTCGCGTGTGGGGCTGATATCTGTCTCTCATTAGCAATCGCGACCTGCTTCATACCACAGTCATGTTAAAAACATCAATGTATTCACTCATCCATAAACATTATTAGATCCATCAGCATGACGAGAAGTTCCATAATTCCGCTTATGCGTCATCAACCTACGCGCTTTTGTTATTGTAAGAGGTTAGCGATCCCTAGCGGCGAAAAAAAAAGTACATATTTTAGCTTTAAAGAGAAAAAAAAGAGCAGGCCTTTGACAACAACTCTGGCATCTGACAAGCAAGGCACTGGTACATGATCTTAAACAGGTAAACCTGCGTAAACACACAGAAAATGATTGTTTAGCATTTGCATGATAAACACCATTTTTTGGACAGGTCTAGATTAGAAGCTGGCACTTTAAGACCAGATGCGGCCTCGTGCTTTCTCCTGTGTCACTCTCCCCTGCCAAAGGACACAAATCTCAGTCTAACGTTTGATATAAATGCACTCTGGCATTTCTGAGGCTTCTGGTTGAGTGTTCACAAGAGTAAACTGCAGAGGGATGAAACGAGACTTAATGAGATTTGGAGTGTTCGGATCTCACTAACCCTCCTGCCATCTGCTTCCCCTGAACGCAGGCCTGCCGAAATCATATGACAGCACTGGACAAATACAAGCGCTAATGCTCTTTTAATGAGTTGTGCCATGCGAACACACGTACTGACTGTAAACACAGACTCACGTGCTTATAGTTGCCGTGTGTGGTTAAGGATAATGCACAATGAGTATCTCAAACTTGCGGGTCTGGGAATGTAGACACGCAAACACAAGCTACAAATAAGTGGTATTAATTTAGCAGTTCACATACTCAGTGTATACTCAAATACTTGCGCATTTAATTTAGACTTTAATTAGTGAGATCAGCTCTGGGTTGCAGACAGCCCACCCACAGACTGTTCACTGACCGTCTGATGAATATTGCATAAAAAGGCCAAGACCTTTCTCAGAACTGATAGCTCTAATCTGATTGGTTTACCCGAGAGTCATGGTGCAAGGGTTTTTATCAATCTGATGGGACTTAACATTGTGTTTCTAGGCTGCCACATTTAACAATTCCAACTTGGGCTGGTTATAAATATTGATATTTCAATTGATGCTTTCCATAATATAATCTCAATATAATTTTTTTACCATGAGAGTGTTTTCATGTACCGCTTCCCAGCAATGTCGCACCACTGCTGCTGAAAACAGTTACAGCAAAAGTAAGTTATATTTTACCACAGTTTAAAGTCTGAATTGAATGTGATTAAAAGGGCCTGTATCACAAAACGACAGAAATATACGTACATCTTTCAGGTGAGTTGTCCTCACAAACTGCATGCGACAACACAGTGTGACTGGTAGTCTGATTCATGAACAAATGACTCTAATAAACAGGTTCTTCTTAGTGAATCAAAAATACACAGCACAACCAGTGTAGCCTGATTCTGGTTCTCGAACAAATGACTTGGGTCTTGAGTTACTGTATTTCCATTCCATTCATGTGAGATTATAACTGAGGTGATCATTAGGGTTGGGTATCGTTTGAATTTTATTGATTTCGATTCTTGTCGATTCCCGGTTTCGGTTGCTTCCAATATGGTAATAAAAGAAAAATTAAGTCAAACATTTAGTCTTTTTGCAAACATTCTGTTGCAGCTAAATACCATGAACAAGAATTAATAGCCTAAAGAACAACTAACAAATTAACTAGACATCTAATATAAATTTCAAACATTATTGAAGATGAGTATACAGTCAGTAATACAATAAGAACAAACAAAAAAAACAAAAACAAATTAGTAATACCACAAATAAATACAACGGTTAAAAAAATACAAAAGTTCCGAAAATTAAATCAAATGTAAAATAACACTGCATAGTTTCCTTTTTATATAAAAAAAAGATTAATCCTTAAAGTAACAAAAGTTATTCAGTCAAGATTAGTGAGTGATTTTATTTTAATTTTGTTCTTAACAATAATGACACAGATGTCAGAAGGTTTATTAGGCTACTGTCACTTTAACCCTTTAACAGTCACACTAAGAAATAATTTTGCAAAAAAATATTTATTGCTAAAATTGTGTTCTTGACACCTCAATTAGCAACTTTTCAGGGTTTTTTTTTCTCAGATGACCCATTCACTAAGCGGACACACAAGTCATTAACATTAACATTATCCATGAATAAGTTTTTTTAATTTTTTTTTATTAAAAACATGTACTTATTGTAACACCTACAATACATGTAAGACAGTGCAACAGTAAACGTAATATAATAAAAATAAAATAAAATTTAAAGTAAATAAACAAATACAACAAAACGAAATAAATAATGATAATAAAAACAATAAACATAATAAATAATTATTAAATGATATTACAAATAATAAACATAAATAATAGATATAGTGGCAATCTGTATAAAAAGACATGTAATATACTAGAAATATAATAAAACAAATTATTGATATGATAGGGTAACAAAGCATTGTTTTTTGTTGTTCAAACAAAGGAACAACTTCTCATCCTTAGATTAGATGCATTTTAATATTTTGATTATATTTCACATCCAATGTACAAAAGAATAAATTAGAATAGAATATCAAACACAAACTTTGTGGACAAAAGTATTTAGACACCCGACCATTACACCAAAGGGGACTTTATTCTAAATAAATAGACATTAATATTGAGTCGGTCCCTCCTTTGCATCTATAACAGCTTCTACTCTACTCGGAAGGCTGTATTATGGTTGTGTTGCTGCGCTAGCTTAGCCTGGCTCCGCCCTACTACGTACTTCAACTCAATTTTCTTTTTCCTTCAGTACTAGTACAAATGTAGGCTACAAATGAAATGTACGAGAGTCTGGTGGGACCAGGCTAGCGCTAGCTAGCGTCCAGTTCAGTTTACCCTGACTGGGCAACTCGACCGAGTGGTCACGCACTTTTTCTGCGGTAACACAGAGAAAAATTGTATTGCTGCCATCCAAGACAATATACTGTTAGGATGACTAGAACATGAAATCCGCTTTAAAAAAATATTGCCTCAACTCAGCCAGTGTTTGAGGAGAGAAGTCGCGTCAATACACGTCCGGTTTTGTTTTTGTTACATAATTTAAAGTAATACCTGGGAGAAATGTTATTTTATATGTAAGCAAAATAGGCATCGTAAATGAAAAGTACCCAAATGAATCGATATAAAATAAAATTAAATCAAAATATAATCATAAAATGGGTATCGATAAGCGGTTGTATTTCCAAAGAAGAATTAAACACTGGAGTTTGCAAAAGTTCATGACACTGAATCTTTAAAAGAACAGCAAGTAAACATGATATCATTGAGCAAATATATTCCACAGTGTTATACATGATTTACCCAAAAAAGATATTCTCAAAAGCACTCTTTTCCCACAAACCACATTTTTCCCATTTAGCAACAGAACTGCTATTGATTTTTACAGTACAGAATTAAAAATAAAGCCATCTAAATGCATTCAGTGCTTACAATTATATACAAAATAAAACAGTCATTGCTAATCTTCCATCACATCAGAATCTTCATATTGGTTAGAGTCTTTGTGCTGACCTCAATTGCATTGGCATAAATAATCACTAAGGGACTAGTCTTCATTAAAACCGCAGCAGAACTCAACAATGACTCCTTGTACTCAGAGCAGTCTGTACAAACCTCTATTTGTGCGAGTCTCATTGTTTGATGTGAAGCAAACATGGCAGTAGATGATTTCTCCCCCTCAAGTCATACTGATGTGTCCAATCTCCAGATGACATATTGATAAGGGGATGAATAACAAGACTGAAAATCTCTAAATCTGTCCAATTTTACTCTGACACCAGCTGCTGAGAGGGCTGTGCACCACAGAGTCATTGGATGGGGAAATTAATAAGGAATAATTAGGCATGACAAATCAGAAATTTACCGTCAGACCAATTAAAGCCAAATTGGTTTGACATACTCTCACCTTCTGATTAGCAGAGGAAGGAGTGGAATTACTGGCGATTCAGAGGAGGAGATTGGGCACATTCTGGAGTCACTATGGCAAGGGAACAAGAAATATGGTGCGATCAATGAAAGCATCTTATTATAGGCTACATTTATTTATAGGCGCCTTACATGACACTCAAGGACACCTTACAAACACAATAAAACAATCAACAATAAACAAATACTCATTTTTACAACATGTATGATCACATAAAAGCCTGCTGAAAAAGATGGGTCTAAAGGCGAAATTTAAAAACACAAAGACTTTCACTGTTTCGCACATCTTGTGGCAGCAGGTTCCATAAATAAGGAGCTGCATGACTAAAGGCTCGGGACCCCATGGAAGTAGTGCGAGTTCGAGGGAGAACAAGTGTGAGTGAAGAAGATGATCTTAAAGTCCGAGTTGGAGTGTAAATATGAAGAAGGTCAGATAAGGGGCAAGATTGAGTGCTGTGTAAGCAAGAAGAAGAATTTTAAAAGTAGTACGATATTTAACCGGGAGCCAGTGTAAGTGTTGTAATATGGGAGTAATGTGTTCAGAGGAGTTCTGCAGATGATTCGAGCAGCGAGTTCTGTACTAGCTGAAGTTTGTGTAGTAGCTTTGAAGGCAGGCCATAAAAAAGAGTGTTGCAATAATCTATACGGGAAGTGACTAAAGCATGAACAAGAAATAAGCAGAGCGAATGACACTGTTATTATGTGTGCTTCGAATGAGAGAGTACTGTCAAGGATGACCCCCAGACTTTTAACTTGTTTAGATACAGACACGGGTAAGTTGTCAATATTCTCAGATGAACGTGGATTTCGTCAGATTGGTTTTTTGAGCCAACAAGAAGAATTTCCGTTTTACTGCTGTTAAGTTTAAGAAGATTTGAAGTAAACCATTCTTTGATCTCTGCTAAAGAATCTGAGAGGACAGATGGAGGAAAAGTAGAGGTAGGTTTGGAAGACAGGTAAAGTTTGGTGTCGTCTGCATAGCAGTGGAATTGAATACCAAATTTCCTAAAAATATTACCAAGGGGTAAAAGATAAATAATAAATAAAAGAGGACCCAATACTGAGCCCTGTATTGACATACACCTGTATTGACATACGAATGCTTTGAATGAAACTGCTTCAACTGTACAAATTGAGTACGACCCGTAAAGTACGACCGAAACCAAATCAAGGGGTACCAATAATTCCAATAGACTCCAATCTGTCTAACATTATGTGTAACATCTTAAAAAGGAGTTTGCTGAACAGGAGAAAAATTACAAGAATTGTGGTTCGGAGGAAACTGGAAGTGTAGTTTACAATTTGTAATGGTAACATCTGGTTGGATGCACATATACTAACTAGATTAAATCTTAGTCTCAACCTCAGCCCATGGACCGTTGGCACACACAATGGGAAACACTTTGAGAGCTTCGAAGTCGTCATCTGATTGGATGTTTTCTACAGGATTTCTTGGAGACGTTCTTTAATGGTATGCCTGGAAACAAAGCCGTCATGACACCAAGCCCCCTAATGGAAGAAAAAAGCCATCGTGTTTACAACTGTGAAAATAATAGCTTATGAGGATCAACTAAACGCATGTTTTTTTTTTCAAAAGTATGTGAAGTTTGCAGCGCCATTGCTGCAGTAATCATGCACAACGTTCTTGAATGAATACTTCATTAGATACACGCCGATCTGTTATCTTAGGGATATCGACTTTACATTCTCATGCACCTACACATGATGCAGAATAAAACTAACTCTGATTGGTTGCTTTACATGTCAGTCAGGCAGCCTCTGGGCGGTCCTTAGCCAATGAAAGCTTCGATGGAGTCCAGACTTTCTGCCATCAGTCTAAAGTACTGGCTATGTGAGAATAGCTTTAACTAGACTTGCATGCATCCAAGGTCACTTTTTGCCCCATTTAAAGTGTTTTTCATTTTTATGACAAAAATACTGCTCTATGAAGGCAACAATTCAATTCAATTCAATTCAATTCAAATTTATTTGTATAGCGCTTTTCACAATACATATTGTTTCAAAGCAGCTTTACAGAAAGTGCATTTCAGAAATGTACATAGAAAATACAGTTAGTTAATCATCATGTATTAATTTAGGGCATAACATATCGCCGGCGTTGAGTCGTCTCTTAACAGGCGTCGAGTCATCTCATCGCAGGTGTTGGGGCATCTGAAGTCTCCGTGAGAGACTGGATACAAACTGGAGCTGACGAACGCTATTTACCTCGGGACTAGCGTCCCGAGATAACAGCAGAAAAGCAGATGGGAAATAATTAGCGTAGCTGCTGTTCATAATATTAATGCATTCGATCTGATTCAACAGTAGTATAAAAGGTAAGCATTATGTGAATGCTTGGCTAAAGAGATGCGTCTTTAATCTTGTTTTGAACTGGGACAGCGAGTCTGAGTCTCGAACAATATCAGGAAGGCTATTCCAGAGTTTAGGAGCTAAATGCGAGAACGTCCTCCCTCCTTTAGTGGACTGAGATATCCTAGGAATGACCAGAAGCCTCGAATTTAGGGATCTTAAAGAACGCGATGGATTGTAGGGCGATAGAAGGTCCATTAAATACGTCCAACACAACATTTTGTCCAACACAAAATAACTACACCAACAATAATGTACTGTTGTATGTTTTTGGAATCTAATTGTATCGAGTTGTTAGGTGTCTAAAGATTCCTACTCCTATGTAATACAATGATTTGATTAATAAAAAAAAAATAAAAAAATAAATGCTTTATAAAAATACAATGCTACCTGCACAATTAATGTAGATTCAGACTAACAGGTTCAGGCTAAACGTGAAAAAAGGGCAAAGTGTACTGAATTACAATTAAAAACCGGACAGACAAAAGAAAACATTCATCACACTGAATTTTTGGTATTTGCTAAGTACTGAAGTTGCTGAGATCTTTGTTTGGCTTTTAAATTACTGCACTGTGTACTTTTTCACATGCAAAAATAAAAACTACAATAAAAAATATTACAAAACTGTTTCCAGACCTTTCTAGACAGCACTGTTTATTTTTATGTGCAAAGGACACTAACAACAACAAAAAATGAATTAATTAATTAATTTATTTATTTGACATGGACATACAATTACATTGGACGAACCATATGCATTTGTTTAAGTGTTTTAGCACAAATGCTAATTTTCAACACCTGTCCACGGGAGGCTTTTGGAAATAAAATACAATAACAAAACTAGTTAGCATAATAATACTAAAAATACTAACAGAAAAGGATAGCTAAAATATACCATATAATTTTATGTTAAATATAAAACCCTGAAAAAAAAAAGTACAGACAATACTGTTTCCTCCTTCCTGTTTGTCATCCAAAATTACACTCTAAAAAGCTATATGCTTTGTAATATATCTGAGAAAAGCAAGCAATGCCACCAAATTCGATCATTTTACTGTAAGATGACATATTCATTCAGACATGCCTCACAGACTTTTCTTGAAGCTCTCGGCTGATTCAGAATTGCATTTGAAATCAAAACATGTCAAAGAAAAACATTTGGGATGCAGTACATGTAGTGTATGTTGTGTGCCGAATCTGTTTGCAGTAAATATGTTGTTGATATAATACAAGGAAACCTTTCCAGCAGCTTCCTCCCTCTCAACGCTTTGTTACACTGTTGCATAATTTTAACGCTGGTTCCATTTAAGCAAATTGTTTTCCCGTTCATTTGAGCTTGTGTGTGTGTGTGTGTGTGTTCATGCACATGTGTTACAGCTGAAACCATACTGCTCCAGGACCATTATCCAGAGAAAATGAAACACCTCTATACCGCCTGAGGCCGTGAACACTTCCCCAAACCCCCACACTGCGGAGAAAGAGAGAGAGTGGTATCCCTCTGAAATAAGGGAAACACAAAATAAACTGTTAAATCTCAAAGCTAAAACTGAAACTAGAAGAACAAATGTGACAGAATGTCAAAATTATGAGAACCAGACCACAGCCTCTGCACTTTTGGATACATTTTGAAAAACCAAAAGTATCCCAAAGCCCAGATTACCTAGAGTGTGTTTACTGACTGACTGATGCATATCGAACACAAACAAGCAAGTTCTATTCTAATTAACTGGGTGGAAGTTTGTGGCAAAAAATGTTATATTTTTTTACCAGAAAAATACAAAAAGAGGCTGTTAGTAGAATGCAAACAGAATATTATCAAGCACAACTCAAGTATATTTCAGTATATATTCAGTTATATAATACTTATTACTTTTGGACAGAATGAAATTATAAGTCTAAATTTTCAGTTAATTTCACAGCGTTATACATTTAAAGACAGTTAACATTTTGTTGCGGTACATAATTGGTTAGACAACATTTCTTTCTAATTTGGCTTGTTTTGCCCATGAACAATCTGTTAAGTGGACCAGAAGTAGTGAATAGTCAAAAGTATAACTACAAAAAAAATAGTAGCTTTCACACTTCACACTGAAATTCTTGTATTAAATATTCTGAAAAAGAATATTTTTAAACCATATTTGTGTTAACACATTTCATGCAAATTACTAATTACTACTAAACCGATTTCAAATCAGAAATAAAACTCAATGCAATGCAAACAGATAAATGTCTCTACTCTCGAAATGTCTAATCTAAATCATCACCAGTTCTTTCTCTGGGCACAGTTTGACACAAACACTAAATACATATAGATTGCTGGGGTTTATTTAGCATATGTCCATTGATTTATTCAAATGCAATGCAAATATATAGCAGGGTTACTACTTGTACTGTATGTGCTGTTTTCTATCAAAGACAGTTCTGTTTTTGACATGCAATTACACACCAGTCTGCTCACTAGGAAAGAGTGACACCAACACACACACACACACACACACACACACACAAAACATTGCGATTTTTCTGATAAAAAATTTGAGTAAAAAAAAATCACAAATTGCTGCATGCTTGCTTGTAGGGCTGTCCAATTTGTTAAAAATATTGTGATTATATATCATTATTATTATTTTAATAATTATTTAATTTTACATTACAACTGTAAAGTTACCATACTATTAATTACAATAATCACAGTCTTAATTTCTTCATTTTCAAAAGTCAAACCATAAGACTTTAATTTTGTTGGATTATTTTCAAGCACTTCTCATTACAAGTATGGGTTGCAGCATGTCAAGCGTGTGTTAAAGCGACCAAAACTCAAAGCAGACACAGAGATTCAGCATTCACTCTGAGAATCAATCTGCAAACATCACAGATAATGAGCTGCTCATGTGTAAGAACGCAGTGCCACCTTTTACTCTGAAACACCCAGTGCATATATTTAAAGGGGTGGTTGATTATGATTTCACTTTTCTAACTTAAGTTAGTGTGTAATGTTGCTGTTTGAGCATAAACAACATCTGTATAGTTACGACGCTCAATGTTCAAAGCAAAGGAAGATATTTGCATTTAAAGAAATCGTTTTTTAAGGACTAGCTACAACAAACGGCTAGTAGGGACTACACAACATTACTCCCGGGTTAGTGACATCACTAACCCTAAAATGTACATATTGTACATGTTGTCACTTCTTCTTGAGTCTCTCCATCATTGTCCGACTCCAGTTTAAACATAAAAGGCAGAACAGTTTCTGACATTTTAGTGCTTGTCTGCGTGAGGTATTCGGAGCACACACACACACACACACCAGCTAAAACTTCACATACACACTCTGGGGACAACAGAGACTTATTTTATATATTGTAAAAAGGGGCATTATACCACCCCTTTAATTAAATCACAGCCTTTGTAAATTCTGTTTTATTTCGATGAATCATGCAGCCATGTGATTATAGCTTCACTGAGCCAAATGTGAAATCTGTGTGTTTAAAGGTTTAAGATGTCACATATTTCCGTGTGAAAAGCAGAGTGCAGATATTGCGGTTATGCCAAAGCCTGAATAGCATGAAGCCTCTTTATCATTGTAACCCTGACTAATAAATAAATATTCCAGAGTCCCACAAACAGACGTTTCATCTGATGCCATTTGAATGCCATTTCCTGGTGGCCCTGATGACTTTGGCAGGCCAGACAGATGCACGCACGTGGGCGCGCGCCGCGCGGGTCCCTACCGGATGTGTTTATCAGATTCTCACAAAGGCCTCTGGGGCAAGCTGCCATGCCGCTGACGCTGACATGTGGATGCGTGCCTGCTAAGTGAGATGGATGGGATCGGCACCCGCTCAAACAAAAGTCTCACTCTCCTGCACACACATGCGCGGACAGATGCGCACCTCCCAACCTGTCACACACACTTCAGCATGTCATCTATCTCATGCTTATCCAGCCTCAACACACACACGTAACAGCGGCCTTGTGTCCTGGTCAAAGAATTCCAAATGACTTCTGTTTTTTTTCCCCAACATCTCTCATTCTGATTATTTTTTCTTCAGTCAATGTCTATGCAGACCGACCCTGTCACTTAACCTTTATTTCTCTCTCTCTCTCTCTGTCTTTCTCTGGAAAAATAAAGACAGAGTACGGAGATGACATATCCACTCTGAGCCCAGAAGCTCTCTTTATCACTCTCGCCGACAGACAGTCAAATCGTTTTAAACGATCACAGTAAGGCACTGGGTCAGGTGAAATAGGAGCGTCTTTCTGTAATGCAAGAAAAAGACATTTATTGTAATGTAGCATCTGTAGGTCAAAACTCATTTTTCAGTTGGTACAGGTTATGGCTTGTTCCCAAGATGACATTTATCTGAACACCATCGTGCCCTTCGGTGTGGCAGGTATCTATTAGCCTTAAGTAATATGTCACATATAAATGCTAATTATACAACATTATTATATTAATAATGTCATCCGCATGTACAACATGCGTCATGCTGTAATTGTCATGTGACCTACCACACTGGTTCATTACACAGTGTCCTAACCATACGATTCTAGCGAGACGAGACGAGACAAAATCAATAAAAAAAATCACAGCCAATCAGAAAACCGTGTGTGCAGAGTCTCTCTGGAAACGCACTGCACTAGCAACGAAATAGACAATAATCAAATTCATAAATATTAAATCATTTTAACATTATAAAAAAAACACATAGAATACTGAGTGACTGAAAAAAAACCTGTCATATATAAACTTGTTCACATTCAGTTGACAGTTTGAACGTTCTTGTTTCCTTTCATTTATTTTTGAAGATCTCAGGTGAATTATCCATTTATCTTATTCATTGCTTTTTAGTGTGGCTATACAGGTCTCACAAAATTACATTCAAACTCATAATAAATTTGTTTAACATTAAATAGCCTAAAGCACATAATCAGTGATTATCTTTGTTATACGTTGTATGTTGTTGTTCCTGGTGCGACATTGCAGAAATAGAAATCGTTTCTGAAACAGAATCGTCGCGTATCGGCTAGTCGTAGCTGGTTACAAAAACTCAGATTAACCTTTTATCGCTTGTCGTGGTGCGTCTGGTTAGGAGCAGCCCGATCTCACGGCAATTCCTACGAATTTTACGAGGTGGCTAATTCGTACTAATTCATACGACCTCACTCGTACAAATTCGTACGATTTTTGCTAATTCGTACATATTTTACGAGTTACCAAATTCGTATGAATTCGTACGAATGACCTACCCCTGACCCCGCCCCTAAACCTACCCATCACGTGGGTTTAGACAAATCGTACAAATTCGTACGAGTGAGGTCGTATGAATTAGTACGAATTAGCCACCTTTTAATCACTCGTACGAATTCGTACGAATTGGTCGTGAGATAGCGTTGGTTAGGACACGGTGTTAGGAATGTGCTTACATGCAAACTAACTGGCCATTCCATTGTTGTTTTGCTATTTAAAAATGCGCTCAGACGTGTTTGACCACTCCGCTTTCGTCTCGCTTGCAGATCTTTCTTTTTTCTTTTCAACTGACCGGGGTCACACTTTTTTTTAACCACAAAAACACATTCTGTGTAAATGGCCCCTAATTGTGTCATAGCTTCAGTTGGAGCTTTTCCCGTTTGACGGAGCAAAAACAGACAAACTAATAAGTAATAGCCTACTGTCTAAAATGAACTGCTGTATAAAAGCAATATTACATATTGGTCACATCATTTTATCCGCATTTATAAGCATGACTAATTAAATACTGTTAAAAGAGTTGAATATTAATAACAAGTTAATATTGAATTATATATATTTGGTGTTTCTCCCCTCATTTTCTTATATTTATTATTTTTTTCATATTGATTTAAATGCTTATTTTTGTTTATTAAAACAAAAGCATTGCAGTTCAACAAATTGCTGTGGAAAAATCATCTTTATTAATGATGTTGTTACAACACTGTGGCCAAAAGTAATAGTCTCGTACATTTTCAACTAAATTAGGAGATTTTGGAAGGAGAAGAAGGATTTTAAAGAAAAAAAGAAAGACTTCTTACATAAATCATGAACTTAATGAACCAGTGTTATATTCAATTGAAATGAGGACTTGTGCATTTAATCTGGAAACGAAGATACTTTTAAGGAGGAATCTCTTAGTGAGTGATTGAGTTATGCACTACAGGGAAGGGTAAATAATTATGGTATTTACATATTATGGGCTGTATGATACAAATGGTAAGCTTAATGCAGAATGTAATTACATTTGATGGCTCGTGTCATTAACAATATAATGATATACAGATGCAGGATAACATTGTCAGAAGTATAATATCTCTGCTTCCTGTGTGGGTTTGACCATGTTAACATTAAAACAATGTTGTTAAAAATGTGAATTCTCTGTGTAATTTTATTTTGTAACATTACAGTAAGTAATAAAACGTGTCGTTAAATGAACGAGTGCAGGGTGTATTTGGCTTAAGAGTTAGTAGCAAACTCTTCCAGCACTTCCATTAACAAGCAAAGCAAATAATATCAAGCAAAATAATAACAAATCTTTACATGGCCTGTAAAAAGGAGCAATAAATTGTGCTTGCATAAAAACAAAACTGTACACAAGGTTATTGCTTTATATGAATGCATTACTTCACAATACATCACAAAATGGTAACTATATACGGTATAGGTGCTACTTTTACACATCAATGCAAATCACACAATTACACCAAGTATTTGTTAGCACTGCAAACAGCTTACAATAAGTGATTCACAGAGCTTAAACAATGATTTGGATCTAACATCCACTAACCAAATTCAGTTGATTATTATGCGTGCAAAACACTAACTAAAAGAAATTACACATGTAAAATCCTCACGATATGTGTTGTTATTAGAAAATAATGACATTCGTTGCAAAATTCTGTGGAGAATAAAACTAGCCTTTAAAGGGCAAAACTTTTCCATTAAACTTCCTCAGCAACAATGTTACAGTTTTTAACAAATTTGGCCTCTGCATTATTTTTTGCACACCAATGGTATTTATTTTTAGCTGTAACACTCCCAGGGTAGTTGGTCAGTAGTCTTTCCTCAAGATTATGTAAGAATTCTCTCCATTTTAGCCTGGCTATACATGCTGTATGTCTAGAATCAGACTGTGTTGCCTGGCTAATGGCAATAAACGACTGGAATATGATTAGCAATCAGAATATGTCTGTGAAATGTGAGGAAATAGAAGATAGAATTGCACCAGAAAAATATTTGAGATATACAGTATTCCCCTATATTATATATACTTACTGTACCTCATTTTGGGACATACATTCAGAATTGAATTGAGAATGCCTTTCAAATTCCATTTCATTTCTTGAATTTGAAATTTGAATGTAAAGAAGAATTAAAATGAATGCAATTCAAAGAAATATAACTGTAATTTTCAATGCCATGGATGGATGGATGGATGGATGGAAAGATTAATTTTATTTCAAATTCCAATTACCCAACCCCATTTACTTAACCAAAAGAACGTACATACAGTAGTTCAGGCTTACCAAGCTAAGAGTTCATTAAATAGCCGCAGACATGTCGTTTTTGTAATTTCCCCTAATTTTACTCAATAATCAAGTTGTAAATACAAATTTACTGTGCACACAACATGTCACCTCTCTATAAAGGTAACAAAGGTTTCATCATTCAACATGGTCCAATAAAGCCATGTGGCACAGCCATAAAATAACCTATTTCCAAAGATACGGCTATGAAAAAGGGGTCATAACTAGTCCATCCATCACATTCGCAGTCAGTCATGAATTATTAGCATTATACTTTATACTCATATATAAAGATGATGCACTATATTGCCTAACTGTTACTAAACTGTTTCAGATTCTCATTTAAAACAATCGTGATGATGATGTGTTACACTCTGTACTGCCAGCTGAACCGCTATTTCCTATTTTATAACTCACTGAGACTCACTCTGACATGTAAAACTAAGCCAAAGATTCTTCATTAATAAATTCATGTTGTATTTACCTGATGAATCCAACCATCCCTTTGAATTTGCACTAACGGCATCGGAGCCCTTTTGAGCCATGCGCTGTGACAGTTGAAAGGAAATGCGCTTTCAAAGGCATCTGGATCCAGCGATCAGCATTTACCGCTGCAGAATGACACTAACTCCCAGCAGATGGCTCTAATTATTTATTGCTCTGAGCTCAAGCCGAGATTCATAAATGGTAAAAAGTTAATGCTATAGGTCCAAACCTTTAAGTCAAAGAATAAAAAAAAAGCACAAACAATCTCAAATCTGTACCCATCACATCTAAAATAGCATTGGATAAAAGATGCAGTTCAGCCCTTTTTTGACCATCCGCTCTAAAAGTAGCTCACACACAATCCCACATTGACCGTTTAAACACTTATAGCCACCAAATGCATCTTTATTGCTAGATCAAGAGGTTAGTGGTAAAGTAATGCAATGCAGCCTCTTAGCTTTCAGCTCATGCTAAAAATGATAGGAATTTTGCGAGCTCTTGCTGATTAATGAGGACATTATCAAGGTCAGTCTCGGATCTGGCAGCAGGAGAGTGCAGTGAGAGCCCAGACACAGAGCTGTCAGCTTTAGTGCAGTCAGTGTGCGTGTGATAGCATCGTTAGCTTGACCACCTGCTGCTCAGGAACACATCGGCAACAGGTTGTTTCCATAAAGAGTGGGGCTTGAAATCGACACGGAGTGGGCCAAATCAGAGTGGTAATTTGTTAAGACTTGCCCGTGGAGCACAAAGGCCTAGAACGCCCTGCTCAATAGAGGAGGCAGCAAATGATGTCGTTTTAATTTATAATGGTGCTATATTTGATAAATGGCAGGGTATTAAAGGGGTGGTTCATTCAAAACTGAAAATCCTCTGATAATTTACTCACTCCCAAATCGTCCAAATTATGTTTTTAATGTTATTGATCTTATTCTGAATGATTTATCCGTTCATACATTTAGTTTTTTTTTATGGTTTTGACCTTGACCTTGATTTCTAATCAAAATGTCATAACTCAATCTTCCAGTGTTTTTGTTTTTTTTTTCGCTATAAAATAATTTGAAGATGTTAACCAAAGTTTCTGTTCTCATTTACTTTCATTGTATAGAAAAAAACATCATTGGAAATTAATGGGAACTAAAACTTTTTCTGTTCTCATTTACTTTCATTGTATAGAAAAAAACATCATTGGAAATTAATGGGAACTAAACTCCCTCCTCCCAAACACATACAGTTTGGAACAACATGAGGGTGAGTAAATGATGACAAAAAATAAAGTTCCCCTATTATGCTATTTAAAAATATATCCTACAATAGGTTTATATGCATCCAAGGTCAAAAAACGCTGTCATTCGTTCAGTCTCTCAAAACCCCTCCTTTCATCGAGCCTACTCTCCTCTGATTGGTCAGGCGGAACAGTCGGTTGTAATTGGTCTACTGCTTACAGTGCATGTCGGAAACAAAATGACTATTACCATATCTGAATTTCAGCCCAGGAGGCTTCCTCAGCACTTGATGCACAGTGATAGGAAAAGAGCAAGTTCTCATCCTTTTGAAGTGCATGCAAAGTGAATTCACATGGCTGAAAACAGCGTCTTCTCGACATAGAAGACTTCAGAGTAGACGTTGTTAGTGGGCAGCCAATGAAAACCATAGGCTGGCATTATGCAAATTTGTTACACACAGTAGGTATGTAACAGGAAGTGAGACTGGAATTGCTGATGACTCAGAATCGATTCTTTCTATAGAAAATAACTTTATTTGTTGTGCACTTAGATTTTTAAAACTTTGCTGCCCTTCTACCTTCACAAACAACTATAATACACACAGCAAACATATTAAAAAGCATAATAGGTGCACTTATCATTTTTGGGTGAACTATCTCTACACTACATTTTTGGCCTGTAATTGCAGTTTAAAATGTAAGTCTCCCTTTATTTATTGCTATCCATCTAAGAGCCATGATACAGCAACACAAGAGCATTATAAGGTGTGTTTATCCAGAATGAGCCATAGCCGGGTCCGGACGGAATCTGCAGACTTGTTTCTTATTTTCAGTGTTGATTTGGATGGAGTTAAACACAGTAAATGTGTCAAAAAATATAATGAATTTGGCCAAAATATTAAATAAATGAACACAAGGGACGTGGGATGTGGAGATTTCTGCGGAATTTTTTGCGTACAGATTCCATGTGGGCCTGCTATAGCCCTGAACCCTGTAGTGTGAGGTGCTTGGAAGCAGTCCAATCCAACAACCCATGTCTCATTCTGAAGATGGTTTACAAATATGGGCAGATCAAGGTGTTACAGTGGGAGGAGCCTGAATGACCAAACACACACACACACTCACTAATTACACGCACCTACAAATTACACACAAATCACTCTCATAATTTATCAATTGTGTCAACATACAGATGGAAACCCAAGAAGGCCCTTGTGATGGCATTTAAATGTAGCTTCTCAATCTGCTGTGAAAGTGTATTGGCCATATTCCACACATAGTACCATACTCAGTAAAACGAATAACCATTTTGTCAGTGTGAAGCAGAAATCATTACATATATCAGTTTCTGATTAATTAGCTGTGGCAGGTCCATCAATAATATTCATTTGCTTCATAGAGTGTGAACACAATTAGCCTGACAGTAAAGTCTGCTAGTTAGGAGGAAGGTTGCTTCAGAGCATGGTGTTAGCAAATGTACAGAGATATGTGCTGGATAAATATGCACAATATTGTACAGCTCAAAAGTTTTGTGTTGGTAAGATTTTGTAATGTTTTTGCTGCATTTATTTAATAAAAAAAAAAAAATACAGTAAAACAGCAATATTGTGAAATTTCATTACTCCAGACTTCAGTGTCACATGAACCTTCAGAAATCATTCTATTGTGCTGGTTTGCTAAACAGCTAAATATTTTTGTGGAAATCGTGATACATTCTCTTCAGGAATCTGTGGTGATTAGAAAGCTCAAAAGAACAGCATTTATTTGAAAAAGTTGTTTGCACCAATGTAAAAGTGTTTACTGTTATTATTGATCAATTTATTTTGTCCTTGCTGAGTAAAAGTTTTCATTTCTTCCAAAAAAAAAAACTTTTTGTAAAAAATGGTAGAGTATACAGAGCTATCACAATGCATTCTGGAAACGTCATACTGCCTATGAGGCCTTAAAGTCATCATATGTGCTCAAACAAATCATTAATAATAAAATAATTGACCCTATTGTTACCATTGCTTGGTAGCAATAGAGTTGTTCCTTGTATTTAGTGTAGTTTAACAAACTATCATAGTGACTTGTAAGATAATTTGCTTCTCTTGGAATTAATAACATGTAACAATTACATATAGTACATTTACTTCGTTTTTACTGCACATAACCAGCAAGGCACTCACAGAAGCGGCATTAATGACGTAAAAGAGAGAACATGTTCAAAAAGATGTCCGCTTCGTTTCATCTCCTCAAAGCGTCATGCCGGTGCGTATGAACCCTGAAGCCCTTGGCAATTTTTCAACCAAATCTAATTTAGCGCTGTTTTTCTTTCTTTCTTCCTTTCTCTCGCAAACATGAAAGAGTACCTGAGCTTGCAAGGTGCTTCTAGAGAGGCCAGGATGTTAATTAAGTCTCTATCTGAAACTTTTGTTAATTTTAATAGTTTTAGGAATGTGTCTGGCGTGGAGGAGGGTGGCAGGTGTAATTTCACGGATTAGGTGCGGTATGAAGGCTGCCTCTCTCCGACCCCGCGGCGCTCCCCATTCCGCTTTGAAGATAACTTTACCCATTATCTCAACAATGGCACACAGGATGCAATGTAATTCATGCAGAGCCAGCGAACATGAGGATACCACCACTTACACTTCTGGGGAATTCAAAGAGAGAGGGGGAAAAAGAGCCAGAGTAAGTGAATGAATTTGATTTTTTTTCCATCCAACCTCTGAAGTGCACACACTTTGACTTCCCGGGTGGTGCAGACCTTCTGCACATGCATCTCTAGGATATGCTTTATCGGTTTGCCTGCCTTCCTCCCACTCATCTCACATCTCTCTTCCCCTCTCTCTCTATCTCGCTCACTCTCTCTTATACATGGTGATGACAGGCCTTTCAGACTGCAGGAAATGGTTTGGCTTTGAAGTGGAATTGGAGCCTGTGGAACAGTCTAGAGTCTTGATTAATATGAGGAGAGGGTAAAGAGAGAGAGAGAGAGAGAGAGAGAGAGAGAGAGAGAGAGAGAGAGAGAGAGAGAGAGAGAGAGAGAGAGAGAGAGAGAGAGAGAGAGAGAGAGAGAGAGAGAGAGAGAGAGAGAGAGAGAGAGAGAGAGAGAGAGAGAGAGAGAGATGATGACCTCGCCCTCTTTGGTGGATGAATAAAACTGGGGAAGACGACTGGACTGCTACTGGACTGACAGACAACTTAGAGACACAGAGTTCAAATTGTCCATTTCTGTCTATACACAAGATGATGCCACACAACAAGCAACCATGATTATGGGTTCTTCAGGAAAGGAGGCATTTATGTAGTGGCTTTGAGCAACACTGTAATGCTAATTATCCTGAGATTATAATTGGTGTTCGAATCCACTGTGAGACACCAATGTGTCCCTGAGCAAGACACTTAACCCTAGTTGCTCCAGAGGCGTGCGACCTCTGACATATATAGCAATTGTAAGTCGCTTTGGATAAAAGCGTCAGCTAAATGAATAAATGTAAATAATTGACCTTATATTGGCTACATTAATTGTACTTCAGCCGTTTGTGATCAAAGTTTGTACAACGATTTCACAAAAACATGCCACAAATACACACACATGCTGAAATTACTGAGATTTTATAGAATAGAATAGAATTATTCCATTTACAGTTTTTCTGGACTTGTTCTATATTATTATTTTTTCTTTTCTAAGACCCTTACAAGAAAATTAACAAATCTTTGTTTAGTTTGTGTGTATGTGTGTGTTATTTTGATCAAAGAAACAAGTAGGATGGATCCTGAAAAATGTATGCTTCCTTTTACAAAGGGAGAGAAGATAGAGGGGGCAAAAGGAAGAAGACAAGCTGTTAGAAAGACAGAAACAGGAAGACGGTCCAATTAACGTTAGGTGCTGTCACCTCATCGCAGATACTAGAAGTGCAAACACACACACCGAGGTGTATACTTTGTGTGTCTACACAAGCAGTCACCCACATATTTGATGTCTGCCTAGCACACACCTGACGTTATAGCAACAAGGAATGTAGCTTGGAACATGACAAACTGTACTTATAACCTTTGTTCAAAAATTATCCTTTAATAATTCTGTAAAATTCATCCATAATCCATTTGACACTATGTATGTTGGAAATTACTAAATTACTAAATAATAATAATAAATTATTATTATTATTTATTAATTTAGTAATTCATTACATTTATATAGCGCTTTTCTCGGCACTCAAAGCGCTTCACATATAGAAGGGGGAATCTCCTCAACCACCACCAATGTGCAGCATCCACCTGGATGATGCGACGGCAGCCATTGTGCGCCAGAACGCCCACCACACACCAGCTTACTGGTGGAGAGGAGACAGAGTGATGAAGCCAACTGGTATATATATATATATATATATATATATATATATATATATATATATATATATAGGGATTATTATGAGGCCATGGGGCAAATTTGGCCAGGATGCTGGGGTTACACCCCTACTCTTTCGAAAGACATCCTGGGATTTTTTTTGACCACAGAGAGTCAGGACCTTGGTTTAACATCTCATCCGAAGGACGGTGCTCTTTGACAGTATAGTGTCCCCGTCACTACACTGGGGCATTAGGACCCACACAGACCACAGGGTGAGCGCCCCCTGCTGGCCTCACTAACACCTCTTACAACAGCAACCTGGTTTTCCCAGAAGGTCTCCCATCCAGGTACTAACCAGGCTCAGCCCTGCTTAGCTTCAGTGGGCAGGCATGCAACGAATCAGCATGTTTTACACTTTTCTGGGTTGAATGTGTTAGAAAATGTGAGGAACTAAATATAAAAATAATGTGTTACAAAGGTGAATCTCAGAAAGCTTATCAAACACGTCTGGACCATATTTAATGCATTGCATTTTTATTTATTTTTACAAGTATGTAGATATTCTGGTAGTAAATCGTTTGTAGCACTGCTTGTAATTCAGATTCCAATCAAAATATTTTTACTTTGTTTTTTTTTCTACAATATTACAGTAGAAAAACTCTAATATAATGTTTTTAAATCGAAATAACCTTTGAGAACAATGATAATTACATTTTCATGACATTCTCTATATTCTCAAATTAATTAATCAAATTAGTTAAGAAACAATATAACTTAAAATGGCTATTCTAATTCTACATAAAACTGCCGGCACAAATATCGTGCAGGCCTGCTTTAACAAACGAAAGTGTTTACATCACAAACTTTCTAAAACAGCAACCAAGTCTGCGTTTCCCAAAAGTATCGTAAACCTAAGTTGAACGTATATATAGACCATTGGTGGCAATTGTTCTACGATCAACTTATGCTTACGATGCTTTTGAAAAATGCAGCCCAGACTAACCGGACACCCAGCACTCTTCCTGCTAATCATAATATTGTACGAGTCACTGAGATTTTGACAACAATCACCTGCGAGTGATGGATGCGTTAGACCTGTGTGATCTGCTGTATCCTATGGAGAATATGCATAAGGGTGGAGGACGTGTTTGCAATGCCAGAATCAATGACCTGCCCATTCATCACACTGTGTTTCAATAGAGGTGAAGAAAGCTCATCTATCAGCAAGAGAAGGCGAATTCACCGAGGCAACTTTTACAAAGTGTCTTATTCTCCCCTCCTCTTTACGCTCGTCTTCTCTCTCCTTAAAGATGAATGCCTTCTGGACCAATTTGCAAGGAATTTGTACCTCACATTTGAGTTCTGCTCCCTCCATAAAAGATACAGATACGAGTGCTGTAAAACTTAATTCTGACTTGGCACGGCCACATTTTTCTTCAGAAGCTGATAAAAAGAGCGAAAAAGACACAATAGGGGGGAGAAAAAGCACACTGGAATGAGGAGCGGGGGCATACAGAGAAAAACAGTCTTATCTTTCTTTTTTCCTGTCCTCCGCTCATGTGCTTCTGAGGATGTGGCTCTCACCTTAATGTAGACAAAGGAGGGCAGGGTTGTTATCGTCATGGAGACAGGTGCTTCCGAAGAACCGAGTAATGGCTGCCACCCTCCACACGTACCCACACAAACACAGCTCACCTCTTGACGGCAAATCTGATAAAGAGGGAACATGATGGAATCATGTGTGTGTGCATTAGATACGGAAATTGGACAGAATCATCAGTAGCTATTTTCGAAGATGTGCCGGTTGTACCTTTTCTCGGGTGATTTGGAGGAATAGAAAAGCCTTTTAGTGCAAGATTATTATCACTTGATGTATAAATCTTTGAGCCTGCATGTGGAGCAAAAAAAAAAAAAGAAGTACGTGAAAATCAGCACTCTATCAGACAGTTTATATGGAATTCATACTGATACATTATTAATAACTGCTGTTTCAGAACTGATAAAATTATGCAGATTGAGTTCTTATATCTTCATCTGTGCGATAAGATAATAGTGCTACATACAAGAGAAATTATACAGAAGAATGAAGTGCTGTATTAAAAATAAATGATATGCTGTCAATGCAACACTAAAGAAAAATATCTCCAATCTTTTTAAAGACACCCATCATGCTAAAAAAAACAGGGTTAGTTCACCCAATACTCACCCTCATTTCGTTCCAAACCCGTAAGACTTTTGTTCATCTTCTGAACTCAAATGAAAATCTTTTTAATGAAATCTGAGAGATTTCTGTCTCTCCATTGACAGCCAACGCAACTACAGTACCACTTTCAAGGCTCAGAAAGGTAATAAAGACATCATAAAAGTAATTTGTGACCCACCTCAATTTTATGATGCGACGCGAGTGCTTTGTTTGCGCAAAAATCATAATTTACCACTTTATTTACAAAATATTCATCTCTAATGTGCATTCACGAGAACACAATGACGCATGTGTGTTGTGTTGGCGCAAGAGCAGACGTTGCGTGAATGCACATTGGAGATTGATATTTTACAGACGCATTACAGAAGCTAAATGGGTTGCAAACTCATGTTGACTTTTAACATGAATTGAAAAAGGAAGAGAGAGAGATAAAAAAAGATGGGTAGGGGGGGCTTGGGACTATTCATTCAGCAAAACATTTTTGGCATTGCCCCAGGATGAAAACTCAATTACACTAAATCAAATTATTAATAACTAAAAAGACCAACACTTAGGACATTGGAGAGAAATTACAGCAAAGTGTAGCAATGCTTTCCGTTCCTAATACTAAGTAAGCAGGCACACATCTGAGTACTATGAACTACCCTGTACTTAGAAAAGTCCTGTACAAAATTCAGTCAACATTGCTTTGACACAGAAACCGGCAGATGCAAATGGAAAAAGGACAACAGGACCCTGCATGTCAGTCTATTGATGGCAAAGTTTTCTGGTTCAAAAAGCAATAGGGTTAATGGCCACATCACTATAAAGTGCTATAAAATGCGGTGCTCTTGCACAAGAACCTACTCTTCTTGACCTCATGGCCATCTACAAACTACATGCAAATTAGCATAAGTTTCCATTCTTAAACCACCACAAATAATTCAAATACAATGAAAAACTACCAATTAAAAGTCTTTTATCTAAATTAAAATCTATCAAGAAGAATGCTTTCTGAAAGTGGCTTGCACACTTTGCAAATAAATAAAAGACTTATAAAAACTGATGTACATATACTAACATGAAATTTCAAACAACGGATCACTGATACCTCCATTATGTGTACATATGTGTGCGGGTGTATGTGTAATGTTTATTAATGTTTTGGCAATGTAAACTCTTGTTTATCATGACTGCAATTTTCTTGGTATCTTTAATCTTGAGAGTGGATGAGTGAGAATAAGTGAAAGAAAGACAGATAGAGACAGAGAGATAACAAAGGCAATACTGTTTACAGAATACATAAATATATAAATACACAAAATTTGTAAAATTATATATTTTTTATATTTTTAAATATTGTGTACATAAATAATGTTTTATTAAAAGGTAAATACGTTTTAATGACAGGATATAATTTTACATCTGAATGTATTTAAATAAACTATATTAGCCAATGGAAAGTCCAGATTGTCTGACCACTATTACCAAGACCTTGTTTTGGAATCTACTGTCAGGCATATGATAGTTCAGGACCTCATACATTGATGTTGGCTCTGGGCTTGACTCAGTAAGTGAGCTTTTTTGAAACTTTTTTCTTTTGGTCGGCATAGACCTGAAAAAGTGTTCAACTGACAAACCGTTTTCTGAGAATTCTCAGAAGAGGAAAATTTCTTCCCTTTCAAAAACTTCTTCCATCTAAATGTAAATGCTGAAATCATCATAATAGCATTCCAGAAGGATCTTTTCTGCAGCGTTCTCTCACGACTCGAAAAGAGAAAGTTGCAGTTTGTTCAAATGAGTTGAGTGTTTATTGAATATGTGACGGGTGAAGTGAGAGATTCCTAAAATACACACAGTATGGGTGCAATAACATATTTCACACAATTAATATAATTGTGTGTTAATTAGCGGAACCATTACAGAGTTTCTCTGCAAAAACGACATTCTTTAGAGGTGATAACGAGTGCATACCCATTCAAATGCTTTCATATGCATATTTATGCACTCTACACGGCACATCTGTCATCATTTGTAATGACAATCTGTTTCAAAGTCATTATGACGTCTGGCATCTGGATTTAATACTTGATTAGGTCAAATTCATTTAACCTTATTGATTACACTTAGATTTTCCTGGCCTGTATGAACCAATCCACTTTGATCAGCTAATATTATCAGAAGCCTAACATTTGAGATGGGTTTATGACCTGGGGTTGAACACATATCAGCAGTCCTCAATGATCTCCAACCAAAAGCAAGACTAATTATGTAGAAAAACTGAGCATTCAGATACAAAACAGCCGGGCTTCATGCAGACAGCTGGAATTGGCCATGTTAAATATTCTGGGCTGAGCTCCATCAAGCACTGGCTTTTATTGACACGTTTGATTCTCTGTGTTCTGCAAAGTCTATCTTGTCGAGAACAAGCCTGTTTCAAACATATGGTGTCAACGTACAATGTGCAGAACAAACCAAATTCCGGGAACTTGAGGAAGCACAGAAAACATTTTACTCTAAGAAAAAGGCTTCAGGATATGTCAGCACATTTCCTTCACATCTGAAGCCATTTTCTTTCTTTTTCTTAAACAAAATCCTGGTCCATCATGTACATTTAAATAGGTACTTTAAGTGATACACATACTCAATGTCTTCAAAGGGACCTATTATGCCCCTTTTTTAAAAAGATGTAATATAAGTATCAGGTGTCCCCAGAATGTGTCTCTGAATTTTCAGCTCAAAATACCCCACAGATCATTTATTACACCATGTTGTAAATTCACATTTTTGAGTGGAAGGAAAAAAATGCTGTTTTTGTCCATGTATCTTTAAATGCAAATGAGCAGCTGCTCCCCACCCCGCTTTCCAGAAGAGGGCTAAGCCTTTACACCTCTTGCCTCGGCCATACTCTGCTAAAAACGAAAACATCTGTTTGGTTTTGATTATCATCTCTATCGTACATTGTAGTTCTTCATCATCATGAAAGTTTATTATTTACGTACGTTTTAAAGGGCAACTATTATGCCTCTTTTCACAAGATGTAAAATAAGTCTCTGATGTCCCCAGAGTGTGTATGTGAAGTTTTAGCTCAAAATACCCAACAGATCATTTTTTATGTTTAAATTGTCATATTTTGGGGCTGAGAAAAGCGCACCGTTTTAGTGTGTATCCCTTTAAATGCAAATGAGTTGCTGCCAGCACAGAGGGCGGAGCCTCACGAGCTCATGCTCAGTGGCAGGACAATCTCATCTCACAGAATGATAATATCAAAACAGAAACTCTCAGTAGCAGTGTTCATTTCGACCCGAAGTTGGACAATAATGCCCACAGAGCGAGAGAATATATGCTGTATGGAGATAGAACAGGTATAGTTTAGTTTAATTATGGTTATAACGTATTTGTCATCTGCTTTCATCCACTATTAATACAAGCCTGCTGTAGCGGACCCCGTCTGAATGATGGCCAAAAATATACTGATGAGTTCAATGAAGTTTATTGTACATCACACAAAAGATGAAGCGTCAGTTTTACTCGAGCGGCAACCTTCCAGTGTCTTTCATGAAGCCAACACGGAAGTGACTTAAACTGCAGTTCATCGACTGGCTGCTAGAGACAGGCTCCAAAAGGGAGTCAATTCCATATCCCCTATGTTAAAATGCCCAAATTTGAAGCAGAAAAAAATATGTTTACAGCCTGGTACAAAAATAGGTTTTGGTCTATATAGCTAATTTTGCCCTTCATGACAACTGTAAGGGGGGTGATTTTTTTTAATAACTAATCCGTTTAACTTATATTAAGACTTTAATTCTGCATAATTAAGGGCGTGGCCACTTGAGTGACAGGTGGATTGCCGCTGCTGTCACTACTAGCCGTTTGTCTGCTATCTGTTAGCCGTTACATTACTACCTCAGCTAATTCCAGCTGCTGAACTTGGCATCTCCTTTTGGCATTATTTCATACAATTTAATACACGCATTATACCTTCACCCACGCCTTTGAATTCTGTCGTTGTCAAGTATCGAGAGAACAACCAGCGCTATTTTTCAGTTGTTTTCCTCTGTGAACATGCACTCATGGATGTCTGACAATTTCGTTGCTTTTTGTAGTTTTCAAATTTAAAAACATCTACAGATATAGAGACTACACTCGTTCTGTGGTACTGTTGCTCTCACGAAATAGATAGACTAGATATGCTTATTTAACTTTTTCGTGTAAAAAAAACCAACCTTGTGCGCGTAGTGAAATCCTGCAGGTGTCAGTGCTTTCTCCGTCCATGCAATAAATGCACATCCTTGAATGAGTGCGGATTTCTAGCGCTTTTACTTGAACTTCTTAGGTAATATATGGTTTGACCCACTTGAGAGGCGGCCAAAATCAGAATTTAAAATGGACTGAATAAAGCTCTCCACGAACTTGACGTGCGCTGCCGCGCTGACTGACATGTATGCACATGAATCACTGTCACACACACACACACACACACACATGCTCAGAGCAATATTGTAAGTTAGTGCATAGTACATTTTTAACTAGCAGAATAATACAGCATCACGACAAACATAGTCTCACTTTTAGCTATGTCTTTTAACTATTATAGTATTTCGAAGGGCAAAAACATTAACTTTATTGGTTCTATTGAACTCTGTTTACATCACAAGTCAGATGTCACTTTAGCGCGAGGCCCTGTGCGGTCGCACAATAAGGCCCTTGCGACGGTACTGAGTAGCATATAGCATTAGCTCCTTAGCCTGAGCTAACTTGATAATGTCGAGCTAGGCAGGCGTTTTTTCAGCAACCAGGCACCTCAGCTCCACCCATGTCCCGCCTCTTTGCCCATTTTCTGTTATCCGGGAGTGACGCGAAGTGACGTGCTGCCAAGATGGTGATGGCCGGCTCCTCCCACTTTAGGCTTCAAAAATGCTCTTCAGAAACCTAAGGGGGACGTCACGGACACTACTTCCTTATTTTTTTACAGTCTATGGTTTTACTCCAGAAAATCACCGTAAGAGCTGAATAAACACAGTAAGAAGGGCCCGAGATCTTATATTTTCGGCCCGAACCCGCGGGTCCTGTCGGGCCGACCCGACCCGTTGAGAACTCTAGTAAGAAGTGCGCATTATCCATGAACTTTCTCTCTCCCTTTTATTATCATCAACATACACAGTAAAGTACATAAAACACTCGTTACAACTAACAGCTTAATAAACTGGTAAACTTTAACTTTTTCCGTAAAACGACTAAGATGAACTGTAATAAAGTGCACGCTCTCCCTTCCATTTCTGCCGTGATCAGTAAGGTTAGGCCTATCGCTCCGGAGACTGTAAGCTGGATCACAAACAGTTGGTACAGATCCATCCTCGAGTAACAACGAGAGTAAATGAAGACTGCTATGTTCATTCTTATACATCCAACAACAAAACACCTCAATCGCTTAGGAAACATTTTTGTCTACAGGCTTCAAAAATGCTCCGGCATCGAAACAATGGCGGACTGTGTACAGCTCACTCAGGGCGGGTCTATGCTAAAACTGCAGTGCCGACACACATTTATGTTCAAACACCATGTAAAAGTGAATTTTGCATAATAGGTGCCCTTTAAAGCCATATCAGTCTAAAATGGCCTGTGCAATATGATGTCACACTGCTAGAATCTGCAAACTGCTTGTTCTGAGACACTGCTTATGGTTATGGTGATTAAAAAAAGTGAGGAGAGGTTGGATTTTTACCATTATAGGGTGGCTGTGTACACACATGACACGTGTGTTCAAACACCATGTTAAAGTGAATTTTGCATAATAGGTCCCCTTTAAACAGGAATTTATGCTTAGTATTTTTATATAAAAATGCACATTTCAGTTTTAAGATCTCTATTCACTTTATCAGCTTAATACACAGAAACAGCTATAAGTCAGACTGAAAATATGCACTACATTAATAAAATTAGTGTTGATTAAGCTTGAAGTTTGGATAAAGTGGCTATTGTGTGACGGTTTCTAATTTAAACGTGTGTAGGTATGGTAAGGACAAAGTGTTTCTCCAACTACTTCTACTGACAAAAAGACAGATAGAATACAAAACAGTATGGGAAGATTCTCTAAACAAACTCTATGCACAAACCCCATTTGCACTTTATTTATATTTTGAGGTCCACACTGGGTGAAGAGTGTCCACCCACTCAGTAAAAAGGCATAAAGTAAAAAGTCAGTAAAAAGGCACAACTGAGCAAAACATGCAAGCTATCAGTGAGACAGAAAGCAAATCCATAGGGAGTCCCATCTACTTCCACTTTAGGTCCAATAGATCTATTGTGGTGGCAGTTTCAGCATAGGAAAGTGCTGAATTTCTGCTCCAGAGCTTAATAGCAAAAAAATGTATACTGTAGTACCAGTTTCTCACTCTAAACCTTTATGATACAAATGAACCTTTTCATACAAAAGCATGATGGTGATTAGTTATTTTTATCACATATTAAAAATGTATGTAAAGTAATAATGGACATTTTTATGGTCATCAACGTATCATCCAGGCCACTACTCTCCAGCACCCTCACCATCCTTGCTGCTCAATCTATTGCAACACATCTTCGGCCAGTGGTTCTCTTTTTTTAAATTGACGTTCCCCTTTGAAAATAGGAAAAATGTATATATATAGGCTATATATATATATATATATATATATATATATATATTTTAGCTGTCATTAGATTTGATTATTTATGTTAATGTTTTCATTGAAAAAATTATCTGCATTTTTCTATTTTATTTTTTTCCAGATGAATAGTAAACAAACGAAACAAAAACCTAAGTATATCTACATTATTGTTATTTTCCATATAGTTTCTCTATTGCAAAAAAAATACAAATCATACATAATAGCTCTTGCAATATCCCACGATAAATAAATAGTGATTCTGCTTTGTAAGAGCAATATTAAAGGTGCAGTAAGTGATTTCTGAGAAACACTGTTGATATTTGAAATTTACCCAAACAAACACACCACTCCCTTCATTGCTCCACCCCTAAAATGCACAAACACACAATGCAAGATGAGAAGCAAACCAATGTTACTCACATATGGAGCAGAAACAACACAAAATCTGCGTCCGTTTTCAGGCCTTCTGCTTATGTCTCTCGAGTGTTGGAAAACTTTTCTAATATTAATGCGGGAATTAAAGGTAGGGTATGTAGAAATTTCCAAACAGTTTATACTGTCTTTATATATCAATGCATAATTAAAATCTAAGTACTCTGGAAAAGAAATATAAATCGAGTGTCTGTAGTGCTCTCAGGGCTGTAATAAACACAGCTCATTATTCCATCCGGGACGAATGAAGTGATCAATCTCCCTCGCTACCATGGCTCCTACCCCCAGCTGGAACAGAGCTGCCCACATGCGCGCACCCGTTTGAAGAGGCATGGAAGCTCAAGCTAGTAATAACAATTATGGCAGAGAAAGAACAGTCACAATTCTCAGTACCTGCAGTCAGCGAAGGCAAACAAGTAAAAAAAAGGAAGACAGTATTCGAAAAGGCTATGACCAAAAAGTCTTTGGATAAATCAAGAAATCATACGAGAGTCAATATCGGCGTGGCTTTCCAGCGGTGCTTTCATCGTGGAACCTCTTACATGCAAAACACCGTATATGTTATGAATCTTACGCGAAATTCACCTACATCAGTGTAAGTGATGATAACGGAAAACGTGTATCAATGAAGCTATTTATAGCTTTGCCTTATTTTACTAGCTCGTTACCGAATCAAACTCAATATATTTTAAACTTTACCAGTATCGATATGCGAGCTTGATAGTGAGTACTAACAGCCATGTTAGTTGTTTATATTCATAATGATAAAGTTAGTTATTTTATTACTTGTGATTCTGACATGATGTCACTACATGCACGGCGCTCCTCTCCGCTCGGCGCTGATAAACGCGTCCTCCAGCTGAGCGAGCGGTCGGCAGCACGCGTTCATGTGTTTTGGGGGCGTGGCTTTGGAAGGAGCCGAGAAGGGAGGGGGTGGGAGTGAATGGAATAATGAGCTGTGTTTATTACAGCCCTGAGAGCACTACAGACACTCGATTTTTATAATTTCTTTTCCAGAGTACATAGATTTTAATAATGCATTGATACATAAAGACGGTATAAACAAATTTAGAAAAAAGTTTTTTAGGAAATTTCTACAAACTCTACCTTTAAAGCTCTGAACATAATTTTCCAGTGATATTGCTTTGGCCTTTGCTCTTTAGTAATGTCTCTCAGCCATCTCTCTCTTTTACAAATCTCCCTCTTGCTCACTCTCTCTCCGCTCCCATCATGAGTGGACATGCCCCCTACTGCTGATTGGCTACAAGTGTGTTGTGGTGCTCAGTCCAATCCACATTCAACAACGTTTCTCAGAAGTCGCTTACTGCACCTTTAGGGCCAGATTTATTAACAGCTTGCACCAGCGCAAACCCTCTTTTGGAGTTAAAAACTACTGTCAGGATTTACTAAAACACGCAGTGAAAAATTAGCGAAGGGAAGAGTTTCCCTTTCGGGCGCAACATTTATGGGAGGAGAGTATTTAAATGAATCACGCAAGGTGATTTACTAATGTTTGCGCTCGTCAATGTACTGGTGTTTGTGCCATTATATACCGCCCGAAAAAAAGCACGTCTTAAACCAAACACTAACTGGTAGATTGCGTTGGTCGTTATGGAAATGATCTGACTGTGTCTGTGTTCTTTAATTTGCGCTTCGTCAGAAGTTCACGCGCATAAATTTCCACTCCCATCTGCGCTTTTTTGGAATTGCGCTTTCACGCTAATTTGCCCTGTTTAGTAAATCTGCCCCTTAAAGTATAAATTACACCCCAAAAATCCTGTAAATTTGAATGTGTGAAAGTGAAGGGGTTTTGAGAACTAAGGAAGTCTTTGATGCGCCCTCACTTTGAGAAGCACTTTTTTAGGCCATATAATCCCAAAATTCATAAGCAGTCTCCATCAAATTCACCTCACACAAAATCAATACTTTGCAAAGATTTACTTTGTGTAAGGTGCAGTGACTTTAGGACAGGAAAGAAAGGGGTCAGGACATTGCAAGAGACACCTGTTTATTCGTCAATACTGTTAGCATTTCTGTACTGTAAACGGATCCCAATTAATGCACAGTGAACCTAATACATATTACATCACTTCCTCTCTCTCTTTCTCTGGCAGGAGGCCTATCTTGTTCCTGCTAGTATATGCTAAAACATTGTTGTTCTGATGAACGACCTCGCCACCCCCCTCCACCTTACCGGCTGCCAGATCGGACTAAAATCCCTTTTCAGACAGCAGGAAACAGGGAGGAAAGGCAAGACTGAGCTCCCTCCACCTCCTATCCCCTTCTGCCAAATCTAAAATCAATAAACTGTTTCTTTCCTTGCACGACTCACTGAACCCATAAAAAAGAGTGAGTGACTCTTGTATAAAGATGACGAGAGGGATTCAGATGCCCTCTCTCCACTTCTTCAGCCTGCCCGGCCTCCGCTCAACACGTGGAATGAAAGTGTGTTTGGATTTATATGCTGTGACTGTATTGAGGTTGTGCAGGTGTTCTGGCTTGACCTCCTGCTCGGGAGGTGCATCACAACCTAGACGCTGCACTGCAGATATACAGCTCAGTCAGGACATTGACCGAACCAGCAGCGTGTCGTTTGAGAAAATCAAGAAACTGCAAAACAGGCAAAACAAGCCAATAAACGCACGGTCAACCAACACTTAATGAATGTGAAACACATCTTTATTAAAATCAACAAACAGACAAATGCACACACCTGTTTTTGGTGGTGGCTGGAATCTATTTGTTCATGATAGTACTTAGAAAGATGCCATTAAACATTATTTAAAATATTAATATTATTTCCTTAAATATTTATGTAAAAAAAAAATCACAGGAAACTGAGATCAGTTTATAATTTGTAATCAATTCACAAAACATAAAAACATATTGAATCCCCATACACAAACAAAATTAAAGGAGTAGTTCACTTTTGAAAAAACTTTTGCTGATAATTTACTCACCCCCATGTCATCCAAGATGCCTATGTCTTTCTTTCCTTAGTCGAAAAGAAATTACGGTTTTTGATGAAAACATTCCAGGATTTTTCTCCATATAATGGACTTAAATGGGAACCATACGGTCCAAGGTCCAAAATACAGTTAATAACAGTTTCAGATGCAGCTTAAAATGTCTTTAAACGACACCAGACGATGAATAAGGGTCTTATCATGCGAAACGATCGCTCATTTAAAAAATAAAAATAAAAACGTTTAAGTTTTATAAGCTCACATGCTCGCCTTTCTCTGTTCTGTGTGACTCTCCTGTTCGAACTCGTTCATCAAAATGAACAAATCTTTTTTCGAGTCATTTGATTCATTTAACGACCGAAATGAACGAATTGACTTGGAAAAAGATTTGTTCATTTTGATGAACAAGTTCGAACAGGAGAGTTACACAGAACAGAGAAAGGCGAGTGTAACGGTCACCAGCTGGAGTGCCCTTGAGAGACACCAGAGGGCACTCCACACCAGACAATCATGTTTCACTCACAAACTACATTTCCCATGACTCACTGCCCGGACTCATCAGCACTCATCTCATTCACCTGTTTCTCATCATCTTGTTTAGTTCACACCATAAATACCTGGTTTTCACATTCACTTATTGCGAAGTCTTGTTTTACTGTTAGTTGCAATTCTGAGCGTTATCCTCCTGTGTTTGCTTCCTGTATTTTGACCTGTGGATTGTTTATCGTTGCTGACCCTTTTCTGCCTGCCCTGACCCTGGACTGTTTCACTGGACTCTGATTCTCGCTGCCTGCCTCGACCCTCTGCCCGTATTTGGTTTGTCTCTGCCTTGTCTCCATTGCCCTGTTTGCTGTTATTTGATCCCTGCCTGTTTGACTTCTTCTAATAAATACTGCGTATGGATCCCCTGGTGTCTGCTGCATCATAACAGAAGACTTCGCCACTTCAGATCCAGCAGCATCAAAAATGAATCCAGTAGCACAAATTATGCGCCTCCGTCAGGGAGACCGGCCCATTGAGGATTACGTGAGAGACTTTATTGAACTTTCAAACGTAACTCCAATGGATTCGTTGTGCCTCATGATTTTCTTTAGAGGGGGACTATCTGAGCCACTCGGGTCAGCCATGCCACTGCACAATCCTCAATGGACTTTAGAATTTTATATTGATTTGGCCCTGTTACTGTGCGGTTCAACCTTTACTGTGGGTTTAGCGGACAAGGAGCCCTACAACCCCACAGTACCTGCCCAGCGAGAGACCGTCCAGCGAGAGACCGTCCAGCCAGAGACCGTCCAGCCAGAGACCGTCCAGCCAGAGACCGCCGAGCAAGAGGCCGCTGTTCACGTCACGCCTGCCGAGCAAGAGGCCGCTGTTCACGTCACGCCTGCCGAGCAAGAGGCCGCTGTTCACGTCGCTTCTGCCGATCCAGAGACTGAGCTTCACGTCGCTTCTGCCGATCCAGAGACTGAGCTTCACGTCGCTTCTGCCGATCCAGAGACTGAGCTTCACGTCGCTTCTGCCGATCCAGAGACTGAGCTTCACGTCGCTTCTGCCGATCCAGAGACTGAGCTTCACGTCGCTTCTGCCGATCCAGAGACTGAGCTTCACGTCGCTTCTGCCGATCCAGAGACTGAGCTTCACGTCGCTTCTGCCGATCCAGAGACTGAGCTTCACGTCGCTTCTGCCGATCCAGAGACTGAGCTTCACGTCGCTTCTGCCGATCCAGAGACTGAGCTTCACGTCGCTTCTGCCGATCCAGAGACTGAGCTTCACGTCGCTTCTGCCGATCCAGAGACTGAGCTTCACGTCGCTTCTGCCGATCCAGAGACTGAGCTTCACGTCGCTTCTGCCGATCCAGAGACGCTTCACGTCACTTTTGCCGAGCCAGAGACACCTGCCGAGCCAGAGACGCTTCACGTCACCTCTGCCGAGCCAGAGACGCTTCACGTCACGTCTGCCGATCCAGAGACTGTTCTCGTCACGCCTGCCGATCCAGAGACTGTTCAAGTCATGTCTGCCGTTCCAGAGCCTGCACCTCACACCAGTCCAGCCGTGCCTGAGTCTGAGAGCGTTATGCCCGCCAAGCAGGAGTCTGTGAGCGTTATACCCGCAGAACCAGAGCCAAGGCCCTCTTCACCGCTGGTCCTGCCCAGCTCAAGGCCCTCTTCACCACTGGTCCTGCCCAGCGCTCAGTCCTCCTCGCCGCTGGTCCTGCCCAGCTCAAGGCCCTCTTCGCCGCTGGTTCTGTCCAGCCCAGAGTTTCAAAAGATGCTGGTCCCGTCCATTCCAGAGTTTCCTGACAGGATGGCCGTCACCGAGCCTGTGTCTCCGGACAAGATGGCCGTCACCGAGCCTGTGTCTCCGGACAAGATGGCCGTCAACGAGCCTGTGTCTCCGGACAAGATGGCCGCCGAGCCTGTGTCTGTTCCAGTTCCTGAGCCGGATCCAGTGTCTGTTCCTGAGCCGGATCCAGTGGCTGTTCCTGAGCCGATGGCTGTTCCTGGGCCGGTGGCTTTTCCTATGCCGGTGTTGGTTCCTGAGCCTCCGCCGTGGCCGCCCGAGAGGTCTTCACCGCCGTGGCCGCCCGAGAGGTCTTCACCGCCGTGGCCGCCCGAGAGGTCTTCACCGCCGTGGCCGCCCGAGAGGTCTTCACCGCCGTGGCCGCCCGAGAGGTCTTCTCCGCCGTGGCCGCCCGAAGGGTTTCTTCCACCGTGGCCGCCAGTTGGACTGTCGTCTCCTCCCTGGCCGCCTGAAGGATCGCCTGCACTGCCGGATCCGCCCTGGTCGCCTGCACTGCCTGATCTGCCCTGGTCGCCTGCACAGCCTGCTCCACCCTGGTCTCCAGTTCCTCTTCTGCTCCACGGACCTGGCCCTCCATCCCGCCCCCAGATCCGCCTCCGCTCCACCTCCCACCTGGACAGTTTTTTGAGCGTCTGGAAGCCGCTCTTTGGGGGGGGGGGGCTATGTAACGGTCACCAGCTGGAGTGCCCTTGAGAGACACCAGAGGGCACTCCACACCAGACAATCATGTTTCACTCACAAACTACATTTCCCATGACTCACTGCCCGGACTCATCAGCACTCATCTCATTCACCTGTTTCTCATCATCTTGTTTAGTTCACACCATAAATACCTGGTTTTCACATTCACTTATTGCGAAGTCTTGTTTTACTGTTAGTTGCAATTCTGAGCGTTATCCTCCTGTGTTTGCTTCCTGTATTTTGACCTGTGGATTGTTTATCGTTGCTGACCCTTTTCTGCCTGCCCTGACCCTGGACTGTTTCACTGGACTCTGATTCTCGCTGCCTGCCTCGACCCTCTGCCCGTATTTGGTTTGTCTCTGCCTTGTCTCCATTGCCCTGTTTGCTGTTATTTGATCCCTGCCTGTTTGACTTCTTCTAATAAATACTGCGTATGGATCCCCTGGTGTCTGCTGCATCATAACAGCGAGCATGTGAGCTTATAAAACTTAAACATTGTTATTTATTTTTTAAATGAGCGATCGTTTCGCATGATAAGACCCTTATTCATCGTCTGGTGTCGTTTAAAGACATTTTAAGCTGCATCTGAAACTGTTATTAACTGTATTTTGGACCTTGGACCGTATGGTTCCCATTTAAGTCCATTATATGGAGAAAAATCCTGGAATGTTTTCATCAAAAACCGTAATTTCTTTTCGACTGAGGAAAGAAAGACATGGACATCTTGGATGACATGGGGGTGAGTAAATTATCAGCAAAAGTTTTTTCAAAAGTGAACTACTCCTTTAAAGAGGTTATTTCAATCATTTAAATAAATAATTTAAAATATTATTTGTTTAATCACACACATCATTTTACAAAGCTCTTTCAAGGTCAAATACTGCCAAAACTGGACCAATTTTTTTTCTGAGGATAAAAAAAACACTTGATATTTGTAGAATTTATTTATATTTTGTAATATTTTATGGACCTAAACTGCAATTTATCAAACTATAAACACACACATTGTGTTTTCATGTTTTACAGGGACTAAACCCATCACAGAAAACCTTCTGCATTTTCACATTTTCAACATCATTATAAGCTGTTTTCCTCATGGGAACCAAAAATGTCCCCACAAGGACAAGGTTTTCGGATATTTTTTCATCTTTGTATAATGTACGGTTTACCAGGACACACACACACACACACACACACACAGCATGATATCATCAATTCTGTGAAAAGTTGAAAACAAACTTTTTTTGCCTGGATGCCAGCCGAACTTAGCCCCGCCCACAATCTGAGTGTGACGACGTCAGGCTAGAACTTCTTATTTAGGTGGCCACATTTTTGCTTTAAACCTGCAGTCCGTAGCTTTTTTTGGGTTGAAAATTATCCAAAATACATATTTGAGAAAATACATAACCAGCCAGTGTTCAACGCTATCTGCTTGCCGTAGCTCGATTCAAAGCGGTAAGCTTGTAATAATGTTTTTAATTCCAGTGGTACTGGTGGATTTCCGCGGGAGATTCGAGCATGTCTTTGCGTCATTACGTCACATCTGTACACATAAAGGAGTCTCGACTAGTAGGCTATATTGCGTGTGAGGATGCTGGAGGTGGAGATTTATAGCCTTTTCTCACAGCACTTGATATAATTAAACTTATCAATTTGATGGCGGATCCAGAAAGGTTCAAACGACAATCACCAGTGACAACAGATTCACCCGCAAAAGACTTCGTTCGACTTCGGAGTGGCTACAGAAAAAAAGAGACTGCAACCGGGCCGTGCGAAAACAAGGATACATATCGGAAGCACATTACATGTAGTCACGCAATGCTGACGTTGTTAACGTTAACAATTTGAGAACAAAGTATAATTTGCACGGTTTTGCGTGATATGATAACTTATGAGTGATTGTTAGATTTACTCAGCGCGATTTACTGCAATGTCAGAACCAGAACAAAAGTGGATGTTTCTTACTTGTTCTGGTGACATTTTCCGGTGAAAATTCTTATGTTGGTCATACTTCCAAAAAGAATAATCTGTGATTCTGAATGCCAGTATCGACACCGGTGCGGTGATTGACAGCTGCACACTCTCCTCAAACATTGTGTTCATCCGCGCTGTGCCTTGTCGAGGGTGTTGAGGTACAACTCACGTAAAGTTGATAATTCCGCGAATGACTGCAATTGCAGATTTCGAACAGAGATGGCGACAAAGAGGAAAAACTGCGGACTGCAGCTTTAAATAAAATAACTCCACATGTTTGAGTTGAGAATGATCAAAACAGAATCTTCTGCATTAATAGAAGAAAATCTGACCTTTCCTACAGAAGAGTTCACATGATCAAGGTCACAGATTTGCTTAACAGTGCATTATTGTTATAACATTTCCTTGCTTTAAATTTAGCAAAACCATAAAACTTATTTCCAGGTTTAAATTAGACTTTGCATCCTAGATTTTTAATGTGGTCTAGAACTTCTGGCCTTTCTACTGTATATTTCAAAGTTGTACAGTGGGGTTTTCTGTACCTCACCTATTTGATTTTATATAACTTTCATGATTATGTAGGGGGAGCAAAAGCCGTCAGATCAATATGACTATGATTAAAGGAAGAAACCAGAGTAAAGGAAATGTGAAGAGAGGGAATGGAGATGCGGGGGCTGTCCTTTTGAAGAGAAGGAGAATTATCTCTCAAAAGCCATTGCCCTTTAAGGATGCTTGTGTGATCAAACCCTAATGTTATTAGGACCACAACAATCTATTCATTGTATGTAGCAGTTAAATAGAAGACATTGTAAATAAGCACTTAAATACCCATACTAGACAACACTTATTTAGTCAAATAAAGCAGCTGTTTTACATGTTTTTGTTTAAAAGAACTGCTTTTAATTAGAAACAGCAAACAAATAGCTAGAAGAAATTATATATATATATATATATATATATATATATACAGTCTGTATATATATATATATATATATATAAATTAGTATATATATATATATATATATATATATATAATCTTTTCTAGCTATTTAAATATATATATATATATATATATATATATATATATATATATAAATTACAGGAACGTCTGTCTGTCTGTGTGTCCGTGTGTCTGTCTGTGTGTCTGTCTGTTAATCGCATATCTCTCGAAGCGTTAGTCCGATGGATTTCAAACTTGACAGGTGTCTTGCCACGGGCACAAGTAAGTGGAGTGCCGAGTTTGACGTTGTTTGGATTAGAAATGCAAAAGATATCGGTAAATATATCGGTAAAAGAAGCACACATTGAAGTTGTGGTTTAAAAATAAACATTCTGACATTAGAGAGAGTTGTGGTTTAAAAATGGTGGTTTAAAAATAAACATTCTGTCAGCTAAACATTCAGAACTATACATTTATTACTGTGTTATTATACATTTATTACAATGTAATTATACATTTATTACAATGTAATTACACATTTATTACAGTGTTATTATACATTGTTACATTATTATTATTATACATTTGTTACATTATTATTTTGTTACATTATTCTTTTTGAAAAAAGTAGTCTAAAATAATGTAATTATACATTTGTTACAGTCTTATAATACATTTATTACAATGTAATTATACATTACAGTGTTATTATACATTGTTACATTATTATTATTATACATTTGTTACATTATTATTATGTTACATTATTCTTTTTGAAAAAGTAGCGATTCTTTATGAAAAAGTAGCGATTCTTTTTGAAAAAAGTAGTGTAAAATAATGTTATTATACATTTGTTACAGTCTTATTACACATTTATGACAATGTAATTATACATTTATTACAGTGTTATTATACATTTATTAGAATGTAATTATGTGTTTATTACAGTGTTATTATATATTTGTTACATTATTATTATTATACATTTGTTTCATTATTTTATTACATTATTCTTTTTTTAAAAGTAGCGATTCTTTTTGAAAAAGTAGCGATTCTTTTTTGAAAAAGTAGCGATTATTTTTTGTAAAAAAGTAGCGATTCTTTTTGAAAAAGTAGCGATTCATTTTTGAAAAAGTAGCGATTCATTTTTGAAAAAGTAGCGATTTAACTGAATCTGTAAGTCAGCTACCCTGTTTAATTCTGAATATTATATTTTATTCTGGTGCGCTTAACATTATCGTTTTCTCAGAGTTTAGGCTCCTGTGTACTAGTAGCCTAGGCTATTCAGCAACTCAAACATACCAAGCCAACAATTACTAAAAACACACAAAAAACGATTTTGCACGGGCATTGCACTAGTATATAAACAATAGGCTGCCACAGGCAAGTTAGTATGTGAATGGGTCTTGCAGAACTGAATACCCAACCACCAAAGTCATTAATAGTTGCCCAGTGCCATTGTACTTCCACTCATGAGAGAGGAACGTTGACCTTTCAAAGGCTAGACTGGAGAGGTAACAGCTGCCACCAACAGATAATTATCCTGCTACAGCTGTGGCAGCTATATTACAGGCCAGAAGCTTCAGCCCATTGGGTTCCACACAGTTCCAAGCGGCTGATATTCTACTAAAGCTCTGAGTGTTATATTATGTCATTACAATAAAATGAAAATTGGGGAATTCCTCGATTTTTAAAACCTGAACTGTGAAGAATATCAACCTCCTTGCTTTACAGGTAGGGTAGGCAATTTGTAATTGAACTAATATTGATTGCTATCAGAACGTGAAGAGACTTTCAACCAGTATAACAAAAGGTATTTATAATTTATTTTTTATATTTTTTTATATTTAAGATCTAAATTTTCTGTTTAGTTAAAGATTATGTAAAATGCAAGCTGCAAACTGCATCACTTGAACTAAAACTTTTTATTTTATGTTCTGCATTAGTGCAGGTAAACACTTCTAAAATCACCTATTGATTGCAATTACAGTGAACTTCAATAGCTGTCTCTCACAGCACTGTTCATTCTTAACAGTTCCAATTTGATGAAGCAAATTTGCTTCCATTGATTAAAGAAAACTATGTATAGGTTCTATTTTCTTTTATAATTATTTTGTAAGTTAAATACAAAACTCTTCTTCTTTGTCTTTCTCTCAGTTCTCTCAGTGATTGACATGTAAAATGCCTGGTAAAGCTTTTTTATTATTATTATTTTAATTTTTTTTTATAAAACAGGTTTGAAAGGACACTTTTTATGTTTTAGAATAAAATATCAGAACTAAAAGAGCGACTGGATACAGAAAATAAAAAAAAGCTGATTTAATCTACTTATTCATAATTTATACTGTAGAGTGCTGAGTCTTTTTTATTATGTTTTGATAACTTTTGTGTGTTATTTGGTTGTTGTTCCTTTGAGTTTCAGATCACTGCTGATTTGTCAATTGTGGTGCCGCCTGCCAGCGGTTATTCAGCTGGTGGTCATTTTAAAACGCCTCTTCTGCTTGACTTTTTTGACTGCTTGATTTTTCGGCCGTGGGTCTCATACCACTTTATTGTTACTTTATTTTGTTTTGGCCATGGGTCCCTCTGACGAATTATACTACTTTGTTACTTCTTTTTGTGATTTTTAATTATTTATTCTCTAATTTATTGTTTTCTCTGGTCCTTTTGGGCTGACATCTTAATTGAAGCCTTTAGTTGTTTTCTTTTATTTGTTACATCTTACCCCTAGTAGACTTAATAAAAGGGTCAACTGTAGAGTCCAGTGTCCCATTAACTGGGTCTCAAATCACAATGTTATTTAGCTATGCCCCTCTCCCAAAATGTTCTGGAAATGCTCAGAAATCTAACAAAACTGACAAAGAGAACTTTTCCAGACAATTATACACTCACACTCATTCTACTCAAGTGCTTGATTAATTGTGCACAGCCCTAATTGAGCATGATTGAACTATAATGGATGTTTTCTATTTAAGCTTAAAGTCCACATAACCTGTTTTACTGAAGCAATTAGTCTGTATATGGATAACACAGTTGTTCTTCCTGCCTTCTCTCTCATTAGCCAGGTTTCCATCCAAGGTTGTTGTTTTTGGGGTTTTTTTGCGAAAAAAGGTTTAATGATTCAAAATGATTACCGATATAGCTGATGGAAATGCCATTTATTGATAAAATTTCTCACTTCAAAACAATTAAAGCCTGTTAAAGGATTAAATCTATTATATTCCTATTAGTAAACTATATGAAAAATTATTGTATTACTATTGGTATTTGGTAAGAAAAATATCTTAATTTATGTTCCTTTTCTTTTGTAACATTGCAAATTTGTAATTTTGTTCTGAAGATGGTACATTGTAAAGAAAAAAAAAGTGTAAAGTGTTCATGTTGCCTTAAAATGTTACGTTTAGTCAATGTGAAATTGTATTATGTGACAACTTAGATACTTGATTTATCTCAAGTTAAGTCCGGGAAAGTTATTCTAACACAAATTTAAGTTGTGATGCCTAATTGCAACAATATTTTTTTACAGTGTATAGCCTACATTTGGAATAGGCAGTTGTTTCTCACATTTAAAAAATAATAGGCCCATTACCATGCATTCTTTTCAATCTACAGTCTAATAAAAGTAATCAGAAAAATAATACAACTGCACCTGTTTCTGAATTGCTTGATGATCATAGGCCTTGATCTAAATAGTCTATATAACGAAATACAAAAAGTAACATTTGTTCAAGGGTAGTTTATGTTAAAGATTGTTGCTATTTGCAAACAACATTTTACCGTACCAATCTTTTTTTATGGATCCTAAAATTTAGCATACATGACAATACAAAATGAGCTGCCCTGTGTCCAAACCCATAGGCTCCGTCACAAAAAGGCAGTTACATGCAGTCCTGTCAGAAGTTGCTCCATTTCGCCGTGATCTTCTGATATTATATATTGAAGTATTTCCTATAAAGCAGTAAACTGGCAAATTTAAATTGTCTCATTACTTTACAAATATTTGAGATGCGAAAGATATCATATACACAAAATGATGTATAGAACAAAAGGATACAACAAAACATGTGACAATGCAGGGTTTTTTTAGGGATGACGTCATCATGCACACCATTTTATTGGTAAAAGGCCATTTGAATGGAAACAAACTGAGGGCGGCAAATTTTGCACACTTTTTTTAACGCATGTTAATTTTGTCGATAACAAAACTGGATAGAAACTTGGCTATTCATTGTCACTATACCTCTCTCTCTCCCCCCATTTCTTTTTCTCTCCTATAAGATTTTCATCACAGTGGCAATCAGACTCGGCAGGAAACTGACCTCATTTTAAAATAAAGACTCTCAATATGTTTTTACACAGCAGACTTAAACACCCTCACACAAACCGCTCGTTTCGTGTCTTAGGCCATCAATGTGTACTTACATTTACGAGTCATTAAATCATGTTTAATTTGGACTTCTCTGTGCATGCTCTTTGAGGTGGTGACCATAGACCTGCATTATATGACTGACAGACAAGAACGGCTTGACCTAAAAATATCAAAATTGAAACTACTGCGAAAAGACACCTACATCTTGGATGCCCTTAAGGTAAGCTAAAACATACCAAAAATGTATTTCAAAGTGAACTATCCCTTTTAAGGCCCAATTCTCCTCTTCCGACAATCATAGGTAAAGTCACGATTATCTTGATGGTTATACAGATTGTCTTATCAGATTTTCCTGTGGTTTTCTGTGGTGTTCCTGAATTACATTGATTAAAACTAAAAGCACACACACACACACACATAATATAACATTTAAAGTTAACATGAAACAGAAGTTGCGTTAGCCTTTTCTTCCTTATTGTCCTATAACTGATTGAAATAGCTTCTCAAACATGAAAAAATGCAGGGTGGGATTTGACTTTGTCAATCGGAAATAAATTGTATCACTGCGGCTTGCTATTGCTGTGATGTCATGTGAGTGACAGGTTGTCCTGCTCTCACACTTAAAACACATCTTCAGAGAATAGAAGAGATGTTGCTGCAAAAGGTTAGTTATTTTTAAGTTATACTGAATAAATATTATGAGGGCTGTCAAAATGGATGAAAAACTAAATTAATTCATTAATACATTTTTTTTTATTTAAATATTATTAATACTTGAATTATATTAGCCATAATTTCAGTTTTTGGCTCGTCTCCGGCGGCTACAAGAGGGCGGAATGAGAAACATATAATGTACCACATTAAAACATTTTATTCATAGCAATGAAATAACATTTCAGTCTATAAAAAACAGTGAAACGCGAGTGCAATGAAGAAAGACATCCGTCTAGTGCATGTCTATATAGAAAACAATTGAAAAGCAGCAGAGAGAAAAAGTGCTCTGTGTGAATGGCTTGGTTACGGTAACTGTAACCAAGATCTTCTCCGCATTGGGCTTCTCTATTACTGCAATGTTTTGAATGACAATTGTGATCAAGTTCAAGTGGATAGGCTGACAAAAACATTAAACACAAGAACGACTTTTTACATTATCATCGCACCACTGATGCACAACTAAATTTTGAATGCTACATATTTGCATTCGAATGTGGACTTTTATTTTAAATTCGACAAATATTTTAAATTCGAATTTTAGTTTGACCGTCCTACTATGAGGGCACATGAATTTATAAAAAAATATGTGCACGGATAAATTGTTGCAAATAAATACTGCAGTATTCCATTAAGTAGTAATGGTACTGTAGCACTTTATTTTACATTACTTTATTTTTTTCCTGTTCCCCATGTATATGCTATGTACTTATAGTAATTACAATAATTGGGTAATAACTAACCCTGAACATTCCCCTGAACCTAACCTGCATGTAGTTACCTTATATTACCCAGTAATTTCATGGGTAAGTACACTGTAAGTACAAAAAACAACAAAAATAAGAAAAGTCCTTTCATGGTGACCTTGACAAAATGTTAAAGAATTGTGCTGCCTTTGCTCATTTTAAATAAACGAAACAAGCACCAAAAATTGTTTTTATGGATTCTAAGGCATTATTTAAATATATTCTAATCTATATTGTAACAGGTCTTTTCGGGTTTGTAAGGACTGTGTAAAATGTTCTGGCCTATCTAATGTCAAAATATATGCACTGCTGGCATCTATCTTGACTACTCTCACACACAAACACACTTTTCTTCCTTTTCAGCTCCACTGATTCTTCTGACAGTGCGCATAACTACGAGAATTCATTACGGTTGTTGACGAATGTGCCGTTAAAATGCTTACAGCTGGAGCGTAGCGGCAGAGGGGAAGTGACAGAGCTCCCGGCATCTCAGTGGTGATAAGGGGATTTCTGAAATTCTAATGGGGCCATTACTGCAGCGACCACTCCACCCGCTGTCTCATGCTAACATCAACGGATCAGCGATTCAGGGTTTAATTACAGTAGTGACACCACTGTCTTGCGTCTCACAACAGGGAGGGTGGGAGCAAGGGTAAATACAGCCTTAAATTGGATTTTTGTGAATCTTGGGGGCAATCAGTGACAAGAAGTTGGGGATAAGCAATAACACGGCTGTTTGGAAAACAAGGGATTTAAATTTGAGAGACCTACTATAGAGAGCGAGGCGGCCTGAGAGAGAAATGAAAAAGAATGGAGAGGAAGTATTCAGTTTGTCACTTTGTGTTATTCTAATGATGCCAGTAGGTGGGGGGTTATGACAAAGCGCTTCCCTGACTCTGGAAAAACAAACACATACAATGTGTATTTATTTGTTCCAGGCTATTATGGGAGTGCACTGCAGCGCAGTGGTTGAACATGCACCGCATGAACAAACCCAGAGATTCACCGGCCCCGGAGCGCAGAGGCAGTAACTGGACAGAAAACATTTGCCTCTTGTTGAACAGCACTTACAGCAATGCCAAGGGTCCAGTCATTATATTCAGCATGGCATTAGTTTTCAATGCTGATGATACTCAGCTCTATATTTCTTCACGCCCTGATGAAACTTACCAATTCACAAAATTAACGGAATGCATAGCTGATATAAAAAACTGAATGACTAGTAATTTCCTACTACTTAATTCTGAAATAACAGAGATTCTATTGGACAAAAAACGTCCTCACATACTGACCGAGAATACTGTCTAACACTTGATGGCTGCTCTGTCAAGTCTTCGTCGTCGGTTAGGAACCTGGGTGTGCTCTTTGACACCAATCTTTCATTTGAAAGTCACGTGTCTAGTATCTGTAAAACCGCATTTTTCCATCTTAAAAATATATCTAAATTACGTCATATGCTCTCAATGACAAATGTTGTTTGACAGTTAGTTCATGCGTTCATGACATCAAGGCTAGTTTATTGTAATGCTATTATGGGTGGTTGCCCTGCGCGCTTCATAAACAAACTACAGCTGGTCCAAAACGCAGCAGCTCGAGTTCTTACCAGAACAAGGAAGTATGACCATATTAGCCCGGTTCTGTCAACACTGCATTGGATCCATATTAAAACCCGTATAAATTTTTAAATATTGCTGATTACTTACAAAGCACTAAATGTTTTTTTTAATAAAATGTCTGTTGTATAAAATTACTGTAGGCTAGATGTAATCTGTATACTCATTGAACACTTTTCTTTTTTGGTCCAACTGTAAAGAAGTAAGATAAAAGTTATTGTTCGAGTGTAGTTTAACTGAAATATTGTAAATATCATAAAATATCTTTATTTCATAAAAATAAAGTATAGATGTCCACAGTGGTCTGAAAGTCCCAAGTCCTGCAGTATTTTTTTATTTCGAGTATGATTTCACAAAGATAGGTTGCTTTAAGCTATCATGGCATGTTCCCAAAATTGCCACTAGGGTGCTGTAAAATGGCAATTGCTATTCCATCTAGAATTTATTATTATGAACATCACCTTTCAGTCCCTCCAGAAAAACGCGATTATGCGATCGCATGATTCAATAGAGAGCCTAAGTCCCACCCCTCCGCTTCCGGCTCATGGGACCTTATTTCGGGCGAGAGACAATGACTACCAATGTGCGCCTTTGGGGTTTGTAGTCTTTGTAATTACGGATTTTCACAGTCTTATACCTCAACAGTTTTACATCAAACTGCGACTTTCTTGACTTTAAAGGGGTCATATAATGGTACATGCACTTTTACAAGTGGATTGTACTGAAATGTGTGTTGGCAGTGCCTGTACACAACCATCATAAAATGATAAAAATCCATCCAGTGTTTTTGTTTTAATCTCATATGTTTTCCCCTGTCTCAAATCGAGCCGTTCGAGCCTGTGACGTCACAAGCTCGCACGCCCCTCCCACGATTGTTGAATGACAGCCGCGTTTCAAGACAGACCCGCCCTCGCTCGTGAGCCAGCTGTCAATCATAGTCCACGGCGACCGGCGCAGAATGGCCTCTAAGCGATTGTGGTGTTCTGTTCTTGGGTGTAATAACGAACACAGCAGTCATTTTAATGTTCCTAAATCCGAACCGCTGAAGACGCAGTGGCTGTGTTTGTTTTCGAAGGGAATATTCCCCACGAGCAACGTCAATGCTTTCATGTTTGCGCGAATCATTTCACACACCAGACTGCTTATAAATGAGGAGGGTCAGTATAAAGCTGGATTTGCTAAGAAGCGGCTCCTGGACCGGTACTAACTATTCGTGTTCCTGCTGAATCTGTAGAACAACTGAAGTGAGTGTAACGTTTTATTAACCTTTAATATTTATATTAATCTTTGCAAATCGCTAGATGGCACGCTTCACAATGAATGCGTCTAAGGTTTACACTCAGGGTACATTACGGCATGTTTTCTATGTACGACGTTCTCAATAAAATTCATAATCCCACGTCTATAATGAACAACGCGTTATGGTTATTGTGTTACAAACGGTGTACACAGAACAGAGAGGCGGGGTGAGCAAAGCTCATTATCATTTAAAGTCATATGCACTGAACGGGCGTGCTGAAAACAGAGCTGTTTTTGACCAGGTAAAATAAGTGTTTACTTACAATACTAATGAGAATTTTTAATTAAAGTATATTACAAAGTTTTAATTTATACTCTAAAGAACCATATTAGCTTGTACAAAAATGGCATTATATGACCCCTTTAAAATGTATCTTTTAAATTGCCAAACATCATTATGTGTAATTCAGGGCACAATTCAAACGAGATCAAAATATTTGTTGTCTCTCGCCATTGACTACCATATATGGTCGACCGGAAGGGGAGGGACTTAGGCTCTCTATGCATAATCAGCCAAAGTCTACATATTTATGCGGGGGCATTGTTAGCCATGGTTTGTTTTGGGATGTCACAGCTTCCAGATGCTCTCAATGCAAAAGCTTTGCGCGCTCGTGATTATTTAGCTCCGCCCACACGGCACGCCTCCACCCGCTCGTTTTTTTCCGGAAAGACTCTGTACAGCCTATCTTTCTTTTATAAATATAATAAAACTAAAGACTTTTTGGAGATATGAAGGATGCAATACTACTTTATAGGGGCGTAGCAGCCATTATAAAAGTTGGGGGGGACAAAAGCTGTATGGTGATATTTAGCATGAGAATCCATCTCTTTAACACTGTAAACAACTCTGAATACATGAAACACCATTGTGCATTATTGTGTTGTGCATCCATGACCATCCCCCTCTGTCTCATATCGCTGAGTGGGTCAGTCTCATGTGCCTCTTCACTGGGAAATATATCAGATTTCTTCTTTTTTTTCACATGCTATATTGGATTACAGTGCCTATTTTTAGTTTTTGCCTCTGGTCCAAGTAGTTCAGAAAGAAAACTGAGAGGTATTGGCAACTCACCTTCCTTGCACAAAGCTGAGAGACTTGACAATGCAAGTATAATGAAGGGTTAAATGATTTTACAACACTGCCCTTGTGCCCTGCATGTGCTCTACTGCATGAAGTAATGAATAAATTCATTTAAATGGGTTTAGATATGTATCCCTTGATTTATAATTTAAAATATTATGCAAGTCAGTTGTAAAATCATATGGAAACTATATGAAGGAAAAAAATTGCTCTTCTACTTTGATATTATTTAAAAGTTTAGCTGATGGGAGGTTAACAGTTAATCGCAAGAAAGGAAATGACAAAAGGACTTGACTAAACCCAAGAAATAAAGATATTGTTAAACTTGATTTTAAATACAGACCTTTTTTGTAATTAGGCCATGAACTGTGTAGTACACTTATGAACTTTAATAGATGCATGTGGATTTTACTATTTGTAAAATTGCAGACACAAGTCGAAAGGAAGTTGTAGGAAGCATAAATTGTTTCTTCTAAAAGACTAAAGTAGTAGCCAAATACGTAGTCACATATATTTATAAAAAAAATTATAATACTATTGAATCCAAAAAAGTAATTAAGAGTACTACATGTACAAGTTCTACAAGCTCAAAGGTATTATGATATATATTCTCCATATCTATAAGGTCATGTATGGCTTATCTTGGACAAAAGAATACAAAATATATATATATATATATATATATATAGGGTATATATATAATATTCCAGGTGTCAATTTTGTTGTAGTATATTAGATATTTACTATATTTTGGAGGGCTCTTAAAAGCGTGAAATGACTTGCTGTCTTCAGGTATTATAGACCTCCTTGGATCGACGTGAGAAACATCAACTTTTCTTATAACACAAACAGCTTAAAGTGTCACAGTTACAGTGAGCACCAGAAGTGCTTATTTATGTATAAATATAGTGTTACAACAACACTATATTTCTGTCCTGCTGGGTTTTTTCCCCTCACCAGAAGAGAAACGTTACAGCTAATGCTATGTGGCATGTAGCATCAATGCTAATCAGCAACTATCGCAGCGATGTGAATAACCCAGTCTTTATGAGGATATAACACAGTGTCCTCTGGCAGGTTGATTAGTTTATCCATTACATCAAGTTTCTGTTCCTTCCCCTGGCAGCTATTTGGAGAAGCAGTGGCAGGAATTTCTCTCCTCCCACAGACATTATCTCCTCCACCTGCACAGCTCAAATTAAAGACGCTGCCTCCCTCGGGCCAGTCTTGAAAAATCAGACCTGGATGTGTGCATGTTTGTGAGGGCATTTCAGATGATAAGGATGATAAGGACAAATGTGAGGAAACTAGAAAACAGCAGACACATACAGCTAAAGAGATTAGGTGCTGTGGGTATCATTTCACATGCCCCATACAACTGAAAGAATGATCTTGCTCTTATGCTTTTTAATATTGAGTTTATGACTAGTATAAGCTATAAACATTTAGTTACTTTCATGTACTGATTGTGATGATAAACAACAACAATATCATGGTATTATCGTGGCTTTCTGGACATGGTGCCATAGTAGTATGCTTAATGAATACATACAACATAAATATCACAATAGATAATTCAATATCATGATACATTACCGTTCAAAAGTTTGGGACTGGTAAGATTTTATTTTTTATGTTTCTGATAGAATTTCTAATGCTAATCAAGGTGTATTTATTTGATAAAAAAAAGAGTAAAAAAAAGCATATGTTGAAATATGATTACAATTTAAAACACAACATTTATTTGAAATAGAAATCTATTATAAATGTTCAACATTATATATGTTATATAATTGTTATATTTATGGTCACTTTTGATCAATTCAAAGCATCTTTTTTGAAAAAAATATATATTTATAATTAAAGTATAAAGTATTAATTTATTTAAAAACAAACAAAAAAGTCGTATTGACCTTAAACTGTCACCATTATGTTCTGTTAGTTTCATTATCATGGACTTTTAGCTCGTTTTCATTCTCATCATGTGTACCTTTGTTCAGTTTTCCCGCTCCTCATTTGTGTTCTTTTCAGCTGTATTTTATTAATTATCCTCGTTTGTGTTTGCTATATAAGTTGATCCCTCACATTCATTCTCTGTTCAGTCTACGTTGACATTTAGTGTGTGTTGCTCTGCCTGTTTGCTCCTAATCTTTATTAAACTTCGTGTTGGAACTAATCTTCTTCTTCGTGTGCCTTCCTGCAACAGCCCGTGACATAAACGTTTCAAGGGCCAAACCCATAAAAGAAGAATTTCTGTAAAACATTATATATTCTGCCTTTATATACAGTATCAACATCAACATTATATATTTATCTATTCTTTATTAAAACAATGAGAATAAAGCTTTTCAATTCTGCAGTCGCTGGTGCTTCCCCCCGACTGTACACATCTCCATGTGGGTTTGATCTATAGTAACGCAATCGTTAATAGTCTCTGTAGCATGTTTGAGTTTTAGACTGTTTGTTCCCATTCATTTCCCCAGTGGACTGTGGTTAAAACAGTATTTGACAGAGAAAAATACAATTTAGAGTAAACAATTCAAGTCTACCGTGGAAAATTTATACTGCAGGGAACTTTCCGACAAGTCTAATCACAGATTTAAGAGCGTCAAAGTGGTTTTGATCAATCTACCCAGCAGTTAGAGTATTTACATAAAAGGGCTTGTTTTTTCAGTGTGAAAAGAGAGAATTTTGATGACCTGGATGAAAGGAGCGATGTTGACAAATGCAGCGGATGAATGAAACTCGCTGCAGTAAAAGAAAGCAAAGATCTAAATATCTAACTAATTAAAGCTTGCTATGTTCTTGTCAGAACAGTTTAAAAACAGAATGGGCAAAGCTTTCATTTTTTTATGGACTGAGGCAAGCTTGTTTATGGTCATTTCAAACTCACTTAAAGGGTTTCCCATCAGTATTTTCATTTAAAAAATGCACAGAGATAGTGGAGGAGTGGGAAATACCTGTGCCGAGAGGAGGACGAATTGAAAGCGTGCAAGCATCAGCTGAGATGGGATACAATCATAGTGCAATAACAGAGTAAAGATCAAGGGGATGGACCATGGAAAGAGGATCTTAAAGTGATAGTTCACCCAAAAATGACAATTCTGTCATCATTTATCACCGTCATGTCATTCCAAACCCATATAACTTCTATATATTGGCTGCTCTTTTTTTAATAAACAATATAAATAATACTGAATATACACTATTATTCAAAGGTGTACTGCTCGCCAAGGCTGCATTTATTTGATCAAAAATACAGTAAAAACAGTAATACTGTTGTAAATATTATTACAATTTAAAATAACAGTTTTTTTTTTTTATATATTTTAAAATGTAATTTATTCATGTGAGGCAAAGCTGAATTTTCAGCATCACGTGATCCTTCAGAAATCACTTTAATATGATGATTTTGTGCTCAGTGAAACATTTCTTATTATCAATATTAAAAACACTTGTGCTGCTTAAAATTTTTGTGGAAAACGTTATAATTTTTTTGAGGATATTTGAAATAGAAAACCTCTGTGTAAAGTGACAGTGAAGACATGTTACACTCAATTTAATACCTCATTTCGGAATAAACATTAATTTCTTTAAAAAAGAAATTGGCCTTGGTAACAAAATTTAATAAAATGAATGTCTGTCGAGAGTGACGTTCACTAAAAATGGGATTTTACTGATGTTTTTAAAGATTTCTAGACAACTAGAAAAACAAGGAAGAAAAGTTTCTAAAGTTATGCCAGTTGAATTTATTCATACACGAGTACAAATTCAAATGTCTATGTATTGACTAATGGCCTATAGTATCATCTGTTATTCGGGGTAGGGGTGCCTACTGTAATCCTGTAGCCCAGGGACCTCTGGTCAACTAAAGGTGGCCCTGGTCATTTTTGTTGCATCGCAATGTCATCCAACGTTTTAGGGTTTTAAGACCCCAATTAGAAAAGAGAGGAGGAAGGCTGGGAGACACCAGAGTGACAGAATTAGTCATTGCAATTGACATTTATCATATGCAACAGACTTGATGTGTACCATATACAATAGGAAAAGAAGGAAAGGATGGTATTTGGGATGTTAGGTAGTCACAGCCAACTGTGAATCACTGTTTTGAATCACTCTTTAAAAGTTTGGTGTAATGCTGTCACTAATTATTTTGGCAATCGAGTAATTGGATGATTATTTTGACGATTAATCGGATCATTTTTTCTTAGTAATAAAAATAGACCTGAAAGAACAATAGTCTTTAAAATGCTGAATAGCAATGAAGCTAATTCGTTCAAATATAGTATTAAAGGCAAGTAATTATTTGGTTATATTGAGCAACACTATTGAAATACAATGTAATATACTTAATATAAACAATCAACATTACGTATTATAACAAATTCCTGCAGAGGGCACCAACGGCCTGGGGATTGTTTTTGTTACACTTTACAGCATGATCAAATCCTTGTTTAATATTAGCCAAACAACATTTAATTCAAATGCCCACTTAAGTTTTTATATGTAGCCCCCTTCTTTATGATAGAAATGCTACAGTGAGTGTTTAAACTTGTGTTTTGAAATCGACAAAAATATATATATTTAAGAAAAATATGAATGTTTTCTCCTTTGTTGGTGTATAGGTTTATAAGTGATTTATGTTACTAATCTGCTGAAATGGCATATGTTAACATTTCCAGATGAAAGTTATAAGCAACCCAAACTCACAGAGATGAAGTCTGTCAACCGAGCTCCACGCATGTAAATGATAACCATGATGCAACACTTCACTAAGAAACACAAAGCGTGTAAGACTTTATATGCTTTCCCAAATGCACGTAACTTTTTTAAAAATTGAGCACTTGAATTTAATGTAGGAATTGTGACAGCCCTAGTCTGGTGTCACAAATTTGGCCATCTTTAAGGGTCTTACTCCGACTCTTAAATTAAATGCTTTTTTTTTTTAACTAAACATTTGCCTGCCAGTTGTTTCTTAAATGACAGATGTTTAGATTGAGCCATAGAAAACAGGGTAGCTTCTGTGTAATTATCTAAATATAAGCATGTAAATATGTATTTGTCAACACATACACAAGTTTGTTGGTTTCCATCAATGCTAAAATCTTCCATTCCCAGTGACAGAGGCCACCATTTTTTTTTATTTTTTTTTTATAAAAGCCTGAAAACCTGCCAGAACAGGCACACACACACAGTGTGTCTCCACAGCTGTTTCATACCCCTCAAAACACAACAGGCTTTTAAAAATGCATGCCAAGCTATTATGACAGATTTACATTCCCAAACTGTTCCTAATGCCTGTCTCTTACCAGGAGTACACCCATGGGTAACGTTTAAACATAACATCTCTAAAATGCTCCAGAAATGTCAACATGCCTCACTGAAACATAATAGGCAGCGGAAGCATCTATCGCGAAAGAGTCGCACAACCCCTCTAGACCTGAACGCCACAAGCGCTAGACCACTTGGCCTTGTTTAAATGCAACAAAGAAAGAGAGCAGACAGAAAAGCCGCAGCAGTTCTGAGATAGACCCTAGAAAGGGAATGGACAGAGTGAAAACAAACCAATACAGCGAAGAGAGCAGAAGACACAGCTCTCTGAGTTTAGGAAGGAGACGGTGTCTTTTTCACAGAAGCACAGTCTGTGACATCTCTGCGCCCTCTCTGACCTGGGTGGTGGCACAGCCGTAATCATCCAAACTGGCAGAGATGACTGGCAGGAGACAGTTGGGACACTGCCCTGCAAATTGGCAGAGGGGGGCACTAAAGCTTTGCCCAACGCAGTGATCAAAGACTTCATTCTCCAGTCTGGCAAAGACATACACACTGCCTCCATGCAGGAAGCCAAGCCTGACATCTCCAGATGATTCCACCTCCTTCCCAACATGCATCTGGCTCTAGTTTTCACACCACCGCTAGAGGACAGTTGTGGGGACAGCCAATCGCAATCCTAAAGATAGGCAAAGTGCAGGGTGAGGATGCAATAACTATCTACAAAAATAATAATAAATGAATATATGTACCCTACCATTCAAAAGTACGTGGTTTTAATATTTTGTTTTGTTTTGTTTATGAAGAAAAAGAAGAAGAGGAATTAATACTTTTATTCACCAAGGAACCATTACATTAATCAAGAGTGAGTAAATATAAGAGTAAGTAAAAAATATTTGTAATAAATGCTGTTCTTTTGAAAAAAAAAGAAAGAACAAAATATATATATATATATATATATATATATATATATATATATATATATATATATATATATATTTATATATGAACTGTATATTAAAGTTTACACCAAAATATTAAGCAGCAAAACTACTTTCAACATTGATAATGTGAAATGTTTCTTAGCACTAAATCAGCATATTAGAATGATTATTGAAAGGATCATGTGACACTGTAGTAATGGCTGATGAATATTCAGCTTTGCCAATTACAGGAAAAAATATATCATTTAAAATACATTAAAACACAAAAGAATTATTTTAAATTGTAATACATTTTAAATTACAAATTGTAATATATATTTCACAATATTACAGTTTTTACTGTATTTTTCATCAAATAAATGCAGCCACTTCAGTCTTCGAGTCTTTCAAGAAACGTTAAATAAATCTTAGCTCTCAGAAAAAAAGGTACAAAAGCTGTAACTGGCGCGGTACCCTTTCAAAAGGCACAAATTTGTACCCAAAGAGTGCATATTAGTACACCAAATATACCAACGCATTCTCACCCCAAGGCGTCACTAAAATGACAATTTTGACCATGCTTCAATATTCGACGCTTTAGGCACCCTTTAGCACGCGATCCTAGGGCGTCATCTTATTGACGCTTTACCTAAGCGTCAGTTAGATGACGCGGGTAGGTTTAGGTCTGGGGTAGGGTTAGGATTAGATAGCGTCATCTAACTGACGTTAAAGGTAAAGCGTCAGCAAGATGACGCCCTAGGATCGCGTCATGTAACTGACGCTAAAGGGTGCCTAAAGCGTCGAATATTGAAGCATGGTCAAAATGATTCCCAAGGCGTCAGTTTCATGACGCCTAGGGATGAGAATGGGCTGAATATACATATTTGTACCAAAACTGTACTAAGTACTTACTCACTATACATATTGGGACCTTTTTTTAAAGGGAACCATCCCGGTGACAGCTTTACCATTTTTTCTGAGTGTGCCAACCCCAGAGAGAGAGAGAGAGAGACAATGGATCAACACATGCCATACATCCACCTTTAAAAATACCCAAAATGCAGCAAAACATTTACTGATTTACAAAGGAGGGAAATGCATTTCAGGCTGGGGAAAAAGTGCTTCTCTGTGGTTACCAGAACATCAGAGGAGACAAATGGGAGACAATTACAGAACAAACAAAATAGGCAGTTGTAAAGCAACAGAAAGCCTCGGAAAAAATAAATATAACAGAATAAATTACAACTCCCGTAGCTGAAAGGTAAAGCAGCCATTTCACTATACAAATGTGTTAAAAGCAACATTTTTCAGAGAGGGAAATTCTTAAGAGCGCTATTAATCAGAATCAGATTTTTATCAACTAAAAAGAGACTATATGAACATAACATGATAAATGTAAAAAAAAAAAAAAAAAAAAAAATTCACATTTATTGATATTGAGTGGTTAAAAATACTGTTTGTGAAGCTGTTTCATAACAGTATACATGACAACTGGTCTCTCTGGGTCAGCGACAGCACCAACGCAGATTTGAATGTTCCAGTATAATTGTCAAATGTTTAAATGACACAGGCGAATCATTGTCATTTAGGAATAAGATTGTGTGGGTGACTGGGTGTGTAAATCGAGATCACGATCTTATAACGATTAATCATGGAGTAAAAATGGATTCTTCTTTTAAAATGGCGTATTAAATGTAGCATATACTGTATCTACATTTATTATCTTATATTCTTTAGTCACAATATTGAGAGAGTTAGAGAGCTAAAACTAGCTGGATTCTTTCAAGGTCATGGTTGCTTGATATACCTGTACATAACTTAAAATTAGTTAAAGTACCTCAGAGATTGGCTGTCACTTTTTATCCAAACAGAGTTGTCACTAAGTGTCACTTTTTTTATTGCTTTTGTATTAATTCTTATTTTGCATTAGTTTGGCTCATGCTGTATACCATGAGATCTGTGTGCGAGACAATACAATCCACTTCTATGAACAGTCTGCATCTACAAATCCTACAGAGGGGTCCAAAAGCCTGAGACCGCACTGAAAATCTGCCATTCAAAATCTTATTTAAACCTTAAAATAAACAATGTTTTGGGATCTGAATTTACAAGAAAGAAATTGCATGACAAAGTTCATGAAATATTGTGAAATATTAATGCCATAATATTAATAAGAATACTGTAGTGATAATATATTTTGCAATTAAAAATGTTAAATTCAAAATACAAGAATTCAAGATCTTATGTTGCTTAAATTCCCTCTATAGACAAACAAACAAACAAAAAAAACAATAAAAATAACTGAAATGTATTAAAATTGCAGCAGAACAAAACTGTACAGAAATTGTGCAGACACTATTCTATTTTCACACTACATAGTCTGTTTCCTCTATATATGCAAATGCTCATTTGTTTCCTTAAATGCTATTTCAAGTTTATTTATTATAGTAGCTTTAAAGGGATAGGTCACCCAAAAATGTAAATTCGGTCATCATTTGCTCACCCTCATGTCGTTCAAAATCTGTATGGCTTTCTTTCCTCTCCGAACACAAAAGAAGATATTTTGAAACTGTTTTGGTAACCACTGACCAAAATGGATATGGATTTTTTTTTTTTTTTATTAATTAGACATTTCTTTTTTAAACGCTATTTTACCTTTTAATTATTTGTAATGTTTCTGTTTGAGCATTAAAAGGGTGAGCAAAGTTACAAAGCACACAGTACACTCCAAATTGAGTTATTCTCTATATCAATAAGCATTGTTTCTGAGCTCTCTGAAATGCCTCAACGTACACGTCACAATATTCCTCACTTAAATAATTCTCGCCCAAGGCATACGCATAAAGAGGGACTAGGCCTGGTTAAGTTGCGTTAGTGTGTTGAAACTTGTGCATGGTAAGGGCCGTGACATTTCTGAAATGTGCTTGAAGCAGTTGACCAATCACAACACACTGGGTCCAGCCGACCAATCAGAGAACATTGCACTTTTCAGAAAGAGGGGCTTCATAGAGACCAGGACAGAGCGTTACTGACAGACTGGGAAGAGAGGTGCTGCAATAATGTAAAATATGTGATTTTTTTTTTGTTTTTTGAACATTCAAGCATGAAAACCTATTTTAATAGAACCCTCCAAAAAGGCATATTTTGTCAAAGGACATATTACGGCCTCTTTAAGCTTTGATTTAGTTATGTAGTAGTTTACTACCGGTTTGGCAGGGGTCACAGAACTAGATAACAGAGAAAACTGTGGAAACATCTACCACAAGTGACGTGACCGACACAATTTCTGCTTTCTCAGCAGCCCAATCTCAAAGCCTGACAAGGAACCAGAGGGATTGCAAGACAATCACGATAACGCATTCCTAATCTGTTTGTAGAGGTGACCCATACAAACCTCTCGCACTCCCAAAGACATGCATTTACTAGATAAAACAGAAAGACGCATACCAGCCCAAAGTTTCTTCCCCGAGTCGTTTTTTTTCTCTCACTTTATTTATAGGTTTCTCCACATATTACAAAATCCCAAACATTCCAGAACACAGTTGTACAATTTAACATATGTAGAAAAAAAGGGAAAAAAGTCGTAAGATCAGAAGATAGGCAGGGATCCAGGACACACCTAATATAAAGGGAACAATTATTGACCCCAAATAAGTATGTACAAATATACCCAATAAAGTACCAAATATGCAAAAATTACCCCTCAACCAAATTCCATACATACCTCTCAACAAATGAATGTGTTTAAACAACACATTAATCAATTATAAGTGTTATTACAGGAGTGGTAGCACACTAGTAGAAAGTACAATTATTAACTATTTTCCAGTATGCAAGGAGTGTATGTTTCGATATATATGCAAGGACAGAACCCCACATATTGTAAAAGTTCTTGAAAGAGCCCCTCAGTGAGTTTCTGATTTTTTCCAGTTTAATAAAGTGAAAAACGTCTTTAATCCACAAGGAGTGAGTAGATGGAACAGATGATTTCCAATGCAGTAAAATCTGACGACTGGCCAGGAGGGACACAAAGGCCACAAAATCCGCCTTGTACCGTGAACAAGTTCAATTGCTGTCTCAACTACCTCCGACATTGTCTCAAATATGTATATCACTCCAATATCCATGTAGGGTTGGGCAGAACCAAAACATATGTGCCAGGGTTGCAGGAGCCTGATGACAACGGTCGCAGATAGGATCAATGTCAGAATAAATTTTGGAGAGTTTGACCTTAGTCCAATGAGTACGATGAAGTATTTTGCATTGGATCCATCCATGTTTGGCACACACAGATGAGGAATGCACCCTGTATAAAATACTCGAGGCCTGATTAAGTGTTTGAGGGAGTTTTGAAAAATTAAATAATTCGTTGTACATGTCTAATAATATGGGAGCCAATTTGTTCAAAAACTTCTTATAAAATTCTACTGGACACCCATCCGGTCCAGGACATTTGCCACTTTGCATAAAGGGAGCAGCTTTAGCAAGTTCATCCATAGTGATGGGTTCTTCCAGCTTATCAACAAAATTAGAATCAACTGTAGGGATATTGAGGGTACTAAAAAAATGATCAAAGTCAGAGAGGTTGGCAGTTTGCTCGGACGTATAAAGGGAAGTATAATAATCTTTAAAATGATTGTTAATTAATATGGGATCTGTTGTTGTCCCTGAAGGTGTTTTAATCCGGGGAATAAAGTGGGAAATTGATTCCTGCCGCAGTTGGAGAGCCAGCAGCCAACCCGCTTTGTCTCCCTCTTCATAATACCAAGACCTAGTTCTGAGCAGTAAATTCTCTACATAACTTGTTGAGAGTAAATCGAACTCTGCCTGTCATGATTGGCGTTCCTTATAAATATCTGGAGATGGGGGTAACAGTATATATATTATCTAATTTAGTTTTTTTCTGCGTTATCTCAGAACGCCGCTTTTTGTTTAAAGGGACAATGTGTAATGTCCCAGCATTGGAGGAAAGAAGGTAGGACCTTTTGAGTTGTGTATTTTCAAAATCTGCTGGCCGTTTTGCATATCCCATACCCCACCCTTAACTAAAAGAAGTGCAGTGTTACCAATTCTCCTTGATACGATGACACATCTGCCATTAGGATCCATTTTAACATCTAAACATACAAACGGCACTGGTTTATGTATAAGGATTGCTGTCCCTCTGGCTTTACCCTGGAATGTGGAATGATAAACTTGGCCTACCCATCTTCTTTTTAATAGCTGATGGTCTTTCGTTTTGAGATGAGTCTCTTGGAGATAAACAATATGTGCCCCCAAATGATGAAGATGATGTAGCACCTTACTACGTTTCACTGGTTCGTTTACCCCTTTGCAGTTCCAACTAACAAACCTTAAGTTGTTACCTCCTGCTCAGTACCCTGTTTTAGACTGTGACATTTTTTTATTTATTTAGTTTATTTGATAGGGACCATGCGTATTCATGAACATTGTTGTAGAAAACTACACCATGTAAATACGCCAGAATTAGTAAACAGATACTAGTTTTCATCTGCAGTCCCTAGGCCGGTAGCAAAAACAAATAAATAAAATAACAACAGTCATACAGCATTCATTCACTATAACAACATACACAAATAAAAATACATTGATATTACAGACAGCGTATAGATAAAAACAAGATGTACATAAAAACACAAACATTATACAATCACCACTATACTACAATTAATTTTAACCACGATAGTTTATGGCTTATATAAGTATGATAGTTAAATATGAGTGCATCTCTGGTTATCTATGAGCCACTTTTTTAAGTGAGTTTTGAAGGTGTCAAAAGAAGGACACTCTCGTATCGAAAGGGGCAAATTATTCCATAGTTTACCACCTATTATTGATAATACATTTTGTCCAAAGGTGGTACGTCTAAATGGTATCATGCAGTCCCCTTTTGCAGAGGCCCGTGTACTACCTCCACATGCAAGTTTTTGAAAGAAGACATGCAGCGGAGGCGGAGCAAGATTGTTTAACACTTTATAAACCAGACAAACATACTTGAAATTTTTTAGATTGTCGAAACTTAGAAAATTATGTCTCGCTAGGATATCACAATGGTGAAATGACAAAGCTTTTTTATCAAAAATTTTTATGGCTTTCTTAAAAAGAGATTTAATATTTTTAAGCGTAGATATACTAGTTAATGACCAATTTAAAAAACAGTACTCAATATGAGAAAAAATCATAGTATATAAGAACAACTTCGCAGCTTTGGTATTAAGGAATGGCCTAACTTGTTTAAAATTCTGCAAACTGTATTTAACTTTATTTGCCACCTTTTTTACATGACATTTAAAGGTTAAAGTGGAGTCATAAATAACTCCTAAATACTTAAATTCATTAACAATGTCAAGCTCCTGTCCTCTGAAGAATACATTAGAATTTAACACCTTCATGCTTTGTTTGGTAAACGCCATACAAACAGTTTTTTTAGTATTTAGATGGAGACATGACTTAGTGAGCCAGTCATCGATGTGAGCCATTGCTGATGTGAGTGTGGATGCTATCTCCAGATAGTTCTTACCATGTGTGAATATTACGGCATCATCTGCGTACAACTGGACATCAACATTTTTACATGCCTCTGGCAGGTCATTTATATAAAGTGTAAATAAAATCGGACCAAGTATGGAGCCTTGAGGGACCCCTGCAGGACATTTGCATAAAGGGGACGTTGCATCATTAATACGAACACATTGCTTTCTACATGACAAGTATGATTTTATCCAGTTGAGAGCTTGCTCAGAGAAATTAAAATATGTTAATTTAGATAAAAGAACTTCATGATTAACAGTATCAAAAGCTCGCTTTAAGTCTAAAAAAACAGCACCGACGCAAGAACTCTTATCTAAGTAACCTTTAACCTTTTCCAGAAACAAACAATTGGCTGTTTCTGTTGAGTGATGGGCCCTGAAGCCAAATTGCAAGGGATGGAGTGAGTTTTCGCTTTTATTGAGATGTTGGATCAATAAATTGGCCACCCATTTTTCAAGTATTTTAGAAACAACAGGTAAAATACTGATAGGCCGATAATTGTCCATGACTGATCTTTCCCCTGATTTAAAAATAGGTGTGACCAGTGCCAACTTCCATGCTGAAGGCATGATGGATTGACTTAAGGACTGATTAATCAGATGTGTAATAGGCTGAATAAGAACCTCTTTATGCCTTTTTAAAAAACATGTATCAAGGCCATAGATATCCATGGCCTTCGAAATTTTTAAACTATTAATAATCTTTGATACTTCTAATTTAGTTATTTGTTGTAGATGAAAAATCGGCTGTGCATAATTAATGGAGCAAACAGAGTAGCTAAGTGGATTAAAAAGTTGAGTTATTTCATAGACAGAATCTAAAAAAAAAGTATTTAGTTCAGAGGCTATGATGGTTGGGTCTGTAACTAGTTCATTGTTAATTTCCAACTCTAAATCTCTATTTTTAAAATTCTGTTTTCTGCCAATCAACTTATTTATGGTTTGCCATATCTTCTTCCCATTTCCTCCAGCCTCTTTAATAGTATCAATGAAAAATTTGGCTTTAGCTTGACGCAGAGTTTTTATTACTTTATTTCTTAATGAAGTAAATTTATGTCGGTCAGTTGTAAGACCTGATTTTAAGGATTGTTTCAATAATTGATCTCTTTCATTCATAAGTTTCCTACATCCTTCATTGAGCCAGGGCAATGTGTCCCTGTTTAACTTATGACTCCGCTTTCTGAGGTAGGGCCCCATGACTTTCTTAATTGTTGTAGCAAATTGGTCACAGTCACTCTCCAGATCCCCTTTAGAGAGGACTCGGTTCCATTCAATCTCTCCTAATGCTACCCCAAGGTTTTCCTGTTGACCAGTTGGGACTGATTCATATTTACATAATGTTTTGACTGAGGAAAGACAACGATTTTTTTTTAGCTTTCTGGCACAAAAAATAATATTATGATCTGACATTCCTGTCATTAGATTAAGGGTTTTAGAAATGCGTTCTGGTCTATTAGTGAACAATAAATCTATTTTAGTTTCAGACCGATTAGTTATCCTTGTAGGTTGTTCAATTAACTGTGTAAGATTAAAATAGTCTGTAATATTTTTTAACTTCTTTCTTCCACCCTTATCACTCCAATTGACATTAAAATCCCCCATCAGTATAACCTCTTTGTTAAAATTCAAACTATGGAGGAGACTTTTTAACTGATCATAAAACTCAAGCTTTGCTGATGGCTTTCGATATAAGCAGATTAAACTAAATGTCATTTCGACTGAAAGTGAAATGTTAACACCAACACATTCAATATCAGGTTTCTTGATCCATTCAATTTGTTTACATTTTATAGTACTTTTCACATATAATAAAACTCCCCCTCCCTTCCCATGATCTCTATCTTTCCTAAAAACATCATAACCTGGCATGACAATAAGTGCCTCCGGCGATGAACGAGTTAACCAAGTCTCTGACAATCCAAGAAAATCAATATTTGAATTTACAAGCAAGTTTTCCAGTTGTTCGCGTTTATTTGCCACACTCCTAATATTTAGATGTCCGCCAAACAACCCTTTAGCTTTACATCGAGGATCCCACACAGTTCGAGCCTGATTAAGCGTTCGGAAGAACTTTGTGGTGCAATGTTTTTTCATCACGGGATTCCTAGATCTAGTTGAAGGCATAGTCAATGTTAGACCTTCATCATCACGGTCCGGTATGTTTCGGGACTCACCAATGGGGATACCAATATCCCGTTCTTGCAACGAGATGACCTCTTTTACACTGCCACTGAAGTCCGTCGAGCCAGACTCAACCCCCAGTTGCAAACGCTCCTGGCCAGTAGTCAACGCCACCCCAGAAGACCCCATCACAGCCCGTAGCCCTTCGCCGGTGACCACCGACGGCGCCGTCCAAGCGAATCCTGCTGAACAGCCGCCAGCAAAGGCCCCCAAACGCGCGACCGGCATAGACAACCACGCCAATACCGGAGGTGGGTAAAAACAGACAGGGACAAATAGGGACTGACCCGGTAGCGCCAGGGAAATATTGGGCAGTGGTAGCCCAGGTCTTGCATTGGCTACAAGCAGGTTGTTGAGGAGAGTTGTAAACAGGGCACATTGAAAAGCGCCGATTTCTGTTAGTTGCGGTCCAGGATTGCGCTCAACATCTCCAGCAATAAGTAACAATACGGCGAGTTGAACGAGCCCATGGCGTGAGTTAGACAGCTTTTCACATGATATAGAAGACATCTTTGGCTTTGGATTTGGACCTCCATTAACGTTGAATTTGGAGTACAGCAGTTGCTGGCTGCTGCCAACACGGGCGTTTTCTTTATTAAAGCGATGCCGCACAGACAGCAACAACAGCGCCACAATGTATAAAACTATAATCCAATGATGTAGTAAAAATGTGGACTTTGATGGTTTAAACAAACAACACGCAGCACCAGCCAAGCTGCATGCGTGCACGTCCGAGTCCGCCATTTTTTTCAGAGCCATTTTTTGATATCGACATGTTTAAAGTGAATTTATTAGATCAAGTGTACAAGTAATGTTGATTAAAAAAAACATCTGGCAAAACACTGTAGGTGGCACACAAAAAAAAGGAAAGAAAGACAAAATAAAGAAAAGGAAAAGCATCTCCCCAAACGAGACACAGATACAACCCTCCTTAACATTAACCCTTATATAGACACTCTGTGACAACACTAACTAACACAACTCGTGTAATGTTGCTTCGAAAAAGGTAACAGTATTTAAAGTATAAAAATATCAAAATATCAGTGAACAGCACAACAGTTATGAAAATGTATCCAGTCCCATGCATCAGCATAGTTAAATAGGATGGTAGTAGAGGGACCATAATGCTCAATTAAGCTGTACGTTAACTCCTAACGGTACACTTTGCAGTCATGAGTTCTCAATAATGAAGGGCCAGCCTTAATAAATCATAAATAAACATAATAATATCCATCCATGTTGCTCAGGCCAATACTTGCCCCATCTGTAAATTATGTATCGTTATCTAAAGTAAGTTCCGTAAACTTGTGTGAAACTCCATCAGGCAACGTGATCCTCAGCACCGCAGGGAAAAGCAAGCCAAACTTGACTCCAGGACATGAATGGAGAACGTGTTTAACCTCTCTGAATGAAGCCCGCTTCTTAGCCACAGCAGTAGTGTAGTCCGCAAAAATGGACAACCTCTTTCTGTTGTAATTGAGAGGGGAGAAACCCGCAGCCCTTTGAAGGATCTCAGTACGCACATGAAAGTAATGCACTCTGATGACAAGAGGGCGAGGAGGTTCTCCTTTCTTTGGTTTTTCAAGGAGCGTACGGTGTGCTCGATCCAGCAAGGGTTTATCCAGCCCATTCTCATCCCAAGGCGTCATCTAACTCAGCGGTCCCCAACCTTTTTTGCGCCACGGACCGGTTTAATGTCAGACAATATTTTCACGGACCGGCCTTTAAGGTGCTCCTAAAAACGCGTAGAAAACGCTAGGCGCGAGGTTGCACTCCGGCCTCCGTTGCTAAGCAACCATCAGCTGCGCTCTCCGTTACAGCAAGGAAATTTCAGCAATGGATTTCCACCACCGAAAAAAGCTTGCTGTAACTCTGTTACAAGATTTATTTACTAAGAAGAGTAAAAAAAAAACGCTGCAGTGTTTGGGTGTAAGACCGTCGAACCGATACTACAAAAACGCAAAAACCATGGGGAATTTCACCAGCTGATTCAGGAGCTCCGCCTGGACAATGGGAGGTTCAAAGCCTATTTCAGAGTGGACAAGGACCAGTTTGATTATATTTTAAGAAAAGTTGGCACAAGCATCAGTAAACGGAGCTTCTGCCGTGAAACTAACTTATCTCTCCTGTGCATCGGCTCTGTATTTGTCTGAGGTTAGACTATAACTGAAGTGGTCATAAAACACCAGAAATAGCAAACACATACACATTTATATATAGAATATAGAACAATTCTGTAGAAACAATGATGGATTTAACAAGGAATCAGTTGTGAGCATTAATATTTTTAGTAAAAATATTTTTTTGCTAGTAACTAGTGCAGCAGTTTACAGTGTGGAAGATGATTGGTTGGTTCTTGTCACGTGACCTACAGTGCGCTTGCGGCATTCTGAAAACTTGAGATGTTTTTATCTCGATGCGGCGCGGACGCGCTTGGAAAAAACGGGCGCGTCGCTTCAATTATGAGCGCGCATACCGCGCGCCTACATTTGAAATAACAAACTTGAGCGCGCAAAAGACACGATATGTGAACAGGTAAATGTGTGAATAAATAAAACGGAAATAAGTTATTTATTCTTTCTGTGCGGCCCGGTACCAAATGACCCACGGACCGGTACCGGTCCGCGGCCCGGGGGTTGGGGACCCCTGATCTAACTGACGCTTTTGACCATGCGTCAACATGCCGACGCACATGGTACCCCTTAAGCGTCAATATGAGACGCGCCTCCTAGTGGTCTAACCCTAACCCTACCTCAGACCTAAACCTACCCATAACGGAAGCGTCATCTAACTGACGCTAAAGGGTGCCATATGCGTCGGATTTAGACGCATGGTCAAAAGCGTCAGTTAGATGACGCCCGAGGATGAGCATCTCATATTGACGCTTAAGGGGTACCATGTGCGTTGGTATGTTGACGCATGGTCAAAAGTGTCAGTTAGATGACGCCTTGGGATGAGAATGTGTTGGTTTATCCTGGAGCTGCAAAATCTACTGCAAAAGTTGGGCCACATATTCAGAAGGACGCGAACCCTCGCAGCCCTAGGGGAGGCCCCCCAGATGAAGATTGTTTCTCCTGGAACGCCCCTCCAAATCTTCGCACTTAGCATCAAGATGAGTGACTCGATCACTGAGCGACGTTATCAAATTCTCAAGTTCCATAAGGCGATCTCTAGGATCAGACGAAGATCGCTCCAGTTCTTTTATGGTACTAGTGTTGGCTTCGACCATCCGTTGCAAAGGTTCCAACCAGCCTTTAACGTCTGATCGCACTGTAGTAATCTCAGAGCGTAAGTCGGTAGATAATGAGTGAGTAGAGCGGTGCTTTGTGGCGGCCTCCTTTACCCGCGTCGCCTTTTGACCAAGACAACGCCATATTTACACTTATAATCAGTGTAAGAATAGTACCAGGGTTTAGGAAGCTAGTTTTAAGTCATATAACAACAAAAAAGTGATTGTGCTGTTCAATATATGAGTAAATCTGCTACCTTCTCCGGGAGCGATTGAAAACACGTCTTACATTCTCAATGCGCGACAGCGCCCCCCTTGCCCGAGTCATTTGTGTGTGCTTGAGCTTTAATTCAGAGAGCAAGATGAAGAATCAAAGCCATTTCCAAACAAAGCCTCCTGTTGGCAGAATTTGAAGCGATAAACTTGTCCTCCAACTCTGTTCTACAGGGAACAACACAAAGAGCTACAACAGATGGAGCTCCAGGGGGGGTCACTCGGAGGGGAAACACCTCGGAGAGGGAAGTGGGTTGAAGAGGGAGGAGTTAACACTCAATCAGTGCCAATACCTGACATATTTTGATTGCTAATATTTACCTGTCACTCAAAAGCCTGTAATTTCTCCCCAAACTTGATGTTTATGGAATATGCACAGTTTGAAATTAATCTAAATGCCTCCACTGTGTAACTCTATTCCACTGGCTTTTATGTCTCTTTGTTGAGTACAAATGTTTGATTTATTTGATGAATACATTTTTTAAAAGTTCAGCCACATTAGTTTAGCTCAGCATGGTGTTAAATATTTCATAAATGGTTATTTATAAGAAACCATTCAATTTTTTGCAACAGATTCTTACTGAGGGAGTATCACGACTGTAGTTTCCACGTCAGAAATATCTTCTGCACTATTTTCAACATTACAAAACGGTTAGTTCCAGTCCTTGATTGGTCAATAGCTGTGTTTTATTCACGATAAAACACGGCTATGACCGCTTCACCCAATGGTTCTATGTATCACTACACAATACCCCTATACGCTTAGCAACTTAAACACACGTTTTCATTGATATTGTTCATTGAAGCTTATAGAGTAGAGTATTGTGAGAGACCGAGTAAGCGAGAGTTATTTACAGTAGATATTGCATTTTCCTTAAGGTAAGTCCTATGTTTGTAATAAAAAATCCGTTTGAATATCTTGAATTGCCTAACGTTACCGAATGAAATATCGACCCAGGACGAGGTATAGGACTGTGCAAGCTTTGGTTGTTGATGGACTCGATCTACTCCATCTATTTTTTGATCATCGTTCTGCATCTGATCCAGACGTAGTCTTTGACAAAAATGCGATTTTCACAGCCTTTTGCTCAAAATGTTGCTTTCTTTAATGAAACTTGCCAACATTCAAGTGCTGATAAAAAGAATGCATGAAGCTAAAAAGTTGTTTTTTTGTTGTTGTTTAAGAGCAGAGGGTCTTTTCTTTCTTTTGATATATTACATGTTCAGATATCGATAAAACAAAATATTCTAGGGGCCATGAAACTTTTGTGAAAATAATCAAAAGTGCTGCCGCTGGCTGGCAACTTTTTTCAAAAATGCTGGCAGGGAAAGAGTTAAACTGGCTTTGTGAAATGTATCTGCCATTCTCTTCAAATAAAACTTTATTTTCATTTGATTTGATTTATTTCTAATAGTATACACATTGCATAAATATCTGAAATGGTCTAATAATCATAAGATAAAAAGGCGAAATTATAACATACTTAGCCAAAATTATGTAAAAAGTCATAATTATTACAAAGAAAATCGACTTATGTCAATTTCAGCTTTTTATCTCATTACATAACCCAAAACTTTTGACATAAAATTTACTTTTATCATAATTTTTACTTTTTACTCTGCAAAATGATTAAAGACCCACTCCGATGAAAATAATGTTTTTCTAGGTGTTAACATGTTCTTGTGGCATTTTTCTGATGTTAGAGGACATATCTTGAGAAAAATCAGCTCAAAGTTGTATTTCTGAGTATTTCTACATTCAAATGGCTGTGAATCAGTAGCAGACGCTAAAATGCCGGCTAAAATAGACTGGAGTTGTGACGTAGTAACTCCACTGGGCGTCTCCACACGCGACGTCTTGGAGTGAAATAATGATCGGTGATCGGTGATAACTTTGATTAACTTCGGATAATAATAATTAACGTGTATATAATACTGTTGCCCCACCGGTATTGGGGGTGTAAGCTAGCGGGAGAGACAGAGCTCTCAGTAACGGGCAGGGGGAGGGTCGTCTCCGTGCCAACGGCTCCGCCCACAACGCAGAGGCGAATTGCTAATGAGCTACTGCCGCTCTGCTGAAGCGAAGTCCCAGAAAACGGCACAGGTTTTGTGATTTTGGCTAAAAATGGCATAATCATAATTTAAAGACCACTGGGAATGTTTAAAAATAGCTCAAAATATGATCGGAGTGGGACTTTAACCAATCATGATTTTTCCCCTCAATGTGGCGGAAAAGGGCCCCCATAAAATCCTGATGATGAATATAGCCTAGTTCTATCACATTCTTATTAGCTTCACTGACAAAGTAATGCAAGGCAGCAACATTTTAATTTGCAAAGTATGTAAATGTAAAAACAAATGATCCACTAATTGGAATCCACGGAATGCGCATGCGCGAGCAGTCGGTGTTTGTGTTTGAAAGCTCCGTCGAATCAATTCATTAATCCTTGATTTTCTTTTTTACCACTCATTTATAAACAAGCACTTTCTATTTTTATATCATGGGAACTTATCCTCGATACTATTCCTTATAAAAAACAATCGGATTGCTTTGATATCGCTACTTAGACCCAACTTTGCGAATCTCGGCTACTAGCCTTTAGTCCGCTAGCATTTCACGCGTGGCCTCGCGCCTATTGACCGTCTGATTTTACACCCGTTTCACTGAAAGGATACAGGTTATATCCAGCATTTCAGTCCTAAATTACTAGTGATATTGGTAGTATCACTACTAATCTACTGTTCATCTGTTATGGCGAACATATCAGATGTGTGTCTAACGTTACCTCTGAGTGCAGGTGAGGACACATTCGAACTCATTTCGGTACGATTGGAGCTTGAATCGGTGGAGAAACAGATCCGTGGTCTGCTAGAGAGGCAAGCCGAGCTGCGGGATCGGCGATCAGCGCTTGAAACGTCACGCGCCGATGCACACAAGTCAGTGGTTAGTAACTTTTTGACTCCGACTTCGTCCACTCCGTGCGTTTCTCTGCCCAGGAGGACGCGATCATCTCTGGCATCATTCACTCCGGCACCAACCCAACACCATGGACCCTGGGTGATCCCACAGCGGAAGACACGAGCCAGGACCAGAGCAAGAACCTCTCCGCCCCTCCCGGTCTTCGAGATCTCCACCCGGAACCGCTTCTCCCCTCTTCGCGAGTCGGAACGCGACGACGCCGTGATCATCGGCACTTCCATGGTCCGTCCTGTCCGTGCTACCTCAGGTAAGGGTAAGGTGCGCACTCACTGCCTTCCTGGTGCTCGTGTTCTTGATGTCGCCGCACAGGTTCCCCAGATCCTGAACGGTGAAGAGCGCGTCGGAGCTGTGGTGCTTCACGCTGGAACAAACGATATCAGGCTACGGCAGACGGAGGTTCTGAAGAAGGACTACAGGAGCCTGATCGAGGCGGTACGCAGCACAGCGCCTGAGGCAACGATCATCGTGTCTGGACCGCTTCCCACGTACCGACAAGGACAGGAAAGGTTCAGTAGATTATTTGCACTAAATGAATGGTTAATGTCATTGTGTAGTGAACAAAAACTGCTCTTTGTAAATAATTGGAATCTGTTCTGGGAGCGACCTAGGCTCTACCGTGCTGATGGCCTGCACCCCAGCAGAATCGGAGCGGCTGTTCTGTCGGACAACATCTCCAAGACGTTACACACCGTATGACTAGAAAATCAAATTCCAAATCACAGTCTTTGCTGTGCCAATTTAATTGATATAAGTAGTGTAGAACATTATATAGAAACTGTGTCTATTCCTCGTTTAATGAGGCCAAATAATAAATCCACTGTAGGATCTAGGAAAAATCTTATTGTAATTAAACCTGAAAATCTAAATATCAGTGAACAAAAACAATTTCTAAAACTAGGTCTTCTAAACATTAGATCGCTCACACCTAAGGCGGTTATTGTAAATGAAATGGTCACAGATAATAGCTTCGATGTACTTTGCCTTACTGAAACCTGGCTTAAACCAAACGAGTATTTCGGTCTAAATGAGTCTACCCCGCCAGGATACTGTTATAAGCATGAGCCCCGTCTGATCGGTCGTGGCGGCGGTGTTGCAACAATCTATAGAGATATTCTTAATGTAACTCAGAAAACAGGTCACAGGTTTAATTCGTTTGAAGTACTGGTGCTAAACGTTGCGCTCTTAGATGTAAGAAATAAATCCCTATTATCTCTAGCCTTGGCTACTGTATATAGACCTCCAGGGCCATATGCTGATTTCCTAAAAGAGTTTGCAGACTTTCTCTCAGATCTATTGGTCAATGCCGATAAAGCAATAATTGTTGGAGATTTTAACATACACGTAGATAACACAAACGATGCGTTAGGGACTGCGTTTACAGATTTATTAAACTCCTTTGGGGTCAAGCAGAATGTCAGTGGTCCCACTCATCGTCTAAATCATACACTAGATTTAATTATATCATACGGAACCAATCCAACCGATATAGATATTATACCGCAAAGTGACGATCTCACCGATCATCACATGGTAACTTGTATAATACGCACTGCTGAAATTTGTCATGTTGCGCCACGTTATAGACCAGGCAGAACAATCCTTCCGACCACTATAGATAGATTCTCAAATAGCTTACCTGATCTATCTCAGCTGCTCAGTGAACCCAAACAAACAGATGAACTAGAGGAAATGACTAGCAGTTTGAGCACCATTTTCTCTAGTACATTAGATATTGTTGCACCAATTAGATCAAAAAAGGTTAGAGAGAAAACTAAAGCACCATGGTACAACAGTGCTACGCATGCTATCAAGAGAGAAACTCGTAACCTAGAGCGTAAATGGAAACAAACTAATTTAGAGGTCTTTAGAATCGCGTGGAAAGACAGTATGTCACGTTATAAAAAAGCTCTAAAAGCAGCCAGGGCTGAGCATCTCCGCAAACTAATAGAAAATCACCAAAATAATCCAAGGTTTTTATTTAACACCGTGGCTAGACTAACAAATAAACAGACATCACCCGAGCAAATTATTCCGTTACAGTATAGCTGTAATGTTTTTATGAACTACTTCAATGAGAAAATAGAAAGCATCCGAAACACAATTGTAAATGTACAATCCTCTATGGTGTCTTATGATTCAGCCTCAATTATCGCCCCTCAAGAACAACTACACCGCTTTACAACTATAGGACAGGAAGAGCTAAATAAACTTATTATTGCATCTAAACCAACAACATGTTTATTAGATCCAATACCAACTAAATTTCTGAAAGAAGTGTTACCTGTAGTGGAAGAGCCTCTTCTTAATATTATTAACTCGTCTTTATCTTTAGGTCATGTTCCAAAAATATTCAAGCTGGCAGTAATAAAACCTCTCATTAAGAAACCGCAATTAGATCCAAATAACTTAGCAAATTACAGACCGATTTCAAATCTTCCATTTATGTCTAAAATACTAGAAAAGACTGTGTCCGCTCAATTGTGCTCTTTCATGCAAGAAAATGAGATATATGAAAAATTTCAGTCAGGATTCAGACCGCATCATAGCACAGAAACTGCGCTAGTTAAAATTACAAATGATTTACTTTTAGCTTCTGACCAAGGCTGTACCTCAATACTAGTTCTACTCGATCTTAGTGCTGCGTTTGACACTATCGATCATAAAATACTCTTGGATCGACTACAAAACTACACTGGTGTTCAGGGACAGGCATTAAGCTGGTTCAGATCGTATTTATCAGACCGTTACCATTTTGTTTGTTTAAATGGGGAAAAATCGAAGATAACGTCAGTAGATTATGGAGTGCCGCAAGGATCGGTGTTAGGCCCTCTGCTATTCTCAATATATATGCTGCCACTTGGTAATATTATAAGAAAACATGGAATTAATTTCCACTGTTATGCTGATGACACTCAATTATATATTTCATCACGGCCAGATGAAAACACTAACTCATCAAAATTGACAGAGTGTCTTAAAGATATAAAATGCTGGATGACGCATAATTTCCTGCTACTAAATCCAGATAAAACCGAGGTATTACTTGTTGGTCCAAAAAACTATCCACAAAACCACTTACAATACAACTTTAATATAGAAGGATGTCCTGTTACTTTATCCTCTACGGTAAAAGACCTGGGAGTTATACTAGACCACAACTTGTCTTTCGAAAATCATATTTCATATGTTACAAGAACGGCCTTTTTCCATCTTAGAAACATTGCTAAATTACGTAACATGCTATCTGTTTCCGATGCAGAAAAGTTAGTTCATGCATTCATGACCTCGAGACTAGATTACTGTAATGCTTTATTAGCCGGTTGTCCTGCATCCTCAATAAACAAGCTACAGTTAGTGCAAAATGCAGCCGCTAGAGTTCTTACTAGGTCAAGAAAATATGATCATATAACACCGATTCTATCATCTCTGCACTGGTTACCTATCAAGTTCCGTATCAATTACAAAGTACTATTATTGACCTATAAAGCCCTAAATGGTTTAGCTCCTGTGTATTTAATGGACCTTCTATCGCCCTACAATCCATCGCGTTCTTTAAGATCACTAAATTCGAGGCTTCTAGTCATTCCTAGGATATCTAAGTCCACTAAAGGAGGGAGGGCGTTCTCACATTTAGCTCCTAAACTCTGGAATAGCCTTCCTGATATTGTTCGAGGCTCTGACTCGCTGTCCCAGTTTAAAACTAGATTAAAGACGCATCTTTTTAGCCAAGCATTTACATAATGCTTACCTTTTATTATACTGCTGAATCAGATCAAATGCATTTAATACTATAAAACTTGAAGAGACTGTAGGTTATCTGTATAGGTTGCATAGTATTTGCTGTCATTACGTTCCTGTGTATATTGCGTGAATAACGGGTGGTTGGGCAGATATTGTGTTGCGGTAGGTAGTATGCCATACGGAACCGTTGTCCACTGAAACTGCCTATTCACGCACCAGTGGGGCTCGACAGCCTTAGTCAACGGGTTGGCGCGTATGGTTGGGTTGCGGAGAGATTGTGAGATTGTGGTTAGGTCTCAGCAGCAGGAGGGACGTAGAGGTCAGTAAGCTGGGCTGAGTTGAGTGGGGGACGGAGGGGGGTGATTTTGGGACGCAAGAGTCACTGTCTTCATGTTTTGTCTTTTACGCCTGTGTTATGGAAATCATCATTATGAACAGCAGCTACGCTAATTATTTTCCCTTTGCTTTTCTGCTGTTATCTCGGGACGCGAGTCCCGAGAAAATGGCGTTCGTCAGCTCCAGTTTGTATCCAGCCTCTCACGGAGACTTCAGATGCTCCAATCACAAAGCCTATGAAGTGACGACTCAACACGGGCGATATGGACTCTCTATGGTGGACGGCACTGATCCTCAACAACTCGTCTTAAGACCGGCGTGCATACTTGGACTTCCAAAAAATACTCTAAATGTTCCGATCCAATCTGACTTGTAATGCTGCCCGAATCATGCACTGTTCTTCCGTTGGCCAGAGGAGAACTGGCCCCCCGACTGAGTCTGGTTTCTCCCAAGGTTTTTTTCTCCATTCTGTCACCTGATGGAGTTTTGGTTCCTTGCCACTGTTGCCTTGGATTTTGGCTTGCTTAGTTGGGGACATTTAACATTTAATATTCAATAATATTATTGATCTGCCTTACTTAAGGTGGACGTTGACACAATTTCTTTTAGAAACAAACTTTGTTATATTGTTATATTGTTTTTGTTATATTGTTTTCATGTTATCACTGTGAAGCGCTTTGATACAATCTGTATTGTAAAAAGCGCTATATAAATAAAGGTGACTTGACTTGACTTGACTAATTGAAGATAGATACTGTTTTTACTAACAAACCTGACACTCTTTATGTGTGGCGAGAGTTTGTTTTGAGAGGAGCCCAGAACTGCAAGTTCCCACAGAAGAACCACAGAGAGCTTCGGTAATGAAGACGGTCCTGTGAGGTATAGGCAGACCAGGAGAGACTGACACATAGCAGCAACTAGGCCTGAGTATACGTACATGAGAGAGGAAGCCAAATATATGTTTTAGCTTAGTCAACCGTTCCAATGTCATGAAAAGCTAAAATGATGAATGTTACTGCTAACTTCGAGCTCTCCCACGTCGAAGATCACCCCCGGGGATGGCAGCAAGCGCAGAATAATTAAGACTTCGGAAGGTAACTTCAAGGAAAAACGTACAGGATTTATGTCTTTGTCTAAATACATGTAACAAATGTGACTTTTTGTTGATAGTTTTTCAACGTAAAGACCAGAAACTCTTATAAAGATATTCTACGCTGATGTGGAACTAAATGAGTCTCTCATAATCTCCTTTCATGTGCGGCTTTTCAGTGGGTTTGTGAATTATTCCACTGTTAGCAGGACAGGCAGGGCTGAGTGTGCCGTCTCTTGACTCACAGTTCCTCAGTTTAAAATCCCCATATTAACAAAACTAAACCTAATGGATGAAGGAAAAATGCCTCCCAGAGTGCTGGTAACTAACTACTAAAAGTAGTGATGCTACTAACTTAAACACACTTCTCTGTAAGCTCGACAGCAGCTCAGCTGTCCAAAATAGCGAAGCTTTTTTAGTAGCAAGCTCTTTTTTCTGGAGAGTTGCAGTGTTGTGACCAAACACATCACTACATCTGTGAGGCCGAGGGGGCTGGAGGAATAATCAAACACACTTTTCTGAACGGTCCTCTCGTTCATATTTAACTCTGGAACACCCAATTTATTATGAATACCTCCGTTCAGATGTAAATGATGCCTGATCTTATTAGTATTCAATGGTGTGTGTACATAACATTTACAGTATGCTTTTCTGTGTTTGAATATATGCTGAAACATACGATATGGACGTTATGCCGGCATTTAAAATGTATGTATAAAAACAAGTATGCTCTCTCAATGCTGCATTTATTTAATCAAACATACTGTTAAAAAATGCAATATTGTGAAATGAAGACTGGAGTAATGGCTGCTGAAAATTCAGCTGTCAAAAGAATAAATTACATTTTTACATTTTTAAAATATATTAAAATATAAAACAGTTCTTGTAAATTGTAAGAATATTTCACAATATTACCGTTTTACTGTATTTTTGATCAAATAAATTCAGCCTTGGCGAGCATAAGAGACGACTTTCAAAAACATAAGGAAAAAATATCTACTCACTCTGCAAGCCGCCCTAGGTGTATATGACTTTCTTCTTTCAGCCAAACACAATCAGAGTTATATTTAAAAATATCCTGGCTCTTCCAAGCTTTATAATGGGAGTGAATGGCACCTTGTGTTTTGAAGCCAAAAAAGTGCATCCATCCATCATAAAAAAGTAATCTATACGGCTCCAGGGGGTTAATAAAGGCCTTCTGAAGCATAGGATGTAGGAGCAGCGCAAGCTTAGGTGAGAGTAGACGCGTTTGTGTTTCAAACAAACAGGGCTGGGCAACAAACTTAAGCTCCTCTTCTCTCATATCAAAATCCTCTGACATTTCTCTTTAAAAATTCTCGTTTTTGAATTCCATGTTCGTCAATACATCAATGTCGTTTCAGAGGTCACTCTTCCGCCGGGACTAGACTCGCGCACGGTCGTTACAGCAAACCAGTGAATATAGTTTATAAAGTTATAAACATGGATATTTTTCTTACAAAAACGCATCGCTTCACTTCAGAAGGCCTTTATTAACCCCCTGGAGTCGTATGGATTACTTTTATGAGCCAGTATTTTTTTTAATATAACTCAGATTGTGTTTGGCTGAAAGAAGAAAAGGTAACACTTTACTTGAAGGGGTCAGGTCAAGTCAAGTCAAGTCATCTTCATTTATATAGCGCTTTTAACAATGAATTGTTTCAAAGCAGCTTTACAGAGATAAACATATAATTTAAGGTAACAGATTGTTTTGGCGTTATAGCGGTTCTTGAATAATGTTACTTCCAGGTAAAGTTAACTTTGATTGATTCACCTCCGTCGAAATGATCAGACTTTAAACGCGAACCTGTGATTAACGCTGATGGCGTTCACATGCTCATTCAGAATTCTATAGTTATGTGCTTTTTAAAATATGTGCGCAGGTTTGTAATTCATACAACCCAGCCTAAACAAACTACTTTTCTTGCCTATAAATTTTGATACAGAATTTTGTTTTATTTTATCACTTCGGGGTACGCGAGCCGTAATTTCATAAGCCGGGTGTACATAAGACTGACATGACACCTTCATAACCATGACATGACATATGTCATGAATATGAAGTAGGGTTTATGCATGTTTATGACAACTGTCATTAAGTGTCTTTCGCTCAATAATGACATTTTGAAGGCAAATATGACATTGTTTAAGATGTCTTTGTTATGACACCTTGACATAAACCATAACATCATAACCTGTCAGTGTCTTTGTCATGACAACTTGACATTAAATTAAGTTAAACTGTCATGTGGTTGGTTTTGACATTGGCTGTCATAAGGCCATTATTTTTCGTGACCTCAACTACAGTGGTACAAATTGAATTTGTCATTAAACAGTTATAATGGCTTCATGACAGCCAATGTCAAAACCAACCACCTGACAGTTTAATGTAATGTTAACCAATAAAGCTAAGTGGTTTCTTAAGTTTGATAATTAATCTGCTATGTCATGTTTATGACAGGTTGTGTTGTCTTAGTAATGTCAAGTTGTCATGACAAAGACACTGACAGGTTATGATGTATTGGTTTATGTCAAGGTGTCATAACAAAGACATCTCAAACAATATCATATTTGCATAAAAAATGTCATAATTGAGCGAATGACACTTAATGACAGTTGTCACAAACATGCATAAAACTTCCTTCATATTCATAACATGTGTCATGTCATGATTATGAAGGTGTCATGTTAGTCTTATGCACACCCCTTCAAGTAAAGTGTTACCGAAGAGAATTAATAAATTATTCCAAACTTTAGACTGGTAGTGATGATATATAAATGTGTTAAATGAGTGACTCTAAACATATTTCATATCATTGATTGAATATAACAAAATCAACCAACTTATTGGAGGAATTCAGTATTAGCCTAAAAGAATTTATAAATATTTGTATATCTCCAAAGTTTAATAGGCTTACATTTTAGTTGGCAGTATGGTAACAAATGTACATTTCACTCTCTATTTAAAAAAACAAAACATGAAAATGTATTTGCTAGAATGAGACATTGCAAATGATTACTAATAATTTGTAATTGGTACATTTTCTTTATACATTTTTAGCAGAATGTTTTATTAGTGTTGTCAACTACTATTTGTTAGTAGCCTGTAGTGTAGCTAGCTGCTTTTTTGTTCGACTGTAGACTTATAATTAGCTTGTAGCTCGGTGAGCTAGTTTCAAAGTAGCACACTGCTCCTTTCCTTTTCTCTTTCTCTCAACACACAAGCCTTCCTGTCACCCCTTTGGCTTCTCTCTTCTTTCTCTATTTCTGTAGGTTTAGCCACAGAAGAGGTGCTTGTATGGTTGTGTGCCGTTACGATGGCGTGTCTTCCATGGCAGCGGAGCTTAGCGCTGACAGCTGCACAATAGCCAAGAGAGCTGGGGTGGGGGACAAAGTGGGAGTCCCATTTTCTGCCTGTTAAAGAGCAGCTCTGTTGATCACAGCACTGTTTCATTTACTTTAAGAGAGCAGATTAAGGGTCTGTGTTTAAATATGGCCGGTGAATTACCAAGCATTATAACTAGCTTTGGAAAAATACTTGAATCTGACTGGCTGATAGACCTTGCATGATCATACACCCCAGCAAACCTCAGCATACCTCCTCATGCTTCATTTATTTTCATGAAAAACAGCAAGCCACCTCATAGCTTAACGCTCCCTGAATACATGTGAGCACAGAAACGCTGAAATGCTGGATTTACACTCACGTACATCCATTTTAAGATGTGTCTTGCTGTACAGAATGGTCAAATTGCAGCATATGTCATGTTGACAGGCCTTTACTGTACTGTGAAAGCTATGTGGATGCCTACTGTCATCAAATATAAATTTTAACATGAGCTGCTGGAATTATAGATGATCTGTTTCTGTAAGTTGCTATGTGTTGATTAAGCATAATGCTTTTACTACAGTGAGTGTGCATAATAAAATATTACTTTTAATTACAGTGGCTTCAACCACAGTAAATGAGATATGCAAGGATTTTCTTGTCATACATTATGGCAGTTTTACTGATCATTTTTTCCAATGTGTGTTTTTAAAGCATTTATATGTTCACTTGTGTTTGTTATGCTTACAAAACATAAAAATGGAGCAATGAGCATGTCGGCATGAAAAAGAGATGCTGTGAGATGACAGATATTGGAGTGTTGTCAGGTGAGTGTCATTCTGACCTCACCTCTCTCCGTTTGCCAGCTCAAAATGTGTGTGTGAAAGAGCGAGAGACAGAGAGTTGAGTGCACTTGTTCCTGCAAATATTTAAACCGAGAGAGCAAATCTCGAGCAACAGCATGAGCCAATATAAGTGCTGAGCCAAAATCAGACACTAGATAAAACAACCTATGAACCATTTTTTCAAAATCTCTACCCCGTACAATACATCTGGAAGACTATTTCTTTTGGATGCAGGAAATGTTGTGGTCAATGGTCCTTTAATGTCAATTTACCCAGCTATGACATCCAATAAAAAGGCTTCCATTTATTCGTCCTTTTTCAAATTTCTGAGAAGGATATGGCAAGGGGACTTTTACACTGGGCTCTTTTGCTGCGGTCCGAGCCCGAGTGCGTTTGTTCCCGGCGCCCCCCGCAGCGTTGGTCTGGTTTCACACTCAACTTGATTCCATCGAACCCTGGTGCGTTTGCACGGCACATGATAGAAAACAGAACGCGGGTCAATATTGTGTTTTTTTAATTAATTTGCTGCACCTTTTATGCTGCATTTATTTAATCAAAACGGGCCGGTCTGAGTATTTCACAATCTGCTCAGTTACTGGGATTTTTACGCACAACCATTTCTAGGGTTTACAAAGAATGGTGTGAAAAGGGAAAAACATCCAGTATGCGGCAGTCCTGTGGGTGAAAATGCCTTGTTGATGCTAGAGGTCAGAGGAGAATGGGCCGACTGATTCAAGCTGCTAGAAGAGCAACTTTGACTGAAATAACCACTCGTTACAACCGAGGTATGCAGCAAAGCATTTGTGAAGCCACAACACGCAAAACCTTGAGGCGGATGGGCTACAACAGCAGAAGACCCCACCGGGTACCACTCATCTCCACTACAAATAGGAAAAAGAGGCTACAATTTGCAAGAGGTCACCAAAATTGGACAGTTGAAGACTGGAAAAATGTTGCCTGGTCTGATGAGTCTCGATTTCTGTTGAGACATTCAGATGGTAGAGTAGGAATTTGGCGTAAACAGAATGAGAACATGGATCCATCATGCCTTGTTACCACTGTGCAGGCTGGTGGTGGTGGTGTAATGGTGTGGGGGATGTTTTCTTGGCACACTTTAGGGCCCTTAGTGCCAATTGGGCATCGTTTAAATGCCACGGCCTACCTGAGCATTGTTTCTGACCATGTCCATCCCTTTATGGCCACCATGTACCCATCCTCTGATGGCTACTTCCAGCAGGATAATGCACCATGTCACAAAACTCGAATCATTTCAAATTGGTTTCTTGAACATGACAATGAGTTCACTGTACTAAAATGGCCCCCACAGTCACCATATCTCAACCCAATAGAGCATCTTTGGGATGTGGTGGAACGGGAGATTCGTGCCCTGGATGTGCATCCCACAAATCTCCATCAACTGCAAGATGCTATCCTATCAATATGAGCCAACAATTCTAAAGAATGCTTTCAGCACCTTGTTGAATCAATGCCACGTAGAATTAAGGCAGTTCTGAAGGCGAAAGGGGATCAAACACAGTATTAGCATGGTGTTCCTAATAATCCTTTAGGTGAGTGTATGTGTGTGTGTGTATATATATATATATATATATATGTGTGTGTGTGTGTGTGTGTGTGTGTGTGTATTTACTGAGAAAGAAAAATAGCAGAAACATAATGCTTCAGTTTTGACCACTGTCAAAATCTCTTGTCAAATATGTATAAAAAAATTATATTTTCATATGTTTTTAATATTTACAAATTTTAGTTGTATGACAAATTTCCATCCGACTAATCTATAAATGGTTGTCATATTATGAATTCAAAATTAATGTAAATTGTATGAACTTCTAAATTCGAAACAATAAAAATTGGTAAAGGCCAAACAGACGTTTGTTATCTAATTTTAAACTTATGAAGTTACGCATAATTGGAATAACCCTATTAACCCATTTATTTAAAATTTGACATTTTGCAGGATTATTATTATTATTTTTTTTTAGGCTATGTAAAATTGTAGGGTTTAATATTTCAGGAAATCTCCCACTGTAATATTTCTTATCATCAATTATCAATACACTGAATAATCAATCATGTAAGTCAAATCCAAGATCATCTAATGTAATAGGTAAAACCAAGTAAAACAGCTGTTTAAAGGCTGTCTGGAAGTAGTCAAAGAGATTCTGAAGGTAATAGACTGTATTTTTAAGTTTAATTGGCTACACCTCAGGTGACAAACCCTTAGAGCACAGCGCGCACACTTATCCGTGAGTGCACATGCACACGGTTTAATGATTTTCAAACGTCACAAAGCACACATGAACAAACTTTGATAACAGATCAGCCACTGCCATGGATGTGTCCAATCAGAATTTGGCATCTGCATTGTCTATCGGTAACACACAAGTGTACAAACGTTCACACATCCCAGCTTAAGTCTCAGGTGTGTGTCACTCAGCGGAAATGTGAACTGCTATAAGTACCTCTGTGAAACAGAAGGACAGAGAAAAAGACAGAGACAGTGAGAGCAATGTAGTCAGGTTGACACAGCTGTTCGATTATTTGCCTGAGTAACACTAATAATAAATCTCAGATTAGAGAGATAGAGATACAGAATGACAGAAAACAGAGAAAAAGACATTCATGTAATATTTTTATCATTAATAATACATTTAAATTCTGCTAAGCAGCTCTACTCTCTCATGTTGAAGTTAGTATTATTGATCGTTATTTTCCCGTTTATTACTGTGAAGCTGCTTTGTAACAAGCTGTATTCTATAAAGCACTATAGAAATAAAGGTGACTTGACTATAATATAATATAATATAATATAATATAATATAATATAATATAATATAATATAATATAATATAATATAATATAATATAATATAATATAATATAAAAAACAGTTGTTCTGGTTCTCGAATCTGATTGGCTGAGAGCCTTTTCGAGCCATGCAATATATCAGTATCACCACGAGAACAATTTCACCATTTGCAGCATTTCTCACAATGAGTGCCATGGTAAACAAGCAAATCCATCCATAACTTTACAAATACTACTGTTTTTGTGTCACGGAATGTAGTTTTAAGAGTTTTTAGGCGAGAATGTTATTTAGACCTCAATGGGCGTCAGTTTGGTTTGAAATGTGCTGGGGACAGAGACGCATTCGGAAGTGTATTTTCAAAAGTGCTGGGTACAATGACACATTCATTTTTTTTCTCTTTCGCGCAGGTCATGTTTTGAAAGACGATGTCCTGTAGCTTAGGCCTACTGATGTAAATAAAATAAAAAATGTATACAAAGTATACCAAAAATGTGATGGGTGGGGGGGGGTTAAATAGTAGGCTACTTTGGGTTTAATTGGTCGTACAATGAGATCTAATATCTTGTTAGTGTCATGAATTTTCACGTTAATAAATATATAGATCAGCCTAATGGTCCAGTGGCCAAATTTTTGCCAAGCGTGTCGGAGGTTCTGGGTTCTAATCCGCATTCGAATAGTTTTTTTCCCCTCATAAAAACCGATAATGTTTATCAGTGGTTGTATATCAAGCAGGGACGCGTTTGTTTGCATTTTGTTTTGCGATTTCAGAGAACCTCCGCAACGGATTGAAGCGCGCGTCCGAGTGAAGACATTGCGGCGCGTGCGCGAGCCACAACAGAACACTGTATCCGCGCCACTGATCGCAGAGGCAACGAGCACATGATCACTTGATTAAAAACAACAACACATGTTAGCGCTAGATCGCCTCTTATTTAACAAACGAACTAAACGAATGCTCTGCTAGTTAACTGGAGATGTTTTACTTGTATTGGTACATCCGTACCGCGAGATGTTTCAAAAGTGGTGGGGACAAAATCGACCCTGGCAAATAGTGGTGGGGACATGTCAAAGTTAAAGGGTTAATTCACCCAAAAATGAAAATTCCATCATCATTTACTCACCCTCAAGTTGTTCCAAACCAGTATGAATTTCTTTCTTCTGCTGAAAACAAAAAATATATATTTTGAAGAATATGGGCAACCAAACAGTTGATAGTCCCCGATGACTTCCAAAGTATGGGAAAAAAATACTACAGAAGTAAATGGGGCCCATCAATTATTATTTTACATTATGTCACCACCAGCATCTTATCCAAAAGGTCTTGGTCAAACATCAGTAACAGAAGAAAATGCAGCCAGGTTGACCATTTTTTTGTTAAACCTCAAGACCAGAACCAAACCAGCTTAATCTGTACCACCATGGAAATTAAACTGGACTTTTCAGAAAAGAAATGGAGAATACCGGAGGGTTTTGCATGGGCAGAATATTTTCAAGCATTGTTTTAGTGTTTGTGTGTGCACAAGCACCTCTGCTATATATTCATAAAGATCTCTGTCCTTATTTTAAGGGTGTGAGATCTAAGATGGCTCACCCCCAAAGAGGAAGCCTTTGATTAGAGACACATCATCACAGGTGATGTTGTGCACCAGCTGCTGTCATCTCGGCTGACACGCTGTCAGAGCGCACCAACACACGAGCTCTAATGAACCTCAGGCATACGCTCTTAAAAATAAAGGTTTCAAAAGGGAGAGTTGGTGGTGATGTCATAGAACAGTGGTTCTCAACTGGTTTGACCATGAGATCCACATTTTCCAATGGAATTTTTTTTTTTTTTTTTTTTTTTGGAATATGACCCAATTCCTAAAATAATATTTGGAATATATATATATATATATATATATATATATATATATATATATACATAATTTTTCCCCCCTAAATATCCACACACACACACACAACAGTTACCATGCTGAATACACAATACTAACATGAATTGTTAATGAAATATATGGACATTGATCCTGATGAATAGAGTGAACTGCATGCAAATCCTTCCCAGTTTACACACAAAGTACAAATTACGTAATTTATTGGTACTTTTTGTCATTTCATGACTTACTTATTGACAACATAACTACGATGTTGCAGGCTCATAATTTCTTTTGCGCATTATTAAAACTGAAGTTAAATACGGCATGTGCCACCAACCCGATCTCACGAAAATTCGTACGAATTTTACGAGGTGGCTAATTCGTACGAATCATACGTCCTCACTCATACGAGTTGTGCTAAATCATATTTATTTTACGAGTTGCCCAATTCGTATAAATTCATAAGAATGATCTACCCCTGACCCTGCCCCAAAACCTACCCATCATTGGGGTTTAGACAAATCGTACGGATTCGTACGAGTGAGGTCGTACAAATTCGTATGAATTAGCCACCTTTTACTCACTCGTACGAATTCGTACGAATTGGTCGTGAGATAGCGTTGGTGCCACTGCATTAGCACAGTATAACGGCTGATAGGACAGTTAGTTTTTCTGAAGAAGTTAGGAAATAACGTTAGAATTATGACACTGACATATAACCTGATTAATACTGTATCTCATCTGACCGTACTGAATCAGGACAATGCATTTCTTCCAGGCACTCTTTACTTAAACTGTGTCTGATAGAAGAGTCAACAGCTTTCACACACATCTTTCAAAATAAAAGTCTAGCATCATAAAAACATAGAATTATGTTTGTTGTTGTTTCTTTGACTGCATACTCTGTGAACCCACTCAAAACGGTCTTAGGAACCACTTTTGTGTCGCGACCCACTAGTTGAGAAACACTGCCATAGAAGAACCATTTTTGGTTCCCAAAAGAACATTTCATTGAACAGTCATTTTTTTTTATCTTAATGTGAAGAATATTTGAAAAATCTAAAGAAACTTTTCACTATCTATAAAGAACCTTTTGTTGAAATTAAAGGTTCCATGGATTAAAGGTTCCATGGATGTTAAAGGCTCTTCATAGATTCATAGATGCCGACAAAGAACCTTTATTTTTACGAGTGCAACTGGTTAGATTGCACCTCATACGGCTCTGTGTTTTAAAGCCACACAATTCAATGCTCAACAAACTCAAATCAGAGTTAGATTGATGAATTCACAGAAGAAAAAAAGGCAAATAGTTTAATTGCACAAAATACTTGAAAACATAACTGACCTTTCAACTGGAAAATATGTTTCCTACATAGTTGTGCTCATGTTCTGTCTCTCTACGGTCACTGAGAAAATAATATAAACAAATCAATATTTCATATCCATCATATATTTATAAGTATCCACAGTCACTACTGCACAATAATGATCCTGGACATGCTGCAGTTCTCACATTATAGAATAATTAATAGGCAGGATAATTTACAATCAGATCGTCATGATCAAATAAAGCTCTCTGGATGATACAAGACCCCTCGACTTCACATTATGTCCAGATCACTCTGGGGTCCTGTACCCTTAATATCTCGTAATTTCCAGATAAGATAAATTGATTACTAGGAGTGAATCACTGTGAATTAATGAGCAGTGCTGGGAACTCAAAACATGTAGCTAGCTAAACTAGAAAACTAATCTATAGAAAGATTAGCTAAGCTGAGTTGAAAGCTATCAATTAGAGCAGTGGTTCTTAACCAGGGGGTCTCAAGAGGGCTTAAAAGTATTTCAATTAATAGATTATTATAAATATGTTCAAATAATCAAAAACTCTAATCTAAATTAAAAAGCTAAAAAACACTAAATCAAGATGTCCTATTACTTTTTCGTCCCCAATAACTATTGATCTTATAGAAGAACATTTTTGATTTCGATAATCACAAAAATAATTAATTTCATATATCAATGCTACCAGCTTCTAATAAAAAAAAGCTAGTTTGAAAATGAGCAGCTTTGTAGCCTAATAGCCTGTGTGGAAGAAGGGGGGCCTTCGAGTTAAAAAGGCTGAGAGGACGCTGCTGGTCACAGTACACGCTACATGCAAAGTAGCTTGCTTAAAAATATGAAGTATAGCTTAAATAATTGTCAAATTATTAAAAATAGTCAGCCATAATTAATATTTTATTATTCATTATTTTAATATGTTATTGTAAAAATTACCTTCACTCCTCAATTCAGCACATTGCATTCTCTGTTTTCAACTATCCCTTTACTGAGTGAGGAACATCTTTGAACAATTTAGTGGATGAAAAAAATCAAACTGAATCGCAAATGTATTCAGTTTTGAACCACCTCTCTACTGAAAGAAAAGTCAAAATACAGGCTCATTGAAAAACACAGGCTCATTGGAAAAACTTGCCTCTACTTCTAGTAGTAGTACTAGTATGTAATTATTTTTTAATCTTTAATTATTTTTACAATCTGCTATGGGTAATTAAATGTAACAAATCATGTATAAATGTATCACATTTTATTGGAGAATCGAACATTTTATCAAACTTTGATATTTTCCATAATCTTTTAAGCAACTGATAAAACTCCATTTTATAAAAATCACCTATTAAGTTTATAATATATATTACATCAGCATGTGAGAGTCAAATTGGACGTCTACAAGGATCAAGATCATCTTGATCAGTTCATCTATTGCCAAAATATTGAAAAAAAAATATCAGTCAAGAATTGAAAATTATTGAAAATTCAAATTAGGAATGTCAGAATCAGAATGCATAGTTTGTGCATAAAAATTGTCTTTTAAAACCAACACATGTTGAATGATGTTCACGAACCCAGCAAATGCATGTAGTGTGAAGTATTTCAGTCAGTTCCCTGAACATTCCGATGCAATTTCAGTGAGTGAAGAACAAATTTATACTCACTTGTGTTTTGTATTATGTGCGTTATCGCAACGCTATCTCACGACCAATTCGTACGAATTCGTACGAGTGATTAAAAGGTGGCTAATTCGTACGACCTCACTCGTACGATCTGTCTAAACCCACGTGATGGGTAGGTTTAGGGGCGGGGTCAGGGTTTGGTCATTCGTACGAATTCATACGAATTTGGTAACTCGTAAAATATGTACGAATTAGCAAAAATCATACGAATTTGTACGAGTGAGGTCGTATGAATTCACACGAATTAGCCACCTCGTAAAATTTGTACGAATTGCCGTGAGATCAGGCTGGTTATCGTCTCTGACAGACAGTATGTTGAAGGCCGCAATTTTCTCTCTCTTCTCGGAAAGCGATGAAGCATTCAAAACACCTGGTTGCGTGTACTCGCTGGACCTCTGCTTCTCGTAAATACTACTGTGTATATTGTGCAAGTTATTTTTTGACAGACATCGATGTCGTGATACTGAAATGATGTTGATTTGTAAACAGATGGATTGTAAACTAATAATTATTTATTTCTTAGCCAGCAAGTATCCAATGAAGTGATTGATGCCCACGAGTCTATCATTTTCAGTTCTAATATTCCAACCGAGCCAAAGTTCTTGACAGATGTGATAACGTGCGTAAGGGGTGAACTATGTTTGATTTCCGGGTAATTATAAAACATTCTGGAGACTTTTTAAAAATGCTTTTTGCATAGTTCATTATGCTTATTTTCTTTTAAATATTTTATTTAAACCCATGAAAATGCACATCCTGTTCTAAATTATAGTGAAAAATCACCTTTTTTAAAAATGTGTTCCATTATTACCTCTTAACAGGTTTTGAATCTACTGTGAACAAGAATTATATTGTTTGGTTGATGCTAATTATGAATAAAAAAAAGAATTATTATTTTTATGATTATTAGGTTATTTTCAGATAATAAGCTGCTATGGCTACTTACACACCCTGAAAGTTACCTCAGGTTTTGGAACCGAAAGTTAAGGTTATCCACTTACTCTGAGTAAACTTACCCAGGTAAGTCGCACAGCCTTCTTTCTGCTTTCAATATACCATTGAACACCATTATGACTAAAAGATTGCCAAGAAGTTTTTCTTACTAAAGCAAGGCGGTATTTGACTCTGGTCAAGCGAATCCATAGCGGACTGGTGGGATCGGCTTTGGACGGCAATTCCAAAGTGCATTATGGGTGTTGTTGATGTTTTCCTACTTATTTGGCAAAAGGGAAGACAACAGCCTTTTTTCTCTGTTTTCTCTAGTCAGGTAGCACCGATTTCAAACATTTTTTCACTTTTCTAATGCATAGGCAGGCAAGTTATTTTAAAGCCCATTTTTTCCGGCAGTGAAGTACCCCTTTAAGTTTAGGGTAGCATTTTGTGTGAGACAGAGATAGCTGCAGGTCGGAGTAATGGGTGTACAGAGAGGTAGGAGTGGGCTCAAAGTTACACAATACAACAACAAAAACTAACCACTAACCCATACCCCACACCCTATCAGGCAGCTTTTTTTGTCAGAGACACATTTATCAGTTTTATGAAAAACTGAACATGCTTTTAGCACAACACACAGAATTAGCAACAAGCAGTGTCACGACAGGCACATTTTCCAGTGAGTCTGGGTTGCTATTTGTAGCCATGCTACACAAGATAAAAAATAAAAAAAGACTATCAAAAAAACAAACACCTACAATTGCATTTTAAACGTGAACAAGAAGCTGTGGTGGAAATTCTGCTAATCTTGTGTGGACAAATAACAAAATAAGTCCACGTTCTTAAAATCCCAAAAAACGTTGCACTTAAATACACCAGTCCAGAAACGGCTCACCTTTCTATCTGTGAGAATACTACTAATATTACATCTTAGGTGCTATAAACACACACACACACACACACACACAATGGACCTTTCACAGGGCAGTCACATGATGGACCAAACCAAATCTTAAAGGCATAATGTATACAAAGCAAGTGATTTCAAGACATGTATATTTTATGTTAATCTTCTAAACTCACTCTGGCTGTTAGACAATGGTTTGACACTCTTCCAAATGAAAGTGGTTATGCTGTTAAATTTCAAAGAGGACTTCTCCCTTTCCTCTGGCAAACCCCAAACTCTGAAACTCTTTTGCTCTTTCTGATCATGGGCCACACAGTCAGATCAGCCGGGAAATTGCAGCAATTCACTCGAAATGAAAACACGATCAAAAAGAAAATGGGCTCAGCCAAAGACCGCAAGCACATAGTCACACATGTCTCATCACAAAGCAAAAAATAAGCGTGATGAAAACGTTTTTATGACACATCTGAAATGATGATATCACGCTAGGTCGTGACTTCCAAAAAGAAAACTCGCACAATACAGCTAAGTGTTCTTTTTTTACCCGAAATGGCATTTCTTGGTTCAAATCCAGGATTCTTGATTTCACAATCCAAGTTTCCAGCTAGCTCAAAGCACTCCCACAGAGGTGTAAAACCCGTTGCAGGATGGGAGAAGCTAATTATCTCTTTTCATATACTACCACAGGCACAGGTACTGGCAACTGGCTTTGTTCCCGCACACATTCTCCCGGAGTAAAATCTACAACACGGGCGATAGAAACGCTAATAAAGGAGAATATGTTTTATAATTAATAACTGAGGAATAATTGGTACTGTTATGAAATTTGAGGCTGGGCAGTGAAGCATGATGACTTCTGATTACCCTAGACATCATATATCACATTTCCTCAGCACTCTACTAATAAACTGATTAAGTTTAGTCGGCCCAGCTGTCTCTGATAGCCCATAAACACGCAGCACAATCACAGGGAGATTATTTACTACCAGCCCAGCAGAAACACCTCGGTCCTAAGAGAGGACATTACAGATGCCTGCTGCAGAGTAACAGAGATGCGCTGAGATTAACAATCATAAAATAATAATAAGAAATGCCACAAAGTCTCTCATTATGCTCAGCTTGCAGATTCGGCTAATCGCTCCATGAGGGATACTTTAAGGCCCTGCTGAAAACATGGTCGGAAAACAGCAGAGCATGCAGGCTTTTTAAAGGGGGCACTCATGTGGAATGGACAATGGTAACGAATCACGCCAAATATGTGCATAATTGACGTGCATCAGTGTTAGCGCAAATCAGTATCAGAAAATAAAATGTTCCATTATGGGGCAATTTTTGTCCCATGGACTTATTTTTCAGTGGCTCTTTTTTACATTTAGTTTTATTTCTAACCATGTGAAACTTTTACAGCAAAACATATCAATGACAATTTTTTTCATTCTTGAACTGAACTTTCTGCCTGTGTGGAGATTAGACTCACTGTTTTGCATTGCCTCCTTGAACTTGAGAACTCGACGCGTGAGGCATGACGCTTCATCCATAGCGGCCGCACAAAGACCGCACAAATACTCTTCTTCCGCTTGAATGGACAAAAAAAAAACAAAGTATCTTAGTAAACACAGTCAGTTATGTCTTAACCGAATGAAAACAGTTGAGAGAGAAATCGGATGTGTGTGTCAATATATTGGATACAATCAAAAGAGCATTGTAATCAAAGAACAGAAGGAAAAACAAATCACTCACTGAATATGCCTGAATAATTTTTGTCAATTTAACAAGGATTAAGAATAAAGATAATGAAGGACACCAGGTTTATTCTTGCCTATATATTGGGATAATCTAATTAAAGCCAAAATGCATTGAAGATATTTAATTTTGAATAAAATGTATTGACCCTCCCATTCGTTGACAACCATATAAGTATTCACCACGCAATCTAGATAGCTTGCTGACGATTCTGGAAATTCTGTCAATTACATGCTATTTTAGCTGCGTATAAAACATGCAATATGCTTCAAATGGTTATTCATTTATGTTAATATGCACTAATGACAAGACAAGGCGAAGTAGCTGTTGTGGAAAAAACTAATAAAGAACACCCGTCACAGCAGCAATCGTTCTTCCCTTCTGCCATGTTTAAAGTTTATGGCACGCCCAACTCAGAAACTCGGGTATCAAAATTATCGAGTTTCTCAGTAATAAATGTGACTTGAGAGGGTGTTCATGTCCAGTTGGACCACATCCCTAGTGTGAACGCTCTAACCTAGGGGTGTCCAAACTCGGTACTAGAGAGCCATTGTCCTGCAGAGTTTAGCTCCAATTTGCCTCAACACACCTGCCTGGAAGTCTCTAGTAAGCCCAGTAAGAGCTTGACTAGCTGATTCAGGTGTGTTTATTCGGGGTTGGAGCTGAACTCTGCTAACCTGGCCCTAGCCAGATGAATTTCGCTCCGCCTAGCTTCACTCATCCATCTGGAACCGATCCATTGAAATGGCCTTGCATATGATTGGATAAGCCACTTGTCTGTCATCTTTATCGACGTGCTATTTCAACCACTCACACCGAAGCCAACCCGTGAAAAAAAAAAGCCTTAAGAGCCGTTCTCTGATGTTCTTTTAATGAAACAATATTAGGTAGATTGGACAACACGGATGAAATAGCAGCATCAATGTTAACGTTTGTTTCCTCGATGCGAGCCGCCATTGTTGTCTGAATCAAAACAGTCTCACGGTCGCTTCTCCACTACGTCACATCTATGAAACTCCCGCCCTGCGTCCTGATTGGCTAAACCATAAAGTTGGTTGGAGAAATCACTTTCAATGGAAGAGGTTCCAGATGGATGTGAGTGAAGCTAGGCGGAGCGAAATTCATCTGGCTAGGGCCAGGTTAGAACTCTGCAGGACAGTGGCCCTCCAGGAGCAGGATTGGACACCTCTGCTCTAACCTGTTAACATGGGCACGGGAAAAAATATGCACACACACTGCAAACAGAGTATGTGTGGACCTTTGTGCAGTCATCCAAAAAAACACATATGAAAGAAAGAAATATTTTTTAAAAATCTTGAATGTTTTGAACGGTATATTGTAATGTAAGGTAAGATGACATGACACGATTTATGGAGTTAAAAAATGATTATAATATAATATACAAATATATTTTTATTTTGAAGTGAAACGATAAAATTAGATGTCTGAGTGGCTTTTTAGATGGCTAGATGGCTAAAATTGGATGGCTTTCAATAATTTAGGGTCAGTAAGATTAAAAAAAATAATAATAGTTTTATTCAGCAAGGATGCATTGAATTGATCAAAAGTGACAGTATAGACTTTTACATTTTACTTACACACTTTTATATTTTACATTGTATAGAATTTGACATCAAAGTAGCTGCTAGTGTGAACACTATCTACACTGCTCAGGCCAGCTTTGTTTCATCCACAACCAAATCTGCTTTAATTAGGTGTTCTTCCATGTTGTCACTATGTCTATTTTTAGACATCTTAAAGTGTATGTGATGGCAAGACTTTCACCATTGCCACAGGTGATAATGAATGTCTTAAAAAATTAGTGGAGCTGTTCTCACCTTTTAGCTGTTTTCACTGTTCGTTTTTCTCTCTTCTCCCAGCACCCATCACACACACCCCTCCTGACGCCACATACCTGTGCCAACTTAACCTGTCAGCCTGTAAATTTCAGATAATTGATGGCCATTTTATGACATCGTTCAATAATGTTGATGTAATGGTCTTCATGAGCCTATCTCCACGTCTATATTGTGACCTTCCAGCTCATATTGCTCACACACCATTGGCTCGGCCCTCTTTCACCTAAAGGCCTGTTAAGATAAAGTGGTTCTGCCTCTCTTCTGGGTGATTTCTAAAACATTAAGATAGATGGGGGTTGAGAATGGGGTTGGGCTGTTTATTAAAGCATGACTTACCTGGCCAGAGTCAGGGATCTGTACTAAAATAAAACACTGAAGACACCATGCCATACAGTATGCAACCCAGAGCTACAGTATTGGAGCAAGGCTTTTTTCATCTCTTGTGGGCTGATTTATTGTTGAATATTATGCTAAAGAGCCTTTGAGCTACACTGCTATTCATCAGAAAAAATGCATCACATGCTTTTCACCTCATTCACCTATTTTACCCTCTTTAATAAATGTGCAGATTTTTTTTTTCTTTTGGTAGAAGATTTATCAGTGTATTTCTTTAAGAAACCCACTTGATTGGTACAGTAGATGTGCAAAATGTTGAGAATCTGATCCCAGGTAGGAACTCGGAAGGTCTGTTTTAGTGGATCAACTGTATCATTGAGAAACTTAAACAGTTGTGGTCTAATGAAATGATACATACATTTTAAATGTCACTTATCCTGTTAATGAAGTCGTCATGAAATGAATTGTCTCAAATAAATCTATTTTCATCAAGATGTTATCAGATTTATCAATAAATCTATTTTATAAATGCATGTTATTATGGAAGCTTGTTTCCACCACTGAATAAAAAAAAACATAATTGCGTAAATGCAATTCTAAGGGAAAAAAGTCTGAATTGCGAGATATAGGCATAAACTCGCAATTCTGACTTTATTTCTCAGAATTGCAGGATTTAAAGTCACACTTACAAGCCAAATAAACTCACAATTGTGAGAAAATGTCAGAATTGTGAGCTGACTTTTTTTTCCTCAAAATTGGACTTGCAAATGCGAATTTATATCTTGCAATTCTGAGAAAAAAATCTGAATTGCGAGATGTAAACTTAAGAAAATAATTCATACCTTTTGTATTTTTTTATTCTGTGGCAGAAACAAGCTTCCATATTTTATAGATCTTATTGTGAACAAATTACAGTAAAAAACGACATGCCCAAAATACAATGGACAGAATACCCCCCCCCCCCCCCCCCCCCCCCCCCCCAAAAAAAATGTTTTGTTGACATAATTTATTCACCCTCATATTGTTTCAAACCATATGATTTTATTTTTCAGTGGAATACACACACACACACACACACACCCACACACACATTAATGATAATAATAATAAAACATCTCACACACAACTATTGTAGCTTTGAATGATTTTCAATATAGCACACAAGTCATGGTAATTTGTATGGTGCTTTTATTGGTGGGTTTTTTTTTGGTCACTATGAGCACTCATGTAAGCAAAATATATAAGTGAAGATTCTTTTAATATTTAAAAAAAATAACATCACTAGATTTACTATTTCCCTGAAACCCCAGTGCTTTGTTTCCACTTGATTTTTTTGTTGTTGTTACATATAGTTTTTAGAATAAAAAAAAGATAATCTGAGTGTGTGTGTGTATTCCACTGAAAAATAAAATCATATGGTTTGAAACAATGTGTGTGTGTGTGTGTGTGTGTGTGTGTGTGTGTGTGTGTGTGTGTGTGTGTGTGTGTGTGTGTGTGTGTGTGTGTGTGTGTGTGTGTGTGTGTGTGTGTGTGTGTGTGTGTGTGTGTGTGTGTTTAGATATAGAGGCAGAGACAGTGAAACAAATAGATGAAGACAGAAATAGAGATGAACAGGCAAGATGGTGATTTTGATTATCAGCTGTAAATCTGTAGTTCATATAAGAGTGAAAAGAAAGAAAAGCACAAGCCAGAGAGAGTTAATAAGGAAAAGACACAGGATAAAAGAGAGTGCATGAAGGGTTGGGAGAGATGAAGTAGATAATGGAAGAAAGACAAAAAAGAGAGATTGAGAGGGAGGCGAAGGCTGTTGGTGGGGGTTTTATATGACTCTCTCTTGTGTGTCTGGCAGGCCAATAAACATATCATACTTCCATAAAGGTGGAGCACAAAAGATGGACTGAAGCGAAAGGCAGGCTAATCTTTAAATCCTCCAGCAGCCTGTCTAACGCTGACTCTCCAAGGTCAGTTCATTAATGAGCAAACAGATGGAGGATAGAGATCAGAGTGTGGGAAAAACATGAAACTTTACCCAAACATGCACTCACACACGTGAAATGTTCACTGTTAAGATTTAATCAAGATTTTCAGGCAACCTTCCTTCAACCTTGAATTAACAGAGGAGACTGGGTAAACCGGACAGAAAAAATAAAGATGAGATCTCTTTAATGTAAAACTCTTAATCTAATAATGATACTCTGCTCTATTTTTCTTACCAATTCACAAAATTAATGGAATGCATAGCTGATATAGAAAATTGGATGACTAGTAATTTACAACTACTTAATTTTGAAAAATACAGACCAAAAACCACCACACGAAATAACCTAGAATACTGTCTAACACTTAATGGATGTTCTTTCAAGTCATCAGGAACCTGGGTGTGCTCTTTGATACCATTTTTTAATTTGAAAGTCACGTTTCTAGCATCTGTAAAACAGCATTCTTCCATCTTAAAAATATATCTACACTACGACATAGGCTCTCAATGACAAATGCAGAACAGTTAGTTCATGTGTTCATGACATCAAGGCTAGATTATTGTAATGCTCTACTGGGTGGTTGCCCTGCACGCTTAATAAACAAACTACAGCTGGTCCAAAACGCAGCAGCTCGAGTTCTTACCAGGAACTATGACCATATTAGCCCGGTTCTGTCAACACTGCATTGGCTCCCTATTAAACTCTGTATACATTTTAAAAATATTGCTGATTACTTACAAAGCATTAAATGGTTTAGCTCCCCAGTACTTGAGCGAACTATTAACGCATTATAGTCCTTCATGTCTATTGCAATCTTAAAATTCTGGCCAGTTATTCCTAGAATATCAAAATCAACTGCAGGCGGTAGATCCTTTTCCTATTTAGCACCAAAACACTAGAACAGTCATCCTCCTTTCGAGAAGCAGACACACTCTGTCAGTTTAAATCTAGACTAAAAACACATCTCTTTAACCTGGCATACACATAGAACATTATCAATTTCTGTAATTCAAATCATGTCTCATTCAATCATTAAAATTCAAATTTCTCCACCTATAGCTGGTGTGTGGTGAGCGCACTGGTGCGGTTGTAGTGTGGCTGCCGTCGCATCATCCAAGTGGATGCTGCACACTGGTGGTGGTTGAGGAAAAATCCCCTGATATGATTGTAAAAGCGATTTGGGTGTACAGTAGTACATATAAAAGCGCTATATAAATGCCTCATTCATTCATTCATTCATTGATGTAAAATGATTATTAGGCTGCATAAATTAGGTCAGCTGAAACCGGGAACACTTCCCAACATCTGATGTACTCATTACATCATTGGAAGAATGGCATCTACGCTAATATTAGTCTCTCTGTTTATCCCGAGGTTTACCGTACTCAGCCGGATCCAGGCCGTATCCAGATCAGATGAGGACCAGGACCAGATCAGGACCTGTGCCTAGACATGACCACAACGCAGCCCTGAAGTGTCAGCAGAGACCGTGTCAACTAGACTCTCCCCTGCGAAGGCCTCATCGACACAACAAAAGTTCTATTTTTTACGCTAAACAATTTTCCTCTGTACAGATGAAAACGTTATCAAAATGATTTCACACGGATCCGCAGAAATTATAAAAAATGCTGTTTTCATGCCAGACAAGTAATTGGCAATGTTACTTTGTAAGATTACACGTCCACACACATACACATTCAAATGTGCATGCCTATAGACTAAACATGTAATACGGATGTGCATGCCTGAAGACTTCTCACAGATTCACATTTTTGAAAAGATACATGGAGATGATAACGGTTTCGCTTTCAAAACACATTTTCAAAAACTTGCACTTTGAAACCTACTTCAAAGTTTGCGTCCTCTGGCCACCAAAACGCTGTTATCGTTTAAATGAACGGCCAGAACACATTAAAGGTTTTCTGTTTTCAGTTGAAAACGGTGTTGTGTAAGCAGCACAACACTTAATCAAATCTAACCAGGGTTATAATTCTTTTAAATTTATATATGCACTTTTTATGAGCTCATTTCAGTGTAAATTTAATATCACTAAAATTCTATTAAAGTTTTGTTTATATATTTCCAGTTCTAGTTTCCTATTTTAACAACAGGTGAATTTTTTTTTTTTTTCAGTTAAGTTTTGTTAGACTGGGCTGTCTGACCAATCAGAGCCGAGTAAGCTCGCAGAGAGGAGGGGTTTAAAGAGACTTTGAACAAACCGTTTAGAAATTCAGTCAGAATTTCCGTCAGAAACCATCAGACTCTTTAGAAATTAGGTGATATATTACAATATATAATATATATTATGATAAAAAAAATCTTGGATGCATGTAAACCTATTGTAGGAGACCCCAAAAGCAAAATTAGGAACATATAATATTGCATACTAGGGGCACTTTAATAGAAATGGTAGAAACTAAAGATAAGATATATGCTTTCCTATTGATAGCCATAAGAATCTTGATGTTTATGATAAATACACTCAAGGTCATGTGTCAACTGGATTCTTACTTTGTCTCATTTGTTCCTGTTATAAATTCTCTATTGTTTAAGGAATCTCAAGCTTAACATCTGAGACAAAGTTGATAATCAAATTAAACATGAAGAAGAACTCTCTTGAGCTATGTATGGCAACCTCTGAGCAGATGAAGCCTCTGTGAAAGTACCTCAAATGCTGGCCTGTTGTAAACCTGGAAAGGCCTGTCAGCAGGTTGTTGTGGGTGAGAGTGGGCGTAGAGAGTGCCGAATTAGTTCTAATGAGCATTAACGAAGGAGCGCACTTTAGGGACTGATTGTGCATGGTGGTATTGTGGGTGGATTTAGTTCTATTCCAGATCAGGTTGGTAGGATGTCGGGGTGCACTTCTTCCGAGCTTCACCCACCGTGGTGTAATTTGTCCAGCCTGGGGCTTAAGCAGCAAAGGAGGAAACAGCAGAAATCCCATTAGAATGGCCTTCCTGCAGCAGGAAAATTGCTAAATATTAATCAAACATTGATTAAAGTGTTAAATCCCGGTCTCATTATTCACATTTTCCTACTAGAGCTCTCATTCGCCATGTTCTAGGTAGGTATTTTATGTTCTCTATTCTCACTTTTATATTCAGTATTCAGGGTGGGAAAAGCTGAAAGAAGACACACGGGGGACTAAGAGAACGATCTGAAGCTCAATAATACTTGTGTTATTGTTCAGGCCTTGCACTTGGTGGCGCAACAGAAAATAAATCCACAAAGGTCACAATAACACATTCGAGCTAATAAAACATAGGAAGATGGATGGATGGATAGATAGATACATAGATAAAGGGAGATATTGGGACACTGTGTTGACTTTGACGGATGGAAAGTTTTAGTGGTGAAACGGAGTTTTACTGCCGCAGAAACCACCCCGAGGACTTATTCTGGACTAACAATATTTGCAATGGTCAAATTTCCGTGGAAAAATACTTTGGTGTAGAAATGATTCTGCTAAAGAAGCATTTTATCATTTGTGTTTTTGAGCTATACACTTTCAAGCTCTAGAAAATAGTAACAAAACTATATAAGATGAATTCCGTCTCCATAAAATTGACTTTTTATCCTCCACAGCATGAAACTAATGGAGAAAATGAATGCATGGCTGACCAATCTCACCCTCAAGTTATGCTTTAATGCAGAGATCGTAAACTTAAAATCACTGGCCAGGTGATCAAACAGATACAACAAATACAATTGGTTTAACAGCCATGCATTTTGAACTATAGGTGTAGATATTGATTTATGAACTGAATTTCAGAGCAACTCATTTCTCCTTCATATCTAGCATAATGTCGGCATGTTTAGTGTACAAATGACCTGAAATTATTTTCCTTGACAACTCCAATTTTCTCCATGTAGATCAGACCAGAAACATCAAGCAGGCTTTGGAACAGTCAGAATTTATTTAAATACATCAGGCCTAAAATACGCAAATCAATTCTCACATATGATATTTGTTAATAGAATATTGTACTACTTCAACTGAGGGCACGTTGCTACAAGTGCTTCCAGTGCAAACTCTGCATTGATTATAATCAGAAAAATCCAACACAGTCTCATCCCAAGGCGTCATCTAACTGACGCTTCTGACCATGCGTCAACATGCCGACGCACACACCACCCCCCAAACGTCAACATGAGACGCTCATCCTCGGGCGTCATCAAATGCCGCGCACCCTTTAGCGTCAGTTAGATGACGCTTCCGTTATGGGTAGGTTTAGGTCTGGGGTAGGGTTAGGATTAGACCACTAGGAGGCGCGTCTCATATTGACGCTCAAGGGGTACCATGTGCGTCGGCATATTGACGCATGGCCAAACATGGTCTAAAGCGTCAGTTAGTTGACGCCTTGGGTGTGAGACTGGGCTGAAAAATCAAGTTCTACTGCATCACATAGCATGTTTACTGTTTATATATATATATATATATATATATATATATATATATATATATATATATATATATATATAGACTAAAGTTTGTTTGCTTTGTTTTTTTTAAAGAAAGTAATACTTTTATTCAGCAAGGACTCATTAAAACTACAAAAACCTTCACATTGTTACCAAAACTCTTTTTATTTGTACTTTTATCATTCATCCATATTCTGCAAAAAAAAAAAATATATATATATATACAGTATATATATATATATATATATATATATATATATATATATTGTATCATGGTTTCCATCAGAAAAATGAACCAGAAGAACTATTTTCAACATTGATGATTTTTTTTAGCACTGAATCAGCATATTAGAATGATTTCTAAAGAATAATATGACAATGCACTTTTCAATGTCATAAGATTCTTTAGAAATCATTCTAAAATGCTTATTTGTTTCTCAAGAAATGGCTGAAATTAATTTTAAAAAAATTCAGCTTTGCCATCACAGGAATACTTTTAAAATACAATAGAAAAGTTTTTTTTTTTTAAAAATCTACTAATATTTCAAAATATTACTGTTTACTGTATTATTGATGCAGTCTTAGTGACCATAAGTAACTTCTTTCAAAAAATGATTAAATCTATCAACCCCAAACTTTTGTACAATAGTGTATACTGTAGCAACTGTTTAACAATCATAAGAGAAGCATGACAACATTTTAGAACAAAATAAATTGTAGACAGTGCAAGACCAAATTGGACAAATTGACTCTGAACACTTGGAGTATGAAACAAATGCTGCGGGCCGATAGTTTGAAACTTTAATGCACAGAAATTGGAAAAAGGAAACATTCAGTTCGACAAACACCCACACGAAAACCCTAATGAGGCAGAACGAGAAAAGCAAGCCCTACTTTCAGGAACGGGATTCAGGCGTGTCCCTCATTTTATTTCATCTTATCTCTATAGCGCGCCAAGACCACATCGCTACATTCACAGGCACCGCCGCTTTTTAAAATGGAATTTTGTTTTCGCAGAGAGCTTTCACCAGGATAAAACTCACCATGCAGGTTTTATTCCTCACTTTTATACGGCTTTATCTATCCTGCCTTAATTAATTTAAGTAAAAAGCTTCCTGCTGCAAGCTATTATGGAGCAATAAAGGAGCAATTTATGAGTTTATCAATAAGAAACGTTTAGATTGCCCCATTGAAGAGGAGAAGAAAAGCAGAAAAGTGAAACAAAAGGGAAGCGAACGTACGAGTCTGTCTGACAGGCGGTTTCTGCTGAGGTGAGCTGTTCGACGCACTTCATTCACATAGTTACTTCTTCAAAATGGGTTCAAAGTTACTAAATGCCCACTTGTCCTTCAGGATATGATAGACATGCAAACCTCATTCAATATGCGAGGACAAGTCAGTGTAAAAGGGCTGAAGTGGATATGACCTGCTGAGTGGCCATGCATGAGAAATAGTCTAATAGTGTGGCTGTTTCCCAAACACTCCAAAACCCACAAAAAAATACAAATGCCTCACTCGCATGAGCATTCAGCAAGCCATGGAAAAGTCATTTCCACACTGGCTGCGCAGCCGGCGAGGATAGGGCCTGTTAATCTGTTTCAGATCCTTTACAGAACCGCGTCTTAGAGAGCAGGAGCGAGCGAGGGAAAACACTACATCTGAGTAATCCGCATTTGAAACAAGCTATACATCACGCAGATGGGAAAGCAGGAGAGAGAGAGAGAGAGAGAGAGAGAGAGAGAGAGAGAGAGAGAGAGAGAGAGAGAGAGAGAGAGAGAGAGAGAGAGAGAAAATGTGGCATGATACGCAGTTTTCGCGTGCATTTGATACCCAGTTCATTTGCGTGTAATACACATGCACCCCACACCACTAATTCTACCCAAACAATACACACGCACCCCACACCACTACTAAACCTACCCTAACCAACCCAATGCGTATCCTATGCACGTAAAAACTCATTTTCGCGTATACATTGCACGATAAACACACTGCGTGCTATAGAGACGCATTTAGTGTGATCGGGTTGGGTGGGCAGACCTAGGCCTAACCGTTAGCTTCCTCTCATCTCTATGCCATGGGATAGCAAAGTCTTTGCTCTATTTCTGTCGAAACAAACTACCCAGGGCCCGATGAAAAACAAAGTTCTGTGCTTATTAAGACATCGTTTGTCTTATTTTATTGGCCCGTTATAATGAGGGGGAAGCGTGTGGGTGGTTATGTGGTGTCCTGCCCCCTGTGTAGGACACCATCTATCTTTACACAAAGCACCCAGCTCAGCTGCTCCGAATCTCCACGTATGTGTGATTACAATATTTGTGTGATTAATCACGGCAAAGTGACATTCTGTGTCGTAACCCCACGTTGCTGACGAGAATGTAGTGGTGACCGGTTTTTTAATAAGCTGTGCGCAGTGGAACGAAGTTCTCTATGGATTTTATTGCCTAAACGTGGGGACAGAATTCAGTGTCCTGCATTTCAAATGCCTTATGTGTGCGGCAACACTTCCTAAATTATTAGTGCTGAAATGTCACTGAGGTGCTCAAATTTAAATGCCTCTAAAGCTGTCCTATGAATGTGGGAGACATAAGGAAAGGTGGTCTACTTTAGTGAAATGTGAATTAGTGGCAAGTAAAACTTCAGTGGGATAGAAAGCTTTCCTGCGTGATCTCAGCTCTCCTGCTTTTCAGAATATGGTAACTGCTGATGTGCCGATATCAACTGCTAATGTCCACTCTTAAAAAATAAAGATTCCAAAAGGGGGTTTCCACAGCGATGCCATAGAAGAAACATTTCTGGTTTCCCAAAGAACATCTCAACATTTCTTAAAATAACCTTTTTTTTTTCTTAATGTGAATAACATTAAGTAATCTAAATAACGTTTTATTTTACTATAAAGAACCTTTTGTGGAATGGAAAGGTTCCATTGATGTTAGAGGTTCTTCGTGGAACTATTGATGCCAAAAAAAGAACCTTTTTAAAAAGTGTATATACATTTCCAGTGTTAGGAAATCTACTTAAAGCAATAATGCTGTGTGGCAGGACACAATACCAGTCAATGCATTTACACAGGTATTGACATTTTGGAGTATACTAGCATGTACACTACTGGTCAAAGATTTGAGGTCAGTGACAGTTTTAAAGTTTTGAAAGAAGTCTCAAAACTTTAAAGAAGAAGAGAAGTCCATTAAAGAAGTCCATTACTCCAGTCTTCAGTGTCACATGATCCTTCATAAATCATTCTAATATGCTGATTTGGTGCTCAAGAATAATTTCTTATTATCAATGCTGAAAACAATATTTTTATGAAAAACTTGACACTTTTTGTCAGGATTTTTTTATGAATAGAATGTCCAAAGATAAAAAAATATATATATCTTTTTGTAACTATGTACAAGTATTTGCAACCACTATTTATCACTTTAATGGATCCTTGAATAAATGTATTTTACTGACCCCAAACTGGTAGCCTACTGTAGATGGTCTCAAATCTAACTAGCCACAAAACAATTTTGACCCACATATATCACTAAGAAGCCCCTAAAATAGTCTAACGAGTCTGCCTCTTCTATCAAGCTCAGCATAATGACTATATCAAAGCTTCATTATTAGAACACGAATCAAAGATGTGTGTGGATGTATTAGCATTCTAATGGCTCAATCACAATGTCCTCTGACTAGAGAGAGGAACTATTACTGGACCTTTGATATTCACAGAGAAATTATTGTTTCAGTACATACCTCATAAATCACAAATAAGTCAATCTTTCATTCATCTCTCACTTCACTACAAACTCTGTCCCCTGCTTCTCAAGCTGTGGCTCTAAATACACGAAGTTCATTAGCAGAAGCAGAGAGTAGCGATAAAACGGTGAGAAGTGTTAAAGATGAAACAGACCAAACTTTACACTTACATTAAACCTGAATTTTAAGATCAAACCAGAGACTGGAAGAGGGTGGTGAAGATCAGGAGTGAAGGTAAGGTAAGAGGTAAGGAGATAAACATTGCGCAAAAGTATAAAAAAATTTGGTAACAATTTACAATTAGGTTGCACTTTTTTAACATTAACAGTGGAAAGCATTTATTAATATTCTAAAGCATTTGTTAATCATTGTCATGTTATTTCAAAAATGTACTAATACATTCAAATCAAACATTGAGTTTGTTAATATTATTTAATGGACAAACAATGAACAGTTATATTTATATTAACCAAAGATAAATATTGTAACAAATGTATTGCTCATTGTTAAGTAATAGGACCTTACTGTAAAGTGTTACCAACATTTTTCTTTTTTAAACGCACAGAGACTTTGAAAGACGCACAGACACACATAAACATATCTGAAATCTCGCAATAAATTTCAACAGGCAACATTCCAATATGGTAAAGATGCACAGATCAATTTTAGCAGTAAAAACATAGAAGAGTGAATGTATTCATGCAAAACAAAAAATGTCAGTTATTGCCACTGAATAGAAATGTTCTATTTTCATTCAGCCATGCGAAAGTGTCTACAAACATTCAGGTTACAAGTGAGCATTAAGCTGGTCATGTGATCCTAAAATGGCGGCCGACCCCATAAGGCGACCCCTTCCATGTAAAATATAGCCGCTTTTGCTACTGATGAGTGAAAGAATTGAGGCTATTTGGACTTGGTCCAGTAAACAACTACCATTGAATAATCTAATAACCACATAACAAAGTGCTAAAAAAAACAGTCAGAACCAAGGGCTGGGTCGAAGTTTAGCTGGTTAGCATAGCCCAGTTAGCCACCTGGTGGTTGATAGTGTAACTACACTATGTGGACACATCTTTCCCTGCTGTTAGTATTTTAAAAGTAGCTTTTTTATGAATACATTTATTTTGCAAGCAGCATGTTTAATGTAAATATTTCATTATGTTATTTTAGACATTTTACCAGTACCAAAGGGCTCTTACTTTCCATCTGCTACCTTTGATGTCAACATAGTTGTTAGTAAAGGGTTTGAGGTTGTGCATATTTAACATTCAGTGTTGTCATGACGCCAAACATGGCATATTTCAAATGATGTAATTTCGCCCAATGGTACAGAACTCAGGCTCACCTTAGCAACTGCATAGCAACACCCTGGCAACCACAACACACCAGCATCAGTTACAAGCACCACTCATATTTTCTTTATAAATTAAATTTTGAGCTAAATTAAGTTCATTACATTTTATTTAGTTAAATAGGCATATAAGCACGTTCTAGGATCGGTAACCCTCACAACCTCTAGGTCTCAGTTTGTTCTACAGCTTGTGAAGAACAAAATTAGTTTTTAATAGAGCTCTTTCCCAAGCCATTGTGAGCCTTAAAACACCATCAGAGACAAACTCTCTCAGGCCTTACTCCATTGTAGTAAGGATTGAATTAGCAAGGCTGCTTTCCATTTAACGTCACATTAAATCTCCACACACACACACACTAGAGCCGCTGTCTACATTAGAGAGTGAATAACCGGGGCTCTCTGCGTTCAGCTCACAGGGGAGGTAATGGAGCATGAGGTACGGGGGACGGACAGAGAATGAGGGAGCATGAAACACTGCACTTTATGATGTCTGCTAACGGCTCTCTGCTATGAGAGTAAGTGGACCTGAGTCTCAGTTTTTATAATATGCTCTTCATTCAGTTAAACACCATGAGCGAAATATGACCCACGTCTCGGGTGAGTTATGGATTTGAACAGGGTCATTAGCCAGGGCAGAATTCATACTCGAAGATTCCTAAAGAGAGGGATCAAAATGTTTGAGACAAATAGAAAAGGTTTCTATTTGGCGTGTTTTTATAAAACTGTTTATTTCTAGGACTAGATTTTAAACCCAGCTTTTTAGAGTGGTCTGAGACTTTTGCACCCCACTGAAAGTATCCTGTACCTAAATGAGAGAAGTGTTGGGGTTAAGTTAAATTACTTTTTATGGAAAGTAGTATGTTTGCGTTACTTTTGCGTTGTTTTTTTTAATGACACAAAAAAAGTTTGGGCAAATTTAAAGGCTCTTTCACAGCAAAAGTGAAACGAATAAACCACAAAACATCTTAACTGTGCTGCCATTCTGGATTGCAGAAGAATAAGATGCAGGACCAGAAAGTTCAACACTTTTATTTCAGCAATAAAATCAAAAAGAAACACATTGTGATGTTTATTTAAAGTGCCCCTATTATGGATTTTTGAAAATGACCTTTCATGTAGTGTGTAACATAGCTCCAAGTGAATGAAAACACCCTGTAAAGTTTTAAATCTGAAAGTGCACTGTATATTGTCTTTCAAAAGTAAGAATCGACTCTGAGTCAATGAAATGAATCGTTTTTCAAACGAGTCATAAGCCGTTTCATTGTGACGTCAAGACGAAACATTAGCATATTGCCTGCCCACTTATTGCGCGTGCAGACACCAGGGAAAACTTGAACCCCCTCAAACACTGCAGCTGATTCCTGTGGATCATGTCGAGAAGACGCTGTGCTCTACAATGTGAAGGTAAAGCCAGTTTTTTTTCACTGCTCAAGGACGAGCATGTGAAGAATCGGTGGTTAAAATTCATCTGTACCACGATACCACAGCAGTATAATCCTAAACTTTTGCTGTGTTCCCTTAATTTTACTGACGACTTCTTCTCGAATCTCGGAGTTCAATGCAGGATTCGCAAACCGCTTGCTCTTGAAAGATGGTGTTCAAATACTTAGTTTTGAGTTTTATATTGGGTAGGTCTCCTGCTAACTGGCTAACTCACATTATTACTGTCTTACTGAAATACCTCTATCAGTTGTAGCCCACTATTACCTTAAACTGTGTCTATTAATGCAGATTGTCTGTCGTTCTCACTACTTTGAGGAAAGATTAAGCATGGAGCAAGATTTGTTGTACCAACGTTTATGTTACATCAGTCATTCACGCTAGAGCTCGTCTAATGTTTGCACTGTTATTGATACAGTTTCCACATGTTCACCGCAATAAATTAGAAAAATACTCGGTAAATACAAGTAAAATAATCGGTTTGTTGATGGACATGCACTTGTTAATGCTGATGGTGAGGAATTACAGTTGCAACATCTCATTTACCTCAAACTGAGTAGTGTATCACTGAGAAACGCCCTGCTCGAGTCGTCCTTGCGATGGAGGTTTGTATTGAATAACTAGTTCTTCCAATGTTTCATCATCGGACTTGCGGTCGGATTGATATGGTAAAATCAACGTCATTGTTCGTTACTGTGTTTAGTTTCCGGTATAGGAAGCCTCACACGCTCAGCAGAGCTGACGTTGTTATGGCAATGGGCGTTTTTGTTCCCTTTCGTTGTCACTCCGAGTTCCGTCGGATGACGACGAATGGGGTTTCGCTTAGAAAGCCTATCGACTTCGAGTACTACAAAACGAGCCAATGGCAAAGAAATGCCATGGGTCTGCGGAATTTGCATAGCGTAACTCCGCCTCACCTCGTGGGTATTTAAGGAGAACGCTGGCAGCAAATAGGCATGTTTTCGCTTCGGAGCCAAGAGCATCTCTTCGCTCCACAGCCATTTCTGACTTCACTCTACGAGACGAGCCACTCTCTCCGGTGTTGGTGTGACGGCGATCTGCAGCGAGTTCACATTGCCTGCTGATCTGTGCAGTGATCTGCCAATGAGTGTGTTTCTCCCTGCTCGCTTCAACATCGCGGAGTTGTTTTCTCCTCTCATAAAAGACCTCGAACGCGGCACGTCTTTTTAAAGACGGCTCGCCCGTGCATTTCTGGTTGCGGTCGACTCATTTCCGATTTTGATGGGCACATTCTCTGCTCTGCGTGCTTGGGCTTGATCACGCTAGAGCAGCGTTTGTGGATGACTCACGTTCTCCCCGCGGGAACGTGACCATCGCGTCATTACGGTCGAGACTCAATGATCTCGTTAGAGAGAGAGTCCCCTCATCCACACCCCGATCTAGCACTCTCCACGTGAGGTGCTACTTCAGCTGGTGGCCAGGGTGACCTGAGGGTGTGAGTGTGGAACAAATCCGCCGACTGTTTGTCCGTGGACCACGCCCCCCTCTTCAGTGACGCAACCCGCGAGTGTTCAGGGGATTCCCCGGGTCTATTTTCGGATGCCCCGCGGGTTTCCCTTGACGCTCCAGAATCGGATCTGTTGTCCATCGCAGCATCACAGGGCGGGCTAGAATCTTCAGGAAGTGAAGATTCGACAGTGCTGCCACTTTCGGGTGTGCATATGGCATTTGTCGAGTCAGATCCTGAGATGACGGCCATGCTTTCCCGGGCCGCTGCGAGCATCGGACTAGAGTGGAACCTTTCACCCTGTCCGAGCGCTCGCTGCTGGACGATTGGTTTTGGGTGTGGCCGCTGACTCCTGTCGGCGTCCACTCCAATGCCTTTCTTCCCGGATGTGCATCAGGAGATCTCGAAATCCTCGAAGACCCCCATGTCTTCCAGCGATCCCTCGTTGATCTCCTCCGCCCTTCCTTCCCTCGACGGGGCCGCTGCCCATGGGTACACTGGGGTCCCCCCGGTTGAACGCTCTGTTGCGATGCTACTGTGTCCTCAGAGTGCTTCCTCTCGGCGCGATCCTAAGCACCCGTCCAAAGCCTGTAGTTTTTCGTCTACACTTGTGGCGAATTCCTATAGCGCTACAGGACAGGCAGCCGCCTCACTGCATGCCATGGCCATTCTGCTGGTCTACCAGACCCAGATGCTCACGGACATGCACGAGGGCGGGACTGACCCAGGGCTCTTCAATGAGCTGCGCGCCGCCACTGACCTTGCTCTCCGAGCGACGAAAGTGGCCGTACGCTCCCTGGGTCAGGTGATGTTCACCATTCTGTGGCTGAACCTGTTGGATGTGCAGGATGTCGGGCGGACCCATCTGCTTGACACCTCCATATCCCAGGTCGGCCTCTTCGGCGGTGCGGTTGAGGGCTTTGCCCAACAGTTCTCAACCGCCCACGAGCAGACTGAGGCTTATTCTGCTCCGACGGCCCCGCCGTCCGAGCAGATCCCTCGGTCTGCCCACCGCCGAAGGCGCCCTCCTGCGGCTCCCACCCCGCCCGTTCACCCGGGCTGGCTCTGGAAGCCACAGGGGGACGCCACAGCCCTCTCCAGCCCCGCCCCCCGCTATACGCCGGGTTAAGCGGCACTCTTGAGATGGGCTGCTCAGAGATGGGACTCAGTTCTTTCCAGGAGCTGGTAGCAAAAAAAAACCACTCCTTTCCCTGGTGGAGGGCCGGGGAAGAATCCTTATTCCAGAAAGAACTGACTCTCCCGTCTCTGAGCACACAGAGTTCTCGGACGACACGGTGCGCCGCCCCCGGGCCGTGCACCCCTCGTCCTCCTCTGTCCCAGAGCCGGATGACAGTGCGCGCCGTCCCCGGACCGTGCCGCTCTCATTCTCCTCTGTCGCCAGACCCCTGGCAGAGCAGACCCCCGTGGAACGTTCGTCCTTCCCTGGTCTCCTCTGTCAGGACGCGGTCTATGACTGTGCCCCCACACCGGGCCGCTATGCCGTCCACGTCCGGGCCAGTCATACCGCCTCGCTGCCCCACCGACGGGAAGTCTGTGGTTCGCGTGACCCCGCTGGTAAAGTTCTTGGGAGCCTGGGTAGAGCTTCCCAACCTGTCCCACTGGGTCGCACAAATGATCAGGCTCGGCTACACGATTCAGTTCGCGCGGTCTCCTCCCCGCTTCAGGGGAGTCCGCTCCATTATGGTCGGTGGCAATGCCCCTATCATGAGAACGGAGGTTGCTACCCTGCTGGCGAAGGGTGCGATCGAGACTGTCCCTCCAGCCGAAATGAGGACCGGCTTCTACAGCCCGTACTTCATTGTCCCGAAGAAAACCGGTGGGTTACGGCCAATCCTGGACCTGCGCGTTCTGAACCGCTCCCTTCACAGGCTGCTGTTCAAGATGCTCACCGCCAAACGCGTTTTCGAATGTGTGCGGCACCAGGATTGGTTTGCAGCGATCGACCTGAAGGACGCCTACTTTCATGTCTCCATCCTCCTTCGACACAGACCGTTCCTGCGGTTTTGCTTTCGAGGGGCAGGCATATCAGTACGCAGTTCTCCCATTCGGGCTAGCCCTGTCTCCTCACGTCTTCACGAAGGTCGTTGAGGCAGCCCTTGTTCCCCTCCGGGAACACGGGGTTCGCATTCTGATTTATCTCGATGACTGGCTATCCTAGCTCACTCTCGAGATCAGCTTTGCGAACACAGGGACTTGGTGCTCCGCCATGTAGCCCGTCTGGGCCTTCGGGTCAACTGGGAGAAGAGCAAACTTTGCCCCGTGCAGAGGATCTCTTTTCTCGGTATGGAGATCGACTCGGTCGCCATGTCCGCGCAGCTTACGAGCGAGCGCGCGCAGTCACTGCTGACTTGCCTGAGACAGTTCGAGGGCAAGAGTGCGGTTCCACTGAAACTTTTTCAGAGGCTCCTGGGGCATATGGCATCCGCAGCCGTGGCAACACCGCTCGGATTACTTCATATGAGACCGCTTCAGCTTTGGCTTTGCGACCGAGTCCCGAGGTGGGCATGGCAACACGGCACTCTCCGAGTACCAGTTACTCCGACCTGCCGTCAGACCTTCACCCCGTGGTCGAACCTCAGTTTTCTACGGGCCGGAGTGCCCCTGGAACGAGCTTCCCGGCATATTGTCGTAACGACAGATGCCTCTACCACGGGCTGGGGTGCCATGTGCAATGGACGTGCTGCCGCGGGCTCCTGGACAGGACCCCACCGCCTATGGCACGTCAATTGCCTCGAGTTGCTGGCTGTACAGCTCGCCTTGCGCCGCTTCCGAGCCGTGCTCAGGGGCCAGCATGTACTAGTCCGTTCAGACAATACCGCGACCGTAGCGTACATCAACCGTCAAGGTGGTCTGCGCTCCCGCCGTATGTCGCAACTCGCCCGCCACCTCCTCTTATGGAGTCAGAAGCATCTGAGGTCGCTTCGTGCCATTTATATCCCCGGAGCCCTGAACTGTGCAGCCGACGAGCTCTCACGGCTTCAGCCCCTCCCGGGAGATTGGCGACTCCATCCCCAGTCGGTTCAGCTGATTTGGGACCAGTTCGGGGACGCACAGATAGATCTGTTTGCCTCTCACGACTCGACCCATTGCGCCCTGTATTATTCCCTGACCGAGGGCACGCTCGGCACGGATGCACTGGCGCACAGCTGGCCGCGGGGCAGCAGATATGCGTTTCCCCCAGTGAGCCTTCTTGCGCAATTCCTGCGCAAGGTCAGGGAGGACGAGGAGCAGGTCACTCTGGTTGCGCCCCACTGGCCCACCCGGACCTGGTTCTCCGAACTCATACTCTTCGCGACAGCACCTCCTTGGCCGATTCCTCTGAGGAAGGACCTCCTTTCTCAGGGACGGGGCACCCTGTGGCACCCTCGTCCCGATCTTTGGAACCTCCACGTGTGGCTCCTGGACGGGACGAGGCAGGTTTGAGTACCCTACCACCAGCGGTGGTGGCTACCATCACTTCCGCTAGAGCGTCGTCCACGAGACACGTCTATGCGTTGAAGTGGAACCTCTTCGTCAACTGGTGCTCTTCTCACCGAGAAGACCCCCGGAGATGTTCGATCAGTGTTCTGCTTTCCTTTCTTCAAGAAGGGTTGGAGCGAAGGCTGTCTCCCTCCACCCTCAAGGTCTATGTCGCCGCTATTGCCGCACATCATGACCCGATAGAAGGTAAGTCTGTGGGGAAGCATGACCTGATCATCAGGTTCCTGAGGGGAGCAAGGAGATTGAATCCTCCTCGCCCTCCTCTCGTACCCTCTTGGGACCTCGCAGTGGTCTTAACTGCCCTGCGCAGCGCTCCCTTTGAGCCTTTACAGTCAGTCGAGCTTAACTTCCTGTCAATGAAGACAGCGCTTCTGACTGCATTGGCCTCCATCAAGAGGGTGGGGGACCTGCACGCATTCTCCGTTGACGAAGCGTGCTTGGAATTCAGGCCGGGTGACTCTCACGTGATCCTGAGACCCCGGCCTGGATATGTGCCCAAGGTTCCTACCACTCCCTTCCGGGACCAGGTGGTGAACCTGCAAGCGCTGCCCCCGGAGGAGGCAGACCCAGCCTTGGCACTGCTCTGTCCAGTACGTGCTCTTCGCATCTATGTAGACAGAACGCAGTGTTTCAGGACCTCAGACCAGCTCTTTGTCTGTTATGGTGGGAAGCTGAAGGGAAAGGCTCTCTCCAAGCAAAGGTTATCTCACTGGATAGGGGACGCCATTGCTTTGGCATACCAGCAGCAAGGTCGACCGTGCCCCCTTGGTGTGACCGCCCACTCCACCCGGAGTGTCGCGTCCTCTTGGGCTTTAGCGCATGGCGCCTCGCTAACAGACATCTGCAGAGCTGCAGGCTGGGCGACACCTAACACATTCGCCAGATTTTACAATCTCCGAGTGGAGCCAGTCTCCTCCCGTGTACTGTCTTTTTCAAGCTAACATGGGATCCGTTAGGTGTCTTCGCTTGCTCGCCATGCCACTCCTCGGACTGGATACGTGCGATATTCTCCTCAGGTGAGCTTCCCCGAAAGCCCTGAGCTCCTCCAGCACTGCTGACGCTGGTGCCAGTGTCTATTGCCTGCGCGTCGGCTAGGTGCCTTCCGTGTGCATGGTACCTCCTCTGAGCTACCCCCACATGTGTATTTCCACTGTAAGCCTCTCTGAGCATGTGTCTTTCCCTTGGGAAGCCACCTTGCCACCCCTGGGGTTGAAATATTCCACCTGCGGCTGGACACCCCAGTGATTCCCCATATGCATCCCTCGGGTCATATGTGTATTCTCTAAGTCCCCCCCTCTGGGTTGGCAGTAATTGCATATTCCCCCAAAAAAATCTGGGATATGCTCCCCAGTGTACCTTGGTATTCCTGTGCTAAATAGGAGTCCTTCGTCCGTGCTAGTCTCACGACAGGGATCTCAGATTTACGCAGGGCACTGGAAGACAGCTGAGAAGGTGGCGTGATTAGACTGGTATCCCCATTCGTCGTCATCCGACGGAACTCGGAGTGACAACGAAAGGGAACGTCTCGGTTACGGATGTAACCCTCGTTCCCTGAGTAGGGAACGGAGACGTTCCGTCTTCCTGCCACTTTCCGCTGTACCGCGGGGATCGCCTGAGCTCAGTCTTGGCTCCTCAGCGAAGAAACATGCCTATTTGCTGCCAGCGTTCTCCTTAAATACCCATGAGGTGAGGCGGAGTTACGCTATGCAAATTCCGCAGACCCATGGCATTTCTTTGCCATTGGCTCGTTTTGTAGTACTCGAAGTCGATAGGCTTTCTAAGCGAAACCCCATTCGTCGTCATCCGACGGAACTTCTCCGTTCCCTACTCAGGGAACGAGGGTTACATCCGTAACCGAGACGTTTTCGACACGCGTGCTGTACTCGGTAGACCAATCACAAGAGACTGAGCTGTCTGGCCAATCAGAGCAGAGTAGCTTGCGGAAAGGAGGGATTTAGAGAGATTGATTCATCTGGCAAGTCGTTTGAAAATGTGGTGATGTGCAAATGTATTTTATGAGAAAATGAAACAGATTTTTGACCTTTGATGCATGTAAACCTGTGGAGACTCCAAAACAACATTAGGAAACTTTAAAATAGGGGCACTTTAAAGAAATTTTGAGGTTTGAGGAAATTTGTGCTATTTAACATTTAATTATTGCAGGTTTGTGTAATATTCAGAGTTTGCATTTCACTGTTTTCATTTACTCATTTTAGACAAGTGAGATGAGTAAATGCATATTCACATTTAGTCTAGATCTACACTAACCATCATGTTTACACAGCGAATACAACGCCTCTGCACTCCCGATTTCTCTCAAAATAGGGACAGAAAAGGTGTCAGTGTCAGGTGTCAAAAATTCTTGCGTTACATATTTGTAAAAGTAACTCAGATATTTTGTTTTAAATTTACAAGTAATGCATTACTTCAGTGTACCAGTTTTTACATCACCATGGCAAAAGTGCTTGAAACTGCAGCACTGCAAATTATCAAGCTGATGTTCTGAGAAACAACATTGTTCAAAGCACACACACAAAACATACAAAATGGGTCGCAGGTCTGTTTCAATAGGGTCGCATAAAGCAGGGAAAACACTGCAAAATGCAAAAAGAAATATGTAAGTAAATAATCTATAATTTAATGCATTTTTGGATAGCTATCTATCTATCTTGTGTGATTTTTTGGGACATTTTAGTTTACTGTAGTATGATAATGAATTATGGTACTCTGTTGGGTCAGCACTTGATGTCCAATATAAAACCTGGGTCCTGAACCACAATCACTTGAAAAACTTAAATAAAGTGCATTCATTTCAGAGAGTAAAGCTCTGGGCAAGATGTACTACTTTAATATTCTGTGAAGCATCATTTATAGGCAAAAGCTCACGTGTGGTCATTCACAGGTAAGGTCCTTGTTCAACTTGGGACCACTTGGTCTGTTTCACTTCAGCACTGCCACATTTATGCGTTTCTCACATACACACATGACATTTGTGATGACTCACAGCGATAAAGCAAAACACTCACACTCTTACAACTTAAAGCACAGCAGTGACAGCACACAGTAATGAAAGCGGAATGAAAGAAATGTCATCTAAAGACACAGGCCACTTCCCATTGGCTTTGCCAAGCACAGCCATTTTTCTTGTTAATGTAGCATGTCAAATTTGTAACGCGACGGCGTGAAAATGAAAGGTTGCATGTCTCACTTGGTTGGCAATATGTATTTGATACCAGCAGTAAATCACTGCCCTGTGCAGAAACACATGTTAATGGAAGCCACTAAATTGGAATAGAATTTGTTTAGGGAAGGGAGGGAAAAAGACGAGTGGCTGAGAGAGCAAGAAAAACTAAGCCATCTGTTTCATGTCACTAGAAAATGAGACGATTTAAAAGGAAAAAGAGATGTGTAAGGGTAAGCTAATTTTCCATTTTGAATCACTTAGAAAGCTCTTTAAAAGAACAGGATGGCCCAATTGATTAAAACAGGGATTTTCAATCTTTACAGAGCCAGTGAGTCCAAGCCAGACTCTCAGGCAAACAAGAGAGAGGGAGGCTTTCTTTTCTATTTATTCCAATATTAAGAAATGTGATATTTTGAATCCCAATATTAACTAACTTTACAATGTATAACTAATTTCAATATTGTTCTTAAAAGCCTATCAATTATCATAAATAATAATTTATTATTATAATGTAATTTAATCATTTCTCATTATAATTATATTTGTATATGTATGGTCTATAACATATGCCAGTGACAGTGAACAACATTTTTTAGTACCCAAAATAATGTAATATTCTGTGAAAGCCCCCTTGACTAAATGAAGGACACCTATTTGATAAAACAATGATAATGCAGCCTGTTACCTTTTCTCTCCGCCTCTGAAACAGCAGCATAATGACTGTTCCATCTTTTCTGAGAGGGGAAAAATGGGTCCAAATTTCAAAAAATTACTTTGAAGTCCAAGTGGAAGATAGTTGGGTTCATTACAGAGTATTTTTGTGCCATCTTTTGTTGAAGCAGTCTAAATGAAATGTGTACAGCGGTGTACATCTCACCAACATTTACTGCACACAAACTTTACCTTGTGCTGATGCTTTTACTGGGGCTAATAGAATGTCTGGTATGTGTCACTGTCGTCCAAAAATTTAGTCATTGGTGTACATCAAAGCTGCTCTCCTTGCACTGAAAAATAAAATACATCAGAATCACAGACTATACATATGCGATGAATGACATATGCACCCTCATGCACAGCTGTAGCTCGGAGAAATTAAGTGAGCAAAGGATAGATACATTAATGTATTTTTAATGCTAATCAGGAGTTCAATTGGTATTTTGGAGGTGGACACATTCTAAAATCTGGTGCAGGTTCTCCCTAAACAATATGACATGAATAGCTATAGTTCTCAAGAAGCTGGCTTACATTTAGGAAGTTAATGGAGACAAGCTGAAACTAAAGGAAAATGAAAGAAACAAAAATCCCATGTCATTAGGCAACAACTTTAATGACAAAGCATTTACACAATGAGGGTATTACTGAACAAATACCAGCAAAGGGAAGTTAACGGATGTTGGTACTTCCGTAAAATGAAAGCGTAGGGCATTGCAGGTGTAATTTCATCCTTTCTGCTTTTAGATCTGTGTTTGTACAAAATCATGGTGTCTTCCGGTGCTAAAATGTATTTATATGAAAATATATAGATTTGTATACATGAACACAAAGTTGCTTTATCAGACAAATATGTATGTGTATGTATATGAAAACAGGTATTCGTATATCAGAATATAACATGGTTTATGAAAAAAAATGTAATACTGAATGAGTATTTAGGAACAGATTATCTGAAAACACATCAGAATATCACTAAGCGGATGAATATGGAATAAAGATGAATATTCTCCGTGACACTGCATCATAGGCCTCGTGTGGATGGTGAACGAAGAGCGTTATTGTTACAATTCAGTATATTATTCTGGTTGAAGAGGTGTCAGCGGTGGCCTTGGCAAACACATGAGCTCAACATCTCTCTCTCACATTCTATTATATGGTTTCTCTATAATTTACAGTCACAACTGACAATAAACTGGATAGTGCTTAAACTAAGCAACATAATAGGAAAACAGTCGCTCCGCTATATTGAGAGTCAAGGCCAGAACGAAATGAAACTTCATACAGTAAAGCCAAACCAATCCCATGAGGAAACCTGGAAAACAAGATATCCTGTCACTTCAACTCAATAAAATGAGGTATGAATGTTTTAGGGGGGAAAGGGTTTAAAATCACCCCATTAGCTTGTAGCTATTGGAATGAAGGGTTTCTTTTTCTGAAACTTACACTGCTGTCCCTTAAACCAGTGTTTCCTGGGGACCCACATACCAGAGTATTTTTAAATGTCTCACTTTAAAAAAACGGATTCAACTCATCAGCTTCTTTCGGTGTTAAATAGGGAGACATCTAAAACATATTGGGAGGTTCATCCCAAACATCTCAACTGGAGTTGAGAAACACTGCCTTAAACTACTGTCAAAATGTTTAAGCATTTCAGTGTATCTTTAAGCATGTCAAATAGATGGAATCACACATCACTTATGACAAAGAGCAATTCTGATAGGGGAGAGTAGGTATAAATGTAACACTCAATAAATGCTCAATGTATTCACCCTTGCCATGGAACGTCTGTGCAGGAGCAATAAAAAATATATAATAATAATAATAATAATAATAATAATAATAATAGACAGTTTTATTAACAAACACAAATATTTAAGTTAAAAGTCCAGTTTAAATGTTTTATGTAATTTGGAGTTTTAGGGTCAGTTATATTTACAATCAAATAATATATCATATGAATAATTGATCATTTCTTAAAATTACACACAATTTAAGGTTGTTTTTTTTTTGGCCTGGTGTCTAGAATAACACGCACACGCACACACACACACACACACACACACACACACACACACACACACACACACACACACACACACACACACACACACACACACACACACACACACACAATCAAATTACAATTAACAATTACAATGAATTCAATGTGCTCTGCTCTCCCCTACTTTTACAGTAGCTTTAAATAAACTAAATACCTTTGAAACAAAAAGAAATATAATATATCAAATGAAAAGACTGAACCCTGTGCAAATGGGGAATCAGACATTGTGACAGAACCCATGACATGTCTAAACATATTAAAGCCTTTCATTTTTATTCATATGGACATATGAAACACTCAAATGGCCCCATGACTCTTCTGTGTGTCGATTTTGAGAAAATGTAGGCAACAGCCTTCTTGCAGTGTCCACAAGAAATTTTAATCATTTTATTTACATCCTATCTCATATTACACTTACAAATAAATATTGCATTCTTACAATCTACATTTCAGTTCTACCACTGTTCATCTGTGAGCGTATTTTCACCTGAGCTTTCAAAGAGAAGGTTTCCACATCTGTCCTTCCCTACAACTCTTCAATAATATAAACAACAAGGATTCAAGGAGCCGGGTAAATGCTGGGGTTAGTGAGGCAGAAATAGAAAGTTGCTTTAAAACCTATAGGACATGTAAAAACCATGGGGAGGTGCTCCGGCCATGTAAAAAGGGGGCAAATGATGTACATTTCGCCTCAATAAAAAGAGAAACATTCATACATTTACCATACTGGAGAGTAATAGACCATATCTACTCTGTATATTTTTTCTATCACAGCAATCATATGGTTTTATAACACACAACTCAATTTTGTGGGCTTGCATTTCTACACAGTCCGTGCCATGTTCATCACCGCATCTTCAAACTGTCAGGTTGCACTTCTGGATCCGTTGCTGTATGGACAGTCAGATGGGCTAGCCTCAGATTAGCTGAGGGCCACTATGCACTTTCTGTGTTATTCTTATTGTGCAAATGAACAACCTCCTGATGGGGCTCAAAACAAGTCCTCAGTCCTTTTTTTCCACATTCACTTGATCAAATGGACAGTGCATGAGGAGGATGTATTTTTCTCCCAGAGGAGAGATGGAGAGGGAGGACTGTGGTGTTTTGGTGTTTTTCACCGACTCCTTAAACAGTGTGTGTGTGCAGATATAGCTGGTACAGATTCCAGCCAGGGGGAATCCCACATGTCCACAACCACGTCTCTGTATTCACACAGGAGGGACAGACAGTACAAAATAAGCGTTAAAAAACAAACACACACCTGGATCTGGGGCAGGCTGGGTGCTTTGAGGGCCTGTTTTGGTCTAGTTACATACTAATCTGGAAAAAGCCTGGGATTATCTCGAAAAATAAGATCTGTTGTATCTGTCCACAATCCTATGATTTGAATCTAAATAAATAAATAAAAACGAAATTACATTAGCGATAACAACCCACGTTCATTGACTTCCATGGACTGTGATTTTCTGTACAGCTGTCAAGTTTGTTTCCTTTCTTTTTCACGCTGGTCTTGTTTGGGCTTGTTTATTTAGGGTGTCGGTAACTGGCATTCTGTCCCTGTGCAAACCAATTGGCAGCTGCTCTCTCTGCGCCACCTGGACCGATCGTAGGAGCCAGTGTGAATGTGCCAGTCTCTCTTCACCCGTTTCCCCTTTCTGTGAATTTCCTACTTAACTTGAGACTCCCAATGGATTTTATTCCTTCCTACTCCCTACTTGCATCCACTTTCGATTCTTTAATAATTCATCCCTCTTCTCCTCTCTCCCTGCTTTCCCCCCACAGTGCAAAGGCATTTCTGGTGAGTTTTTGTGTGTCCGCCCTCTCGCTTTCCCTTTCTTTCATTCTCTTCCCAGCTTCTACAGATTGTCTTGCAGTCTCTCCATGTAGCTTCTAAGCTCGGCTGACTGTCCCAGGTCTATGTCTTGACAGACCCACTTGATGTCGTCTTCATTCCCAATAAGGATGGAGTTGGTGTATGGCCCACCTTCGTCTGGTAATACGGTGGCAAAGGAAGTAAACTTGACCCTTTTGCGCTTGGCAGCACTAGGAGAGTTGTTAAGGGGTTCGATTTTTCCGCTGGGGTCATTTCCCGAACAGGACCGTGGATCGGAGTGCACATGGGGGATGCTGCGACCATGCGAAGATCCGCTTTTCTGAATGGCGCTCCCATTGAGGAGGTACTTGCTCTCCTCGCACCCCTCGTTGCGATCTATTGCAGTCGTGCACTCGTCGTTGTGTGCCAGCGGCCCGTGGTCGCCATGATGATCCATCAGGTCTGCTTCGTTGCCAAGCCACACCCAATCATGGGCGTGGTTCATGTTGCCCTGCTCCAGAACAGGAAGCTGTTTGTGGCGGTAGCGGAAAGCGAAACTGACACAGTTGATAAGAAAGACAAGGATAGCAAGGCAGAAGACTCCAAGCAGGGCGTACATACCAATTTCTAGGTCTGACAGACCTCTTGGAGCCTGGGTCAAGTCGCTCTCTGCCCCGCCAGGTAGGTCTACCTGCACTGGATAACTGGTATAGTCCACAGGGTTGTTGTTTTGTCCCCCACCCTGCTTGTTGCCCCCGGAACGACTAGTTAGCGTAGACTTTGGGGTCGTGCTGACTTTCTTCAGGACTGACTCTTCCCGTTCTACCGCAGTGTTTGTGTATTTCCAGCCATCTCCTCCGCTCGTTTTATCCTGTTCTAGTACCTTATGTCTCTGTTCATTTGTGCTGTTGTCCAGACTGTTCTCCTCTTGGGTTCCACTCCGCTGCTCCAGGTCGTTCTGTCCGAACTTCACCTGTACGCTTCCTATGCCCATTGCCAAAATGCTCTTCCTCTTGGATTTCTGGCAGATTTCTGAGATCATCATCTCTACGCGCACCAGCGCCCCTTGGCCCTCGCCCTCTGCTACTACCACAGGCCAGCGCTGGGATTGCTCCTGAGAGGTGGAGACCACGCTCTCATCCAGTGAGGTGATGGTTAGAGTAAAGTCTTTGGGGTCATAGATCTCAAGAGGGGTCACAGAGCCATCACTGTACTGAATCCATGCACTGATGATGGCCTCCTATAATAAAACAGAGAGGTGGAGAGAAATAGAAACCTGGTTTAAAGGACAAGTTTGCCCAAAATGTAAATTCCGACATTATTTACTAACTCCAATGTTGTTTCAAACTCATTTTTGTCAAACACAAGATGACAAATTATTAGAGAATTGTACTGCTCGCTCTTTATTGAATGATTCATGTTTTCATTGAATTGGTTGATCCAAGTTGAACTGTTGAAAGTTCAAAGACCAAAGTCTATATAGTGCATGAGTTATATGGACCACTTTTATGATACTTTTACAGAGTTTTGCATCCTTTTTAAAGCCACTTCAAGCCATTCATAGTAATTGCATGGAATATCATGACTGAATTTTCATTTTGGGTAAACTATCCCTTTCACAACAAAACCACTGTAAAAGTTAGAAACATTCTTATTTATATATGTACTGCGTCATCATCCTTGGAGAGTGAAGTTTTATATACTGTATAAACCATTTATTCGTGAAATTGAGGGTTTCTGCTCTGAATGTAAATCAAAGCACAAACTGCCTGTTATTGGAACTGACATCCAATAGCCATGCTGTCAAGATTTCTCTTATTAATAAATGTTTAAAAAAAATATCCATGATAAATGCAGGAGCACTACAAGTTAAGATTTACCTTTAAAAGGCTCAGTCATTCATTCATCAAATAAAAAAAGAAGAGGCAATTAAGTTGGAGTGCTGAAAACAATAAACATCCTCTTCACTTGACTGTGAGGTGAAAGTGCATGCCCAACAGGAAGTCCTGCAGTAAAAAGACTACATTACGAGTACAGAATGGAGCTGAATGCCATTTTTTGGTTACAGCATCAAATTCAAGGTGGCATATCATCTTCTGGACTAACTCCCCGCTGAAACAAATTATGTTTCACATCTTTCCACACCATCAACTACAGGGAAACACAACTCAACAGTATTATGATTCGGAAAAGAGTTGCTTTAAAGGGATAGTTCTGTCATGGTTTCCTCACCCATGTTGTTCTAAACCTGTATGTATGACTTTATTTGTGCTTGTAGAACATTCAAACCTTGTATGCTTTCAATGTATGGGGAAAAAAAAAAAAATTCCACAGAAGAAATAAAGTTTTACAGTTCAGAATGACATGAAAGTGTGTAAACAATGACACCATTTTCATGTTTGAGTCAAGTTTTCAAATCAAGTCAAGTTTTCCAAAAGCACACAAAAATATCTGTAGCAGAACTTGCGAACTTTGCAAATTAATTTTTAGCTTATCTAAACATGTAGACATATATAATTTAAGAAATATCAAGTACTATGCAAAGAAAGAGAGAAGTAATTATAGGATTTGTATTATAATTATATAGGCTTTAGAGTGTGTGGAGTTAATCACAAATGCTTGAGAGAGTGAAACGCAAACTGCAGATCAACTACGCTAGTGTCAGAAATAGTGTAAAAAAAAAACAACCTCCAGATATGTGGCCACCTTGATTTTGGCAGCTTCTTCAAATGAGACAAAAAGTGTTTTTCTTAATATCCGTAATTGCTAACAACTCCAAATGAGACTCTTGCAGTGTTTTCCCACCCACTCTCATTCACTCGTATTTAACCTTGGGCCTTGTGCGTGGGAAAACTCTGGCAGAAGCCAGGGAAAGCATTTCGGTTTTTAGCAGAGCCGCTATTTTAAATACTTTAATCAGATGATTCCAAACAGCACAGGAGGAAGTAGAATATTAGAGCTTTTCACTTCTCAGTTACAACAAGGCCTGCCAAAATGAACACCGGTGCCTCAATTGAGGGGCCATGGGTTAATAGAGCAAACAGAGGCTATTCTGCAGAATGTGTTTGCATAGTGGATTATTTCTGCAATGGTATCTGTACCGTTGGCAGGGCAAACTGTGGACGGTTGATAGGTGTGCTTTACAATGACTCGTTTAAAATGTTGCATGGTCAGGAAAATATGCAAGAAAGAAGCAGTCTGCTTTTTTTCCAAGTTGTTCCTTTACCTGATTTTTTTTATTGAACATTTTAGTCTCTACATTTTGCCTCTAATATATCTCACTCTCTCCTTAGCCACATACCCTTTAAAAAAAGCTCAACCAGGTGCCATGAATGAAAATGTATTCTGAAGTGTCACAATATTAGTGCCTATTTCTGATGTAGAGCTCTTTTGCTTGTGGAAACTTTAGTTAATCAGCAGGTTTCCTTGCAGCTGATTAAGCTTAACAAATGTTTTCCAACAAATTCTTTCAAACGGCACTGCTCTTTTAAATGAACACACCAGCCTAAAAACAAGGCAATTGTCCTTCTGAGCTGCAATTCTAGTTTGTTCTCCAACAAGCCTCATGTTGTCACTGGTGTAAAATAAATATACTAAAATGTATTTGAAACACATTTATTTGGTAACACTTTAGAATACTGTTTCTTACTTTCTGCATAACTAATAGGGAATTATTGAAGAACTAATAGGTAATTCTTCATTAACTACTTCTTCACTACTGCTAACTACTAAGTAAGATGTGTTAACTAATCAGTATGTAATAGAATTTTATGATTGTGTTAAGTAACAGTTGGTAAATCAATAACTAATGAATTCTGTCATACCTCCTGAAGAACTACTACTAATTATCTACTAATTAAGGTTCAAGAAAAATAACTAAGAAGTAACTAATGAACAGTCATACAAAACTACATTGAGTTGTGACCTTTCTTATTCACTAATGTAATAGAAGTAGCAATTTTAACAAATACATAATGTTAAAGTTAAATGTTTGCCTGTGTGGTTTTGTGAGTGTGTTCTGTAAGAAATCAACTTCAGAAAGGAACCATACACAAGTGATTTGCCATAACTAACCTCAGATTAGTTTTATATTTTATATACATTACTGTGTGTGTCTGTTTTCCTCAGCATAGAATGCCATTGAGTAAATTCATGTATTTGAGGCAACAACTGAGGGAAACTGAAAACATATTAATTAATACATATAGTAATTAATAAATGATTATTAGACAATTCTTCAGGATTCAGGAATGATTAGAACCTGGAACAGTATTCTAAAGTGAAAATATAGGGAACCCCTTAATAATTAATAAAGAATTATCAAATAATTATCCAGGAATTAGGCAACTGATAACCTGAAACAGTGTTCTAACGTGAAAATATAAGGAAATTCATTTTTAATTAATAAAGAATTATTAGATAATTCTTCAGGAATTACTTAGAACCTGAAACAGTATTCTAAAGTGAAAATATAGGGAACCCATTAGTAATTAATAAAGAATTACCACATTCTTCTGACTCAAATCAAACGTACTGTAAAAAAAAAAAAAACTATGAATGTAAAGTACATTATGATAAGTTTTGCTAATGAAATAAAAAGTTATTTGCAGATCAGTATATCCTATAGGTAAATGTCTGCACTTATCTTTCTTTTTCGGGCTGAAGAATGACAAAAAAAAAGAATTACCTTTGTACTTTTTTGTACTTTTACTAAGGTAATTTTGAAAATGAATAGGCCTAATTATAATTTTACTGGAGTAATATTTTATTTTGGTATCTGTACTTTTACTCAAGTACTTGATTTGTGTATACTTCATTCACCACTCCACTGCTAAAATAATATGGATTAGTGTAGTGACTACTGTGTATGAATGTTCATTAGTAGTTACTTCATAGTTATTTTTCTTGAACCATAATTAATAGTAGTTCTTCAGGAAGTATGACAGAATTAATTAGTTATTGATTAACTTACTGATACTTAACACAATCATAAAATTCTATTACATACTGATTAGTTAACACATCTTCCTTAGTAGTTAACAGTAGTGACTTAAGTGTTAATAAAGAATTAAGTATTAGTTCTTCGGTAATTCCTTTTTAGTTATGCAGTAAGTAAGAAACATTATTCTAAAGTGTTACCATTTATTTTAAGCTAAGTATACTACAAATACATTTATATTTATGTACATAATATAAATATCCTTAAATTTTACTTTTAGTATACTAAATTGGTATATCTAATTTTGTACTTAATGTACTTTAGTTATAATAGTGCTGTGGTCCAACTAAAGATATACTTAAGCATATTTGATTGTGCTATACTTTAGGTACACTTTAATACTTCCACAATGGAAAATAAGGTGGATAATGTTTTATCCAATTTTCAACTTTTCGCTCTACAACATTTAGAGTGAATTCACAACAGCCACATTTTCTAGTTCTAAAACATTACATCCAATTTACAATACACTCAACTTCTAACTCTAGAAAGTTACAGCCCATTCACATTGCCTCAATTTCTAGGTTTTAGATCGCTGCTGCCAATTCACAGTATTTTCAACTTTCATTTTTAAAATGTACAAGTCAATTCAATTAATTATAGCCTCTACAACTCTACACTGCAACCTCTAGTTCCAGAATACTCCAGCCAATTTACAATAGCCCCAATGTCTACAACAGCCATAACTTCCACTTTTAGAATTTTATAGCTAATATATGATTTTTCCCATACGATTCAAAGTAGTTTATACCCTGGAAATCCAGAGTTCTCGCCAGAGCACAATTTGAATTTGCTCAGCGAGTCACTCTGGCATTGAGTAATGATGCTCATTAACTATGCCCTTGTAGCCGAGCTGCACCAATCACATCGGTGTATCTGATATAGGCGGGCCAGATGCGAGCTAAACAGTTGACGACAGCGCTGCGACGTCGAAGTCATTAGTAAACATTGCAAGATGGCTATGGATGAACACCAGTTGTTTGAAACGGCTTTGGCCGCTACAATGAACGAGTTAGACATGGCTTTTTATCTAAAAGAGGAACAGAAGATGGCGCTCGAATCGTTCCTTTGCAAGAAGGACGTTATTGCTGTTTTGCCGACCGGATATGGCAAGAGTCTAATCTACCAGTTAGCTCCCCTGGTAGCTAAGTGTATGGGGCATATTGTTGTGAATGGTCGTAGTGTTATCCAATTGGATGCAGTGAGATTTTCAAATGCATGCTTGGTGCTGCCCCTCGAGTTGGGTGATTTTCATTAACTCAATGCCAGACCACTAATCTTTCGGATTTGGGTCTGGATTTCCAGGCTAAGTAGTTTATGGTTGTAAGATGAATTATTCTGGTGGTCACTGCTCGTGGCTCTCACCTGTTTGGGTGTGTGCAACAGGTCCTGAGCAGTGGTTGTGATGTAGAAGGCTCTGTTGTTGGTGGAGCTGGGCTGCAGTGAGAGACTCAAAGAGCCCACCAGCTGAACTCCCAGATCAGTGATGGTCACTTTATCATCCTGCACTGTGATGGTCTTCTCAGCCAGAATGGAGTCAGACAAAGGGGATATTACCTGGGAAATAAATAAAAATGGAGGCACCAATGATCCCATCCTCAGACAGTGCAGATAAAATACATGTGTCACTCTGTGCTTACCTATCTCTATGTATGTATGTATGTATGTATGTATGTATGTATGTATGTATCCATCCATCCATCCATCTATCTATCTATCTCTATCGATCTCTTTGCATGTAATTTAATTTAGTTATTTGAAAACCCTTTCCTGTCCCAGTTTCCATTATATAATATGTCCCATCCTTACAAAAGTAAAGCAAAGACGAGGCGATACAAACTGACTCTTTGCAATTGGTTTACTATGACAGACAGGCAGTATGACAGGTCTACAAAGAGCTCTCAGAGTCAACGTGTCATCGTCGAGCATCATATTCTGTTAGCATGGACATAACTGACACCATGAGGATTCCCAAGCTGAGGGGAGGAAAGGAAAAAATAACAAAAATGGCAGGAAATCAAAGGGGTGGCGAAAGCGTAAACGATAGGGAGAGAGACAACATTGAAAAAAGAACAGAGAGAATTCGGTAACACTTTACTTGAAGAGGTGTGCATAAGACTGACATGACACCTTCATAATCATGACATGACAAAGACACTGACAGGTTTTGATGTATTGGTTTATGTCAAGGTGTCATAACAAAGAAATCTTAAACAATGTCATATTTGCATTAAAAATGTCATAATTGAGCGAATGACACTTAATGATGGTTGTCATAAACATGCATAAAAGCTCCTCCACACATGTCATGATTATGAAGGTGTCATGTCAGTCTTATGCACACCCCTTCAAGTAAAGTGTTACCGAGAATTCCACTAAAAACTAAAATCATAACCAACTCAAAACCACATGCGAGGTCTTATATAACCATCACACATTTGGACCAACGTGTGTTACGACCTGTGTTTATGTAGATTATTGTTTTCTCTATTGCTCTGTTTTCCTTTTCTCTCTTTTTGTTTTGTTTGTCTGATTTCTAATAGGTTGCCCAATGATGGGGTGTACGAACACCATTGGTTGTCCAGTCGGGGCGTGGTCTTTATAAGGACGCTGCTGGTACTCGTCGAGGAGCTCATTGTTGGTTCGGTCGTACTCGGGTTGAGAGCTCCGGAATCCCTCCTCCGGCCGATGATCAAATTTAGTGATGTCAAATTTGTTTAAGTGCATCCAGGGTGTAACATCTGAACCTATCTTCCGTATGTCTAACAACACATCCTGTTAAAGTGTGGAGCGTAGGGGTGTCCTGCCTTGTTTATTTTGAAACTAGTTTGAGCTCTGATTCTTTGGTAGGGAGTTAGGTAAGCTAAATGTATTTTCTTTTCTTATTTGGTTTAGGTTACTTATTCTCCCCTCTTTTCTTTTTATATTTGTTCTGTTTGTTATTTTGGCCTTTGGGACACCCTGAAGAGATGCTCTTTATTTCACTTGTTATTTCTTAAATAAATGTATTATCTTTTCTGCTTAATTTTGTGTAATTTGTTTGATTATCGACCGGAGTGATTCGTTGATGGGATTCCATACCCCAACCCAACATTATTTATTACACCTCTTAAAGGTTTTCCGATTTCCCCTAGACTTGGGGCGTAATAATGTGAAACAAGATAAATTGCAAATGGAGACTGACAGACATGAAAACACACATGGACAGAAAATGAACATAAACACACAGGGGCCTCTTAGCCAACAGAACACTTGACTCGGGATTGAGCATTCAACACAGCTGAGATTTTAACACCTGTAGGCAAACAAGCTTGTTATCACTCACATGCAATAACATATTTGCAATGAGGGGTGAATATATCCAGTGTGTTTGACAAGGGAGGTGTTACTATCTCTCAGGTTCTTTCTTTATTTGTCAACGGTGAATACTCTAAATAATGTATGCCGACTTTATTTAAAAACTGAGCTGCTCACCAAGCAGATACAGTCAAACTAACTGACTATGAATAAATTAGGCATGGGTTTGATTCCCCGGGACCACATATACTGTACTAATGTGCCAAATATATAAATAGAGATGTAGAACCCATCAGCATCAATGGTCAGCCAGTTGAACAAGTCAATGTTTTTAAATACCTTGGGACAGAGATGGACACATCTCTGTCTTTTTCACAGCACGCAGACACTGTGTATAAGAACACAGCTTAAACCTGCTGAGGAAACTTTTAGTTTTAGATTTTAGTGTGAGCAAGGACATTTTAACTAGGGTCTACCGGTCACTCATTGAATCCATACTCACTTTCAATATCTCAGCCTGGTATAATGCCCTCACCGTCAAGCACAAAACCAAACTTGCACAAATAATAAATCAAGCCAGTAAGATAATAGGCTCCCCTCAAACTCTCTTAACAGAACTTCATACACGGTCAGTATTGAGGAAAGCCACTCCAATCACACAGGATCCCACCCACCCCCTTAACCAATCCTTTCAGTTAATGCCATCAGGTCGACGCTACAGAGTCCCACTTGCAAGGAAAAACATACAAAAAATATTTCATTCCCATGGCCATTACTACTGAACAACCATAGATAGAACACATCACATTTTTGTATTTTGCACATGTCTGTACAGCTAATGTGGCTAAATTGTCTTGAGTGTATCCATGTTTTTGTATGTGTTTTTATGTTATCTGAGCCGGTCTTGTCAAAGACAAATTTCTGTCACTTGTGACAGACAATAAAGTTTTTCTTATCTAATCTTATTGTATCTTAGATGCATTGTATGTTAAACATAAATAGCATCAACAATGGATGGATGGATGGATGGAAGGATAGATGGATAGATGGATAGATGGATAGATAGATAGATAGATAGATAGATAGATAGATAGATAGATAGATAGATAGATAGATAGATAGATAGATAGATAGATAGATAGATAGATAGATAGATAGATAGATAGATAGTAGGGGTGGAACGGTACATCTATTCGTATTGAACCGAAACGGTACGGGCGTCACTGTTCGGTGCACGAATTTACACGGAGAATACACGGTATAAAAATAAATAAAACTCGAAATAAACTTCTTTAGGGACACATAATCTGTACCATCGGCTTAGCTCTGAACGCGCGTTCACTTCAAACGTTGGCTTTATACGCGCGTCCTATTCGCTTTGGACTAGCGTTGAACTAGACGTGATAGACGCGAATTTGACGCTCTATTCGCGTTTGGTGTGACCGCATAATGAACAGGCTGCGATGTCAAGATTGCAATGCTGGAGTGTGTGTGTGTGTGTGTGTGTGAGAGACAGAGAGAGAGAGAGAGAGAGAGAGAGAGAGAGAGAGAGAGAGAGAGAGAGAGAGAGAGAGAGAGAGAGAGAGAGAGAGAGAGAGAGAGAGAGAGAGAGAGAGAGAGAGAGAGAGAGAGAGACGCGATCGAACAGTGGAAACATAAAAAACATACTCCGTCATTTTGTTCAGATCATTAAACCTGCAAAGTGTTTACTTATATTTGTGTACACTTGCAATAAAACACAACTTTGTGCTTGTGTCACACTGTAAACTCTTGTCAAACTGTAACCTACAACTGTCACCCAACCAAAATCACACACACACACTGTTTTAAAAGCAAAACATATTTATCCAACTCCATTTCAAAACAGTCTGTGGGTCCCATCTTTTGGACATTCATCATATTGCATTGGTTTTCATTTTTTGTCCTCGGAGCACTAATCTTACACATTTTACATTGATTAAAAAAGAAAATCGAATGTGTTTTAATGGTAGTATTATTTTATACAGAAATCAATTATTTATAATTCAGATGAGAATAATGTTACATTGTTAATTAATAATGTTAATTAAAATTAAGGAAAACAAATATATTGATCTGAAATACAGCAAAATAATTTTTAATTAATTCAGATACAATTACCAAACATATCGCAAGGTCTTTTTGTCTTTTTATTAATTTAATTAATAAACTAATTATATAAAACTATTGTCAGTGCATTACAAATAAACTGGTTCTATGCCTTTATTAATAAAACTTATTTAAAAAATACAATGCCTTCTGCATTTTTGTTTTGCTTTTCCCTCCATTGTACCGAAATCGTACCGAACCGTGATGTCTGAACCGAGGTATGAACCGAACCGTGACTTCTGTGTACCGTTCCACCCCTAATAGATAGATAGATAGATAGATAGTTACCTGTATAGTGGTCATTCCCAGGTCTCTTCCCACCAGCACCCTTCCATCAATTAGTCGAGCAGTGCGTGTATCTTCCACTTTTAAAAAGTCCAGGACCATCTCTGTGATGTCAGCAGACCAATCAGAACCCAGCATGTGCACAAGCTCCCCACCAGGGTCAGCTGGCTCGGCCACGAAGTGTGTGAGAACACGTACCAGAGCATACTGATACTGCAGGGCACAGCCTTTGCCCTTCCTCTCATCCTCCTCATCGTCCTCACTGTCCCGGGTTGGCCTGGGCAACACAGAAAGCAGATAAGATAAGAAATTTAAAATCTACATGTTTAGAAAACAGAATTACAATTGTATTGACTATGAAGTGGTGACATGAGTCTGGCTATGTAATGAAGCCATGAAGTACAAGGGTAGAAACAGTATTATTGAAATGCCACTATGTATAATCATAACATTCAATAAACACAACACAAATGGGCTGACTTTGAGTTGGGTTGTTTAAGTAGAAATAATGATTTACTAGTAATGACATTCTTAGAATAATAAAAAACAACTTAAATAAATGATCCATAAATCTTTTCCATAAAAGGATAGGTCACGCGTCATGCTTCACTTTCATGTTGTTCCAAACCTGTATGACTTACTTACTTACATGAAACTCAGAAAAAGATTGGCCATGCAGGACTTTTCCTTAAAGGAACACGCCGACTTTTTGGGATTTCAGCTTATTCACCGTATTTTCCAGAGTTAGATAAGTCTATACATACCCTTCTCATCTCCGTGCGTGCCGTAACTCTGTCTGACGCACCCACCGCTAGCCTAGCTTAGCACAAATACTAGAGGTAAATGGCTCCATCTAGCCTACTGCTCCCAATAAGTGACAAAATAACGCCAACATTTTCCTATTTACATGTTGTGATTTGTATGGTCACAGCATGTACAAATAACAAGGTCACATGAGACACAGCCATTTCTAAATATGCATACTGGGAACTATATTCTCAGAAGGCAAAGCACTGCTACATGGGCGAAGTGATCAAGTCCCCAAAAGCCGGCGTGTTCCTTTAAAGTAAAAGTGAACTGAGACAGGGGTTGTCAAGCTCCAAAAATTAGGGGAAAAAACAACAACACAGAATTACCAAATTAGTACCCAAACTGCCTGTACACTATATTCCAGCTCAGTGTGTGGTAATTTAAATCATTATTTACTTGTTCTCACATCTCATTTTTATTTTTGCATATTAAAACATGCCATTAAAAAAATCACTGTGTGGAAAAGATGCAGCTGGTTACCTGAATGATCAGAACTGAGGAAAATAATCTCCAGCAATTATCCAATTTTCTTTTCTTTTTATTATTATTATTATTATTATTTCATTGTCTGTTTTTTTTCTGTTGGGTTTTGTTTTGTTTTCCTTGCCTCGTCTTTCTTTCCCCCCCATTTTCTTTCTCTCTCTGAAACTGTGATTACTTCAAATTTCCAGTTCACCTAGGGGGAAGCATTGCGTGGGGTGTAAGTTTGTGCGTGTGTGTGTGTGCGCGCGTGTGGTTCCTGGTGGTAACAGTGGTTTTGTTGTTACAGGCAGATAGACAGAAATTGGCCAAATTGAAAAATGGGCCCAGCAGACAGACTGAAGGCCAACAAGCAGAATTGGGCTGTGAAAAAAACAGACATATATCCACACACAAACAGACAGCAAATACCATGAAAATGAAAGGGATGGTGCAGGATCTCTGTGGCTAAAAACAGTGTGCCCTTCTCCTCAGATGTCTGCTCACACACACACATATATAAATATACCTTTCACTGCCTCACACACACACGCACCTCTTGTTGGTGATGATGGGCACCCTCCATCCTTTGACTTGGCTGAGTTCGGCATCAGAGACGTCAATCTGGAGCGGTAACCGTGGCACCCAAACTGTGAGCTCTAATTGGCTGGTCAAATAGAGGTAGGTAAAGTTCACTTGAAGCGAGACACGCCCCCTCATCTCTTTCCCATTCACCAACACCTCATCACAACCAACAGATACCTGCAGTGCGAGAGAAACAAAAAAGAGAAGTAGTGGTGGATGGAACAGTTGTGATTGTTTTGTTGATTTTGTAATGGCTGTGGCATTTGCTATATTTTCCTCCCATCACTATCCACAATTACACTAATCTGAAAAAATTGAAGAACACCCTTTTCACATATTTATGGGAAAACAGACTAGTGAGTGTCTCCCTGTTAGTCTCACTGTCTTTTCCCTCTTCTTTTTCTTTTTTTATATGGACTTAACTTTTTTCTCATCTTTTCTATATATTTTGCCCTCTTTACTCTCTGTCATGATTAATGGTGGTCTGTATCCGCTGGACGTTTATGACACTTTGATGGGCTGTGTATGTTTGACGTTGTCATGGCGAACAAAGCACTATCATTGCCCTACCGGTAAATTACACACACACACACACACACACACACACACACACACACACACACACACACACACACACACACACACACACACACACACACACACACACACACACACACACACACACACACACACACACGAGCTCAAGCAGTGTGAAGCAGTCACATTTCACTATTACAGCTCAGGGTCACCACGGGGGCATGATGAAATCTAAAATGAACGTGCATGTGTGTCATGTACGGCTCAAAATGCTGAAGCTTTTGTGGTCTGTCGAGTGATTTTATTTCAAAAACATGTTCCTTAACATGCGTCCTGTTAATAATGATCACATAACAAGGAAAATGATAGAAAAAAGAGAGCTGGAGAATAAGAACTTTTAACAGATATTCAGAGCAGACCACATTTGACATTTGAAAAAAAAAATATATATATATATATAAAAAAAATATTTTTTTTTTTCAGTTAGTTATCTACTTTCTACTTTTTCCAATACAATTTAATTATTTAAGCAGTATTATTTTACATTTGATTACTATTTCTGAATGTTTACTTTCCATTTACTGTGGTTATATACCTGAAAAACGGATCTCGGATCTCGTCTGATAGCGTAATTACTAAATAGATAGTATAATCACTAAATAGATAGTGTAATCACTAAATAGATAGTGTAATCACTAAATAGATAGTGAACATCCCGCACCCCGGCCTGCAAAGCGTGTATGAATGTAAGCACGCTTGCATCGTACCGCCCTGCAAAGCATGTATGAATGGAAGCACGCTTGCATCGTACATTCAGCTTTTCGCTTCGGAGCCGAGCACTTGTGCTGTTCCGTTTCAATCACCTGTTCGAGTGATTTACTACGTGTCAGGGAGAAGCTCTGCTTACCAGTGTTGGTGTGATGGCGCTGCAGCGGTCGTCACGATCTTTAAAGAGCATTTCCTGCTGTTTTACGGTAATAGCAGCCTAAATGAGCTTTTCTTGCACACTGCAGACTGCACTAGTCCCTGCAAGCTGTGCTGCGGCCATTTTCCCTGTGCGCTTCAGAACTGAAAGAGCTTAATTTTCCCTAAAAGAGCATGCCAGGGTGTGACACTGCGTCTTTTTAAAGATGTCATTCCACCCGTGTGTTTCTGGATGCGGTCATTTCTTATCCTCATTTGACTGCCACAGTCACTGCTGTTTCACATGCCTGGGCATAAGCATGCTGAGACTGCGTTCGTGGGTGGCTCATGTTCTCACATGAGAGCATGACCACATCGGAACGTTTTTCCCAAAGCCTGCTTGCCTAAGTTGATCTATGTTTACGTTTTTTTTTTGATTTTCTGTACTTGCCAATCTATAATCGTGAACCATGATGACTGAACGAAACAACAGCGGTGTGCGAGACATTGTTTCATAGATATGCATACATAGATTCCTCATTAGCAGCTTACGTACAGCGGCCCATTGAAACGGCTGCTAATGAGGAATCTATGTATTGTATATATGGTTTCTACAAGCGGAAATCGAGCATAGTGCGGATATTACGTCATTGATAGGCGACGTTATGTATGGTAACCCTCGTTCCCCGAGGAGGTAACGGAGGCGTACGTCATGACTGACGAAATGGGGATCTTGCTTGAGAGACCAATCTACTTCGAGTGTAAACTAAACGAGCCAATGCGATAATTGCACCAGCTGCTGTGCATCGTGGCGCATCTTTGTTTTTCCGCTGTTTTTCCACAGCATACCTGGACACTTGTTCTAGGGGAACACCTGCCAGTAGAAACGAAGGGTCCGACCACGGGCTGAAGGTTTGGCGGCAGTGCGGGGTGACGGTCACCCGGTATTTGCCGCTCTGCCACGCCCATCTGGGGACTCGGCCATGAAGCCAGTGCTGAAGCGTCTCATATGAAGCAATCTGAGCGGCGTTACTGCGGCTGCGGATGCCATATGCCCCAGGAGCCTCTGAAAAAGTTTCAGTGGGACCGCTGTCCTGCTCTTGATCGTAATCAAGCAGTTCAACACCGACGAGTCCAACTCTATACCGAGAAAAGAGATCCTCTGCACAGGGGAGAGTTTGCTCTTTTCCCAGTTGACCCGAAGTCCCAACAGACTGAGGTGACGGAGCACCATGTCCCTGTGTTCGTACAACTGATCTCGAGACTGAGCCAGGATCAGCCAATCATTGAGATAGTTGAGAATACGAATGCCACATTCTCTGAGTGGAACAATGGCTGCCTCCACGACCTTCGTAAAGACGCGGGGCGACAGGGACAGCCCGAAGGATAGGATATGCCCGTATACTGTATACTGATATAACCGCCCCTCGAACGCAAAGCGTAGGAACGGTCTGTGTCGAGGGAGAATCGAGATATGAAAGTACGCGTCCTTCAGGTCGATCGCTGCAAACCAATCTTGGGGACGGATGCATTCGAAAATGTGTTTCTGCGTTAGCATCTTGAACAGGAGCTTGTGCAGGGCCCGATTCAAGGTTTGCAGGTCCAAGATTGGCCGTAACCCACCGCCTTTCTTGGGTGCAATGAAGTAGGGGCTGTAGAACCCTGTCTTCATATCGGCTGAAGGGACCGCCTCGATCGCGTCCTTTGCCAGTAGGACATACGCACAACCGGCACATCCGGGAACTTAACTGTCAATTTCGTCCCGCCCCTTTTTGGGGGAAAACAAACAAGACTTCCCATAGACTTCAATACAAAATAACGGCAAAAACCAACGTCCGTACACAGCCAGCAGGTGTGAATAACTTAAGAAATCCCTAATATAAAACATATCTAGTAATTATATGTCCACCCTGCCTGCCATATAGCGTGAAAGATACATACACAAACTTAATTTGGTCAATTTAAAAACATGTCCCTTTATTCTCCCAGCGTCAAATTGGTGTAACAACCCCACCCAGTGGGTTTATATAAATTATAAGATGTACGCCGTTGTGCGTATTGATCTCTGCCCGCAAGACAGGGACATCGCTGCTCCACACGGAGGTGAAGTGGATGCCCCTGAACTTGGGAGGGCGCCGGGTGAACTGAATCACATAGCAGAGTCTGATGGTACGGATGAGCCAGCGAGATGGGCTGGGGGCGCTAACCAGGCTCCCAGACACCGTGCAAGTGGGATCAACGGGACCACAGACGTACCCGGTGTGAAGCAGCGAGGTGGAACACAGGAACTCGACTCGGGAGGCACTGAGGCAGCCCGAAGTGGGGTCTGAGTGTGCTGTGCAACACTACCTGGTTCCAGGGTGGGGCAGAGGGTGCGTGGGAAGGCCTGGTGGTGTCCCCGAAACGCACATTGCTGCCCCCTGGCGATAGAGGGGGATGGGAGTGGAGAGGCATGAAAGGGTCGCTCACTGCCATCCGTGCCATCTTGAGACCTAGAGATAGAGAAGCTGCTCTTACTGAGAATTTGGGTACCGCTGACTGAGACCCCAGCGGCGGAACAGAATTTGACCAAACAAAAGATTCTACACCCGGCCCTCCACCAGGGAAGAACAGCTGACTCTGGGTCTCCCGTCTCAGGGCTGCTGAGACAGGTGGCGCCGTCTTCCTACGAAGGCTTGACGTCACAGTAGAGCTGGCTGTGACAGAGTTTTTTTTTGTTTTTTTGTTTTTTCCGCAGGGGACTGACACCCTTGGCGACAAACAGACTGAGGGGCAGCCCACGAGTGACTCTGGTAGCACATCGGGACAAGCTCTTGGTTATCTCAGCCTGCTTCTGAACTGTGGAGAACCGTTGGGCACAGTCTCCAACAGTGTCGCCAAAAAAGGCCACCTCATGAGATGGGAGCATTGAGAAAGCGAACTTTGGCGATGTCTCGCATCTCAGCAAGGTTTAGCCATGGGGGGCTCCTGGACCACCAGACATCATCTGAGCTAGGGCCAGCGCAGTGACTTAAACCACGGTCAGTCACTATGCGCAGCTCAACCCCGACTCAGAACTACCCTCGTGCATTGAGTGTTTTGGCCTTCCACAGACTTGTAGGGTGGCCATCACATGCAGGGAAGAGGCGGTCTGCAATTAGCAAAGCCGCCCCACCCCCAAGGGTAGTGAGAGAGGAAAAACTTTTTGTGCAGTTTTGGCATGTTTGGCTTGCCATATTGGCACCAATATGCATCCACACTGCCAAAAACTGCCACTGTGAAAAACACACACATCTGGTCGCACTGTGCCCCCAGAGTAGCCCGGGAAAGTGTGGCTGTCAAGTCTGAATCTGATTCAGCATGAGCATACATACACATTATAGTGGGAACTCAGCATCATCTTAATTTCCAGAGCGTAACAGCCCTCTCCATCTTATCCTCCCCTGGAGCCCCGAATGAAATGCTTGGTCCCTCATGAGAAGGACCAGTAATCCCATCTGAAAGCTGCCAGGCATGCGAGACAGTGAACGTGGCCGTCAAACTTGATGGCACACGGCACGCTGAGTGCTCAAGCCCTCATGTAGAAAGTCAAGATGAACAACGTGCCGACGTGGTCATGCTCTCATGACAGAGCATAAACCACCCAAGAACGCAGTCTCAGCATGTTTGCGATGCGCTAGAGGAGTGAGGAGCCTGAGTAGGTGGTCTCGTCGGGGAACGCTCACTGTAATCCTCAGATCAACAGTGCTATTAGCCAAAGTAGCCCTTTTCTGGTGGCCACCAGAAGAGGAACTAGATCTGGGAATAGGCAAAGGGACTCCAATTCGTAAGAGGCACTTGAGTCTCAAACGTGTATCTAGAGCGCCGAACGACGCGCGCTGGGTTGCCGTGACAACCCACGCTGTCAGCCGACAGCTCGACGGCACACGGCACGCTCAGCGGCTCAAGCCTTTACGAGAAAGGGGAGACGAACAACGTGCCGACGTGGTCATGGTTTAATGAGAGAACATGAACCACCCACAAACGCAGTCTCAACACGCTTAAGCCCAGGTATGTGAAACAGTGATCGTGGCCGTCAAATGAGGACAGGAAACGGCCGCATCCAGAAACACATGGTTTGAATGACATCTTGAAAAAGATGCAGTGTCAAACCGTGTATGATCTTTCAGGAAACTGCTCTCTCTGGTGCTGAAGCACACAGGGATGACTGTGGCTACACAAACAGGACAATAGTGCAAGCCTGATGTGAGCACTCACATTCTCATTGAAGGCGCAACATTCTGAGCTGTGAAAACAGCTGTTTTGCTCTCTGTGAGATCGCGGCCAGCGCTGTCTGCGCTGTAACACCAACACCAGTTTGCAGAGGCGTTCTCCTGAAGAAACAGACATGTCTTTTGAAGTTAAAACACTCTCAAATAAGATTGCAGAGCAGGAACAGCATTCACCGTCTGGCTCCGAAGCGAAAGATAAAGATGCGACGCTCCTGCTGCTCATTATATGCTCGCGCCGCGATGCACAGCAGCTGGTGAAATTATCGCATGCCAATCTGCATTGGCTCGTTTAGTTTACACTCGAGTAGATTGGTCTCTCAAGTGAGATCCCCATTTCGTCAGTCATGACGTACGCCATAGTGACTGACGTAGGGGAACTGGAATTTCTCTGGATTTACAAATCCTTGGGAACTTTTGGGATAATGTAAGTACACAACTGCATGAAATACATCACACTGCGAAAGTGGTTTTTGAATATTTTATAACAAAAATCTTACATATTGTACCTTTAACATTAGAGTCTGTCTTGAAAGGTTTACTGTATGGAGAAAATGAATGGAATGGAAGACTGTTGTGCTTTATAGCACATTCATTTTAGTGGTACCGATATTGAGAACTGTGAAACTTCATTGGTATTGGTATCAACTAGACAACTAATCTTATGCCTAATACTGATATACACCACATGTTTGGGACTTGAATGTGCACTTTGACACCTAAACCAAATTAACAGAGCCAAATTATTTAGGAAAAATATATATAAATGTAAAGATATCTGGGAATACTTGATAAGGGAGGTGGAGAGCAAGAGAGACAGAAAAAGATAGATTGAATTGCCATTACTTAAACAAAGATGCTTTTAAAAGCAAGACCAACTAAAATGCACTATGATTCATTCAACGCAAGCGATTAGAATGAAAACATGAGATAAAAATTTAATTTTTCATTTCATAAATGCACTGTCTCTCTTACACACCAACACACACACACACCAACACACCCACCTACTCACACACACACACACACACCCACACCAACACACACACAAGCCCTGAGAGGATGTATAACAGTTCCCATGCTGTGGATGTTTTTATATAGGGTGGAATGTTCTTCCACACAAACACAGACAACAACAGTTGATAAAAGGCACCTTCTAGAAGCCCTAAAGTTTTTGTGTATATGTGTGACTCTTGAAAGAGCAATTACCCAGAATTCCCTGCAAGGATGCTACGCTCAATTTCTCCACCTTTGCTTCCATCTCTGTTCTTGCAATTTGCACCTTTTTCAATCCACCTATCTTTCTGATCATCTCTAGTGTTGCTCTATGAGCCGCCAACCTGTCATTCTCTGCAGCAGAAATGACTGTCAGGTCTGAGGACTGCAAGGCTAATGACACGGGAAAATGGCAGCTAAAGTGGCATGTGGCCATATCAGAACATCAAAACCCCGACATGAGAAAAACATTCTGGAAGCTGGGACACAGCATCACACTTTTCCACCAAAGTTCCAAATAAGCAGCATATTCGACTAGATTTGCATTTATTGAAACACCAGAGAAATACCACTGGAAAAAACAGTACTCGCAATCCCCCCCTATATATATATTAGAGGTGTAAGGGTAAGAAAATAATAAACATTTTCTTAAGGATAAAAACCTCTTAGCTAATGCAATTAACTACATGGGGAGCCCTTAATTACACATTTCTATAATTCAGTCAGGACCACTTCGACAAGTATATATATTTATTACAATTATAGCATACAGTTAGTGTTGGTGGTATGGTTCTGTTTTGGGCAAAACTCTCATGCCTGTCCATGCAGCTATGCCTGGACAGAGCGGGGAGAGCAGCAAGTCAAACCCCCCTGGGGTACAGAACAGAACCAGTAAATGCATACATAATTCCAATTCTCAATTACATCAGTTGTGAAAATACAAATGCATGATAGAAAAAGCTTGCAATTAATTGAACTGTACGGGAAAAACAAAATAGTCAGAATGATTACAGGTTCGGTTGGGTGGAGTTGGGGTTGGAGGAGGGAGTTTAAATGCGAGCAGCGACGCTATGGAAGAAATGCTGAAGGAATGGGAGTTTATATGTGCCACTGTGATGGATGTCGACAATGGATTGGAACAAGTCAGGAACAGCTGGCTATCAGCTGATACGAGCTTGGCTGACGTGGCCTGCCTGAACTAACGCGATGCTTGATTATTACAGGTTACAATTAACAACAGAGCCCAAATGATTACATTTAGTTGCTATTTATTTTTAGATATAATAATCAACAAAAAACAACAACAAGTACTGTAAATTGCACATAAGGCAGGTTTTGCATTAACTTCTAAATCTAATTATAAAATTAATTTTCTACTTCAATTCATTTTTGAAATATAATCATTTACACGGTTGCTGTCACAACTTGTTTTTATGACAAAATTTATTTAAATGTACATTAAATAATCAAGACATTACTAACAGGTTACGTAAATATAATGAATAGGCTAATATAATATATATACGAAATGCTTCTCTCTAGAGTTAATTTCACTAGCGAACTAATATATATGTTTTCTCTCTCCTTTCCTCCCTTCTTGCAGGTGATGGCGTATTATTTCATGACTTCGGAACGAACCTGTATAAACACTTCCCTTCGTCAAAGCCAAAGAGCTGAGCCATGGGTTTGATGACACTGAAAAATCGATTTAATCTCTGTCTCTATTTTAAAGAGAGGAGGAGAGGAGACTGGGCAATGAGAGAGAGAGAGAGAGAGAGAGAGAGAGAGAGAGAGAGAGAGAGAGAGAGAGAGAGAGAGAGAGAGAGAGAGAGAGAGAGAGAGAGAGAGAGAGAGAGAGAGAGAGAGAGAGAGAGAGAGAGAGAGAGAGAGAGAGAGAGAGAGAGAGAGAGAGAGAGAGAGAGGCCAGTGTTTCTTTGTGGAGAAGAGCACTATAAAGAGAAAATTATGTCTCGACAAGAAAGGCGAACAACCCAAAAAACAATTGGAGGTTTTCTAATACCTCTATAAAATGAGTCGTGTTTGGCCCATTTGGACCTTCAGGACCTGAAATTTGGAGAGGACTTCTTACATGGACTTCTTCTAGCACCAATAGAACGACAATACTTAAGAATAAACCTAATAATAAAATAAAACATAAACCTAAAAAAACCTTTAAAAAATGTTCTTCTTGGATTAAATGATTTTATTTAAATCAAAAACATTACTTTATAATCAACTAGACAACATTATGGGTTACAGTAAAAATAGAAGAATTAATATTTCTTTAGTAAAAAATGCTACTCTTAAAGGAAATAAAAAAATTAAACAGTTTATGAAGAAGTAATCTTCATGAACCTCAAAACAATAAATAAATTATATTTTAGAACTTTTATTCATATATGTGTATTCAATACTTTACTCAATTAAAATATCATGCATTGTGTTGATCTCGGCTGCTCTTTTCCGCTTCATTTCTTCTTCCAGCAGAATGCTGCTTTCCCTGTCAGTTCTTTTCTCCACTTTAATTCCACTCTTTCTGTTCTGTGTCTTCCTCCACTCTCTGCTCATCTCTGGAGTGATAAATCACAGATTATTTGGCTGACAATGCAAAACAGCGCCAGGTGCCGCAATCCACCAATCCCATCATCCGCCCAGCTCGCAAATTACTCGGAAGAATTGGCACTTGCCTCTCAGCCGCGTTGAGGAGGAAAAGAGAGAGACAGAGATTGGTAGCGGGCAAAGAGGAGGCAAGAGAGGGCGAGAGGAAGAGAGAAGAAAAGAAAGAGGAAGACAAAGATGGTGGGCATCAGCTGGAAGGGGTGGAATCAATTTCCTGGACAGGCAAGAGCAGCTCAGGTTCACTGCTTGCAGAGGAATGGTCAGATATAAAGAGAGGTTTTTAAAACAGATAAATGATCCCACACAGGGATCATTTTCACTTTTACTGCCTGATGCTGCAGATTGTTCCGTGCACATCTAAACTTCCTTATGTTCTAAAGAACCTGGTGCTACATCATGAGCATATTTTTGGGTAGTAAATATACTGGTAAAGATACTTAAGTTAAAATTCTGAAAAAACACAAGTACAATACAAGTTCATTTGTTAATTTTTAATTTGTAAAATTAAGGTATTTCATTCCCTTTTATAAATTAAATTATTAATCATATATATATATGAAGACCACCGATGCAAAAGCCTCTAAAAGCCACCTCTGTCAAAAATGAGATAATAATATTGAGCGAATGCTCGCCGCACATATACGGTCATCAAATACTTTCACTTCAAACTCAGTAAATCCCAGCCTCAGCCCATTCAGAAATGCCAGTACTTGGGTATGAAACCTGTACTGTACATGGGAGCCAGATAAAAATGTCAATATTAAACAAAAACTTTAGACGGACTAAGAGGCTTTTGCATCTGAAGTCTTCATATACTGTATATACAGTATCTCACAAAAGTGAGTACACCCCTCAAATTTCAGCAAACATTTTAGCATATCTTCTCAAGGGACATACTATAGAAATGAAACTTGGATATATTTTAGAGTGGTCAATGTGCTGCTTGTATAGCATTATATATTTACTGTCCTCTGAAAATAACTCAACATACAGCCATTATTGTCAAAATAGCTGGCAACAAAAGTGAGAACACCCTAAGGGATAATAGCTGTACGTCATTTAACCATGCAAAGCCACATGTCCTATTCATCATGTTCATGTTTTTGTCTGCTTGACAGGACCATACAAATTTGTGTATCTTGTATTAGAGCAGTTACAATTTGTGCTTTGAGTACAATTCTCTCTTACTGACCACTGGATGTTCAACATGGCACCTCATGGCAAAGACCTCTCTAAGGATTTGAGAATTAGAATAGTTTCTCTCCACAAAGTTGACCTAGGCTATAAGAAGATTGGTAACACACAGAAACGGAGTTACAGTACAGGCCAGGGTCATACAGAGGTTACAGAGGTTATACTAAAATGTTTGCTGAAATGTGAGGGGTGAACTCACTTTCGTGAGATACATATATATTTATATATATATATATATATATATATATATATATATATACTATAAATACTACTTTCGCACTAGTGTTCAAAAGTTTGGGGTCAGTGCGGTTTTTTTATTTATTAAAATAATAATTTTATTTAGCAAGGATACATTAAATCAAATAAAAGTTGATCTGTGACAGTAAAAACATTTGCAATTTTACAAAAGATTTCTATTTCAAAATAAATGCTATTCTTTTAAACGTACTATTCATCCAAGAATTCTGAAAGAAGTATCATAAAGTATCAAAATATATTATGGTTTCCACAAAAATATTAAGCAGCATGACTGTTTTCAACTTTGATAATAATAAGAAATGTTTCTTGAGCACCAAATTAGCATATTAGAATGATTTCTGAAGGATCATGTGACACTGAAGACTGGAGCAATGGCTGCTGAAATGAATTACATTTAAAATATATTAAATGGATAAATCATTAAATACATTAAATACAGCCTTGATATGCATTAAATAGCTCTTTTAAAAAATCGAATCTTTAAAAAAAAAAAAACAGTTTATCCACTGTCTATGTTGAATATATATCAAGGAAAACATTTAATACATAAAGACTGCAGAATTTAGAATTTCTGTGTACATGTATACTTGATTTTAAAATGTCCCTACCAATAAACCAAACCCACGGCCCTGAACTAGATTAATGCTGAGAACAGCTTGGTCTCTGAACTAGTTTGTAGTTTGCATTCACATGAACACTGATATAAAGTTAAAGTTACCCGCTCCTCCAAGCTTGCCTTTCTTCCAAAGAGTTTACACAGTAATTGAATTTGAATTTAGAGCATTTCCATTCCAGAAGGCGATAAATTCAGATTCCAGCTTCTAAATGTGACACTGCCTGCGGATAGAGACTCCCATAGTGCCTTGTGGGGGGATTTGGCGCTGTTAAACGTACATTATGAGTTTAAAACTTCATCTGTCAATCTTCCCCTTTAGGTGATTTCTCAAAATGCACATCTATGGAGTAAGATTTCTGATATTAGATCCACATAGTATAAACATTTCTCTCTCCTTATGTTCACTCTCCAAGTACTTAGCTTAGCATAATTTGATTTATTTGTGATTGATCATAGCGCTCATCGTTGCCTGTTCCCTTGCATTCATGACGTGGGACTTAAAAGCTCAGCAAATGATCAGAGTGTCACAGAGAAACACAGAGGCGAAAAAAGATTAATAGACAGAGTAGGAGAGAGGGAGGCAAAAGAGAGTTCAAAAGTGTGGTGCTAACCTTAAGTCTTATATCTTTAATCAGAGAGTTTTCATTTGCGTGCAAGATTCTTGTTGATGTGGCTTCAGCTAATTCCAAATATGCTTAAATGCTTATTCATTCAGCAATGAAAATTGCTTTTACTAGAGCATGCAATCACCAGTCATTAGTGAATCATGAACTCTCCAGTCCATGGGGTCTTCACTCATTTTTTTCACACAGATTACTAAAGGAAAAGTTCACCTAAAATAGATATTTAAAAAAATGTTTTAATCATGATTCTCCTACGATTCTGAATAGACAACTAAGCAAAACTCTACTAGATATTCTGACAAAATGTCAATTGCTGCAGTCTATTTAAAAACAATTAATTTGATAGTTTTGAATGAATGATTCAATGACACTCATAAACAATTCACTTGTTTCATTACTGGATTAATCAGTGTTTTTGAATGAATATTTTCAAAACTTCAAGACAAGTTACTTTCAAAAGGTGATTTAGTCTATTTTGATCACTACCGTAGACAGAGTTCATTTCCGAACAAAATATTTATCTGTGATAATTTGAATTATTGTAAAAAAAACGATATTGTGTGGTTGTGAAGCTGTTTCATACCTATACGCTACATGACAACCGCTCTCTCTGGGTCAGCAGCAGTGCCAGCACAGATTTGAATTGCCATGATCACACTTGTCAAAGGTTTAACAGACATAGCTGAATTGTTGTCATATAAGAATAAGATCGCGTGGCTGTTTAAATCGAGATCAAGATCCTTTAACGATTAATTGTTAAATAAAAATTGCAATGCAACACACTTAAATTGCATATGTTTACACTTAAACCCATATTTATATTTCTACTGTTTCATGAAGTGATCATAGTGTTTCATGGCTGTTTTGCTATTTAAACTTATCTGAAAAGCCAATAGTCTGCTAAATGGCATATTCCACTGTTCCAGTGTTTTCAACAAACTGTACTTTTTTCATGTGCAAAAATGGTAGAAATGTTTACAAGTTTTTTTTTGGATTTTTTGCCAAGACTTTAAGGTGTTCATGCAATAAAAAGTGACAACTTGCCCCAGTCTCTCATATTTTGTTGCATGGTGTCTTTTCCCAAAAATATTTTTCAGTTGTATAAAAAAAGTCAGATTTGTGAAAAAATAAACATAATTATGAGAACTTTGTGAATACAATACTGAAAATGTAAGTCGTTTATCTTCCCCTACACCATATAGCTCTCAAATGTCTTTCATTCCTATGCACATTCAAACCTGGTGCCTAAAAACACATCAAAAACTTGAAACAACACGAGGGTAAGGGTAAATAATGACAAAATGTTCAAATTCGTTGACTCTCTGAAACACTTGGAGCAGCCAGGTTGATTTCTGCGAGTCAGTTTGTCCTAGAATGGGAAGTCAGGTCCTTTTCAAACTTCTGAAATTGATATGCGGCATTTACATAATATTTGCATAGGTATATAAGTCATGGGTGTCCCCAATATGTCTGATATTATTATTAGTGGTCTAAACCTTCATCAACATATTCTCTTTGGGAGATGAACTAAAAAAAAAAAAAAACTTCTTTGAGACAAGTCAAAAGATACACATATTCCCACAAATAGTGTCCTTAGAAAATGGAGCAGTTGAGCAGTAGCGATAAAGCCAAAAAGACCTCAAACCCGGACAGGTTCACCGCAATGAATGGGCCAAAAAACTTATTTACTAGTCATCAATAAACATTGAATGTCAACTTCAGGACTCTTTTCTTCTCCGATACCCCTGCATCTCTGCTACAATCTGTCATTGTTTCCCATAAACACCTTTAAGGGCTGTTCCATCTGTGTGAGCGTGTGTATTTGGTTACTTACACAGTATGCTATCATATCATGTGAAGTCAATCTCTTGTAACATATCTGATTAGAAAATACTGCCATCACTGCACAGCACCAGCAGCTATGCCAGTCCCATTTTCCATGGTGTCGGTTTGAGAACTGTTTGGGCGCGCACACACACACACACACACACACACACACACACACAAACACAAACACACACAGACACAGACACTCAAACACAGATGGAAGCTTTGTTCTAAGGTGTTTATAGTGAAAAAACCCAGCATATTGTTGAATAATTCAGAAGAAAAGGCCTTTTAACATAACAGAAAGTTTCCATATGTCTGTCAGCGTGCTGCATGTCAGATAACTCACAGTATCTGCCAGCTTTATGCTTGGAAGATAATACATAAATATACAAGAAGTTAAGCAGCGCATACTACGGCATGCTTAGCCGTTTTACGGATTGTGGTGCAAAGTGCCCAACGGACACCCTGTCGTTTGTTAAAATTCTATTGGCCATCACATGCAGCGGGTAGCCCTGATAATGCTTTAAAAAAGATGTTTAATAGCTCCCGTTGGGAAGATGAGGGTTTGGGGGGGTGTGGGGGGGAGGCGGGCGGGGGGTTAATAAAGCTTCCTAACCGCTTCCTCCCCACTCTCTCACATGGGCTCAGACAAAGAGGAAGGTTAGGTCAAAGGCTATTACCCGAGCTGGACAGAGCCCCTGGGAGGGTCTCGCAAGGTCCATTAGTTGTGAGTTACGGGTCCACTGGGTAGAGACAGCAGCATTATGAGAGCTTAGCCATATCCACTGTACATCCTAAGCTCAGAAAAAAGCTAGATCTATATAGTTTTAAAAGGGCGTTGCGGTGATTGATTAGCGGCTGGGATGTTTATGGGGGTCATAAGCAGTTTATGTCCACATTATATTGAAATTTTTCTGATTATGCATTATAAGATCCTGCTCTTTTCTAACCATATCAAAATCACCCGTGTGAAAATAGAATAGTAACCATATAAAAGAGATGGGGCTAGTTGTTTATAAATGTTACAAATTCATATAATTTATTAATTAGATTTTTCAATTTGCTGTTTAAATTTCCCTAAGAAAAGCCTATCCACCTTATTTTTAAAGTAAGAGAGGATACAGTAAACTTGAATATGCAAGGATTGCGGTGTCAGCCGCTTCCAAAAGCTGTACACTATTTTTATTTATTATTAAAATGATTAAGAATTACTTTGTTATTCTTCTAGTTATTTAACTAGAATATATTTACCTATAAGTCTCACACATTCACAGGAACTAGCTTACGTTTGCATTATAATAAGGTGGATAAATGTCTGTAATGACAGATTATATTTTGACAACTTTTGTGACAAGTATTCAATGAACTGTATCATATAACCTTGGACAAAAATGGTGGAAATGTTCAATAGCTGTTTTATAGCCAAGACTTTGAGGTATGCGCCTTATTAAAAAAAAAAATTGACTTTTAACAAATAAACTCACCCTAAGCAATGTTCACTGGACTGAAAAGTGACAGCTAGCCCTGTTCTCCACTGCAAAAAAAGCCTTAAACTTTAAAAATATAAAAACGAATGAATACAGATGAATTCAGACCTCTTAACGATCTGGGGGGTTTCAGTAATACAAATTACATTTACATTTATGCATTTGGCAGATGCTTTTATCCAAAGCTTTTATTAATAATCACTTCAGGATCCACAACATATTAAGAAAAAAGACTGTGTAATCTTTATAAAAGATTGATCATATCTAATTAATGCTTTCTGAAGATAAATAATTTAAAATGAACACACACACACACACTGCAACTCTTTACCTCTCTCTTGACAAACATATTTAGTTTCTGTCTTGCTCAGCTGAACCTGAGAATAGGAGCGGTCTGATGCTCCTAACCTGATCAGAGTTTTACACGATTACGGGCTCGCCGGATATCTGCCCGCCAGTCACTGCAAAGTGAATGAGTTATTAAACGGATTAGCACCGTACACCTCTCCGCACTGTGCTCTCTCTTACATAGAGGACACCTGCAGTGCCTACACTAGCCGAGATACAGTAAAACCAGATGATTTTCCACAATAAATGAACATGTTACAACAGAGAGTAAAACACACCGTGAAAGACTGAGAAAAAGGGGTGAGGATGTGAAAGATTGATTTATAATCCTCTTTGTTTTGTGTGTCCCCATGTGTCTGAGCATGTATACACACACACACACACACACACACATTCTCTCACCCCTTCCTCCATGCCTCTGTCCTTCTTGTTCTTTGTCAAATTCAATTATCGCAGACATTACTGAGGGAGTCTTCACAGGAACCAATTAAGGCCATGGCCTCGCTCTCACAGACGCTGGTTAAACAGTGGGATTTGAGCGCTAAAGCCTATGGGATCTCTTTAGCCGACTCCTTTATTTATTTGATCAGCCATCATTACGAGAGCCCTTCAACCCACACAAACGCGGAACTGATTAACCACAGCGTGCGACTATAAAGATAAGATCGCATTCACACCTGAACCTGCAGGGTGGCAATGTGACAAGGTGACATCTTTTATAAAAGACAACATTATCCTTTAGCTCAACCCTGAATGAATTAATTTATCGCCATTGAAAGAGAATGTGGTGATTGCGAGCATTATTCACTTTTCTTTGGTTATTTTTATATTGTACAAATAAAGCTGGGATATGCTAGAATTTGAACATTTCCCGTAGTTGAGTTTATCCTGACGGTGCACTTCTGTATCTCGTCCTCAGTTGCATCGCTGTCATGTTTCCTGTTTACACTTGTCACGCGTGTCACCCGGAGTTCAAGCACACATCTTTATGACACCCGCAAGTAGACAGGTACACCTGCCGCAATTTCCCCACCACATGTTTCTGTCATGAAGCAGATTCTCTTCCTATCGCCCCCATCACAACACCGACAGAAAATGAGCGTCCTGTAATTCCCTTAATAACACGCTTTGTTGTTCAACTTTGCATTAAAGCTCTGGAATGAGTTTTTCATTGTTACTGGGTATTGATTGTATTTAAACTACATATTGCTGCTTGTAAATGGAAATTGCCTCAGCATTGGAGAAGGTTCAGTTATTAGCTCAGAGCTCAGGAGAGCATGACAACACAGACTCTGATGTTACTTTCACGCAACCCCCAAGGGTAAAATTGACTATCGGCCCCAAAAAGCAAGTGTTTTTATATTTTACAAAAGAAACAGAGTAAGAGTAATTTATAGTACGGTCTATAGTTGTGATGATCTGTAACGTGATGCGGTGAAGGCAGAGAGGAGGCTGGATCCAAACGCAGTGTACACGCTTTATTTAAACAAACTATAAACTTAAACAGAGACTCAGAACTTGGAACAGGAATCTTTACACAGGAACGACCAACACTCACGTTAATCCTGGAACAGAACATACATTCAACAACTCACAAAGACAGGGCAGAAACACAGGGCTTAAATAATCAGGGACAAACGAGCTAGACAGGGTAACAAGGGGGCGTGGTTAACAAGAAACACCTGGCATAACTAATGGACAAGACAGGGAACCACTAAACATGACAAGACACAAACCCACATCGTGACAATAGTAGTTTATAGTAATCTTTTGAAGGTAGGCCTACACTATGTAATTTTTTTCCCCCAGAATTAACCAAACTGATAATCAATACATCTTCAATCCTTCTTCCAAAACAGGTTTTTATCAAACCCTGCTTCACTATGGTAAGCCTAATTTAAGTGTAATATTTTAGACATGACGGGAACGTTTTTCCTGGGAAATTGCGTGCATACGGCACTTGTCTTTGCGTGTCTCGTCATATCCGTAAATAGAGAAAAGTAACTCGGGCTACTTTGACGCGTGGTGTGGGAGTGGCATAGTTGACACAACGAGCGAGAAAGGTGGACATGGAGCGCGGTCACGGCCGTCTCTAGTGGGGTGAAAGGTGGTGACAATTATAGGGGCCCCCGCTGCCCAGGGGGCCCCACAAAATCCAGCAGTTATACTATTTAGGCCCCTGTTGTATGAATAATTCTAATAGTTATATTAGTTGTATGCCTGAGATTTAAATGAAACCACAAAAACGTGCAATTTGGGTAAATATTTTTCCAAATATCTGCTTCTCTTACCTCCATAAAAATGGTTTAGTCCGACCTAAAGTATTTATTAATTATTCAGTCAGAGTCAGTGACAAACATCAGATGGACCCAATAAAATTGTAAGTCCCGCCCCAGCTCGTGAACAGAACCAATCAGAGTTGAGGCGGCAGCCTGAAGTTAACGATGAACTTGGTGGAAGAGCAGGAGACTGACTGACTGAAAAATGTCGGGGAAAACATAAATCAGGGAACCAGAAATGCCAGGAAAAGACGGAGAGGGAGGCAAGGAGAGTGGTTGTATCCCAGTCGATCAAGACGTTCTTAAAGACCGGTTATATATTGTTATTTCGCTGGGAATTAGAAAACTTCCGTCTACAGTCTGCCGTGTACAGTCATTTTTTATTATCGGTGCGCGCCACAATCGACCGAATGATTACATGGTCTAAATTCCTGTCTTTTTACACTATTGTAAATAGAGTTTTAAAAAAATTACACGAGTCACGACGCATTGCATTATGCATCTGACCTGCCGGCTGATGATATTTAAAACATCGAGAAAACACGAATACAACACACTGCACTTGGATGAATAAATGTATTCGCTTTATTTAATAATATTACCAGTTCCATATTATCTTTATTAAAAAATAAGACAATGAATGGTTTTATTTTTTTAATTAGACTGCATTCTTGTCCATTTCTAAATGTTTACTTTTTTGATTTATGAATTATAACAGACTGATGGGGAAAAAAATTATTACTTTTTAAAAATTGGTTTTATTATTATTTAACAATTTCTTGCTTTTTGTTAGTTTTTATTAGTTGTAATTTTTAAATAAACATTTAACTTTTAAAATAAAGGTTTTACAACAACATCACCATCTTCTGTTATATGTGGGCCTCCATGTTCATCTATTGTACAGTATATGATATTGGTGGAGGGTGGTGGGGGCCCACATCAATATTTTTTCAGGGGGCCCCGAATCCTCTAGCTACGGCCCTGAGCGCGGTAAATCTCAAACCTCCAGGGAATTACCCGTTTTTAAAAAACACAGAATAGAGGAGAGTCTGCTGACAAAAAGAGAATGCGACAGAGCTCGTAATAAAACTAGAATCAAGGTTGGCTTGGCTTTTCGGAGATGGAGAGAACTGATGGACTGAGAGAGGTGAAGCGGAGATGGCGTTATTATTACTCAACAGGTGAGTAAGATATTTGAACAGATAAATTGCCATATATACAGTATCTCTAAAAGAGTTCATTTGTCTATTCTGAAGCTACTTTTTAATCATTTTAAAAAGCTATTTTTTTTAACCGCTAGAGGGCCAAAAATTACATAGTGTGTACCTTTAAATAAATGTACTTAAATAAACTCAAAATCCCTTACATTACACACTAGACATTTAGCAATGTCAAAAAAAAAATTAAATAAATCTATGAAACTCGTCCAGTTGGGACCAGATAAACCCAAACCCACAAGTCCAGTAAAATGACCAGTGTGCACTGTAAACATCTTCAGCAATAATTACTTGCTGAATTGAATAAGAATAGCCAGACAGGTTGAATTGAATAAACAGACAGGTATGACGTGGCTGGCTTGTTTATCTTTTAAGGTGTTTCTTCCTGTTACATCAGTATTTTTCATCCTTATAGTTCCTTCATTCTCCTTTTTTTTGGGGGGGGGGGGGTTCTGCTACCTTTCATGTCTTTATTTTCCTGGGCTCAGTCATTTCATGCGATGTGACACACCTCGCGTTTGTCTTTCAGACAATTATTCAGTTCTGGAAATGTCCTTTTTGTGTATGTGTGCATTTCTGAGCGTGTAACTCAAAACCACTAAAAATAATAACTTTGTAGAGGGAAAAACGCCTTTCACAAGCACCCGCTGTTTTTCTTGTCTGTTCATCTCCTCTCCCTGGGCTTCCCCGAATCACCCTGGAGCCTTTCGCTTCTACTTTTTGCAAGATGAAATCTATCGACAATGCAAGGCCCCACCTGTCTAAACTTTTGATGGAGAGCGGGGGGCAGAGGATGAAGAAGGTAACACAAAATAAAGCAGGTGAGCTCTCACCTTGAGGACGTCCTCATCTGTGGAGATGCAGGTCAAGGGATCATCCACCTCTCTCACCGTTCCATCCAGTTCCACAGAAACAACCTTTACCGGCATGGCAACGCGCCGTCCAGTCAGAATTGCTGTGTTCAGGATCTCTGTGTCCTATATGAAAGAGATATTTGCTGTTTAATTTCTATATAAATTTAAATGAATCCCATTAAATATATTTAAATATTAGAATATATTTATATAAAATTTGAAATACATTTGAAACTTTCCCAAATCAATTTTGGGAACTTTTCATCCCTGTCCTTTTACTCTCCTAATAAAATGTTGGATGGAATACAGCTGAAATCCACCACAAACACAGATAAATTGATTTGAAAATAACAATCTGAAATAAATTGATTTGCAGGGAAAGGCTAGTCTCTCTAATGTAAAGCTGATGCCTGCTGGCACTGTGATGTTTCATATCTCACGATTGCTCGGCTTTGACAGAGATTAATTATCATATTCTCAATTATGCAATCATTTCATCACATTCAGAGAGGGTTAATGGGTCTTCATGTGGGTTTGGGTCTCTCTGAATTCATCTCCTCAAGTATTTACCGCATAAATATTAAGCATGAGAACACATTCCTCTCAGGAGAAAACACTCCTTTATTGGAGAGAAAAGAAAGCGCGAGAGACAGAAAATGAGAGCGAGAGCTCGGAGGAGGCCTGGTCGTGGCCGTAATTGACATTTTAACATTATGAAAAGGCTGGTAATTACGCAGAGAGGAGAGGTCAGTTATCGCAGTATCCATAGCGATAATGGGTCATTACAACGCCATCCAGAGAGAAGCTCAAAACCTCACTAGACATACAGAGAGAGAGAGGCCAGGAGAGATTGGAAATAAAAAATAACTATATTTTGCTTCTTCTTTTTTTTTTTGATACATACTAATGCACAGTTTGAAGGTCTTATAAAGACTATAAACAATAGTTGTTGGTAATTAATATGGTTGATAGTTCTGTTATGGTTCTGTTTAGTTTAACATATGCTATTTTGTTAAATTACGGTGTTTAACCCAAAACAGCATATATTTTGTGTTTCTCATTTACAGTACTAAACAAATGTGCAATATACAAGACCAGATTTACTAGCTCTGCAAGTACCGTATCTAGGTGAATACCTTTTAAAAATATTGAAATATCACCTTTCATATATTGAATCTAGTCTCTTTGCCACATTTGCATCGTATTATACAATGTAAATAGTAAAATAAATATACACTTTTCAAAAGTTTGAGGTCAGTAAGATTTTTTTTAAATAAATTCAGATTTTCATTCAGTAATGATGCATTAAATTGATCACAAGTGACAGTAAAACTTTTACACTCATACAAAAAAATTTTTTTTAAAAGAAAATCCTGTTCTTTTGAAATTTCTATTCATCAAAGAATACTGAAAAATATCATCACAGTTTCCACAAAAAATTAAGCAGCAAAACCATATTCAACATTGACAATAATGAGAAATGTTACATATTAGAATGATTTCTGAAGTACATTTCTGATGTGACACTGAAGACTGGAGTAATGATGCTGAAATTTCAGCTTTGCCATCACAGGAATACCTTTTGAAATGTATTAAAATAGAAAACAGCTATTTAAAATTGTAAACATATATATATTTTATTTTTTATCAAATAAATGTAGCCTTGGTGAGCGCAAGAGACGTCTTTCAAAAACATAAAAAAAAAAAAAAAACTTTGAACAGTGTACATATATAAAGATGCAAATATGTTTTTTGAGTAAACTCTGTGAAATATCCAATCTGATTTTTCATGTTTAATATACTGTATACAATATATTGCATAAGACAAATCTGTTGGAGATTTCAGAGTTTACTCTAAATGTGTGTCAGAGTAGAAAGAACTTGATTAGATGTGAGGTACACAAACATCTCTTTAAAAAAATTTAGTTAGCTAGCTACTTTCAGTGGAAGGTGATAGTGCAATGTAAATTGCGACAAGTAAACAGTTCTTACTTTTATGAATAAGCTGCAAATCTATAAGCCTAATTTACATAAAAAGTGGGCATGTTTACGCTGAAAAGAACTGATTTAACTGAAAGTCCCATGCTGCTATCTTAATACCTGGTTAAACTGGACTGCAGGTGGTTAGTGAAGAAATTGAATTTTTTGCACGGAAATAACACAAGTGTCTAGTGCATTTGCCCCAATGACTCATAAATAAATACAGAATACTACTTGTAATTTTATGAAACTCTGTCAGATGTTTAGCCTTATATGGCTTACGCATTAAATGCGCGTTAAAATCAGGCAGGTAGAAACCTCACAGATCTTCTACTCACACATGTGGGGCCAGGAGTGTATCACAACTACAGCTACCGACAGAATGAGAAAACATCAGTGTGTGTGTGTGTGTTTAGAAGAGGAATGGGAATGAGAGAAAAACAAAGGAGGAGACAATACAATAGAGGAGGAAAAATCTACCTGTCTGCAACATGAGCAGTTTTTCATCTGGCGTCCTGACAGATAAACATGATGAATGAATGAAGGCTATAGGTTCATATCTACTTTATTCCACTTAGATACATATAAAGCTAAAAAATACTACTAAAAATATGTGCTATGACACACCAGTAAAAATAAAAACAATGCAGACCAACCTACTAGCCAAACAACCGCACAGCTCAATGAAAAAAAAGAAAAAAATTTTGTATGATGACATCAATAATATGCCACAAAAAAAAAAAAAAACTGGAAGTAGCGCTACTCTCTGAGTCTCTTGGCATGAATGAGCTGCTTCCACATAAAAAGACACACAAACACAAACACTGCATACAAACACACACTAGTCTTGCACGCCTCTTCATATTCAAGAGATCCAGCTGCAGCTCTCTCATGCAACCAGACTGAATAAATCATAATTGAGATCCATTGCGTCACATTCCTAATCTCTTTATAACCATTCAACTAATGAATTTCACACTCCTCAAGTGGAGGAGAAGAGAATGAGGTAGCTTGTACTTTACGGGTGTCAGCGTGACATTATAAATCGGGTCTGTCAAATGGGAAGCGTGGCAGCGGAATGCGAGCTCGGTCAGACAAAGGGATGGATAACGCTCTTTGACTGGTCACCTGTCTGGGCCGAATGCATTTTATAAGTGCTTGGGACAGAGATGACTGATTGGATATGCGTAGCACAAGAATACCTCTCAGAGAGGAATGACAAAGATTAGTGCATAAACAGCATGCAACAAAAAGATATCCTACAGGGAAGAATGAAGACTTCCCAAACAAATCAACTGAATCAACTTGGATACAACACATTTTTGTGTTTTTATGGGGGTGGGTGTCACTTTACTTTATTGTTCAGGCTGAGTATAGGTGATGGCATGATACACATTGCGATACAATTGATTCCCTAGTTGTGAGTGAAACTAATACAGAGTAGCATAGGTGATAACGGCATAAGAAAACAATGGCAATTCATCAATGTATTATTGTATAAGCAGTATATATACTGTTCCTCAACCAGGATTGTTTGTTTCCTCACAGCTTTCCAAAACCCTCGTCTTACTCCCTTTGCACCTTCCCCTCTTCTATAAATCACGACTTCGGGTTCCAAAATGAATAATCCCATTCCTTTTCTCCTACTACACGGTTGTTAATCAATATGCATTTGTTGAAGTACTGATTTATATCAGTTCATATTATTCCAACTTATAACTGTTCAACAGTGGAATTCCAGGTGAAAAACTACATTGACCATGATTCTGCAGAGAAATGTCCACCAATCAGAGAATTGCGGCAAATTGTGCCAAAAGAACACTTTAGCGCCCATCCACTCCCATGAAACACTGCAAATGACGTATAGTTAGTTTCCCTACGCTCTTAAACTACTTAAATATTTGTGTGCATATAATACAATAAACATAAAAAATGTGTTATATAATAAACATCTTTAAATCAAGTTTTATATTTCTCCATTGTTTTTAAATGTGCAATGCCTCATGGGATTGTAGTTATTTCCCTTATTAAAGCCATTAAGTACACATTTTTGCACCTTTGTCTTATTTGATCTAAAAAAAAAAAACAACGTTTTGGTTCAAATCAATGTTTGTAATGTTGTGATTCACAACTCTTAAACTAAGACTTTAATATAATATATATATATATATATATATATATATATATATATATATATATATATATATATAGTTCCGGAACCAAAGCTGCTGAGAAAGTAGGAGGGCACTGTTGCACTCTATTGATCAGACAAAAAGGTGGTGCCACCTCTGCACTCACACCATTGGTTGAGCCAGATGTTGACAAATGTTAGAGCCCAATAAACAGCAATGCTTTGATTTTGCCACAGAGTCACTGTATTTACAGACTCTGGGAAATCAGTCAAGTAATTACTTATAGTTTACTCTGCACAATAAACTGGGATTGGAGAAACTATCCATTCAAATTTAGACATAAAAAATATATATACAAATCAGGTTTAAGCATTAGTATACAGTTATCTTTTGTATGGTCTGATAAAATTTGAATGCAATAAAAACAAAGATGAGTTAAAAAATACAAGTCGTATGTAGTTGTGGTATCATCCTCTAGGGGTCAGTCACTTCAGTTTAAGTACTGTGAATGAGTAATGGTGATACCTTGCTATCGACTCAACCAGTAGAGAAAAAATCCATCCATTTAGCTCCATTCACCACTGACTGGGTTATTAGATCTAATAAAATATTACAGATTATTTTTCCCACAATCAATACACAAACGTACTTTTCTTATATACCCCAAACATTGAAAGAGAGTCCATTTCAAAGTTCATTAGATTGCATTCACACACATGGAAAAACACAAAAAGCGGCATTACAAATCCTCAGATATCAATACATCTGAAAACTGTCTCTTTGTAGAATGAAAAATACATTTGAATAAATGCAAGCCAGCAGGAATGCAGGATGATGTGTAAATGTGCAGACATCTGTGAGAGCATGTATTTGTATCTCTCTATTGCATAACCTGGCATATGCGATGATACTTGTTTTGTCAGTTTGGCTTGGTGTGTGTGAGTGGGTTGTAACGGAGGACTAGCAACTGAAACTGGAGGATTTTATTTCCAAATTTGCCAAACCGTGTAGGCTTGGCAAATCTGGCTTTTTTTTTTTTGGGGGGGGGGGGGGGGGGGTTTAGTGAAATAACTGTGGTATATTCAGTTGCGTGTTTACACCTCTGTGCTGACAATTTACCAACAATTTACCCACGTTCTAACTCCATACAAACTTGCTGTAAGAAGCAACACAGTCATTACTGGCTGTAGCATACTTTATAACAAGATACACCAAACCCCGCCAAGGAGATAACATCTAATTAATCTAAACTCAATTTGCAGAGTTCTCTAGTAATTTGGCAGACTGTTCCAAAAACACAGACATCAAAAAAGAACTGGAAACTGAAACACTATTTACTATTCCTTATATATTAATGGAAATCTCCATCAAAACAAACAGTAAGCTAATTAGGTTAGTAATTTCTTGGTACTTTTCTGGCCAAGATGAGAATGTGAATGTAAATCATAGTTTTACATTTATGCATCTGTCAGATTTTTTTATACAAAGCTAAAAATTGTTGCCAGTATGTGTGCTCCCTAGGATTTAAGCTACAGGAATACATTTTGACCAAGGAAAAGAAATCTACTATAGATTAGACGAAATATTTAAATAAATAACCATATTGCACATACAATGCACATTAATAAAATGTATTTATCATTATTTCAGTTCAGGAAAACATTGCAACTGTTATTTTATTAAGCTCTGAGGTTAGGCTGGGTGATAAACTATATCATTTGAGATCGAGATAAAATTTACGTTAATAACGATGATAAGCTCTGGACATTTTTACTCGATATGGATTTATCTAACAGCCAAATATACGTGACAACAGCCAGTCAGTCCATGTTGCTAACAAGTGATTTCTGCGTGTCTCAATGTAAATGATCGCCTGATAAACAAACTCACACTCCCAAGATTTTCACCGTTTCTTTTGAGAAAAACTACCATCAAAAACACACTGAAACTAAAATTAACTGAAGATCTTCACGACAAACCTTCAAGATAAAAGTTCGGTTTAACTTTAAGAAATGATGACAGAAATATACACTCACCTGAAGGATTATTAGAAACACCTGTTCAATTTCTCATTAATGCAATTATATAATCAACCAATCACATGGCAGTTGCTTCAATGCATTTAGGGGTGTGGTCCTGGTCAAGACAATCTCCTGAACTCCAAACTGAATGTCAGAATGGGAAAGAAAGGTGATTTAAGCAATTTTGAGTGTGGCATGGTTGTTGGTGCCAGACGGGCCGGTCTGAGTATTTCACAATCTGCTCAGTTACTGGGATTTTCACGCACAACCATTTCTAGGGTTTACAAAGAATGGTGTGAAAAGGGAAAAACATCCAGTATGCGGCAGTCCTGTGGGCGAAAATGCCTTGTTGATGCTAGAGGTCAGAGGAGAATGGGCCGACTGATTCAAGCTGATAGAAGAGCAACTTTGACTGAAATAACCACTCGTTACAACCGAGGTATGCAGCAAAGCATTTGTGAAGCCGCAACACGCACAACCTTGAGGCGGATGGGCTACAACAGCAGAAGACCCCACCGGGTACCACTCCACTACAAATAGGAAAAAGAGGCTACAATTTGCAAGAGCTCACCAAAATTGGACAGTTGAAGACTGGAAAAAATGTTGCCTGGTCTGATGAGTCTCGATTTCTGTTGAGAAATTCAGATGGTAGAGTCAGAATTTGGCGTAAACAGAATGAGAACATGATGGATCCATCGTGCCTTGTTACCACTGTGCAGGCTGGTAGTGGTGGTGTAATGGTGTGGGGGATGTTTTCTTGGCACACTTTAGGCCCCTTAGTGCCAATTGGGCATCGTTTAAATGCCACGGCCTTCCTGAGCATTGTTTCTGACCATGTCCATCCCTTTATGGCCACCATGTACCCATCCTCTGATGGCTACTTCTAGCAGGATAATGCACCATGTCACAAAGCTCGAATCATTTCAAATTGGTTTCTTGAACATGACAATGAGTTCACTGTACTAAAATGGCACCCAGAGACACCAGATCTCAACCCAATAGAGCATCTTTGGGATGTGGTGGAATAGGAGCTTCGTGCCCTGGATGTGCATCCCACAAATCTCCATCAACTGCAAGATGCTATCCTATCAATATGGGCCAACATTTCTAAAGAATGCTTTCAGCACCTTGTTGAATCAATGCCACGTAGAATTAAGGCAGTTCTGAAGGCGAAAGGGGGTCAAACACAGTATTAGTATGGTGTTCCTAATAATCCTTTAGGTGAGTGTATCACTCCTGTATAAAAAAAGTTAAAGGTACTTGTCAAAGTAATAATAATACGATTATTTAAGGTATATCTTAAGCAAGATATTTTTTCATTCATGTTTTAAATTTATACAGTTCTGTTGTGCAGAATCTTATTTGACAAAAAATAAAAATGCAATGTTCCCTTTCGAGGGAACTCGCGATGCGTCACTTGACGCTTTGGGAACGCCCCCAGCGTGAATGCGTCTGAGCATCAATGTCAACTAGTCCAATGGAAAGAATGAGCGTCACGGGCGGGTGACGTCATGACCAGGAAGGCATAAGAGCACATCCGGTGAAACGCGGCATTAGCTTCTGTGTCTCAGCAAGCGATCTGTGTTACTCTGTCTCTGTCTATTTATTGTTGTCTGTTCGATATTATTGGGAAGAGTTATGGCGAAACAACTTTACAAACTCTGTGCTTCTCCCTGCCCGCGTTATTTAACGGGTGGGGACACACACGAGCTTTGTGTAGTTTGTTTGGGAGTGGAGCATGCGGTATCAGCCTCCGAGGGGGCTGATTGCAACATTGTGAGAAGCTTTCGCTTCGCATGCTCCACTCCCGCCTGTCACTTTTCGAGGAAAGTGGCCAGGCTCGCGATCCTCGGGGTGCAGGACACGCGTCTGCCGAGGCAGCGCGGAGAATGCATTCCTGTGGATCGCGAATAGGATCTCGTTACGGGGTTGGAGACGGGTCCGCGGATCTTATCTCCTCCCTTTCCACGAGGGATCCAGTGCTCTCTCTCCGGTCTCGGAAGCCCGCGCTGCGGTCTCTTCCGCCCGGGGAGAGAAATCAATGCTTCAGTGCTCTACCTCCGAGGAGGTAGATGTGCTGGGCATTGAAAGTGTACACAATCATGGGGGAAGTGGATTTGCCATCTCTTCCCCAGCGTATGAGAATTATATATAGCCTATATATATATATATATATATATATATATATATGATAGTTTATATATTATATATAAAATAAAGTGTATATATATAAAGAATGTATATATAAAAAAATATATATATCATAATAAGCTGGTGGAGGTGTTTACTGAGGCTGTAGATGAATTTAATATTTAATGGCCAGCAGAAATAAGGGGGCACTCGTCCTTAAAATAAATTGAACGAGTTTCCTTCCCTCTATTTTTCCACCTCCATCACGGGGCCTTCCATTTTTCCCGATCTGCACAGCGAGCTGTCTAGATCATGGAAAAAGCCTTACTCATTTTTTAGCCCCACATTCATGTATATTCAGATATTTGGGGGTTAAGAGAGTATGGCTATGGGGGAATACCCCGGGTAGAACAGACACTTGCGAGCTATGTCTCCCGGTTCAGTATCGTCCCTGAAGGCGTCGGCTTCTCTCACTAAACCATTAAAGAAAACTATTTTTTAATCTAGTGGGAAAAGCATATATGACAGTGGGTCTAGCACGAGCCTGCTTGCACACTATAGCAGTGCTGCAAGCATATCAGGCTGACCTGCTGTGGTATTTGGACAGAAGTGAGGGAGTTTGGCCCGATGGGGTTTGGTAACTCCGTCGGGCCTCAGATTTATCTCTCAGGGATGGCAGCCAAAGAAATGTGGTCACTGAGAGACACCTCTGGCTCAATTTGATGGGAATCATGGAGAAAGATACAAGATAATCTCTCCCTCGCTATGTCCAACCCACTGGGGCTGCTGGGCGTGAGCAGCTCCAGCCGGCTAGTTTCTCATACACAACACAGCAGCCAAAGCCTTCAAAGCAGAAGCCGGATCCGAGGACCGTTCTTCATGCTGAGAAGGCTGCGGCTCAAAAGAAAAGGTCTGGCGCCACGGCGTCAGACCGGTGAGGGCAGCCCCAACCGGGGTGGAATGGTGTACACCTCATTATACGGTGCCCTTTCCATCTCTGTGCCCTCAGGGGACCATTCTGCCAACCCCGCCACCCTTGGTGCTTTGGGGCGCAGCGTTCTCCAGCGAGCTTCTGGCGCAGCGTCAACTCGACATTGCGTCGGACTCGCGCCCTCTGAGGGGGGTTCGAAAACAGTCAGTTCGGGTGGTTCCTGCCAGTATGTTTCAGGTCCCCGAACTGGCTGTCTTTATTACACCAGAGGCCAGCCTCGAGGGGCTGGTTCCCTTGGTAGATTTTCTGGCAGCGCGGAAGCTACTGCCAAATATATCTCTATGGGTAATGGTAATCTCTCTGGTAATGGAGCAAGGGGTAAAGGCCCTGTTAGCAAAGAAAGCTATAGAGCAGGTGTACTCACCCGACATTGCGTCGGGTCTTTACAGTCGTTATCTCATTGTTCCAAAAAAGGATGGAGAGCAGCGTCACATACTAGATCTTCGTCTGTTGGAGTGTTTGGTGCTGGAACTCAAGTCCAAGATGCTGACACTCAAACAGATCGTGACTCAAATCAGATCCGAGGACTGGTTTGTCACGATAGATCTAAAAGACGTATACTTCCATATCTCCATCCTCCCTCAGCACAGGAGGTTCCTGAGGTTTTCTTTGGGGCAAAGAACACCAGTATCAGGCACTTCCTTTCGGTCTAGCTCTATCACCCCGCACGTTCACGAAGTGTATAGACGCAGCTCTGGCCCCGCCAGGCTGCAGTGTATACGCATTCTGAATTGCATAGATGACTGGCTGATTCTAGCGGAATCAGAACAGTTAGCGGTTCGGCACCGAGGTGTCGTTCTCGCTCATATGCAGATGTTGGGGTTGAGGCTCAATGCCAAGAAGAGTGTGCTTTCTCCAGTACAGAGAACCACTTTCCTTGGTGTGGTATGGGATTCAGTGACGATGCGGGCCACTCTGTCGCCCGTTCGTGTAGCTGCTATCCTAACAGCCACAAAAGAGCTGAGGCTAGGCCAGTCACGCACTGTAAAACAGTTCGAGAGACTGTTGGGTCTTGTGGCAGTAGCGTCCAACGGGATACCTTTTGGCCTGCTGTACATGAGACCTTTGCAGTGGTGGCGCAGGACCAGAGGGTTCTCCCCGAGGGGAAACCCACTTCGTATGATCAAGATCACGCGGCCGTGCCTTCGTGCCTTGGTTATATGGAGGAAACACTGGTTCTTAACCCAGGGTTCGGTGTTGGGAGCTCTTTGCCATCGAGTTGCTATCTCGACAGATGCTTCCCTCACCGGCTGGGGAGCGGTATTGGAAGGCCGCTCAGCTCAGGGCTTGGGAGGAGTCATCATCTCGCTTGGCACATGAATTGCCTAGAGATGATGGTCGTCTTCAATGCGTTGAGACATCTCCTCCCAGACCTGAGGGGCCATCATGTGTTGTTCGTAAACAGTGACTGTTAGGCCTCAGGGCAGCAGCGTTCAATGTGATACCCTTTGACCTGCTGTACGTGAGACCTTTACAGTGGTGGCTCAGGACCAGAGGGTTCTCCCTGAGGGGAAACCCACTCCGTACGATCAAGATCACGCGGCAGTATCCCCGCGCCTTGGTTATATGGAGGAAACTCTGGTTCTTGACCCACAGACAACACGTTGGTGGCCTATTATTTTGGTCCCTCAGGAAATTCCGCTGTCTGAGGGCAGTGTATATTCCAGGGGGGCCAGAATATTGGAGCAGACACCCTGTCGAGGCAGGGGCTGAGGCCAGGGGAGTCCACCCCGAGGCGGTGGAGCAAATATGGGAGTTTTATGGCCAGGCAGAAGTGGATTTGTTCTCGTCTCAGCATACGACGCACTGTCCACTCTGGTTATCCCTCACTCAACCAGTCCCCACGGGGCTGGTTGCTATGGTGCAGACGTGGCTGAGGCTACGTCTGTACGCATTTCCCCCTGTTGCTCTGCTCCCAGGAGTTCTGGAGTGATTCCGCCAGGATGGAATAAGCCTATTTAGTAGCACCACCCTGGCCGAGCTGAATTTGGTTTGCGGACCTAATTTTTCTCCTCGACGGACCTCCCTTGGAGGTCCCGATCAGGAGAGACCTTCCGTCTCAGGCAGGGGATGCAATATTGCACCCCCGGCAGGGGATTTGGAAACTGTGGGTTTGGCCTCTGAGGGGGCCCAACTCATAGAGAGTGGTCTCTCAACCGAGGTTGTTGAGACCATTCTAAGCTCCAGAGTTCCCGCTACGAGGAAACTATATTCACTATTTCGAGAGTTTTTCACTTCTTGGTGTTACCAGCGTCAGTGGGATCCGGTTAACTGTTCAGTAAACACAGTATTCGAGTTTCTGCAAGAACGCTTTGTATCAGGTCTATGTCCTTCCACGCTTAAGGTATACGTGGCGGCCATTGCGGCTTTCCACGCCCTGGTGGGTAGTACATTTTTGGGTCGAGACCCCCTGATCACTCGTTTCCTTCGTGGCACTTTGAGGCTGAGGCCTGCAACTTGCACTAGGGTGCTGGCTTGGGACCTTGCAATAGTTCTAGAAGGCCTATCTGGGGCTCCCTTCGAGCCCTTAGATTTGGTCTCAGAGAAGTTCCTTTCTTTTAAGACTATTTTCTGCTAGCTATTTCGTCCCTATTAGAGTCAGACCTTCAGGCCCTTTCGGTCCCCACCTGCCTTGAGTGCACCGGGGATGGCCAAGGCATTCTTACCCGAAACATGGATATGTTCCAAAGGTGCCTACCATTATTCCGAGGCCTATTGTGCTGCAGGTTTCTGTCCTCCTTTTACATCTGCGGACCAGGAAAGGCTGAACCTCTTGTGTCCAGTGCGAGCACTGGATACTTATGTTCATCGGACTTCGTTTATGAGGAAGTCCGACCAGTTATTTATTTGCTTTGGATCACCTAAGAAGGGTCTTCCTGCTTCTAAACAGACGGTTAGTAAGTGGATAGTTGAGGCTATTTCACTTGCATACCAGTACTCTGACCAGCCGTGTCCTTTGGTGGTCAGAGCTCACTCTACGAGGGGTATGGCGGCCTCTAAAGCCTTATTATTTGGAGTTTCTCTTCAAGACGTATGTGATGCGGCAGGCTGGTCCTCACCGCTCACGTTCGTCAGGTTTTACAGTTTGGACCTGGATGCTGCCCCAGGTTCTCAGGTGCTTAGTGCTTAGTTCCAACAGACTAACACTCAGGTACTTGGAATTCTGGCGTTTTGGGTATTCTCGTTCCCAAAGCGTCAAGTGACGCATCGCGAGTTCCCTCGAAAGGGAACGTCTCACCTTACTACTGTAACCATAGTTCCCTGAGAAAGGGAACGAGACGATGCGTCACCCTGCCATACTTCCTGCATCCCTGTGATCGGCTTGCTTCGACTTTTTGAAGCTAATGCCGCGTTTCACCGGATGTGCTCTTATGCCTTCCTGGTCATGACGTCACCCGCCCGTGACGCTCATTCTTTCCATTGGACTAGTTGACATTGATGCTCAGACGCATTCACGCTGGGGGCGTTCCCAAAGCGTCAAGTGACGCATCGTCTCGTTCCCTTTCTCAGGGAACTATGGTTTCAGTAGTAACCTGAGACGTTTTGTTGTAAATGAATTGTTATATTTACATTTGATTACATTTTAAAAGCTTGTTAAAATTGTTCAAGTTTATATAAATTTGAATTCAATCATAAAACACAGAGTCATTTTGGCTATATCACCCAGCCCAACTCTGAGGCATCTGTTAAGTAAAAACTTAATTGAGCCCGTTCAACTTTCCTTTTTTTTTTATCAAGCAGAGAGATTTACTGACTTCAATTTTGGTCCGTCTCTCACACAAAGCAATTGAAAGAATGATCATTTTCATTTTTGGCTTAACTCCTCTACATCATTGCTAACTTGCAAATGTGAAATTCAGTGCTTTAGTTGTTCAGGTTCCTCACTTATAAACAAACAGATGGCCGTGAGATAAAGATATAACCTGCTGACTTCGTCCACTCTGCACCAATATATTTAAATAGCAACATTTATAAACAAACAGAAAATAAACTGACATTTTAAGTGTCATTACAAGTGCTTTTCTCTTCATCAGCAATACAGAAAAAAATAAGTGCGAAGCTGAACTTCATGTCTTCCGCCTCCCAGTCTGCTGTGGGAATTGTGCCATTAAAAGGGCTAGTTCATGCAACTGCCCGTTGTGAATTTATGAGAAAAGAGTAGGGGCAATAATTACTATGCAGCTGTCAAGTTCTGGGCCAATTTCAGTATCCTACTGTGCGTCTTATGCTAATTTCTGCTCTCTTGCCCCCAGGCCCAATCACATTGCTATCCTTAAGCCCATTTCCTGTTTTCCCCCTTTGCCTTGATATCCAATTTTCCGTGAGCTCCTCCTGCCATAACGGCAGCTATAGCGCACAAGCCCATATATATCACAAAGCGTTAAGAGAAGAGAGGTGTCCGTGGGCACAGTGGTGATTTATGGGTCGTGTTTTCTCCCCTAAATAGAGGCTGGATGGAGGATTGGATCAGATGGGCAATGGGCGACGAACGCAAAAGCTATAAAACTGAGAATGTCTGTGTACAGAGGCTAAAGTTTCTCCACTGTAAATAACAAACCATCAATCAGATGCCTTTAGCACAGAGACATGTGATATTGGACGATGGATAGCAAATTTTGTAATAATTGGTTGCAGTGAATGAAAGGGTTGTGATCTGTGTTTTATTAATAAACCTCTGAGCTGAGAAATGCTACGGTAATTATTTTGGGCCAAATCGTGATTATAATTGCCAAGATGAGACATGTGATTAAAGATATAATTAAAAATATCATTGTGAAAGTGATAAGCAGATTTGATAGTGGATGTGGTGTGTCTTCAAACCTCCGTGCCCTGCCCAATTACTCTGACAACCACAAATGATCTCACCACACAGGCTGTGGTTTAGGACGCATTGAACCGAAACCCTCAAACAACAGGATCCGTCACTACAGTCCAGAGAGCAGCCTTCTCCAGGGCCTGACCAAAGCCCAATCAATAAAGCATCAGAAAGGACCATAAGCCTGCATCATTCAACTAATCCAAGTAGATTCCCCACCGCAGAGCTGTATCTGTGCCACATCGGGACAGAACAAGTAGCACAAGATGGGACAGACCATGAAAGCAGTGTAGAATTTGACAAGAGAATCTATCAAACTCTGAACTGACTGAGAATTAGAATGAGCATCATTGTAATTCTTGTGTAGAATGATATTAACTAGAATTTTACACTACCATTCAAAGGTTTGTAGAGAGCCCATAAAGCAGGGGTTCTCAAATCTGGCCCTCAAGATCCATTTTCCTTCAGAGTTTAGCTTCAACCATGATCAAACTCACCTGCCTATAACTTTCTAGTACTGTGTTCGAAATAAGCCACTATACCCTCATTCACTATTTCCTGCATTACTCCACTTATAGTTCACTTGAAGGAGTGAATGAAAACCAGTGAGTGAATTCGGACAGTGAGTGCGCCGGAAAGGCTGCCGGTTTTGTATAATTTGAGCTTGCTGTTTAACCCTCTGGGGACTAAGCCCTTTTTGGTCCGTTTTCTCTATTTTTACATTTGGGCTTATAAACCATATGTAATGGAGATGGATCACTATGTGTTTGGTATCTATGGATTCAGAAGACCCTAAGATAACATAAGCATGCATGTAATGTGTTTATAAAGGAAGTATGAGTGAAAAATGTACTATAAACTAGAGAATTTCAAAAACGGAAATTAGATTTTTCTCATTTATTTCTGAAAATCACACATCACACAAAAATAGTGAACAGTTTTTGAACAAAAAATATATTTGTCAAAGCCTTTGCTTGACAGACATGTGTAATTGTTAAATAAAATGTGTAAAGAACAATGAAAAATTTAACTTTATTTACAAATAGTCCCAAGCGTTTTTCTTAGGAATGCTTAGAATTTTCTAAGCAATGCTTTCTCCTCGTCACTCTCCAGTAATTGTTCCAGAGCTTGTTCCACCGTAAATCGTTTACTGCTTGCCATCATAAAAGTGCTAAAACAATAAATAATGCTATAATTGTATGTATGTGTATATGTATATATATATTATAATTGTTCTGTCTCTCTCTCTCTCATATAAATCTCTGATAATCCGCTCCGTAAGCCTCCGTTCGCTCTCTCTCCTTCTCTCCATTCAACGCTGTTTGCGTCATATCCCTAACTATATAGTACCACCCCTTGCAAGGCTACAGAGTCCTGATTTGCTAGAAAGGTCATGGTAACCTTCCTCTGATTGGGTAAGAAAAATATTTCTCCATCGGCAATTTTTCAATTGGTTGTTGTTCGTGGAATCTGCCAAACAACATCGATTTCATTGGCCTTTTACATAGTGGTATTGCGCAACAAGGAAGTGTGTATATTTACAAGCCGGGTAAGTTATCACTGTTTTCAGCAGAATCTGAGGAAGACGGTAAAAAAGACCGCACCTCTCTATCATTAATAGTTTTTAAGATAATTACACATTTGTAAAAGTATGCCATTTTGGGCGGTACCGCCCAATCCGTCCCCAGAGGGTTAATAATCATTCGAAAGTTAGCAAACTGGCAGCTCCAGTAGTAATGAAAAGATTTATCTGGAACTGTCATGGAAACTAACATATATAAACCTTAACTAAACAATTTAATAATCAATTAAAAAGGAATTCATGCCTGTATGATATTACACAGATGCCACATTGGACCAGCGGTTTGGAAAATGGATGGATGGATGTTTCAGCTGCAGGCATCATCCTCTGGTGAGACACGGGATTTAATTCGGGATGACCATCGCAGTGCATTATGGGTATTCTCTAGCCGTTGAGCATCCATCGGTTGTACACTCGTTCTTGCGGTGCACTGTAGAATTGAAGGAGTGCCCTCGATAATGTCCATTATGGTTTCGGACACTACTACAAATGGCTGTCCCCTCAAATAGTGCCCAGGGCGATTTTGGACACAGCCTAGTAGTCCTGAAGACCTTGATTAGCTTTTTCAGGTGTGTTTAATTAGGGTTGGTGCTAAACTCTGCAAGAAAAGTGGATAGCCAGGAAAGTCGAGGGCAAGAGTTGAAAATCTCTGTCCTAAAGCGACTTGGTGATGTAAAAATATATGACAGGGGATGAAATTTATGTCAATAATTTTGCGTTCTCTTACAAATGTTTTACATTTCATCAAGAAACTTTGCGTTCATTTGCAAAATTACAAGTTTTGCGAGAGAACGCAAAAGGTTTTGCAAGCAAAAGCAAAGTTTCTCAGGGGAGCGCAAATGTTTTGTGAGTGAAGGCAATGAGATTTTAATCTATAATCTATGAGATTTTAAATACACTTTCTTAGAAAAGAAGAAGCTGCATCATTTAAAATGTCCTACCCAGATTACATGTAGTTTAATAGTAGGGGTTTTGAAAAATATTGATGCTTACCATAGAAAGCACTACTAACTAAAGATCAATATGGATTTAACAGGAAACTGCATAAAGTGCTGTAGTCTCATTTACACCGCATTACTTCAGCAGATGGAGAGCATGTGCACTAAAAATAGAACTCAATTAAGGCACATTAACACTTTAGGAATTATCAATACATGCCTTTAATTATTTCAAGGCGTCATATGCCCGGGTGATTCCAATGCCAGACCATTCGATCTGGTGCAATTTGGGTTTGGGGGGTTTTTGACCTTCAGAGAACTGGAACAGGAAGGTGTGAATGCCACTCTGGTAAGGCAGGTTGGCACTGAAAGAGGTCATAGTAAATGTCAGAAAAATAACAATGACAAGTCATTTTGTTGCTTTGTAAGAGAAACTATCCAATTATTCGTAACTTTAAACTTAGAAGCTAAAACTCGAATAAAAACAAACAGACTCCCAAGGGGAGGCAGCAGTGTCACCTGATCCCCCACAATGCACTGTGTCTAAGTACATCACTGCTGGCTGTCATTATCAGCGCCATGCACCTGCTATAATGCAATGGCTTTCATCTTGTATTTAATACAAAGCTAAACAGCCATAAAATCATCTAGCCGCACACTTCACCTCCAAGGCCTCGATGGCAGCTCGTAACTGGCCATAATTAAGCTTTGAAATACAAGCTTGTAAAAGTGATCACACTAGTGAAATGTGCAGGTCACAGCAGAAAACAATTAACTCACATACTGCTCTCACCCTTAAAGACACTGAATAATTACAACAACAATCTACACGCACTAGCAAGTCAGCAGAACACGAGCCAAAAATCAAACTAATACGGTGGGCCATCAACACTTTGGCACAAGGCATCAAGCAAAACAAACAATAAACATGAAAAATGACGCATTATGTCTGGACAAACAAGTGGGAGGAGCTGCACGTGGTCATCGGCATAAAACTAAACACACTTCTGACAGCTGTAAGCACACTTCAAGTTAACCTCTAATTAGCAGATTCATTACATTTCTCATCCTGTATCACACAGCTCACTTGAGCATGTCAACATCCAATTAGGAGATGTCTTTCATAGCCATTGTATGCGTCTGCATTCCCGTCTCACAATTTCAAAGGCTTATTGTTGACAAGCGAAGCCGCTAAGTCCTATGTCCCTCATTTCTGTGGTTCAGTTGATTTCCTGTATTTGCTAATCAGTGTTGGGCAAACGTTAGCTACTGTTACATGAAAAAAAGAAACTAATTATGGTATATGGAAAGAAATGTGACTTCTGCGTTACCGTTAGCTGCCTGAAGCTCTCTCTTTTACTGAATGGCAGTCTAACACAGTGTTTGTCTCCACGACTTTGTTGGCATATAATAACTACAGTATATCTCTTATAGAAACAAAGCAACAATTCAACAAACATTTAGGTCTTTATCAGGCAAGATCTTTGTAGACAGCTTCATTACATTCATATTAATTCTTTTAATACATGTAATACGACATCAACCCTTGTTATTTTGTGATTCTTTGTCTATTCATCAAATATTAAGCAGCACAATTGTTGTCAACATTAATAGTACTACAACTAATAATAATAATAAATAGTTATTGACCCCCCAATCAGTGTTAGCATGATTTCTGAAGGATCATGAGACACTGAAGACTGGAGTATTGACTGTCAAGATTTTTTACCATCTCTTTACAATAACAGAAATTAATTACATTTTAAAATATAATAAAATAGAAAAACATTATTTTAAATTGTAATAATTTTTCACGAATTTACAGTTTTTTCTGTAATTTTATCCAAAAAAAGTCTATCCTTGGTAAGCATAAGACACTCAAAAACAAAAAATCTTACCAAACCAAATTGTTTGAACGTCAGTATATACACTTTATAAAAAGAATAATATATATTATTATTATATTTTAGAATAAAATACAAACATAAATAGTATACAGTGTGTAATATGATGTACACACAATATAAAAGTACATCAAATGCACAACCACAGGACAATTTTTTTTTAAATTAAAGGTAAAATAAAGTATTATTATTATTAAATAAACTAAATTAATAATAGTAATAATAATAATAATAACTTTACTTTCCAAAAAGTTAATTCTAAAAAGTAATGTGATTATGTAAGACTGGAGGTAATTCAGGGGAGTTGAACAAATACGATTGGCAACTGCATACAGGATTGGCGGTATGGTTCTGTTCTGGGCAAGAACTCCCTGCGCATCCATGCAGCCTAGCATGGATAAGAGCAGGGAGAGCAGCAATATCCCCCCTTAGTTGCTAACAGAACAGAACCAACATGAATGTATGCAGATATAATTAATTCAAGATTTTAAAGTACAACATAATTCAAGAATTTATTCTGATTCAAGGGGAATCCTGACTGGTCGAGAGGAGGAGCTGGGGATGGAGGAGGGTAATGAGCTCCTGAGAAATGCGATAGCTGTTGATAATACTTAAGGAGCTTATATATGGATGCTGTGATAGGCGTCGTATTCCTATAGGTAGACGTGGATCAGCTGAGAGTCAGCTGATGCGAGCTTGACTAACGTGACCTGCCAGAACTGACGCTACGCTTGATTTCAAACTTTAACAGGTGGCACAGCAGGGAGACACTGAGCATCAATATTTCACACTGTCTAACATTCACTTTTCATCTAACAAGCGTGGACCCTTGACACACACACACCGCAATCAAAAGACAGTTCTGGCACAATCTCACTCATCTTCTAAATACGTATTATCATTGATCAAATTGAAATGCGTATATACAAACATTTTAAATATAATTAACCTCTAAACCCCATCTAAAAGCCATTTGCTGTGCTTTTTTTTCTTGTTATTCTCTTCTCTTTCTAGTTTCCCATTGATAAGCTGTGAGAGGTAAATTGGTGAAGGCACTTAGTGTTGATTTAATGCAAACCCATTAAACACAAGAAGGGAGAACGGACGCTCAGGTCTCGCCGAGCACATTCCCCCACGCAAATTCAGCTTTAAATGCTTTAATGTACCTCTCGTTTGTTCCAGCAGGCCTGAGAAAAGCAGACGTAAAGAAGTGGGGTAAATAGGAAAACTGGAGAGAACACGGGATACAAAAACACATACCATTAGCATTAGCGGGATGCGTTTTTTTCTCTCTCAGATTAATCGCAGATTAATACAACCTAATTTTGTTCTCCCGACAAGCCTTATCAAGCAAAACATTGAAGAACTCTGCCCTCGCTTTTTCGATTTTATGCGGAATACAAATACGAAGGGGCAGCAATATCTACCAAATCATTCTCTCTGTCTGAATTTCTCTCTCACGGACATGCACACAATTCTATTTCACCGAGCCAAATTGCTGTGCAATGGCCCTGCTTTGAAGGAGAATGCTCTGAAAGCTCTAGAGGTGAAGAGGTGGGAGAGGAAAGGAAAAGAGTGAGAGAGAAGAAGACGAGAGCATCTTGGCAGGTCTTGGCAGTTCTGGCACTGAGACTGATAGATCAGATGTAATTGACAATTAGCTTCATGACACTCTGAATTACAGGCCCCCTAATAGGGCCAGAAACACAAGAAACTTTCCTCCAAACCCGTCTATGTGTGTGTGCCGTCTATGTGTGTGTGCGTCAGCCTCATGACCCTCTCTGGTGTGTAATGATTCCACTAACCACTCTGTAATATCCAGGTGAGTCAGCGTACATTAGGCTATGTGTGTGTTTGCTCTCCGCTGCAACCCCTTTCTCTGACACACAGAATAAGCGTGTGCTCTTTTATTTACGGCGTGACTCTTGGCTCCATTACTTTGCCTTTTGAAGAATTAGCCTCTGAAAGCTTATCAAATTTTGCGTGTGTGCGTATCTGTGCCCTACATTTATTCATCTAGTTTTTTTGTTTGTGAATACAATACATGATGCAGGGGAAAAAAGCACACATCAATAAAGGGGTTGATTGAAAAATATTAAAAAATAATATTATCTCTGGAAAAAATTATATTGTGGAAACAAATTGATCATAATTATTGCATAAATATTATATTTTTAAACAAATTACTATTTGTGGGGGGGGCACGGCCACTTTTGACCGGGAGGAGTATGAGGGTGCATCAGAGGGTTCAACATGTTTTTAACAGGTAAAAGTTTAGCAGTAACCACAAACCAACCAACATATTAATTAGGCTAGTATAATATAATATATAGATTGACCTATTGAGGTGGACCAAGATTTCTCAAGGTTAAAGGTGCTATATGTATTTTTTAGCGGCCTCTATCGGTGATGTTTCAGATTGCAACCAATTTTTACAAGAGCGCTCGTGCTCTTGTGCGCGTGCTCGAACACAAGAGCGAGCACTCATGGTACCGGCCACACTGAGACTTTTAACACACCGGAGAAAGTATCACACAACATGCTGGAAACTCATGTAAACTCCCACTGCAACGTTACAATAATAGGCTACTTTTATCAGCTTGACGTTGAATTAGTGCTCCATGCTCGTACCATGATAACGTTACATTGACTGCATTTAGCCGACATGTGGTGTTAGCATAAGGCATTTCACTAACTATTCGTGTATCTTTCACCATCAGGCAGCAATGTCAACATAGGTGAATGTATAATATGATAACGAAAACGGTTAGTGAACTAGACTGAACAATTTCAGTGTAACAGTAAGATCGTAGGAAGTAACATTACTGTACTGAACATGTCTGAAAATTATAAACAATATGATAGTAGTGGGATGAGAGACATTAGACAGTAGATCTAGTAGCCTACATAAAATAAAAGTTACATCCTAAAGCACCTACTTTTTGTTATCCTGGAACAGTCTTTTGTATTCATTTCATATCTCATGTATGTTGTAGTTTACCTTGCCATTTCATTACAGTTTACCATTATTTATTTCAGAATATCTGAAAACTTGTAATTTATCACAATAAAAATAGCGAAGGTCTCTCCATAATTCAAACGCTCTGCCGATGTTGATCCGTGTTTTCGTCCTAAGTCGATCTGATTCACGTTTGGCCTGACGAGCTTCGGCAGATGTATATTTTTTTTGTTTTGTATATTATGTCGTGGAGTTTGTGTTGGAGTGTGTGTTGTGCTGGAGGCAGGTCGTTTTTGGGTGTTATCAGACTCCATGTCGTCAGCTGCAGTGCCGTCGCATAGACTGTATATAAAAAGGAGAGAGCCTCGGGAGCGCGCGTGCACGTCACATCCGATGGATTTCGCAGAAAATCCGACCCGGAGACTTCACATAGAAATAGGAATATTGGCCTTCAGAGGTAATAGCAAAACCCGACAAGTGGATCATTGTAATGTGTGATTACAACCCCTTCACACACAGGCAATAAAAAAAGGATTCATTTTAGAAGAAAAGTTACATTTAGCACCTTTAAGCATCTCTTTTTACTGACACTTTGCTGTAAGAGGGAAAAATTAGTTTTCATCTTTATCATGGAAAGAGCCTTGTATTACCAGAAGTGAGTGGGAAACAGTAATACAAAAAAAAAGTACAGCAAAAGAGAAAGGAGCCAAAAAAAAAAAGTAATTTAAGCACTCCTATATGTCACAAACAAGTGATCACCGATGAGTCATGGCACTGACAGCTGTAATTATCATTGTTCTTTAATAAACTGTCTACCAGTCAAGAACAATCATAATAGCTTTCCCTATAAATGCCTTCATATAGATTTTCTTCTTTTTATGTAGAAGAATCTTCCACTTCCAAAAAGAAAACCCTACCTATTTCTTAATTTGATTACTTTGTTTTGCTCGTACCTTAGCTATCGATTGCATTTACTTTCTGATGGGCTATATTTTATTTTATTTTTGTGTTGTTGATTGTATTTACAGGGTAAAACGGCCCCTGAAGAGGGAGTGATAAATCTAAGTTGGCAAGGCAACAATGAATAGAACAGTGATCAAAGCCCTTGGTGGACTGTGTGCCTCCGTTAGGCCTGTTAGCGGCTCCGGTCCCTGGAGCCGTCGTCATCCAGGCCCTCGGAATACGACGCTCTGTCTTATTCAGAAACACAAAGGGAGAATCGGACTATTAAACACTCCGGAAAAAATGCAAAACATCACCATTTACGCTCTCGTTTTAGGACTTTCTTTTTTCCGATGCCACTGTTCCCTCCACTCTTTCTTTGACCTGTGGGAAACAGCCATTCATCATACCGTATTATTAAAACTAGGCATGGCAGCTCCATGTACAGCCTGTGATAAATATAGACAAGGCTGCTCTCTCTCTCTCTCTCTTTTACACACACACAGACACAAACTCTCTCGTTTGCTTTCTTTCTCTCTCCTCAACCTGTCTTTGCTAGCTTAAAGTAAGATAATGAGGAAGACGAACAGAGATATAGAGACACCAATATGGCGAGTGTGTGAAAAAATTTGAAGGTGGCATATGAAGGTACGGTTGAGAAATGAAAGGTAATGGCCCAAATGAATTGCTTCAGGCAAGACAATGTTTAAATTTCCTGCCTTTAATTACATTGACGCACCAATCCCACCAGGTCCAGCCGCTACTTCAGGCCACTCTTTCTCAGGGATGTTTCGTCCAAGGAGGCAAGGGAGGCAGTGCGGATGAGAAAATAAGCAACAGTACAAAAATAAAACCAACAAATATTACAAAAAATATTAGATGAAATGATGTGTAAACCACCCATTTTCCTAAAGCTACCAACGCCGACACCATGGTTAATCTTTCAGAAGGAGGCTGAAACTGAAGCTCTAAAGTGTAACATGATTGTGAGGTGGATGATGGCAAAAAATGAGAGAGGATCCTTACATTTCACTTGTGATCGGCCGATTACCCTGTCAGTGAGATAATGGCATCTTATCAAGTTTGCAACCTTTCTGCAAATCTGCCAGAATGGGTCAAATTGATGGAAATAGATTGACTAAGTACAAAGTAAACAACTCACCATTTACAACAAATTCACAATTGAACCTGAAATGACATGAAATTATCTGTGAGCAAGTCCATCTAAGTAATCACTCCAAAAAGATGATAACAAATAATAGTTGAATTTGAAACATATAACAGATACACAGAAATTATTTAATTAATTAAAAAGCGCATAAATATAAGACCTTGACTGAACTTGATATTAGTAAATAATATGTAAAAAAAATTCAAAAAGCAGTTTTTCTTTAACTTAAATATTGAATTAATTGATGTATTCATACACTTGGAACTCCTATACAAACTAAAATTGAATGAATCATTATCAATGGTCCTTTACTGTTGCTAAGCAGTTCAGAATCTTTTTTTCTCACTATTGTCAACAGCTAACTTTTCACTTCTTGACCTTTTATAAAACATTCTCATGCTAATTTTTGTCTGAAATATAAACCAAATATAAATCATAATAGTGTTACTTATACAAACTTCTAAATGCAATTAAATCACATATCACTTCCAAGCAAATGAATGTGTAATATTATAATTGATGCCACCTATAAAAAGGTGAAAACACATTAGTGTAATTCCACTGTAATATAGAGCTGTGATATCTTCATATTTTATCATTTTCCTTAACAAAATAACTGATCGAAAATGCAGCAAAATCATTATGTAGATGAAACAGCATTTGTGAAATTGCAAACTGCCCTATTATTTCTATCAATGCTGTTGTCATTTGAATATTCCTACACCACACCATACAGTGTTATATTATAGTATAGTATGTAACTGTAAGTTAAAACTATGTAATATGGAAACTGTATAAACATCAAATGGAAAATTAACTACATGTTTACATTCTAAAAAGCCCAATGCCGCATACAAGATGTTGATTCCTCATTTCCGAAGTCTTCTCTACTGCCCTAATTCGTCATGAAAAGCATCCATCCCCCTCAATCGCTCGTGCTGTGATTGTCTTCATATCGTTCCATACATCTCCATTCCTATAACCCATTAATCATTCACACAACATGAAACAGTAATCGAAATAAACCACAATACTTCATAAGCAATTCATTTAAAGTCTCCTCTTTCCCCATCTCTCCATAGCAACGGCTCATCGCCGTGCAAATTTATAATTTCAAATACGGCTGCTATTAAGCATCGCACTCCCTCTCGCTCGCTCACTTGCCCCGCTCTTGCTATCTTTCCCTAATGTAAACAAACGCAGGCAGACTGGCATTAAGCAGCACAGCTGAAAGCCCCGCCCCTCTCGCAGCTACACGGCCCGCTGGGTATTTCAGCAACTCATTGGAATCTTCAAACAACAAAGATAAACAAGTGTTCCAATTAAGAATTAATTACCGCTCAGACACTCAACTGCTTCTGCTCACTCCACTGGGAACAACTCAAACTGCAGGAAACACACACACACACACATACACAAATAACAAGAAAGATAAGATAGAGGGGTCACATACGGAACAGATACAGAAGAAAAGGTGAGTATGAAGGCAGAAGGAGAGAGAGAGAGAGAGAGAGAGAGAGAGAGAGAGAGAGAGAGAGAGAGAGAGAGAGAGAGAGAGAGAGAGAGAGAGAGAGAGAGAGAGAGACAGAGATATGGAAAAAATGCTAAGAAAATGGCCTGGAGGTATCACCGTCTGGGGCTTAAAACACTCTAACAAGCCCAAAGCAGAATTACACAGCACCTCAGATGTAAGGAAACAGCCACACTGATCCAATTTATAACTGGCTTTCAACACCAAAGAGTGGAGAGGGGCAAAATAGCCTCTTTCAGTACATACTCATTGTGGGTAAAATAGCGTCTACACAGCAAGGCAAATTACTGCTAATAGGTTGTATCTCTGCTGGAACTCACAGAGTACTAAAAGCTACTCTGAGCACAAATATGTCCTGTTAAGAGTTTATTTATGGGGTAAATCCACACAGGATGGGTTTTGAAAGTGAGTTTTTGATGTAGAAATTAAATGACATCTGTGCTGCAGTTTATTACTTACCATCACTGATGTATAAACTCAATCTTCTACAAAAACATTACCTTTATCACACCCTGTACCACATCTTTTCATCTCCTTTTGCCTATCTTTTCTTTTTTACTCTTTTGTGTGTGTGTGTGTGTGTGTGTGTGTGTGTGTGTGTGTGTGTGTGTGTGTGTGTGTGTGTGTGTGTGTGTGTGTGTGTGCGTGTGTGTGTGTGTGTTAGTGTGTGTGTGTGTGTGTGTGTGTGTGTGTGTGTGTGTGTGTGTTCTTTTTGTTAATGATCAGCGTTGGGCCACTTCCACAGGAAGTCCAGGACTCCAGCATGGACTCCTTCATCTTCTGACCTTTTCTGCCTGGAAGTCTCTGAAGTCACGTGTCTCTGTCTTTCTTTACTGACAGGTACTCAGGAACTCTAACAAGCTTCAACTTTAAGAGGTTTTGACTGGATGTCAGAAAAGATGGAAAGACAAATTGAGGAAAGAGAGAATTTATAAAAAAAGTAATAATTACATACATTTATTTTTACAACATTTATAATAAGGTTAAATTTGTTAACTTTATTAAACTACATTAGTTAACATTAACTATCAATGAAAAACACTTCTAAAGCATTTTTGTTTTATTTTAGTTAAATGTTCATTTAAACTTCAAATACTGAAAAACAAAAACTGCTTCAAATAAAAAGGTGTATCTGTTAATATTATTAAATGAACCTGAGCTAACATGAACGAACAATAAAGTAGAATTTTTATTATGTTAACAAAGGTTAATACATACTGTAACAAATGTATTGCTCATTGTTAGTTGCATTAATGCATTTACAAATGGCACCTTATTTTCAAAGTGTTGCCACATTTTAACTTTAGATACATTTTATATATGTACATAAAAAAAAACATATTTTTATATACATTTTATTATGGGTACAATTTTTTTAATGTTTTTGAAAGAAGTCTCTTATGCTCTACAAGGCTGAATTTATTTGTAACAATATAGAAGTCTTCACTGTCACTTTTGATTAATTTAATGAATTCTTGCTAAATAAAAGTATATACTACATAGATAGAAACAAAGATTCTAGAAAAATTATATGTGATATAAAAATAGTATAACTATAAATCCTATTACTTTCCCCCACAGTGGAAACAGCCATTCAGCACTGCGAGAGGCTCCATAGTGAGAGCGAGCTGATGGGTGTGTGCTGGAATCATGTACCCCAGCAGGAGAGCCCAGTTTGGGGCTGTGAGAGTCACCTCTCCCCCCTGCTGAAGGCACATGTCTCATGGAGCTCCAAACAGCAGGGGAGGAACACATGACCTGACCCATCTGAAGGTCAAAACACAAGGGTGATAAAAAAACAAAAAGGTGTCTAGGTTGTGGCCTAGCGGTTATCACAAGTGTTGATGCAGGACACTAAGGCCCACATCATGTCCTGATCCTCTTCTCTTTTCTTTTTCATTATAATTTACTGTCAACTCAATAATATCTCATCAATAAAAAGAGCTAAAATGTAAATACATAAACAATACTCAAATAAAAAAAAGATGAAGATAAATTAACATTTTCTCATCTGTATGTAATGCGGTAAAAAAAAAAAGCGGGCATTGTACAGTGGAAATTCCTCACACCTGCTTTAACTTTGGACCAAACATCCATACATCTCTCTTGCTCTTTCATCTTCACTATTGACTGCTCATGCTGTTTTAGAGAGCACAGAGATAGCTGCTGCTTTCTATTTGCTTTAAGCGTTCTTTGCGTCCTATGGTTCTGACATGACAAAGTATTGTTGTTCATATCACACAGAACCACAGGAGGCTGCTTGTCTGAAAGACTGAAAGTCTTAAATCCCTACAGAGCCTAATCCCTGCTTAAAACATAGGTCAGGTGGATGATTTTGTTGGATGATACAATTTCATCATCAAATTCAGCACTGCCTGCCCCTAAGTTTCATTAAATAAGAACTTCGGCTAGGGAACTGACTTAAAGGGATAGTTCACTTTGAAATTCATTTTTGGTATGTTTTAGCTTACCTCCAGGGCATGCAAGAGGTAGGTGTCTTTGTTTCCGCAGTAGTTTCAATTTTGATATTTTTAGGTCAAACCGTTCTTGTCCGTCAGTCATATAATGCAGGTCTATGGTAACTTCTTTAAAGAGCATGCACAGATAAGTCCAAATTAAACATGATTTAATGACTCGTAAATGTCAGCATTTATATAGTTTTTTCCTCTTGTAAACACAGCCACGTCCAAGTGATCTGAGGGCGCGGGCGCTTAGGTCTTTTCCGGCAAGCGCCGGAAGTGATCTCTTGCGCGTGTACGTCACTCATACAATTGTTTTATTTTTTTTATTTTTATTTTTTTATTTTACGACGGTTTAAACATCCCGGAAAAGCGCAAATTAGTACCATTTTAATTAGCCGTCTTACCTACCATCTCTGTTCTGTGTAAACAATGAGTGACTTACACGCGCGAGAGATCACTTCCGGCGCTTTCTGGCGCTAAAACATACCAAAAATTAATTTCAAAGTGAACTATCCCTTTAATGTGACTGTTCTTTAAAAGGAAATACATAAATAGGAGTTATGCTTAATTGTCATGAAAATTACGTAAATGAATCATAAAACGCTGCAAGACTAACGGGGGCTTCAGTTTCCTTAAATGGGAATTCCGTCTAACGAAGGGAAAATTGGTGCATGTCCAGGACTAGAATGTTATTCAAAGCTGAAATCTAAATGACACAGCATTGTTCTCCAATCAACAAAGCATTTTCAGGACCTTATGTCAGATAAACCTGTTTAAGTGTTCTTTTAGATTAAAGAAGATATGTGTAATTGTAATTTCCATTATCCCTGTTTAAAGGGGACTACATTTATGAAACAAAATACTTTTTTTTTTCAACATATCACTGGAATTTCCAAAATTACTGTATATGAATTAAAGAAAAAACAGGGGACAGTATATTGGAGAAGTATTTGGGAATAAACATATTACCTAAGGACAAGGCTAGAAAATATTGAGATGATTTTGTGTGAATGGTGCATTCTCACCTCAGCGATGGGTACGATACCCTGTAGGTCTCTCTGGCTGATGTAGACAGTGTAGATGACTTCGGCAGACGCTCCAGTGGAGGGATACTCTATCTGCCAGCGGATGGACTGCGATGACCGCAGGTTGATGAAATTGTCAATCTCAAAGTCCACCCACATGATCTCATAGAAAGAACCATCAAGTCTGTTGAGAAAAAGAGAGAGACAGATGTTGGATGAGCGAGAGAGAGAGAGAGAGAGTCTAGGATGAAGGAAGATCAAAGGCTTTAGTACTACCACTACTGCCCAGAGAAAGATTTTATCCTGTTTTGATGTCTATTCACACATCCTCCCGGACAGCAGGGGGCAGTATAGCAATTGGCCCTTCTACAAAAATCTAGTATAAAAAACTGATGATGTGATGACTTTAAAAAGCCCTTATAACAAAGAGGCCTTTCATGATATAGACTGAATCCGACTTCTATATAATAAATGAAAAACAGTATAAGAGCAGTAAAAAAGAAACGAGTTGGCAAAAAGTACCTGGATGACTGACTACTTCCGACGAGATACTAAAGTGCGCATCTAATGGACACTTTACTTTCCCATTTACTATCCCACTTTACTATTTCTCAATGATATGCAATAATTACCGTTTTCTTGGCACTGTTTTATAGGGTCTTAATGATATACTTACAATATGCAATAATAAATTGTTTATTAAAGCTGCAGTCCGTAACTTTTGGCGCGCTAGCGGTTAATAAACAAAATGTGCATGTATCTTGCGAAAAAACATTGTAGCTGGAGCTACTTCTCTCTGTTTATGTCAATGACGAATCACGCAGGTACTGGGCTACTCCGCAGTGGTACGGTATAAACACTTATTATAGGTGTACTGTAGTGATTCAGGATTAGACAAAAACACGGTTTGGAAAATGGATGCATGATGTACTCGCTTACATAAATTTTGTACATTTTTAACACAAAAAGTTACGGACTGAAGCTTTAAATATAGCAACTTTTATAAATCTCTAAATTTGGGTTAAATCTATTACATGTGTATAGTACTGTATGTGTTTTGTTTTATAAGGTTTATATTATAGTCTATTGTCCTGTTTTTATTGTTATATTGTGCGAACTGTGAGTACTTCACTGTCTTCTTGTATTGCTGCTAACTCACTTCAATTTCCCACGTGGAATCAATAAAGTACCTACCTACCATGAGGCCACGGGAAACGGGTTGTGAATAGCAGTAAAGTAGTGCAACTGACACTGGTAGGTCAAATGATAATGACAACATGACGAATGTAGTACATTCGATTTACATTCATACTACACACATTCAACATACTGTTTTTTAATGGTTGTGAAATAATTACTTATTCAAGATAAGTAGGCCTACCTACTCAGAGGGCCCTATCTTGCACTCAGCGCAATTGACTTTGTACACTGACGACGCATGTATCATTCGTATTTTGCACCCGCGCAAAGCGGGCTTTTCCCTCCACAGACGCACGTCGGCAAACTAGGGAATGAATTTGCGCTCCCTGGGCGGTTCAGCGCAAAAAAGGAGGCGTGTTCCGGCGCAAACATTCCCTAGTGCTATTTTGCAGTTCCAGAAAACAATTCCGCCACTGACCAGAAAAAACCTAGTCTAAAGTCAGTGGCGCGTTGCGCGTTGTTCATAATGCTATTTTAAGCCCGCATGCTTGGCCATAATGTAGCGGGTGCACAACGCGCATACACTTTGATTCTCTCATCAACACAGATCCAGCAGTTTTTATTTTTGCAAATCATAGCTACATTATAACAAGGAAAAATATTAACCCATGAGGGAAATCCTTGTGGTGTCCATGAAGATGTAAAAAAAAAATAGTTTTTTTCCTCCCACGCCTGTTTAACCGAGGCTGATTTGGGTGGGTTTCTCCCATCCCCATACAACGTCACTTCTCTGTATTTCACGGTCCTGACAAGAACATCGGTCTCCTCGGCTGTGAACCGCTCCTGGCGCGTTTGGTAAATCCGCCGTTATAATAGCAATCCGCCATGCAACATGCGCACCTGCTCTTAAAGGGTATGTTGGACGACGCTCTGATTGGTTTATTTCACGTTACGCCCAAACCACACCTATGAATAATGAAGCTACTTCAGACCAACCCCTTTTAGATTTGCGCCAGGCGCAAGAGGCATTTATCCCGCCGGGAAAATAGCAACAGCGCCCGGGATCCGCCCACAAAGTTACTTGCGCTTTGCGCTTTGACACTTGCGTTTCAGATCGTTAAAATAGGGCCCAGAGAGTTTGCGATTTCAAATGCAGCCATGCTCTTTTTCACAGGTGAGCAGTGATGTGACTTAAAGTAAAAAAAATATTGAAAATATTTCAATATTTAAAAAAAATAGATAATAAATAAATTGGGGATTAGCTTAATTGTAATGAAAATATTGTCAAAAAAAGCATGTTCTTAATAGCAAATAAAAATAAAAATTATACAAACTATTTAAAGGGACAGTTCACCCAAAAATGAAAATTCTATCATTAATTACTCACCCTCATGTCATTCCCAACCCGTCAGACTTTCGGAACACAAATAAAGATCTTTTTGATGAAATCTGAGAGCTTTCAGTCCCTCCATTGACAGGCTACGCAACTACCACTTTGACGCTTCAAAAAGTTCATCAAGAGATCATAAAACTAATCCATATGAATTGAACGGTTTAGTCCAAATTTTCTAGAAAAAGCCTTGATCTCTTTATATGATGAACAGAATGAATTTAGGCTTTTATTCACATATAAACATTGATCAGCAAACATAAACAGAAGCTCAACCAAACCTGATTTAAGCACCAGAACAAACCACTTGCGGAAGCTCAAACGTGCTGCGTAACACGGGAATGAACATCACTGTTTCTCGCACTTTAAGCGAACATGCTTGAGCTTCCGTTTACCATAACTGATGTGTGAGTTGATGAATGTTTATATGTGAACAAAGCCGAAATTCAATCTGTTCATCATATAAACTGATCCAGTCTCTTCAAAAAATTTGGACTAAACCGCTCATATGTTTTACGATCAAAGCATCAAAGTGGTAGTTGCACAGCTGTCAATGGAGGGACTGAAATCAAATTCATTAAAAAGATCTTCATTTGTGTTCCGAAGATGAATGAAAGTCTAATGGGTTTGGAACGACATGGGGGTGAGTAAATAATGACAGAATTTTCATTTTGGGGTAAATTATACATATAACAAAAATCTGATTAAAAAATATTTGGTGACGAATAATTTATATGCTCATTATGTATAGATTAAATGACTGTATACGTTTAACTGGAGTGCCTTCTGTTTAATGCACATACAATATCTCGAAAGATATCAACAATTTAAAGGGTTTCTTCTCTGTAATCACATCCACAGTATGAACTCGAGTGCTTGATCTGCACAGGAAATTAGAGCAATAGAAGCCCATTAAATAAGATTTACTGTGGGAAACAATAGTAACAGCCGGTAGACCATGCACCTTAATACAATTAATGAATAACGTGATGTCTGTGCATTAGTGTGAATGTTAGAAACTGAGAAAAAAATAGATAAAAAGCATTTTAGCATTGTAGAATCAAGAAACCACAGTTTCTGTATCAGACTGTTATGGGCATGCATTCACAAAACCTGCTCATCATAACACAACAGGAGATTTCAGCCAGCTCTTGCCATTTTTTGTAAAAATATGCATTCGGCTGTCATTCTAAGGGTCAACACGCACAGGTTTTTAGCAGTATGCCAGGAAACAAAGTCATATTAACAAGATACCGAACCAAGATATTCAAAAGATTTATTTATGGCACTGTAGCAAATAAACAGGATATTGCCGACCACTGTATATGGCTGTGTTTTATGCACGTGAAATAATCTGTATTTTGGTGAGGCTGTGATCAAAGACTATTATTTTAATGTGCTACTATTATGCTCTCATTAATTTCATGTTTACACACCCCTAAACAGCACAAAAACCAAATGACCTGTGATTAGTCGCTTTACATGACAATCAGACAGTCTTTTCTAATCTAAGTGGGCAGTTTTTTGGCTGAATATACTACAAAGTGGAGCAAACTTTGTGTCGAGAGTAAAAAGTCTTGCTCTGTGATGCACACACAGTAAGCTTCAATCCTGCAAAATCCATTTACTTGAATGACAGGAAACTTCATGATTGCTTTCTCTTGTTTTTCTTGTGAATGAACGCACACAGTTAGATCACAACCTCTCTAAATGCTCCAAGTTGAACTTTGGCCTCAGATCAACAGGGGCCAAATAACTGCCTCCCCCCTCCATCCTTGTTATGACACCCCCAAAATGAGTTCAATTACAATCGCCCAATCGGCCGCTTGATGGATGTGCTGCTGTCTGACCTCTTCCTCCTTCAAAAGGAATGTTCTAGAAGCAGTAAATGAATCAATAAACCAACAGACAATACTTTATTGCAGAGATGGCATCCGTCTACGGGGAGTGGGGAGTGGGGAGAGAGGGAGGGGGCGGCCAGTCAGAAAACGAAAGATAAATAATGTTATGGAGAACGAGAGCAAGGAAAAAAGAATCAGTCACAGTCCCTCTCTGTCTCTTCTGGAAGCGCAATGTCATTTCTCTGAATAGCATGAGCATTTTGTCATTATTCACTCATTTTGAGTCAGACAGCGAACTAGCCCAAACACTCGGCTACGCTGAACAATGAGCCGCAGACAAGCAAAACACATGCACACGTGGTCTTGCACAATTATACACGAACACAAATGCGCTGAAGAGGATTAGTTATGTAGAAGCAGATGAGAAGTAGAAAGGACAGCAAAGTTGTTAAGCATTATAAACGGCTGGATAATAAGCAGGGCAGAAGAGCGTATGGCAAAGGAGAGATGCATTGTGGGAATTCTGTGTTTCTTTTAAAGGCATAGTTTACTCAAAAATGAAGAGTCTGACTCAACCTCATGTTCTAACCTGTATGATTTTGTCTCTTCTATATAGAACACAAAAACGCAAAAGGAGATTTGAGCAAGGAATGTCTTGTAGCTCTCAAATCTCATTTGTGTCAAAATAAAGAAACAATCATTGATGTCAAACCTTTAAATGCCAATTTTAAATATAGCTGCGAGCAGCGATTACGGGCCCAAGCCGGTGGCACCGCAACCCCGGTGCCTTTAGTTACCTAAAGGCACCAGGGTGGCGGTGCCGCCGGCTTGGGCCCTTCATCGCTGCTCGCAGCTATATTTATATATATATATATATATATATATATATTTATATATATATATATATATTTATATATATATATATATTTATATATATAAAGCCGGTGGCACCGCCACCCTGGTGCCTTTAGGGTTATTGTGCACGACGTGACACAAAATATCTGCTTGCTATCTGCCGAACGGCTCTGGTAGTTTCGCTTCAGCACTGATGATGTTGTAGAAATAGTGCGCTCTGGTTGGTCTGGATTATTCGGGATTTTTTATTTTATACAGAAATAAATTCTTTATAATTCAGATGAGAATAAAGTTAGTGTTGATTAAAATGAAGGAAAACAAATATATTGATCTGAAATATAGCACATTAATTTAAAATTTATTTAGGTTCAATTACCAAACATACAATCTTAATTTAATTTAAAGCAAACAATACATTTAAAATATATGGGTTGTATGCACATTTTTTTTAATAAAAAAAATATATATCCAAAAAGACAAGGCCTTAAAGGGTTAAACTCTTGTCACTGTAACAGACACATCTCTCTCTCTCACACACACACACACACACACACACGTCAAGTCACTTACATTTTTAGATGCAATATTGAATAAGCAGAAAAATCGGATTTTCTGCTCTGAAAATATAAATAAGCAAAAAAATTGAATAAGCACTTTGAATATTCTAAACAGAATAAGCACTAGTCGCTAATGAATAAGTACTAGTACTTAATGGAATAGATACTAGTATCTAAAAAATAAGTACTAGTAGCATGAAAATAGAGACTAGTAGGTTAAAATGATTAAATGTTAAAACGGCTTGCCATATTGGCTCAGAGAGAGAGAAAGAGAAAATGACCTTTTAGATACTAGTACCTATTAATAGATACTAGTATTTATTCAATAAATACTAGTACTAAGTCATTAGATACTAGTACCTATTAAATAGATACCAGTACTTATTCATTAGCTACTAATACGTATTCAAAAGAATATCTAAAGAATAAGCACTAGTATCTAAAGAATAGGCACTAGTACTAAAGAATAAGCACTAGTCGCTAATGAATAAGTACCAGTACTTAATGGAATAGATACTAGTATCTAAAAATAAGTACTAGTAGCATGAAAATAGAGACTAGTAGGTTAAAATGATTAAATGTTAAAGCGGCTTGCCATATTGGCTCAGAGAGAGAGAGAGAGAAAATGACCCTATTCAAACCACAATATCTGACTTTCTGAGGGTCGGAGCTAATTACTTTAAATTAGAAAGTTGTTTGGCTTGAGGAGAAGAATATACACGCTGAGTTTTGTAACTGTAGATAAAACTAACCCCCCCACTTTTGTCAAAAGCATTTAGAAAGTGACACACTTCCTGCTGCCAGTTGGTGGCGCTATAACTTTGACTCACAATAGTCACATCCATGTGATCGGCCTCTTACAGCGAACATACTGTTGAAGTTTCATCAAGATCAGTTAATGTATGCAGAAGTTATAACACACTTCCTGTTTCCATTATTCGCCATAAATTTGTTTCCTCGCCACGGCCAAACCGTTCGAGATATGAAAAATCCCCTGGCAATTTTTCATCCTCAATGTCTTGACATCATGCTGACCGAGTTTCCTTGCGATTGGTTGAATTCTCTAGGAGGAGTATATCGAATTCCAGGGGCATACGCTTCCAAACAAACCATAATAGCCGACTTCCTGTTGGGCTGGGGTAAAAAGTAAAAGTACAAAGGATATATGAACCGATGAGATCTATATGTGTACCGAGTTTCATATTATTACATGGAAGCGTGTTTGATTTATGGACCAAGTTTTCGGACCCCGTTCCAGGGGGCGCTGTCGAGCCCCCCTGCCACGCCCGGGTACCAGCTTCAGCCCGGCCCTGATGGCCGCGGGTTCTGACCTGTGTGCAAAGTTTCAAGAGTTTTCGTGCACGTTAAGAGCCCCAAATGTGCCCGAATAGTCGATAAAATAATAATAATAATAATAAATATAGCTGCGAGCAGCGATTACGGGCCCAAGCCGGTGGCACCGCAACCCTGGTGCCTTTAGTTACCTAAAGGCACCGGGGTGGCGGTGCCGCCGGCTTTGGCCCTTCATCGCTGCTCGCAGCTATATTTATATATATATATATATATATAAAGCCGGTGGCACCGCCACCCTGGTGCCTTTAGGGTTATTGTGCACGACGTGACACAAAATATCTGCTCGCTATCTGCCGAACGGCTCTGGTAGTTCTGCTTCAACACTGATGATGTTGTAGAAATAGTGCGCTCTGGTTGGTCTGGATTATTCGGGATTTTTTATTTTATACAGAAATAAGTTATTTATAATTCAGATGAGAATAAAGTTAGTGTTGATTAAAATGAAGGAAAACAAATATATTTATCTGAAATATAGCACATTAGTTTTAAATTTATTTAGGTTCAATTACCAAACATACAATCTTAATTTAATTTAAAGCAAACAATACATTTAAAATATATGGCGTGTATGCACTTTTTTTTTTATAAAAAAAAAAAGATATATATCCAAAAAGACAAGGCCTTAAAGGGTTAAACTCTTGTCACTGTAACAGACACAATCTCTCTCTCTCACACACACACACACACACACACACACACACACACACGTCAAGTCACTTACATTTTAGATGCAATATTGAATAAGCAGAAAAATCGGATTTTCTGCTCTGAAAATATAAATAAGCTTAAAAATTGAATAAGCACTTTGAATATTCTAAACAGAATAAGCACTGGTCGCTAATGTATAAGTACTAGTACTTAATGGAATAGATACTAGTATCTAAAAAATAAGTACTAGTAGCATGAAAATAGAGACTAGTAGGTTAAAATGATTAAATGTTAAAACGGCTTGCCATATTGGCTCAGAGAGAGAGAGAGAGAGAGAGAGAGAGAGAGAGAGAGAGAGAGAGAGAGAGAGAGAGAGAAAATTACCTTTTAGATACTAGTACCTATTAATAGATACTAGTATTTAGGCTCTAGATCCACTCCGAAAGTCACTTCGTGATCATTTAACCGCTTCATTTGAGAAAAACTATCATTATGACATAAACAAACAAACTCAAAATGTCTTCACGGCAACCCGTCAAAATAAAAGTTCGGTTTAACTTGACAGAAATATATTACCGGTGTACAGTAGAATTTAGATATGTCCCAATGTAATAATACTAACACTAATCCAAATAAATTATCATCAAAACTGAATTTAAGGAATAATCCATGTTTTAATTTTAACAGTAAAGCTCATTGTGCAGCACGTTATTTGACAAAAAGTTTATTTAATTTCATATGATTAAAATTGATGATAAATGATAAAATTTGTGTTTTATGTCTTCATTTTATTACCAGAAAAAACACAACACAGAATTAGTGTGACATTTTTTTTCATATATTTTTTTAAATGTTGTATACGTTTAATGATTCATAATACACTATTTCAATTAATTAGACATGCTTTTTGATTGCTAAAAAATTTACACCACGTATTCGTAATACACCTGCTCCGCAACACTAGCAGTTCCCCCAATCCCCCCCCCCCCCCCCCCCCCCTGAAAAAAAATCCTAGGGGAAACACTGGGCATTCATAACGGTGCGCGTCCATGGCGACGAGCGAGCAGAGCTGAGCGAACGTTTAGTTAATTTATTCATTCGAGCGCTCTGCAAGCGCCACCATTATCAATGTGGACGTCCGTATTTAAAAGCTCTCGATCCTCAGTCACATACCAAATATGTATATAATTTTGAACACAAGAGGGCAGTATGGCCCTATGTATGAGTTGGTGTTTAAACTAAACTATCACTCAAAGAGCCCCTTCCCCCTTCCCCCTTCCCCCCACAGACACACACACACACACACAAACAGAATGGCAGGGGGACAAGAAATCCATTCAAACTACAATATCTGACTTTCTGTTGCTCTGAGCTAATGACTTTAAATTAGAAAGTCGATTGGCTTGATGAGAACAATATGTGTGGCAAGTTTTGTAACTGTAGGTAAAACGAGCAAAGTTATAACACACTTTATGTGTCCTTTTTTAGTCATAAAATTAATTTCCTCGCCACGGCCAAACCGTTCGAGATATCAAAAATCCCTCCGGAATTTAGCATCATCAATGTCTTGACGTCATGCTGACCGAGTTTGCTTGAAATCCGATCAATTCCCAAGGAGAATTAAATAGAATTTCAGGGGTATGCGTTTCCAAACAAACCATGATAGCCGGCTTCCTGTTGGGATGTCGTAAAACTTAGAGCACGAAAGTTGTTTAACCCAATGAGATCTATAAGTGTACAGAGTTTCATATTATTACATGCAAGTGTCTTTGATTTATGGACAAGTGTTCGAATCCCAGTCCAGGGGGCGCTGTCGGTCCGCCCTGCCACGCCCGGGTACCAGCTTCAGTCCGGCCCTGATGGCCACGGGTTCTGACCCGTGTGCAAAGTTTCAAGAATTTTAGAGGATGTTAAGGGCCCCAAAAGCCCCCAAAACCTTGATCAACAATAATTAAAAGCTTTGTCACTCAAACAGACACATCCCCCTCCCCCCACAGACACAGAGGTATGCAGAGAGAGGGAGAGAGTGACAGAGATTACTCCAAAACATCCCATTCAAACCAAAATATCTGACTTCCTGTTGTTCGGAACCAAAATCTGTAAATTAGAAAGTTGTCCGGCTTGATCTGAACAATATGCCTACCGAGTTTTAAGATTGCAGGTAAAACTATGAAACTAACCCTCTCACTTTTGTCAAAAGGTGGCGCTACTGAGTCCCTGCACCACGCCCGTTCCTGAAACTTTGCACATGTCTACTGGCTAATATATGTGACATGTCTGTCGAGTTTCATGCAATTTCAAGCATGCTAAGAGTCTCAAAAGCCTCAAAAAAGAATTTTGAAGTTTGATGTGTTGCCACGGTAACAGTATCAAAGATATCAAGAATCCATTCACAGGTCTACATCTGGCGTATGTTTACATTATAGTAGTGAAGTTTGAAGCAAATCGGGTAAAAATAAGAGGGTGCTTTCAAAGCATTTTGAAAGTGACACACTTCCTGCTGCCAGTTGGTGGCGCTATAACTTTGACTCACAAAAGTCACATCCATGTGATCGGCCTCTTACAGCGAACACACTGCTGAAGTTTCATCAAGATCAGTCAATGTATGTAGAAGTTATAACACACTTCCTGTTTCACGTTTCTCGCCATAATTTCGTTTCCTCGCCACGGCCAAACCGTTCGAGATATCAAAAATCCCCTCGCAATTTTTCATCCTCAATGTCTTGAGTTCATGCTGACCGAGTTTCGTGGCATTTCTTTGAATTCTCTAGGAGAAGTACTTTAAATTCCATTGCATGCGTTTTACAAACAACCCTAAATAGCCGACTTCCTGTTGGGCTGGGGTAAAAAGTAAGAGCATGAAGTATATATGAACCGATGAGATCTATATGTGTACCGAGTTTCATATTCTTACATACAAGCGTGTTTGATTTATGGACCAAGTTTTCGGAGCCCATTCCAGGGGGCGCTGTCGAGCCCCCCTGCCACGCCCGGGTACCATCTTCACCCCGACCCTGATGGCCGCGGGTTCTGACCCGTGTGCAAAGTTTCAAGAGTTTTCGTGCACGTTAAGAGCCCCAAAAGTGCCCGAATAGTCGTAAGAAAAATAAAAGAGGAGAAAAAAAAAAAAAAATATAGCTGCGAGCAGCGATTACGGGCCCAAGCCGGTGGCACCGCAACCCCGGTTCCTTTAGTTACCTAAAGGCACCGGGGTGGCGGTGCCGCCGGCTTTGGCCCTTCATCGCTGCTCGCAGCTATATTTATATATATATATATATATATATATATATATATATATAAATTATATATATATATATATAAAAAAAAAAATATATATATATATATATATATCACTTGCCTTACCGGATTAGAACAATGAAAACAATAAAAAAATAACTAGGGAATCACTAAACCGAGAGAATTAATCTGTTTTGATGATACACTCAAAATATTACACAAGCAATTCTTTAAATTTAATGATATTCAGAACAGAACAAGAATAAAAAAAAACTATAATTAAGAAATAACCGAAATAATTGAAAGCGAAAGTGAAAGTAGGTGGTGTTTGGCTCACGTAACTCTCTCATTAGAATCAAACTGTTTCAACATTTGCGATGTATTTGGATGCTAAACTATTCTTCATTATGGGCTTTGTACTTCACTCAGGTTTCAATATGTGTGTGTGTGTGTGTGTGTGTGTGTGTGTGTGTGTGTGTGTGTGTGTGTCTGTGTGTCTGTGTGTGTGTGTGGGTGAGGTGCGGGTGCGGGTGCGGGTGCGATTGAACTGTTACACATAAAAACATACTCCGTCATTTTGTTCATAGAGGACATCATTCAAACTGCAAAGTGTTTACTTATATTTGTGTACACTCGCAATAAAACACAACAAAGTGCTTTTGTCAAACTATAAACTCTTGTCAAACTGTAACCTACAACTGTCACCCAACTAAAATCACACGCACACACTGTCTAAAAGCAAAAAATATTTATCCAACCCCATTTAAAACAGTCTGTGGGAGCCATCTTTTGGACATTCACCATATCGCATTGATTTTCATTTATTGTCCTCAGAGCCCTAATCTGTTTATTTTTCAATTACACATTCTACATTGATTAAAAAAGAAAATTCTAATGTGTTTTTATTTTATACAGGAATAAGTTATTTATAATTCAGATGAGAATAAAGTTAGTGTTAGTTCAAATTTTAAGGAAAACAAATATATTGATCTGAAATATAGCACATTCATCTCAGGTTAAATTACCAAACATACAATCTTAATTTAATTTAAAGCAAACGATACATTTAAAATATATGGGTTGTATGCATATTTTGGAATTTAAAAAAAAGATATATATCCAAAAAGACAAGGCCTTAAACTTGAACAAGGGTTAAACTCTTGTCGCTGTAAGAGACACAATGATTCAGCATTTTGAACGAATCGATTGACTCAAAGATTCAATGACCAATCCATAAACATGTATTGTCTCATTCATGAATGACTCAGTCGTTCGAACGAATCATTTGAACGAATGAATCAATGACTCACTCATTAAGACGGTCGCCTGGCGACACCTAATGACGGTTTAGTGTTATGTTTAAAAGTATCATTCTTTCCAACTCATATTTAAAACAATCTCACATTATTTAATGCATTGTTATTTTTCAGTGTAAACGATTTAATTTGATCACCCCTACCTAGAGTAACAGCCATATAGTGTCTTATTATTCTAAATAATTGAATTTATTGATCAAATTTACAAATTAAAAATGAAAGATGAAGCATACATTTAATAAGACTAGACTAGGGGTGCCCAGCAGATATTACAATTGGCAGATTTAAATATACCATGGCCCCCCACCGTCAATTTGGTGTGTGTATAATAAAATCATTTAGTCACTACAATTAAAACTTGAACGTATTTGCTTACTAAATTGTGAGCAGAACGAAAGTTGCAGCAAAGATCAGCAACAGGAGTCAAAATTCATTAATCACGAGAGTGAAGAGCTGACTGGAAAAATTATGACGGAATATTTTGTGTAAAAGCGCCTATATAAGCGAATCTGTCATTTACTCTTTTGTTGTTGTCTTTTCCCTGAAAACCGGAAGCAATCGGTCCCCGATATGGCGCTAATTTTAGTGACACTAAAAAGTATGCGGCTGCACTGGAATTCATAACGGTGCGCGTCCATGGCGACGAGCGAGCAAAACAGAGCGAATGTTTTTTCATTTCTACTTCCATAGAAATTCATTCGAGCGCACTGTGAGCGCCACCACTATAAATGTCCGTGCGGACGTCCTTACTTTACTTTCACTTTTAACTTAGCGATTTAACACGTTTTACACGTCAAATAACCGGTGAGAAAATATTCTCGGAGTCACATAGGCTACCTAATATATTTAAATACAATAGGCCTACCTGATTTTGAACACAAGAGGGCAGTATAGCCCTATGTATTATTTGATATATTTATTTTTTTAACTGAATAGTGCATCCTGGCTGTTTTTAAACTTGTACATTACTCTTAAATTGAAAACAAGAATAAAATGGGTTTAGTTGTGATATTTGTATAATTTTATCTAGAAATAAATGGTGTATAATTAAATTTTTAGAAGATATGAGGCTTTTAGTGTTTATTTTTTTTTTACATGATTTTAATCCCTCGCCATAGCAAAACAATTAGAGATATTCAATAGATATTCACAATTATGCTTCTTTAATGTATTTTCATCATGTTGAAAAAGTTTGGTGGGAATAAAATAAACCACTTAAGAGGAGTGGGTAAAAATGTAGAGCCTGGTTTTGCAAAACATCCACATTAAGACAAAAATAGCCCACTTCCTGTTGGGCTGGCTTAAAGTTGTTTGGCCCGATGAGATCTATATACCGAGTTTCATAATATTACATGCAAGTGTGTTTGATTTATGGACCAAATTTTCTGACGAAGTTTATGGACCAAGTTAATTTAATTAATAAACTAATTATATAAAACTATTTTCAATGCACTACAATTCAACTGGTTATATGCCTTTACTTATTAATACAACTTATTTTAAAAATACAAGATGAGACACCCTACGGTCTCATGGACTTAATGGACACATGAAATAAGTACACAAGATTGAAAGTTATATGAAGTGTGCCAAGACAGAATATTACTTGCCTGATCTGATTAGAAAAAATTGTTTTTGTGTGTGTGTGTGTGTGTGTGTGTGTGTGTGTGTGTGTGTGTGTGTGTGTGTGTGTGTGTGTGTGTGTGTGTGTGAGAGACGTGATTGAACAATGTAGACATAAAAACATACTCCGTCCTTTTGTTCATACAGGACATTATTCAAACTGCAAACTGTTTACTTATATTTGTGTACAATCGCAATAAAACACAACATTGTGCTTTTGTCAAACTGTAAACTACAAATGTCACCCAACCAAAATCTCTTACACACACACACGCGCACACACACACACACACACACACATACACGTAGTTTAAAAGCAAAAAAAAATCTTTTGGACATTCAGCATATTGCATTGGTTTTCATTTCTTGTTCTCGAACAGAGCCCTAATCTGTTTATTTTTTCAGTTACACATTCTACATTGATTAAAAAAGAAAAATCAAATGTGTTTTTATTATATACAGAAATAAATAATCTATCATTCAGATGAGAATAAAGTTAGTGTTAGTTTAAATGTTAAGGAAAACAAATATATGATCTGATATATAGCACATTCATTTAAAATTCATTCAGGTTCAATTACCAAACATACAAATCTTAATGTAATTTAAAGCAAACAATACATTTAAAATATATGGGTTGTATGCCTATTTTTTTATTTAAAAAGATATATATCCAAAAAGACAAGGCCTAAACTTTAACAAGGGTTAAACAATCACTGTAACAGACGCAATCACACACACACACACACACACACACAAACACACAAGTCAAATCACTTACATTTTAGATGCAATATTGACTTTTTTCTGTTTCAGCAGCGAAAATAGTTCAACAAAGATCACAGCAGAACCATCGAGCATCTCACAGCAACGCGTTCTCATTACTGAATGATTCAGCATTTTGAACGAATCGGTTGACTCAAAGATTCAATGACCAATCCATAATCTGTCTCATTCATGAATGACTCAGCCGTTCGAACGAATCGTTTGAACGAATGAATCAATGACTCGCTCATTAAGACGGTTGCCTGGCGACACCTAATGACGGTTTAGTGTTATGTTTAAAAGTATCATTCTTCCCAACGATTTTTAATTGACTTATATTTAAAACAATCTCATAACATTATTTAATGCATTGTTATTTTTCAGTGTAAACGATTTAATTTGATCAGCCCTACCTAGGGTAAAAGCCATATAGTGTCTTATCATTCTAAATAATTGAATTTATTGATCAAATTTACAAATTAAAAATGAAAGATGAAGCATACATTTAATAAGACTGGACCGGGGTGCCCTGCATATATTACAATTTGCAGATTTAAATATACCATTGCCCCCCACCGTCAATTTGATGTGTGTGTTTGTGTGTGTGTGTGTGTGTGTGTGTTTAATAAAATCATTTAGTCACTACAATTAAAACCTGAACGGGTTTGCTTACTAAATTGTGAGCTGAACGAAAGTTGCAGCAAAGATCAGCAACCGGAGTCAAATTTCATTAATCACGAGTTGAGAGTGAGCGTCTCTCTCTGCTGTGTTATGCTGCATCACACGGGCATTCATAACGCTGCGCGTCCACGACGATGAGCGAGCAGAACAGAGTGAACGTTTTTTAGTTCATTCCTACTTCCATAGGAATTCCCTCGAGCGCTCTGCACGCACCACCATTATCAATGTCCGTGTGGACGTCCGCGATCGAACAGTGGAAACATTGGCTACTCCGTCATTTTATTCAAGAAGATCATTCAAACTGCAAAGTGTTTACTTATTTTTGGATACTCGCAATCAAACACAACATTGTGATTTTGTAAAATACATTCAAGAAATCCGCCCCCGAAATGGGGCTTCTTTTAAAATGAAACGAAAATGCTCACAGCTGCACGTCTTGTGGAGACGTCCGTTACTTTCGCTTTCAAGTTAGCGACTTTAAAGCCCCCAGCGGAGTCACGGTGGGAAAATATTCCCATAGTAGCATCCCTACAATTTAATACAATTGGCCTACCTGATTTTGAACACAAGAGGGCAGTAAAGCACTGTGAATGATTTTTATTTTTTTATTTTTTTGGCTAAACAACCATTCTGGCTGTTTTTAAACTTAAACATAAATCTTAAATTGAAAAAAAGGAATACAATGGGTTTAGTTCTAATATTAGTATAATTTTATAGAAACATAAATGGTGTATAATTACATTTTAGAAAGATATGAGACATTTCCTGATTCTCTTTTTGACATAATCCCTCGCCATAGCAAAACCGTTTGAGATATTCAATATCCGTTCACAATTTAGCATCTTTAATGTATTTTCATCAAGTTGAAAAAGTTTTGTAACTGTAGATGAAAGTAACCCCCCCCCCCCACCCACTTTTGTCACAAAAGGTGGCGCTACTGAGCCCCTGCACCACGCCCGTTTCTGAAACTTTGCACATGTCTACTGGCTAATAAATGTGATCTGTCTGTCGAGTTTCATGCAATTTTAAGCAATTTCAGGCATGCTAAGAGTCTCAAAAGCATCCAAAAAGAATATTAAAGTTTGATGCGTTGCCATGGCAACAGTATCTAAGATATCAATAATCCTTTCACAGGTCTACATCTGGCGAGTGTCTACATTATACACATCAAGTTTGAAGCAAATCGGGTAAAAATAAGAGGGTGATTTCAAAGCATTTTGAAAGTGACACACTTCCTGCTGCCAGTTGGTGGCGCTATAACTTTGACTCACAATAGTCACATCCATGTGATCGGCTTCTTACAGCGAACACACTGTTGAAGTTTCATCAAGATCAGTTAATGTATGCAGAAGTTATAACACACTTCCTGTTTCCATTATTCGCCATAAATTCGTTTCCTCGTCACGGCCAAACCGTTCGAGATATCAGAAATCCCCTGGCAATTTTTCATCCTCAATGTCTTGACATCATGCTGACCGAGTTTCGTTGCGATTGGTTGAATTCTCTAGGAGGAGTATATCGAATTCCAGGGGCATACGCTTCCAAACAAACCATAATAGCCGACTTCCTGTTGGGCTGGGGTAAAAAGTAAAAGTACAAAGGATATATAAATCGATGAGATCTATATGTGTACCGAGTTTCATATTATTACATGCAAGCGTGTTTGATTTATGGACCAAGTTTTCGGACCCCGTTCCAGGGGGCGCTGTCGAGCCCCCCTGCCACGCCCGGGTACCAGCTTCAGCCCGGCCCTGATGGCCACGGGTTCTGACCAGTGTGCAAAGTTTCAAGAGTTTTCGTGCACGTTAAGAGCCCCAAAAGTGCCCGAATAGTCGATAAAATAATAATAATAATAATAATAATAATAATAATCCTAAGGAAAACAATAGGGCCTTCGCCTTTTCAAGGCTTGGGCCCTAATAATCCTAAGGAAAAACAATAGGGCCTTCGCCTTTTCAAGGCTTGGGCCCTAATAATCCTTAGGAAAACAATAGGGCCTTCGCCTTTTCAAGGCTTGGGCCCTAAATATGCAAATGAAAGTGCAAATGAGAATTTTCTACCAATCGGTTAACTGAAAAGTTCAAACGATTCATTCATGAATCAGACATCACTACTTCTTGAACAAATTGTCTCAAATGCCTCAAAGAGAGCGGATGTCAAATTTTTCAGAGAATAACAATTTGGGTTTGGTCTTTTTCACACACAAAGCTATCATACAGCTTTAGACAACAATTTAGTGCATTAGTGAGTCAAATGAACCACTTTAATGGTACTTTTCCCTCCTTTTTTGGAGCTTGAAAAATGGAAAACATGACATTCAAACATTTCTCCTTTTTCTTTATGCAGATGAAAGAAAGTCACACAGGTTTGGAGTGACATGGATGTAAATGATGACAGAACTTAAAATTTAGCATGAACTGTTCCTTTAAGAGAAGACAATAGTTAAATATACAGTTTTACTATTACTGTTAACTATACTACTATAACTATTACTATTAACTGCCTGAAGAGTAAACCGTGAAAACAGCCCTTCCGAAACCAATGACCAATAACATAACCCCTTGGAAATGTAATTAGCATTGGATTTTTGTGTTTTTAAGTGCATGTGATCATGTGTGTGTATTCTCACCCCCTCGGAAACTCTAATGCAATTAAGCAATTATCTTTACTTAAAATAAGTTTGGAGGCATACGGGGAGAAAGAACAGGCACTAGTGCTTTGGAGTCAAAACACAAACCTTCAGTCAGGATTTTTCAGTCACTCTCTCAGCCATAATTAATTTAAGCAGAGGGAAGAAGAGAGAAGAGAGGAGTCTCATTGTCCCCAACTGTATTAATTAGCCATCATCGATTGGTTCAGGGGTTTTTTGGCTGCCACAGATGCCGAAAAGGTAGGAGTGTTTATCTTATTGTGGGTCAGAAACCGAGAGCAGCTGGAAGGAAGACACACAACCACATCACCCGCCTGTTGTTTAACTTTTATTGGGAAAGTAGTGTTTTAGAGTGCTGGACAGAGGCAGAGGGGATTGAGAAGTGCAGTCAGCCAGACTCAAAGAACCGTTTGTCACCCGTGACGGGTTCACTCAGGTAAACGTGTACTTCAGGACATCGCTTAAGAGAGTTTCTCCGCAAGTGTCCACAAAGAGCGAGCCAAGGGCTTTCAGTTGTCAGGATGTCTCTAATTAATCTGTCACTGCATAAAAGTATTCTGCTTGAAGAGATTACAGTTGTGATGTAATGGAAGTAGCAACAAATCTTTTCTTTCATATTGTGATGTACATCCGAGTGAAAAAGGTTATAAAAAAAGAAAAAGATAGGGTGGGACTTTTCTTTCCATGTTTTTCTTTTTATATGGATGGAGGCAGATTTAAATGCGAGCTAGCAGTTGATTGTAAAAAGTGGGAGTGTTTAAGCATACTAAGGGTGTGTTCACACTAGGCAGGTTTGGTTCAATTAAAACACGCTTCTGCTGTTTTGACTCCTTTACACATTTTATAAGCTCTTCTCGAGTTGTCAGCTCCATGATATGTACATACAGTGAGCACATTTAGCCCGGCACACAGCATTGGTTTGGATGTTCGACAAGTTCCGTCGCAAAATATACGGGGGGAAAAGCGTTTTTTTTATATATCTTTAGGTTCTGTGTTAAAAATGACAGTGTGAAAGCTAAGCGAACCAAGACTAAATGTCTAATTTTCTTTTTTGGTTCAGACCAAACGAACAAAGAGAACCGAACTATAAGTTTGAACACCCTAAATGATTGGAAAAGTCCGACATGAGTCACCAGAGAGAAGCTGGAAGATTTCACTGGAAGATCGAGTTATGATATTTTAATTAAAAATTACTAGATAAAAAGTAAAAAATGCAACACATGGATGAATCTTTAACAATACGAACAATAAAATGCATTTACAAAATAGATACGGTCCATTTTCATTTCATGCTGACTTTAAATTGTGATAGATTTTTATGATTTTATTTAGAAAATACCTGCTAAAAATGAGTGATGCAAAAGTACAAAAAAGTGCAAAAGTAGCTACAATGATACTAGAGCTGTTAGTACAGTACTAGTTGGTTGTACAGGTGTTGCTATGGTGTTATGAGTGGAATTCATTGAAATTCAAACCTGACAAAAATAGGATTATGAATAATCTTAAAGAAACATAGATAAATAAAAAATATGAATAATATGAAATATACAGTATATGGTTCGTGAGTGCTACTACCATTCAAGCAAAAGGGACACAAATCGAATACAGAAAAACTTTTAGTTACTTTTTCAGGCCATCTTTTCATCTAAAATGTGTGTAGTAAATGAGATATACAAAATAGAAGCATTTCAATACTGGTCTCATATACAAGCACATGAAGGTACGCCTATGTGGTCTTGCTCCCATGCAGCAGTGAGACAGATCGTTCAGGCCCGTCTTTGTCTTGGCTCAGGCTCAAGCTCAGCCCAACGCAGAGGAACAATCACTTCATGGAAGTTTGGCGAACTACATTTAGTGCCAGACACTGACCTAATTGCTATTTTACCATGCACAAGCAAGGCAGGTTAGAGAGTCAGCATTCAAAAAGAGAGAGTGTGTGTGTGTGTGTGTGTGTGTGTGTGTGTGTGTGTGTGTGTGTGTGTGTGTGTGTGTGTGTGTGTGTGTGTGTGTGTGTGTGTGTGTGTGTGTGTGTGTGTGTATGAGAGAGAGAGAGAGAGAGAGAGAGAGAGAGAGAGAGAGAGAGAGAGAGAGAGAGAGAGAGAGAGAGAGAGAGAGAGAGAGAGAGAGAGAGAGAGAGAGAGAGAGAGAGAGAGAGAGAGAGAGAGAGAGAGAGAGAGAGAGAGAGAGAGAGAGAGAGATTGGAAGAAGAACAATGTCATATCCTCGTTACTGACCGCTGGCTACCAGCCAGAACTAAAGCTGTCATGGGACAAAGAACGAGAGGGTAAAAAACAGCAAGCATGAAAGAGAAAGGGAGAAAGAAAAAGAGAGGGAGGCAGCAGAATGTGTCGGGAGACTCACGGTTGCAGTGGCGTTCCAGTATGTAGGAGTCAGTAACCGCAGTGACAGACGGGTGGAGCACAGAGGTCTGACGCTAAACTGTGCGGAGGTCCGTTCGGCTACATTGCCTTATCATACACACCACACAATAGCATGCGCGTGTGTGTGTGTGTGTGTGAACGTGCATGCATGTGTGTGTATGGCCTTGCCAAGAGAGCCAAGAGAGTCTTCACACGCTATAGAGCCCAAAAGAGACAGAAATGTCATGCTAGTGATCTTTCTTTTTCCTCTCTCACCTTCATTCTCCCTTTCCCCACCTCTCTACTCTGTCAAGAACACAATGCCTCTTTCGACTCTGTCATTTCCCCATAGAGATCCTCTGCGGTATTTAGGTCATAGTGAATTTGAATGCAGCCTCGTAAAGCATATTCACTCCACAAAAACCCCACTGACTGCTCAAGAGGGCTCATATGCAGGGCTCGGTCTGTACTGGAAAACACAAGTTACATCAAGCCTATTAACTGTGAGTAAATTCAGATGGATGTGATGACAAAGGAAAGATACTTTAACAGGCAACAGCTGTCTCTTTGCTGAAGCAAAGTGGATCACTGAATGATTTATCGAAGTTTCGTGTTTTAGCAGTACGTTTTCTGAGAAGTGTACCTTCCTAAATCCTATTTCCTTTGTTTCTATAATCCATGAAAAAAATGCAGTTTTTCTCTGCTCGCTTCTCAACAACTGGTGCTTCCCCTCAGCACAAGATTGGTATAGTTGTAATTCCAACTTATGAATATTCATAGCGAATTCTCGACGGCATGAGTCTGAACAAATGAAATGTGTTTTTCAAATCAATGCTGATGTAAACTAAACCAGCTGATTAATCAAAACACCCCGTGCGGTGGCTCTTTGTCTCATCCTCTGAAAACACGAAAAGTAAACAGCAGAAATTTCAAATTTTCAAGTTTTTAATTCAATATTTTGTGTTTTGTAATGGATATATGGATGATAGTGAGAGTGCTTAATCTTGTCGGAGAATCTTGCTGGAGCAATTGACATGGAACATTTTGCTCAACTTATTATTGACTACTTCAGTGATAATGCGCCACCACCAAAACAAGATGATTGTGGACATTAAAGGTTGTATCAGCGATTTCAGGCCCAAAAAAAGGCCCAAACAAACATTCATCTGATCTTTTCTAACAATCCGCTAGCTGCCCGCCCAGCCCGATCTCACGGCAATTCGTACGAATTTTACGAGGTGGCTAATTCGTACTTATTCATACGACCTCACTCGTACGAATTCGTACCATTTTTGCTAATTCGTACATATTTTACGAGTTACCAAATTCGTATGAATTCGTACGAATGACCTACCCCTGACCCTGCCCCTAAACCTACCCATCACGTGGGTTTAGACAAATCGTACGAATTCGTACGAGTGAGGTCGTATGAATTAGTACGAATTAGCCACCTTTTAATCAGTCGTACGAATCCGCCCCATAAGAAGGCCGTCAAAAAAACGTGTCTCTGTAGGCAGCCTAGGCTCTGAGATCTACACACAAAAACAATTGGTTTCACCAACCACTCAAAACCAAAATAAATAGTGTTCCAACCAATCACCGACAGGGGGTGGGTGTTGTGAGGTTTTGCGCTCGTGCACGACTGCACGCGAAGTCGGAGCTGAAGAAGAAGCCAGCGTCTATCAACGAACCCATGTCGGTGATTGGTGATTGAATGAACTGCAAGAGGCAACAATGTACCATAATGCACAATATTGACCAAAAACAAACAAACATATATATTAACCTTTTCCCTGCCAGCGTTTTGTTTTAAGTTGCCAGCCACCGCTAGCTTTTTTGATCATTTTCACAAAACTTCCATGGCCCCCTAGAATATTTTGTTGGATGAATATCTAAACATGCAAAATATCAAAAGAAAGAACAAAATATCTGCTTTTCTTTTTATCAACATTTGATAAAAAAGCAACATTTTGAACAAAAAGCTAAGAAAATCGCATTTTTGTCTAACATGCATAAGCAATACTTCTATCGCTTGTGTCCGGGTTTTTCTGTGGGTTTTTTTTGCCTGTGTTTTGATTTGGAGATTCTGTATTATATTTTAGAAGATGTGTAATAGCGCCCCCTACCGTATGATATTACAGTGATATTACATATTTTTTTCTTGTTTTAAGCATGAACCTCACTAAATTTACAATGAAAGCTACTGTAAGCTGCTCAGAAGGCGCAGTTAGTGCTGAATAACATTAATTCCTTTATTTTTTCACATTGCAACAATAGTCATTGGCACACATTCAAGTACTATCAGTCTGTTTCAGCTTTACTTCTGTAGTGGCTGGATTCCACCTCTCTGCTGTTTGTCCACGTTGTAATCAGTCAAGACAAACACCATTTGACAAACTCCAACAAATTCAGGTACTTACTAGAACGCCACAGATGTGTGAACAGCTTATCATAGGGATTGATGGTGACTAGATATTATTCAGGAGTGAGAGAATAGAACACAAACCAGATTCAAACCTGACACCTACACGATAACCGTGGCTTAATGGTGACCGCTGGCTGCACTTGTCTTATTACAATACTTATTTTGTGTGAGGGAACTGCATGCCATATTTTTATGTATGCTACACACCCATAACAAGCTGATTTTGAATACATTTTACAGAGAAAGCGAGCAATGTGACAATACTAGAATGCTCTCATCCCATTATAATCGCTAAAGCTGTCACTGTGAGTTTACGCTGTTTCACACGACTGTAAGTTCAGGGCAAGCTCACTGACTGTCCACAAACAGATTCCCATTATAACAAACACTGTCTACACTGCACAATAAATCTCTTATTTACACTGTCTACGCTTTGTTGATTATAATGAGAGTGTTCTAGTTTTGTTGTGTCCCGTTCCCAGTGTTTGCAGTCTGCATTGCAAGCGAGCAGTGCAACATCAACCAAATTCAAAATAATTCAGAATGATGGCAATTATGTAAAAAAAGAATAAAAAAAAGTTTCTTAAGCAAACAAGCACTTTGTGTGCTGCCGCAATAGGCCTTCGATTCACCACTGCATTCATACACACAACAGACAAGTCTGTTATCGGTTACAATGCTTAAACATCGCAAAAGTCTTTACAAAATGATATTCACAGTAGTTCACCATGTAAGAAGCACCTGCTCTAAACACTATGCCACGGCTCCAACATATACATGAAGAGTGCTTAAACAGCATTAGTGACTCATGTAAAGAGAAGTACTCATCTCCCTGATAAAGTGTTTGAGAGCTATTTGTGAGCTGGTGTCCAGCACACGCAGCTGAAGAAGTTTATTACGGCCCCAGTGCTCAAGGGTTTGGAAACTCACCAAGGCCAGTAAGTCAGCAGTGTGCTCTCTTCTGTATCGAAAGGACAGATCTACTGTAAGAGCGAGTGTGTCTGTGTGTGACAGCTTGAATAGCCCTAAATCAGATGTCCTCTCTCTCCCTTTGTAACGCCCACTCACTGCTAATGGCTTTGAAACTCAGCCAAGTTTTACCCGGGTCTTTGTTAAATCACACACATAAACAGAAATTCTGATGCATATATACAGGCAGCAAAGTATATGCGTGAGTACACATGAAACAGGTGAGAATATATGAGTAGAGTAGGGGTGGGGTGGGGGGGGGGGGTCAAACAAACATTTCAAAAGTTTCATCTAGATAAACTTACAGAGAGACAGACAGTTTATGGCATGTAGTGGAAGGATAGTTTAAGACAGACAGACAGACACAGACAGATCTATGCCATGTAGCACATCTGATCATTTAAGACAGATACACAGACACACAGACAGGCAGATACATAGTTTACCGTATGTAGCAGATGGATAGTTTCAGACAGAGGTATAGAATGATAGATGGAACATCAGATAGAACGATAGACAGATAGAACGATAGACCGTTAGATAAATAGAATGATAGAACAATTGAACGAGTGACAGACAGACAGACAGACAGACAGACAGACAAGATGGATAGCTAGATAGATAGATACAGTAGATAGAACGATCGATCAATAGATAGATATAATGATCATTCGATAGATATAATGATCAATCGACAGACAGACAGATAGATAGAACGATCGATTAATAGATAGATATAATGATCATTCGACAGACAGACAGACAGATAGAACGATCGATCAATAGATAGAACGATCGATCAATAGATAGATATAATGATCATTCGATAGATATAATGATCAATCGACAGACAGACAGATAGATAGAACGATCGATTAATAGATAGATATAATGATCATTCGACAGACAGACAGATAGATAGAACGATCGATCAATAGATAGAACGATCGATCAATAGATAGATATAACGATCATTAAATAGATATAACGATCATTAAATAGATATAACGATCAATCGACAGATAGATAGATAGATAGATAGATAGATAGATAGATAGATAGATAGATAGATAGATAGATAGATAGATAGATAGATAGATAGATAGATAGATAGATAGATAGATAGATAGATAGATAGATAGATAGATAGATAGATAGAATCAAGATATAGAATGTTTATGTCATGTAGCAGATGGACGGTTTCAGACAAACAGATAGAGTGATAGATAGACAAACAGACAGATAGAATCAGCATGGAGTATTACATGGATTCAAGGTATTGCAGCAAACACTTTTCTCTGTGTTTCTCCGTGAGAGGTGAACACAGTTTTCAGATATGCACACACTCAGGTGGGTAAAGCGCTCGACAGCCATCAAACACTCAGCGGCGCGGTGCGACAGGTCGGGCCCGGATCACAGGCGGCCGAGCATGAAGGAGGAAACGGAGCTGTCACAATTCCACTGTCATTCCCGCAGCATTTTATCTCTTCTCTAACACGCACACTGTCATGCTGACCTGCCTTGTCAGCTAAACTTCCCATGATGCACCCCATCCTCCTCCTCACTCCATAATACCTTCCCGCTTGCCTTCAATATGACCTGTCAATCATCACCATAGAAACCAGGTAGTGTGTGTCACCTCTAATCAGTGAGTGTGACTAACTGATCAACAGCTCTGTTCTGTCCAGTCCAGCGCTGCGGGACGCCACAGTCGATCCAGAGCAGTCACCTTCAGAGAGACTACAAAATGACTTTTTACACTACAAATGATGGACTATTCACTAGTTTCGGAGTTGCTTTTTAACTATATTCATGAACTTTGTTCGTTCATAACAAATTAATTTAAGATACAGTTCAAGCCCCAAAAAGATTTTGAACACTTAAGTCAAACTAAAAATGAATGAATGTCAATATCAAACTAAGTGGCACAGAGTGGAAACTAGCACAGATAATAGAGATAAATCAGTGTGTGTTTTACCAGCAGGTTTGTTTGTTTCTGTGTGTGTTCTGGCTTATTTAATGCACTCCTGCGCACTGGGAGTCGCTCTGCCCCCTCTGTGCTGCTCTTGACCGCTGTGGCCTCCGGCACTGGAGCTTGTTTTCAGTGTGTTTGGCTGGGCTAGTGTTTTTCCGCCTCTCTTTTCATCCCCCTCTCCTCATCTGCATTCTTTATTTGGCTCTGATTGGCGACCGCTGACCTTTAGAGTGGAGAGGACTTCCTGTCCAAGAAACACGCCCATATCTCATCACACACGCACATTTAATATATGTATTCTGTCACTCTGTGATTTCAAGCAGCATTTCATGCCACCGCATATAATAAGAGGACCAAAACAAAGGCAAAATAAATAACCGAGCACACATACGAGGACGATGAAGCCGACTTACCGTCTGTCACAAACATTATTTTGAGGCATAGCTGAAAATGATGTCATCGTTTACTCACACTCATGGTATTTTTGCTTTAATGGCACTGGTCACTGTCTAATGTCATTACACTATATGAAAAAGGGCAGCAGGAACATTCCACCAAACATCTCCTTTTATGTTCTACAGAAGAAAGTAAGTCATGCAACACAATTTATCAAAATTATTAAGGTTTCTATTGTTGATGCTTCATTATACTGTTATATTTTTGTGCACTATTTAGTTCTAAAAATACATTTCTAAATGTTTTATCTTTAAAGGCATATTATGGGTCAAATGTAACTTAAGCTCTATCAACAGCACTTGATTACACGATTACAATAATGCATTTGCAAAGGAAGTGTAATAAGACAATCATAAACCACCAGAATTTACACATCGTTCAACAGATTTTACTTTTTTTTAAGTCACTTATGCTCACAAAGGCTGCATTTATTTAATAAAAAAATACCGTAAAACAGTAATATTGTGAAATATTTATGAAATAAATATGTATTCTAGACATCAGTCTTCAGTGTCACATGACATGATCCTTCAGAAATCATTCTAATATTCTGATTTGGTGCTTTGTAACAGTAGTGATGCGTAATATTTTATGTGGAAACTGATATTTTTTTAAGGATTCTTTGAAGAATAAATTATGAATGTCACTTTTGACCAATTTAATGCTGATTATATATAAATGTATATATAAAAAACTAGCATAATCAACAGAATCTGCACACACACATACCATTCAAACTCTCACTCTGAAATGACCCAAAAGGTCAAGGTTACTGTCCGCTGGGACTGTCCTCACCAGTGCCTGAGCAAAAGTTAATGGCAAAATAGATCTAAAGGGTGAAGTGTGCTGTCCAGTGGTTAGGAAGCACATTCAATCACACACACACACACATACATGTGACAAGGAATGTGTGAATATTTTTCTTACCATTGTTTGCAGGATATAAGCCATTTAGGATGAGTCTGTCTGCACAAGGTTTCAAGGGCAGAAGTGATCAATAAAGAATGAGAACAATACAGAAAGAGAGAGATCTACCTTGCTCTATATCTCCATTATTACATGCATTCAATAAATGTATTATTCCAATAATTAGATTGTTTAGTCTTATTTTTAAATTATCTTTATAATCTTTTATTTTTGGGGTAAATCTACTGATTATTTATGAAATATTTCACCCAAAGACTAAATAAAAAAATTGCATTTCATTTCATTTAAAATGACTTGACTGGAGATAGATCGTTTTAAATGAAATGCAATGCAGAGAAAAAATATAAAAATATATAAAATATAAAAATAAAAAACAGATTTTTTTTATTTATATATATATATATATCACAATACAGATCGATTCAAAGCAGCTTAAATAGGAAAATAACAGAATCGATGCCACGTTCAACAAATATGAGAAAAATTCAAATTCTGCTGTAAAGCAGCTAAAAAAAGGCAATATAGATCTAAAAAGGCAATATAGAGGGCAATATAGGTTTGTGTCAGTTTTATGACTATGGCGAAAATTCACCAATCTTTGCATTAATAAAAGATCTGTATTATGGGAAAAAAAAAAAAAAACAATATTGCAAGCACCCTTGTGTTCAGCCTTGAAAATTTGTTCACTATCTGACATTATGCTAAATGAATCAATAATAAAAATTATAAAAGCCCTTACTGCTTCTTTAACTATATTTTTATTTTATTATTTGTATTAATATTTAATCTTTGTAACACTGCTTGTTTACTACACTGCACTATTTCTGTTTAAATACTTTATTTACAATGATTTGCAAACAAAATTGACAATTTAATTTAAAAATGACATCCTTGTAATTGTAAAAACTGCTAAGTGATAACAGAAGACATTTCTGTCCTGTACAACAAACCCAATAAAATATAATTTGTTGACTGAAACTGGGACTCAATCTCTCCTGTACAAACCTGCAATTACCAAATATTACTTAATTCAATTTTAGTCTCTCCAAGATAACACAGTCACCTGTGGCTAGTTAGAGAATGACAGATTCAGTAAAATGCATTGTCTTTAGCCTAGGCTGTTAATTAGAAAAAAAAATGCAATTGATTGGCTAATGGGCTGCAAGTGTGATATTTTAGTTGATGTCCTACGCTAACCCTCACCGAATCCATATTTCTGCTGAAAGAAAGAGTAATATATATAGGCTTTCAGCAGAAAGGAAAATGCCTTTTTGGCACAAGACAGAGTCAAGCTGTGAGTTGTGAAGGCAGACATAAAAGAGGAATGGCAAACTCATCTCCTGTGTGAATGTACTGTCCAATCTGCAATCCTCTCCACACTTCAGCAGCCCTCGCTTTAACGGAACACCAGAAAATACATCTTTGGCCCTACACACTTTCTCTCCCTATTTCTATCTTTTTTTATAATAATATATATATAGTTTTTTTGGAGGTGGAGCTATAGCCCTCCCTTCACTAGCCATTAGTGAAAGTTTACTGTATCTTTCATTTAGATTTTTGTTTTGTTTGTTTAAATACGCTTCTCTGACTGGGGTACGTTTAATTCTGCTGAATTATCAACACAAAGAATGAATTTTCGCCCTAATCAAAAGTGACAGTAAATACATTTATAATGTTACAAAAATATATATTTCAAATACATTTTTCCTGAATCCTGAAAAAAATGTATCACGTAAATATTGCAAATGTAAATATTAGCACAACAGCACAAAGTTAAGAAATGTTTATTGAACAGCACATCAGCATATTAGAGTGATTTCTGAAGTATCATGTGACACAGAAGGCTGGAGTAATGACTAAAATGTCCCTTATTTATATCAAATTCACACACATAGCATAAATCCAACTGCATTTAAAATCTCAAACGCATTATATAAATGAAAACACCCACAACCTTAGTGCAGTAACTCACACCAACATACACATCCACTGACACACAAGAACACACTTACAATTGTAGCTTATAGAAAAGATACAATAAAAACAAATAATGAAACTTAGTGGAATAATTCCTTTTTGAATATCGCCAGAGGATTCCATAAAGGTTCATCCTGTTTTGAATATTCTGAGGTCTCCAAAATTCAATTCAAAAAGCATATATATGATTATCTCCCCTTTCCTCTCAGATGTCGGAGGCTTGTGTCAAAAAGGATGTCATGGGTTGCTATGAGAGACAGAAAGCCAGTCCAAGCCTGATTTGGACCTTCCTGAACCACTGGGACTTCAATCTGTTTTCCTCAGTGTGGATGGTAAAAATACCAGCTATCTTTGACTCTCTGGGGACAATGCTGCTATATAACAGGCAAGACATTTTTTGAAGCAAAATACTATTATTTGCATTTTGTCATTTAACAGATTTGGTTTTGATTATATGTAAAGACAATACGAATAAGAAACCTAAAAAAAAAACCAGGAATAAAGGAGTTCCTTACAGTAAAAGGGGGATTTTCCCTCCCACGCAGAGAATATTAAGCTATGACTGCATTCAGCCATCTGGATGTAAACACCATTTGACTGAATTAAATATCAAACATAAAAACATAAGATGGATTCCAATTTAAATATGGTTCTTTGATATTGTGATGGACTGTAATTCCTTCCGTTTATATTTCTGTAAATATAATGAAGAATTCCAATATGACACACGTGAAATCTGAAGTAAAAGAGAAATTAACTCGCCTATGGCAAATAAACCATACATTCAGAAATGGGATGCTGAAGCAAATCCTTTCATTTAGAGAAAGCAATGTCTTACACTTTCTGTGTTTTGTATTTATGAATCAAAAACAATTAGAAAAATAATACATACTTTACTTTATAGCCATCTCATGGGCATTAATAACTAAAAAAGTTTCAGTTTCAGGCACCTGCAAAGACAATAACCCGGCACTTCCCGATGCAATGGTCATTCCAAAAAGGAATCCAGGAACATGATGCCTCCTTAAAGTATGCAGAGATGACAATCCCAAAATGCATTAGAACAAATGCAGTGATGGAATTCATCTAAAGCCCTATTCGCACGGGATTAATATTATCTGGGGTATAGGTATAGCTGTATGATATATCATAAACAGAAGAATGTTCCTTACTGCATGCTGCTATACATGTCATTCATCTCCATCTAATCGTTCTTTTTGTTTTTGCTCTTCTGATGGTTTTCAGCTTTCTCTTTCTGCAAATTGTATAGTTGTATTGTGCATATATAGCGATATGACCCAGCACCCAAAATACTATCAAAACACTGCAACGCAGCCTCCATTCTTCGTGAAATATGGATAAAAAAGCGCACAGAAAAAAAAAATCTTGAAAAAAAATATAAACGACCCCGCCAAATCACAGAGATGCCGATTCGCACAGGATTAATATTATAACGGGACCTCGATGTTCGGTGAAATATGGTAGGTCATTTGCAGGGGAATTTTTACTTTACGAATTACAGACATGGCAGATTCGCACGGGATTAAGATCACAGACAACCTCCGCAATTATTACAAATGACTAGAGGTCACCAGGTAATACTTATCCCGTGCGAATAGGGCTTAACATGGTAAAAGGAGAGAAATCTAGATCATTAATTACCAAAAAATGTTCTATTATATATTAGATATATTTCATTCAATAACATAGGCCTACCAATAACTTATTAACAATTTAAAATTGTGTCTGTAGTGTATTTTATGAAGAGTGTCAAGCCATTAGCTTAGCAACATGCTACAATCAATCTCTATAAAATGCTGCAGAGCTTATGTACTTTGTAGGCCAACCCGTAAATTAGCATCACCGATAGTTACCTAGACAAAAAGCCAACAGGATGTTTTTTTTTTTTTTTCATTATTGCAGATAATCAGTTCTGTGGCCAATAAAAGTGTATGAATCTTACAAGTTTTGTTCAACAAGATAATTTTCACAACCAACACACACACACACAAACAGAAAAAAAAAATAAACTCAACTTTTATGAATTTTGTAACCTAAATACAATCGGCAGAGGTAAATTGATAAAGTTAGGCTGAAAACACAATGGCTGAATGACTTCAACAACAACTCTTTCAATCTTTATAAAAAATAAAAAAAAAACATGATAAGGATGCACTATGCTCTTTTTGTGGTACTGTGGATGAATCCGACTGCATTATTATGTTGCATTATTTTTAAACATCATGGCATGAGGGCCACAGGGGTTCAGACGGTTGATCTTCCGAGCAGAAGCCCAGCAGGGGTTGAAAATAAGTCGAGCGGAGGGTCAGAAAGCATGCGACTCTGGAAAAATCAGGCTGGATATTTAGGGAGTAATGCATGCGAGTGCTCCGATCAAAGTGACTGAATTAGGCCAGGTATCTGGCCGCCTGTCACTGGACTTACCCACACACACCCCCACTGGATATACACACTCAACAACCCCCTAATGACTGCCCATCTCTTTCCTGTCCTGCTCCATCACACACAGACTTTCTGAGGATTATGTACCCACGGCACACACACCTGCCGAATCTGACAATTCACATATTCTAGTCTGTTTCTCAGGACAGTGCTGGGTTTAATGTCCATGTGTGTGGGGGACAGGAAAAAAAAAGGAAAAAAGAGAGACAGAAAGACATAGAGAACAAGAAAGCCAGAATTGGCAGTCCCAAAGAAGTGTGAGAGCATTGTACCCTGGTCTGTTTCAGGACGTATGGTCCAGCAGAATTGGATTATAGTTGCTTCCGTGCTTTTAGTGTAAGTGCTGTGTTTAGGCAGGCGTATAGCAAATAAAAACCCATTTTTAATCTCTTTTGAGGGTTTAAAATTCCTATCCAGCCACATAGAAGGCACTTACTGAATTCACCTGTACACAAACCACACACAACTGTCTGGAAAAGAGAATAGCCAGCCGGAGTGAGGTTGAGGAAGACCGACAGCTGTACGTCCCCGATTCAGCTCTTAAAATCAAATGAATCGACTCATTAAGCACAAACTCAAACACACTTAAATTGGGGTCAGTGAGGATGGAAAAGTTTGGCGTAGGTTAAAAGCACATGTTCCCACAGAGGCTTCTGGGAATCAATGGAGGGTCTGATCTTTTAAGTGTTCTGGGACTGGATGCTCAAGGTTTGATGATATTGGTTTGTGTGTGTGTGTGCAAGGGAGGTATGGGATTTTGGGAATGAATGAGCGGGTGTACAGGGAAAGTGAGGAAATGACATTTTAAAAAAGGACTGCTAAATGTATCTCATGTGGGCCAACCAAATCAACTGTCACTTGTATTTAGGAAGAAGAACCCATGATGAAGGTTTTTAAAAAGGAAAAAAAATAAGGTATTTAATTTCCTTAAAGTTTGCATAAAAAAATAAAATTGACCCTACTTATAGATGTTTACTTTTTCCTATGTGATTGATTGCAGTAGACACAATTTAAAAGAAAAAAAAAACACAACAAATTAAATGTAGTTTGATATTACTTTATATGTTTTCATACAAAAATAAAAACTTTTGCAACTAAAAAGTGCAAAGTGCCAAGCTTTGGCCAGCTTTCAAATACATTTAATTCAAGTTTAAAATAAAACTTAAATAAAAAGCTTTTACATTTAGCTTTAAAGTGCTGTAGTCAGATCAAACAATTATGCTAAATGTGGTTTAAGGACTACTTCAGCTACCAGGCTGACTGTTGAAATGTGAACTCGCCTGGGCACATTGAACTTCCTAAAAATATATACTAATGTCATAGAACCCTTGCGAAATTATTTTAAATAGATTTTAAAAAGCCACCGCTACTGGTAACATCTATGGTTAGATTGATTTGTTTAGATCCAGTGAAGTCGTTCATAGGCGTAATTTGCGGGTATCTCCAGTTAGCAGAGCATTCATTCAGTTCGCTATTAAATAAGAGATCTGTTTTTTTTTTTTAAATCAAGCTGCGCGCTCGTTTTCCGCTGCTATCAGTGTCATGGATACAGTGTTCTCTGTGGCTCGCGCAGTCTTCACTCGGACACGCGCTTCAATCTATCGCTAATCTTCAATCTAATCTATCGCTGTTGTGGAGACACCGGTGCAATCACAAAATAAAATGCACACAAACGTGATGAACATATTGGGTTTTGATGAGAGAGAGAAAAAACTATACGAGTGCGGCTTAGAACCCGTAACCTCTGACACGCTTGGCAAAAGATCTACAGAACTCTGTACAGATCTACAGATCTGCGGATCGATGCATTTATTTACGGGTTGAGCAGAGAGGCTGCAGTTTGACCAGCGGGCGGCAAGAACTTGCAATGTAACTATTTATCAGACCGGCCCTCGCGGCCTCGAAACAATACCGAACCACCGGTAAAAGTCCTGACTCACCCGATTGCCACTCCGCCCGTGCACGCCATTAAAAAAAATATATGAATCGATTTTTGGAATTCTATGAATCGATTCTGAATCGGTAAAGATTGAATCGCGATTCAAATGTGAATCGATTTTTTTGCACACCCCTACAGGTAATGAAGCCTTTCTTAAGACTTGCCAAAAGATAACAAATTCATTAGGGTTGTGCCGATGGACGATATCATCCATCAGAAGTTATCAGAAACTTTTATTTTTAAAAAGTTGCCAGCATTGCGATTCTCTTTACACATATAGACTTGTTAATAGACATATTCACGTTTAAACACAATTTAAACGTGAATACGTCTATTAACGAGTCTATATGTGTACAAAGAGAGTCTATATGTGTACAAAGAGAATCACAATGCTGGCAACTTTTTTAAAATAAAAGTTTCTGGAACTTCTGGATTTGAAATACCAATAGTACGTATTATTCAATGCATTACTTCTATATAGGTTATATATTAAGTTGCTCAAGCAAGTGGTATAATATTTAACCATGTACTTATACTAAAATCGCAAACATTTTAAATTAAAACTTAAAATTGACAAAAACCGCACACTCATAACTTTTCTTTTGCATAATTTATGTCTTCATTATGTCCTTGTTGAAGTAAATTCCTTGCTTTAACCCGGTCTTAAAGTAAAAAGATGACAGAATAGTAGAAAAAATAGTAGTATTTAATTAAATGCATTTATGGTGAGATTACTACATTTTATTTAATTAAATGCATTTATGATGAAATTCATTGTCATGTCAATATGTGTTGATTTTGACCACGAACTATGCACGGTCACTTTAATTCAGCGCGTGCAGAACAGCAGAAATAGACTCGGTGCGTAAACGATCTCTGCACTGCTGTATACGCACAGCTCCTGGAACGGATCGCCGGACCGCATCCGCGTGCAGTGTGAAATACCGTGTCAGGCTACACTAATATTGATCTTGACATTGTTAGCCTCTTGTCTTTTTTACATGTCTCACATTGTATATTTAACTTAACATATTTAAAATAAGAAAACAGGCCGAATTATTAGTATTATTAGTGTCTCAGGAAATCTTGCTCATTGTGTGTGTGTGTGTGTGTGTGTGGTCCTGATAAACCCAACGCTATGGAGAAAAATGTCCACACAAAAATGGCAATATGAAAAAATGCCCTCCGAAACACTTACAAGATGGATTAAAATCCGATCACTCAAACCACAGCTGGTCTGAGATGCATTCCAGACGAAACTGGACAAGTGTAAATGCCTCTGGTTGATAAAAACCACATATGTAAATTTTATTCCTACCAAAATGTAAAAAAAATAAACTTGTGAGAGCGTATTATAGGCTACAAGACATGTTAAAGTCAGATATGACAACACTGCAAAACACATTGCAACAGATGAGTAGCTGAGTATCTCTACAATACTCAAAAGTAGTGAAACTAAATTATCTTACCAGTGCTGATGCAACTCTCTCTCCTATAATTGATTAAAAAAAATGCAGCTCATATCTGTTGCTTTTGTTGATGTGGACTCGGGAACTGAAGATCGGAATTATTTTCATTTTGCGGATACAAAATTAAATTGGTTAAGTATAAAAGGAACTGTGTGAGTGTGTGTGTGCGTGTGCGTGCGTGCGTGTGTGTGTGTGTTTAGGGGGGTGATTTACGCTGATGTATATAGAGCAAGAAAGGAACACAGAATGTTCAATTTCCTATAATGCCCCTAAAGGGACAACATTTGCCCATATTCCTCTCTGGGAACACAAAGCCCTCACAATGGGTAAATGGGTATCGATTAAACTTGGAGTTACTTTGAGGCCAGCACGCTTAATGAAACGAGAATGAAAAAAAAAAAAGATCTTGATCCCTGGTCAGTCATCGGCAGCACAAGCCAAACCACAAGCGTAGTGAGCACATTACTCCCAACCACAACACTGTTCATCTGCTCCCAAACACACCACACAGCACAAATAACCATTTGCAGAACAGTTTGAATTTTTAGCTGACTTAATTCACCACAATTGAGTATTTCAATAGCCCTGGACCTATCTGCGCCTCATTCAAAGCTAAACATATTATAATCAAGAGGAGATTAAATTAGAAACGACCTAGTTTAGAGCAATCTTATGATGATAAAGGAAAAGTAATAAATTATTTGAAAATGAGGCAACATGCCTACAAGCACATGAAACAGATGTTCAGACACAAGTAGACTGAATGAGAATGTCTTGCTAAATTATCAATAAAGCACGCCCATTGTGTGTTTAATTTTTTTTAACTTAATCTGTTTAAACATGCATTTAAAAAAAAAGTAACTCCTTGTTGTAAACAATGATGGATGGATGGGCATAATTATATAAAAAATTAAGGTAACACTTTACAATAAGGTTTCATAGTTAACCACTTTAGTTAACATGAAATAAGAATGAACATGTTAATTGCAACATTACTAACACATAATTAAAATCAAATGTTGTATTTGTTAACATGAATTAATGCACTGCGAACTAACAAACAATGAACAGCTGGATTTCTATTAACTAACATTAACAAAGATTAATAAATACTGTAACAAATGTATTGCTTATGGTTAGTTCCTGTTAGTTAATACATTGACTTATGTTAACAAATGAGACCTTACTGTAAAGTTTTACCAAAATTAATTTAATAATTAGTTTTACAAATGTAATTCCACAAAACACAAAATTGATTGATAATTTAGAAATAATTTCAGTAATATCAATAAAACATAATTAACCTTTGAGAATGAGAGGGGAAAGGGGGAAAGGAGAAAGAGGAGGGTGTCAGACTCAAACACATTAGGTATGCGGCCTCTTCTAGCACAGCTGAGACATTTTTAACTACACAACCACGTCAGGCTGAACACTCACCCCTGGGGCTAAACAAATTACGATTCATCAAGCCGCGGATCAACGTTATTTTCAACGAGATATTTCAACAGTCCACCAGAACACCAGCAGCAGCCGCCACCCTGTCTTCTCTGCTTCTGTACATGTGCAGCTACACCGTTTACATGTTACCATGTCTGGTTTCAGGTGCAAGGCGGTTTCCAATTCATAGAGACAGCCGAGCAGGGTTTCTCAAACTTTTTGGCACACAGGACCCCTTTCTTGCCCTAAACTGTTCTGGAAACTGAATTCAGCAATGTTTACATTTTTCAAGACAAACCTGCTCCTGTAAAAGCTATACAGTAACTTGTGAACACTGTTGCTTCAAGCTCAGTTTCATAAATGTGTTCTTTTACAGTCAGTTTCTTTTTGAGATGAACAACAGATACTAAGCCTACCTGAATAATTTCAAAAATATTTTATTGGTTGCTGCTTCAAATAAAATAATGTAATATTTATTCATCTCAAAACTGGTTGGTTTATTCAAACACATAAAACATGTTATTGAATAATTTTTGTACCGAGAATATACAAAAGGGAAATTTACATAGAGAGCCCAGGCAACTATACAAGCTGTTAGATCCAGCAAAAAAGAAAGAAAAGTTCGATCCTGCCAACTACGCCAAAAGATAGCCGACAGTATCTAACAAAGCGTTCTTATTGCTTTCCATGGCTTTGCTAGTCTTGTACAACCAGACATTCAGACTGACGGCAGAAGGTCTGGACAGCAGATTTTATTGGCCAAGCCAAGGACCGCCCAGAGGCCGGTCATCTGACTGACATGTAAAGCAACCAATCACAGTTCGTTTTGCTCCGCGTCATGTTTAAGAGAATACAAATGTAAAGTAGAGTTGTAAAGTCCCTACAATAACATACCGGCGTATAAAACTCTTGAACGTATTTTAAAGAGTCTATGTCGTCAACTTTACATACTTTTGAAAATCCAGCATTTAGTTGTGACAGAGATATATTACTATTGTACAGTAGAATGTACTTCTCAAAGTAGTAAAAATAAAAAACATGAATAATAATACTACTAATAATAGTAATAATAAAATGATAAAAACAATTCCTTTGTTGTGCTGATTTCTGATTGGCAAAAAATAAAAGGAATTTTGAAATTTGATTACATTTTAAAAAATTAATTAAATTGTTAATAATGTAGGTCTTTATTTAATTAGCTTGTTTGCAGTCACATGATTCTGATGACGTGCGAAATTCAGATGAGAGCAGAAAAAAAGCAAAAAAGCAGAATGGACGAGATGGAGGAAAGTCCGCGCTGTGCTGGTTTAGACACTATTACAAGAGAAAGGTGTAAACAGAAAATCACAATATATATGTTGGACGTGATGCTTATGTTATGAAGATGAGCGATTTTTCTACTGAATTAAAAAACTTGCCTGACATCGAGGCGGTAGTTGAGGCCGTGTTGAGTTCTGGGTCTGGTTTGTTTATATTGCGCTGCCTTTCTGCTAGTGAGTTTAGGGCAGTATTTTGATTTTCTGTCGTGATTGAGAAAAATATCGCCATTGTAGGTCATTCATGTTGCATCGAGAATAGCTTGTTTTCATATGACGTCATGCCACTGCGTTGCCATGGCGCGAAATGCAAATGGAGGGCAGGAAGTGATTTGCAGTATTTAGAAAGCACTATAACAAACTCAAAATGCCTATGTTTTGCGTCGTTTATGGTTACTTAAATCGATCAAACCACGAGGAGTTTTTATCGTGTACCAAAAGTTGTTGTTCATAAGGGGGGGGGGGGGAATGCAAGAAATTGACCGAAAAACTCCGCGAAAACGGCTTGCAAACCTACGTCTGCGGTCGGGAGGAGCCGAATGGGACAATGCCCGTGTGTGCAGTGATCACTTCGTCAAAGGTGAGTTAATACAACTTAAGTGGCTATGTTTGTGTAACGTGTAACGTTTCCGAACTTTGTAAAGTCAAAATATGTCTGTAAGACGAGGTAGTTGCTGATATCTACCGCCTCGATGGCAGGAAAATCTTTCAATTCAGTTTAAAAATCGCTCCTCTTCATAACGTAAGGATCACGTCCAACATATATTTGATTTTTTGTTTCTCTTGTAATAGCGTGTAAAGTAGTACAGTACGGACTTTCCTCCATCTCGTCCATTGCGCTCTTCACTCCCTGCCCTCCATCTGAATTTCGCGCGTCATCATAATCACGTGACTGAAACCCAGCTATTGCCATAGGAACTCGCATTATCATTCAGGGAGAAAACTGGAGAATGTAATACGCTTTTTCGTATAAACACTAAGGGAAGCAGGTTGTGCAGGTGACGAGAAGATGCCAAATAGCAAATCTAGTATTAATGTCACTGATTAAACCCACTGCCTATCATTCAATAAAATAATCACATTGCTAGGTGTTTTTGAAAGTTTTGTATTTTGCTTGGTTTAATAATTAACATTACATTTGCAAGTATGACTCTGATTTCGGCTTGTGAATTAGAAGAATTCAGTTATCTGTACTAATTTCAGTATAAGCAGACGCAAAATGACACTAAAGGCGACAAAACTTTTGGTAAACGATAAATATTCCTTGTGGTTTCTCGTTTTAGAAAACCATAAATGACGCAAAACATAAGCATTTTGAGTTTGTGATAGTACTTCTTATGTAGAAAATCACTTCCTTCCCTCCATCTGCACTTGTGCCACAGCAATGCAGTGACGTGACGTCATGTGCAAAGCTACTATCACCGTTTTGTTAAAAAAATTAAACAAACTATAAATCGAGAAAAATTAAAACAAACCTTTCTCTACATACGGTAGTGTGTTCATGCTTAACTGTAATGGGATATGCACTGTACAATAATTCATGAGAAGCACTTCTATGTACTTTTATAAGACCACTGCAAATAGACCGTTAACTACATAAACACACACATCATTGACGTGCGAACGTATTAGATGTGAGAGCACTACAGACCACAGGGTTACATCCATGTATGTGTGGGTGTGTGTATAACCTTGTGTTTACACTAAGTTCACGGCCAGATGATGATGCAGCAGACAAAAGCATTTTACACAGAAGTATTTCACAACACAATTGTTTCGTAGAATGCAGCATTATACAACTGACGGCCACATAAAAACCAAATCCGAGGCCAGTCTGGAAAAAAAAAATGCTCCGATAAACACACCTGAACTAAAGGGAACTGAAATAAATTAGGTACAATAGGATGTTTACACCAAAATTCAGACATTAACAACTCTTTTATAAATGTAATGCTGAATGGATTTTGAGAATTTGCATCCACTTCACCCCACTCTCTGTTTTGGCCTGGATTCGTCCACTCGCATGCAGATTGTCAGTTTATCTCTCCCTGGGTCACACACACACTGGGTCTATGGCTTAGACTCGCTACAGAAGGGGTCAATTGACCTTGTTAACTGCCTAAAAACACATTAGCGTTTTTCCAACACAGCTCTCCAGCTATCAGAAATCCCCATGTTCAGCGCAACTTCCACCTGCTGCTTTCTAAACCATTACGGACAGAAATGTACTGACCCTGAGATGAATAAATTTAGGGCATAGCTAATGTGTGCTACCGGCAGTGCGAGTGTGTGAACGGTGGATGATGTGCATGGGCTAATCAATAATCAATAGTGTGGTTAAGGCTGTGTTGCCATTGGTTCCCCTGTGCATTAAATGAGACTTATTGGCATGGCGATCTGCATTTTGCCATTAGTGATTAGCAAACAGCCGCTAGGCCCATGCATTTAAGTGGGTTTAATGTTATCTGCATTAACTACTAATGACAGCAGGGTACACCCAGATTACCAAACAGTCACCAAACAAATATACTGTCATTTGAGGCCTCCTGATAATTTTTTACAGTTTCAACCTGTTAAATGGTTATAGCTATAGTCAGAAAGAAACTATAGATAAATGAATAAAGGGCCTCTGGCATAGCCTTAAGTCATCATGTTTGTGCATATTAAAATTTCCATGGACTTTAGTCAGAGCAGACAACATTTATTTTGAGACAAATAAGAAGTTTTTTGTTGTTTTTTTACTTTTTGATGGCTGAACGGCTGGAATCAAGATAAACTAAAGTAAAACTCATTGAAATTACAATATTACAAGTCTGATTCTGAATCACTGCAGCATTTTCTGTCATGATAATCTATAAATCGCGATCCCGGGGGCGGGGTTTATGCAAATTGTAGGGTTTGTGATGTCACTAACCCGGGAGGAATATCTCCCTTTGCTTTGAACTTTGAGCATTGTAACTTTCCAGATGTTGTTTATGCTCAAACAGCAACATTATACACTAACTAAAGTTAGAAAAGTGAAATCATAATCAACCACCCCTTTAAAATAGAAAACAGCTATTTGAAATTGTAATACTATTTCACAATATTACTGTTTTACTGCATTTTTTATCAAATAAACAGTCTTGGTGAACATAAGAGACTTAAAATTGTACAAACCTTAAACTTTCGAACAGTATATATAAAGTACACAAATGCACTTTAAAGAGATGCGATTAATTAATATAATCATATTTAATATAATAACATTTAATACGTTTAATAAGTGCTCTGTAATCATGAATTTAACAATAGCATTTCAATAAAATACAGTTTTGTTTGATAAATTTCTATGTACAAACTGCCTGGACTGGACTAGCCATCTCCTCTGGTACTTTAGTATGTTTCATACTCACTGTCACGTTTTGAGTTTGTTTTCATTCATATTTGTATTTCTGTTCTAGTCTTTTGCTGTCAGTTTGTTTATTAGTTCAGTCTTCCTCAGTCCCCTGCCTGTTTTTGATTTGAGTATTGTGTTCAGGTGTGTCTTGCCTATTAACTCGTTAGTCACTGTGTATTTTATCCTGTGTTTTCCCCAGTTCTAGGTCTGTCGTCGTTACTGCGTTACCATTGCTATTTTGCTGGTTGTTCTGTTCTTGTTTTTGAAGTTCTGAGTATTTCTGTTAGTTTGAGTTTGTTTGCAATAAAGACTGCTGCACATGGATCCAGTTTCTTCTCTGCTGCAACCAGACCCCTGACACTTATCAGTAGAGACAGCGAACTTAAAATAGCTGTGACATGGGAGACTAGGGACTATTGTTTAACCATGAGCTGCTAGCACAGTGGCTACTCATCTCATATTGTCTAATGAGTTTGGCAGATAGCGGTAAGGCTAATGTCTTATGTTTCCTGATGAGGAGGGCTGCCACCACTGAGGCTAATGTTTAATGCCTCCTGATGACAGGGGCTGCTAACACTGGCTAATTTCATGCATGAAGACCCATTCGCATCTCCACCGCTCTACTGGCACACTGATGCTAATTACAGCCCAAAACTGCTTGACTCCTGCCATCATCCACAGTTACTCTGCTATATTTTAACCAACGAAACCATCAAAGTCCCACTGCATGGACTGAAAATGGAATATCTTTGTGTGTATACACATGATGCTACAACCATGACAGTGTGATGCTAAACTTGGTTCTCATATAGACGTAAGCCAAGCCTACAATCTTTATACATGTATATTATTGCCCAAAACCACTTTTAGAGTAATGGATTGACAGCGATGTCACATGGTAACTCTTCTCAGGGCTGGCCAGATGAACAAATTAAAGTAGGTTGTAATTACTGGATTTTTTTAATTATTTTTTTTATAATTCTTTAGTAGAAATTGCACAGGCAGAATTGGACACATTACATTTAAACATACATTTTTAGTCTCCAATAAGACAAAAAAAAAAACACAACAAGAATTGACTGCAGACCAAAGGAGGATTTGTCTTTATGAGGCCATAAGCATCCCCTTGAGGAAGACCCCTTTTGTGTCTTTAAGAATAGATCTCACTCTGAGCCAAAGAATTAAATGGAATTGTCTTTCTTAGTGAGACGCAGATGTTGGATCAACAGGCCCAACAGCTTTACTGATGAAATATAATGTCATCCGCAATATACATGATAGCAATAGTTCACTTAGAAATTAAAATTCTGCCATTATTTATCTTGATGTTATATATATATATATATATATATATATATATATATGAACAAACACCTGAAAACGGGCACACATAATTCCGCTTCAGACGGCAGAAATAACTATTTCAGTCTTTCTACTTCAAAATTTCAGTTTAATTAAATGTGTTACTTGCCGTTACTCTGTAATTGTTTAATTTACAAGTGAAAATTGTTTCTGCACAATTTGTTTTCAGTGTGAGTGAACAATGAACAATTTACCATTTAGCTGGGAAATATATATTTAAAATATTTACACCAAAAGCATCTGCACTTGCTCTACAGGAATGACAACAAAACATAACGGATGTTAAAAATACTCCTGAAACTGGGTTTAACACTTGCACACACATACAAGTTAAGAATTATAATAATGATAAATCAACACAAAAATACATCGCTCTCCATCAGTCTCTAAGTGTACATACGACTTTTTCTGCTTGTTAATGACTTTCCTGCCCAGGTAAATATCATCAGCACTCCAAACTGATAATTAATCCCAAGAGTGTATAGCAGTGTGTGATTCAGGACACATTAAGCGAATAAGTGGCATGTCATGCATTTGCTGTGTCTGACTCAGTTTTGGTGCCTGTAACAGTAACAGTGTGTGATTGAGAGACAGGCATGAAGAAATTGGCCTTTGCATCTAAGCGATAATAGGACACAAGCTCAGCTAATCAGACTAGTGAATCATACGACTGGTGCTGATGGACAGAAAGAGGGCAGAAAAAGAAAGGCAAAAAATAAATCTGAATCATTCAATTCAAAGGTAGGCATCTTAGAAAGAGTGTATTGGTTTGAGGAGAACCAGAGAAGAGCATTGGAAGTGTTATGGAAGGCCTAAATAAAACCCAGATTAAGCCAGAACAAGGACCTATCCTATTTATATGTGCTATCATTGCTGATGAGGCTACAATGTTAGCAGCCGTTTAATCATTGAGACAGAGAATATTAGGCATGAAAAGTCCAAAACAATTATTTGGAAAGAACCAACCAACGGAAATTAAAGCGCACCTGTTCAATCAGTTTGATTTTCCTCCACATTTGGGCTGTCATGCCAATGATGCTTCAAAAAGACTTAAAAGCCTGCCACTTTCAGATACTCTGATAAATGCATTATAACAGAGATGGTCCTCACTGCAGAACATGAAATCCACGGGGAGGAGTCGGATCTAGATCCAACTCCTCCCACCTTACATATACCTAAACCTACCCATCTCCGCCCCCTGATCCCTAAACACACCCCTAACCCCTAAACCCACCCCTAATCCTACCCATCTCCACCCCTCGGATCTTGATCCGACTCCTCCCCGTGGATCTTATGTACTGCATTGAGGTGCTACTGTTATAACAGGCAAACAGAAATGTATCCTTGATGGCACCAGATTTATTTAGTCAGTAATCTGTATTTTTTACTTGCCTGATACAAATCTAAAAGGCATGCACGTTTTTCCTAATTAGCTTCTATTTGTATGTGACAATAAGTTGCTAAATGCTTCTAAACGGCAATGTTAATTACTAGTTTTTCTGTAAAAAGTTGCTTTACATCAATTCGTTTTAAAATCATGATAATAAAACTAATACACACTTAAAATCTCTTGTCGCTGAGAGGAATGCTAACATATAGACTGATTCAAAAGGCAGCATCAACCTATGAATGGCGTACTTACAATTTGTTTATGTGCATTAAACTGACATAAAAGATAGTATTCTCACAAATTACACACCTCACCCAGCACATCACCAAATACTTCTATGCACTATCAAATACGTTGAGTCAAGAGATGTACAAAAAAGACACATTTTGTCTGTGTAAGCTCAGTCCTGAGAGATGTGTGCCAGTACAAACAGGTACAAGGTCATGTTTGAGTCTCACTATGACAGATAATATAGAACAAAAACAAGAGAGACTCTCCTCAACTTACAGTAAAGAGTAGATAGAACGAGATATATTAGGTAGAGATAAGACATAATGGTTAAACACCTGCCATCCAAAAGGAAAGAAAATCAGAAAGAAGGCCCTTTAGTACATCAAACTCTAAAAGAGTTAGTTCAATCTGTTCATCATTTAAAGTAATCCGGTCTTTTCAGAAAATTTGGTCTAAACCGCTCAATTCATATAGATTAGTTTTACGATCTCTTTATGAACTTTTTGAAGCGTCAAAGTGGTAGTTGTGTAGACTGTCAATTGAGGGACAGAAATCTAACAGATTTCATAAAAAATATCTGCATTTGTGTTCCGAAGATAAACGAAAGTCTTACGGGTTTGGAATGACATGAGGGTGAGTAAATGTGAGTGTGTGTGTGTCTATATATTTGTCACAGTCTGTCTTGTCTCCGCCTCTTCACTACACTTCCCAGCATCCCTCGTCTACACACCTGCTTGTCGTCATCATCGTCAACTGTGTTTAGTCATTGTCATCATCTGTGCCACCTGTTTCTGTTAATTAGTATCTGTATTTAGTTTCCTTCTGTTCAGTAATGGTGCGTTCTATTATTGTCAACGAACCGACTCGGCCCTCGGATATGACGCCATTTCCCCACTTTAAGCGTTCTGGTATGTTTTGCCGCATCCGAGTCGGAGAAAAACATGGACGCCACCCGGAAAGCTGTTGCTATGGTAGCACTGGCCGAGTACCAGGCACTTATCAAAACTCAGCCATTTGAACTTCTAAAATTGTCACTTTATTTCATGTTTTAGTTTATCTTTTGTTAGCAACGCTAGCCACGTTAGTAACACCCATTTGAAACAAGGCTTCATTCAATATTGCACTCACAACAAGACCGATTCCCATACCCACAGGGAGTGATACGGACGCAGTAAGGTATTGTAGTAATACGAGTGATTAAAATCTTCATTTAAACAACCAAAGCGGTCCAAAAACAATGAAAACAATTCATACTAAGTCACACAGGGCACAGCCATCTTGGATTCCGTATCAGAATTCTTGCTCGGTGTCCTCACGGTTGTCCGAAATCCGAGCGGGAAAATCCGAGGAAAGGGGGCGTGTTGGTGCGTGTTGCTAGGCAACGTCTGTCTTCCTAGTCGGAACTCCGACACGGATAAATAATAGAACGCACCATATGTCTTGGTCGGTTCTCGTTTATGTATGGTGTTTATGTCATCCTTGTACCTGAGTTTGGAATAGTTGTATTCAGTGTGAGTTATCCTGCCTCCCTGTTTGTTATAAGTATTTATACAATATATTTAACAATATATTTGTAATAATATATAACAATATATTTGTTATATATTGGAGCCGTTGGACTTTGAGTCTTCTTCAACCCACACCACACCGTGACAATATTAGGGATAACTGTATGAAAAAAAAATACTGTATGAAATGTAAAATATATATATATGAATACCATTTACATTTATTAATTTAGCAGACGCTTTCATCCAAAGCAACTTACAAATGAGAACAATAGAAGCCGTGAAACTAACAGTAGGACAACAATATGCACGGCTGCGCTTCAAGTGTTGTTGTTAAATTAGTAGTAGGCTACTGTCTGTATATTTTATAGCGGCGCGACATATTTCACAGTTTCCAAAAAAAATAAAAATGTTTCCAAACACTGGATTTCTAATTATTTGGTGGAAGATAGAGCTCCGCCATTCAGGACGCGCCTCGGTCTGTGTAGTGTTGTGATACGTCATATTCACCTAGCAGCTGCAGCAGTGGCGCTTGAGCAACAGTTCAGAAAGGAGAAATCAATCTAACAGTTACATAATAAAATATTGGTCACTTTCTAAATAGTAAAAGTATAGCACATCTACTAATACAACACATTCTCATCCCAAGGCGTCATCTAACTGACACTTTTGACCATGCGTCAACATGCCGACGCACACGGTACCCTTTAAGCGTCAATATCAGACGCTCATCCTCGGGCGTCATCTAACTGACGCTTTTGACCATGCGTCTAAATCCGACGCACATGGCACCCTTTAGCGTCAGTTAGATGACGCTTCCGTTATGGGTAGGTTTAGGTCTGGGGTAGGGTTAGGGTTAGACCACTAGGAGGCGCGTCTCATATTGACGCTTAAGCGGTACCATGTGCGTCGGCATGTTGACGCATGGTCAAAAGCGTCAGTTAGATGACGCCTTGGGATGAGAACGGGCTGACTAATAATTATATATGAATAAATAGTTTTTTACCGATGCAGATATGTTAAAAACTATATGCATCGCGATACAAATGCCAACTTGTATCCGATGCACACTTATTTAAATCAATGCATCGCATCGTTAGCTTTTATGCCGATGCACCGATGCGAATCGGTGAATCTTACCATCCCTACTATATATACAACATTTTATTCAACAAGGATGTTAAATTGATCAAAAATGACAGTAAAGACTTTTATATTATTACAAAAAATAAATGAACTAATAAATGCTGTTCTTTCAAACTTTCTACTCATCAAAGAATCCTGAAAAAGAAGTATCACAGATTCTACAAAAATATTTAGCAGCACAACAGTTTTCAACATTGGTAATAATAAGAAATTACTTGAGCCCCAAATCACCATATACTGTACATACAGTTATAATATAGCAGTTATATGTAGCAAAAGACAGACTCAGTGGATGTGGCATCAGGCCTCATGTCCAAAAAGAAAAGAAAGTGTCCAAGGGGGAAAAGTGTCCAAATAAACAGGGGATCTGGTGTCCTCGTAATGCCAGGGAATCGTGAAGGAGGGGCAGTTTTCATTCAGGATGTGGGGGCTGGGTCCGACAGCAGCGACTGGCGGACCGGCATCATAGCCCGTCGGCCCAAACGTGTGCTTCCCATCTGGACTGCGGGTCCGGCAACTCAGTCCACATGCTGGTGCGGGAATCTCTCCATGTTCCCCTTCCTGGACCAACGAGGACACCAGCATGCATGCTCTAGGAGAGACACGCTTGGCATTTAACAGTGGTGGTGATGAAGCTCCAAACGATTCAGGTTTGCCTCATCATGTGCTGCCAGTCCTGGTTGTTACCGTGCCCCTCCTCTCTCTCACACCCACTCTTGTTGGGAACCTGGTGAGGGGACGGCTATTTAAGGGGTGGCGCTGATAATAAGGGGGAGGCAGTCGTTCCGCCACAATATATGTGTGTGTATATATCATCTGTGGACTGTTCAAATTATTTGAACTGCAATTCAGTAAATTCACGTAATTCCAGTTAAAATTCTGATTCAACTTCCAGTGATGAGTGGCCAATTCATTTTCAGTTTCAACAATTTATGCTAATGAAACTCAACTCTTAAATTCTGAATTTTGGACACAGACATAGCAAGTCCATGTCTAACAAGAAGAGAAAAAACTCTCAAGCGGGCAGGCACAACCTCTCTCTCTCTTTCCCTTTGAGACTAAAGGAGCCATTTATAATACTAATTGGTTCTAATATTATGAATGCGGGAATAACATTCTTTACCTGCTCTGATTTCTCCTCCATGAAACCCGTTCAACAACACTGAACTTAATATGAAACAGAAAGAGGAAGGCCATATTTAAACAAACACACCTAATCAAACACAGCTTTTTTCTTGTGTTAACATCTGTCTCTAGTGATCCAATTATAAGTGGTCAGTCGAGACAAATTGCCGTTTACGCCTGATCTCAGTCTCTAGTGGCTACCTGTGATTGGATTTCATCAAGGTGGTGGGTCTCGGATTCCTTGAGTACACATTCTATTGTCTGGTATACATCAGAAAAACACACTGTGGTCAATGGACTACCTCTAAATTTAGTTTTGTAATGGGATCAAATTATGATTGTACGATATCTGCACTGAGGGCTGAGAAGTCTGATTGACATGAATTACAGAACTGATGCAAAGTATGAGCAAGAAGTAGTCATATAGGTTACATAAATTGTATATTAGTTATATATATATATATATATATATATACACACACACACCTACACGTACACTACTGTTTAAAAGTTTGATAATAACAAGAAATATTTCCTCATCACCAAATCAGCATATTAGAATAATTTCGTGTGACACTGAAGACTAGAGTAATTAATAAATGACATTTTAAAATATATTAAAATAAAACTGTTATTTTAATTTGTAATAATATTACTGATTTTACTGTATTTTTATCAAATACATGCAGCCTTGTTGAGCACATGAGACTTCTTTCATACACATAAATCCTACCGACCCCAAACTTATGAACAGAAGTGTATAGCCTACATACGGTACACAAAATGTTAATTTGAACCGATGTGATTACGGTATATGTTTGTAATTATTTTAATTAAGCTGAAATTAAACAACTTGTTTTAATTAAATATGTTAAGTTATGTATGTAAATATATGTAATCATTTTTAATTTATAATAAATGATTAATTACGTATTGCACACAAGTTACATATTCTATTATTAATATGATTATAGAATAGGAAACCATGCAAATGGAATGCAAAATGCAGGCATTATATGATTTTTGGGCTAGATTTAAGGATAAAAACATTTGAGTTCCCGCACAAATCTATCTTCATAGTGTGTGGTAGTTTAAGCCCCCTGTAATATATGAATTATTTGACCAGTGGGCTACTTCTGAAGGCAGAAAGTCCACGCCTCCTGTTTTGACAAATCCTGCTCAGTTTTGCCAGCTCTAAAGCCTGAGACAAATCTGCAGTTTGAAAATGTGTGCCCAAGCTTGAGTCATGAACAAACTCTCAAGGATAATTCCTAAAATTACTGTTTCTGCATTACATATGTACCCTACTTATCCTGTTTTAAGCCGAGAGGTCTTACTCACAGACCTGTTCAAACCCATCTGCCCAGAAACAGTAAAAATTAAACTTTAAAAGTTTTTCATTTTGGAGTACTTACAGTATACTACTGAATGTGCACGGTTTGTAAGAAAAGAATGCAATTATAAGAATAGTTCTCTCAAAAATTAAACATCTGTTATCTTTTACTCACCCTCATGCAACTCTAAACTGATTTTCCTTCTTCCATGAAACACAAAAGTAGTTGTTTAACAAAATGCTGATGCTGCTCTTTTCCATACAATTAATGTGAATGTGAATGGGAACGGGTACTGTTGAGATCCAACACTGATGCTATGTGCATTGCACTCAAAAATATTTAGGCCTGCATTTATAATTTATGTTTTTGAATTGCATACAAAATTTCCATCCATTTGGATCATGTAGTTTTTACATAAACAAACTAACTTATTGTGATGCATATTTGTCAGTCACACATAAATGAAACTGGTCATATTTCTATAATAGTACTAATAAAACAGAATGTGTTTTAAATAAAAAAAATTATCATCAACCAATCCTATTTGTTTCAGTCTCATACATTTTAACTAATTGTATATTGCTTGTTCCACAGTTAGCAATATTTTAACCATGTTCATACTTTTAACCGAATAAATTCAATTTTCACAATAAACAGATTTATGCTGATTCTAAACTATTTGAATAAATGCATTTTGAAAATATGATTATTTAAACAAAAAAGTAAATACAAATAGTTCATAATAATCTATGATTTTTTGTTTTTAAAATGCAGTAATATTACTTGTTTTTTACCCATTTAATTTATGTATGACTGACAAATATGCATTACATTAAGTTTATTAGTAATGTTAAAACTAAGTAATCCAAATATGGAAATTTTATATGCAATTCAACAACATCAATCTTACATTTATGCCTTTTTTTTATGTGTGAGCTATATTGCAAGACATCTGTAGACAACAAACATACAACAGGTTATGTGATGAACAGAGTGAAATGTCATTAAGAAAAATTTGCGTTTGTGTAAATGGAGCCTATATCAAACATCATTGTTTTTTGCGTGACTCAAACCTGGCTTCATGTTGTGAACACAGCTTTCATTTGGCTTCAGAAGACTTCAAGCATAAGGCTACTTTTATGGTACATATTTTTTAGTTCAGATGTTTTAAAGGGTCATGAAACCCCAAAACACATTTTTTGAGATGTGAACAGACATGCGGTGCACGCGTGACAGCGGTTTCTGCGCGGAGGCGCCACGATGAGTTCAACAACGCTCGTAACGCGGATAATAGTTCATATACGGACTAGAGCAAGTGCGTTTCTAGAGGCTAGAGCAAGTGCGTAGAGCAAGTTTTTATGGACATATTTCATATATTCTAGTTCTCTTGTACATGTCTTCTTCAAATTAAATATACAGGTGAAACTCGAAAAGTTCATTTATTTCAGTAATTCAATGTAAAAGGTGAAACTAATATATTATATAGACTCATTACATGCAAAGTGAGATATTTCAAGCCTTTATTTATTATAATTTTGATGATTATGGCTTACACCTATGAAAACCTTTTCACAATATTCTAATTTTGAATTTGGGGTTTTCATAAGCTGGTTTTCCCAGAAGGTCTCCCATCCAGGTACTAACCAGGCTCAGCCCTGGAAACCAGTCTTGGGCTACAGGGTGATATGGCTGCTGGCCCCTCAATAGCGAAGCTATTTTATTACTAAAATTCACGGGCAGTGTTGATAACAAGTTTCTGTGCACCTGAATGTTTCTGTGTGTGTGCAGCGCGATCTCCACTCTCTGTTTGCAAGTGACGTATGCGTGTGTGCGCTTCAATGAAACAGTGCATTCATTAATATAGAACGGTGATTCAACTGACTTGGACTACCTGTGCATTAAACGTTTTTATTGAGAATCAAGTATTCAGACAGATCATGGTATAAGCTCAATTAATTAATCTTTACCATCTATAAATTAGCCAATCCAAGTGTGAGACAAAAGGATCTGGGGCAGTTTACTTTCTGTAATCTATTAACAGTTTTCCTCAGGGTACTCACATCTGAAATCAGTCACGTATGAAAGTCTCAGGGGCAGGGAAGAAATTAGCTGCTGTTTACTTACGTTCATCCAAGAAGAGACACTTAAGGGGAAAATTAGCATTGTGAGGTAATGTGTTTCAGAAGTTTGCAGCTAAAATGTTCTGCGTATATGTGTCTGTGTGCGTTAGGAAGTGATGTGGTGCTAGACGGTGGCCCAAAAATATTTCTTTCTCTGTCCTTAATAAAGAGTGTGATTAAAAAAGACACACCTGTGTTCAGATTTAGCCCCTGAGCAAACACACACATACACACAAATAAGACACACGGGCCCCTCAGCTGCTTCAATTCTGAAGACGCATCTGCGGCCACACACCTACAGGGATTTTCACACTCCTGCACATCCATGGCCTAAGAATAAAACAGCATGTAACCCCCCAGGACACAAATACTAATTATATTCCCACAGTATCCCACAAATTCCGTGCACTATTAAGGAAACAGGCTGCGTGATCCTTCAGAGGTCATTTTGAAATGCTGATTTGGTTCTCAAGTCGCATTTATTATAATTACAAATTTTGAAAAGTTTTGTACTGCTTAATAAAGGAAACCTTGATACTTTTTTCAGGATTCAGTGTTTCCCCTACCATTGTCCGTTGTATTAATGTGACAGTTGTATTAATTATACAGTAGAATTTAGATATGTCTCAATAATAGTACTAACACAAATAAATTATCATCAAAACTTTATTATTTAAGGAATAATCTAAATGTTTCTTCCATGTTTTAATTTGAACAGTAAAGCTCGTTGTGCAGCATGTTGTTTGAAAAAAAGTTTGTTTAATTTCATATTTAAAAGAGATTAAATTAAGGTTTTATATCTTAATTTGATTACCAGAAAAAAACACAACGAATTTGTGTAAAACAAAAAAAAGTCATAGACATATCTATTTTTAAATGTTGTATAAGTTTAATAATTGTATGAGTTTCATGATTTCAATTAATTAGACATGCTTTTTGATTACTAAATTTTTTATTCAACCATTAAAACCATTAAAAGTCCAAAAAACAGGCTGCAGGGGGAACATCTTGAGGCCTGCATGAGGGTGGATCCCCAGATGGAGACTATGTTGTAAATAGTTGTGTGATGTGTAAATAAATGTTGTTTATATTTATTTACCAAATGATAAAAAAGATAAAAAAGAAAGTTCAAAAGAACAACTAACTATGTTATGTCATAATATATACTGTAGTATAAATTAAACAATATATAGTATGAAAACCTGGATGCAGCCTTATTCTTTAAACACTATTATACAGTATGTGTGTGTCTGAATGAGCTCTGGGCCTTTAAATGCATAATACAACTGTAAGTGTAAGATTGAATGTGTAAGATTATTTATTCTTTCTTTGTGTCTGTATGCCTCACTGTGCACTGTTCTCTGTGGAGCTATTTTTGTAGTAAAATATTAAATGGTACACAGCTCATACGCACACACAGACACACACTTACGTTGTAAGTCAGTGTTAGATCTCCCAGGGCCTTTACTAATATTTTATCTCTCTCCTACACGTGCACACAAACACAAATCTACCAGGACAATTGGTGATTTAACCCTGGAGAGCTGTAAAAAGAGCAATTCAAAGAGCAATTTATGGCCAGAGTATCCCACTCTATGAATGGACTTTATAAACCCACAGCAGATTTGCCCTTGATTTAGAATGATTCACAGAGTTGTAGTCAAATGATCTGAATGAAAAAAAAAAAAAAAACTTTTTAAACTTTATTCCACAGTGTGGTTCCAGACACTAAGCCCTTTTACAATTCTAAAGCCTGTGGACATATACAAATACACATGCACATTCACCTCTCAAAAGTGCTCTTTTCAGATCATCCATTTTATGTACAATTAACCATTTGTGATATTGGGCTAATGATTTAATGCTTAGTGCATCTCAGCTTAGAAAGAAAAAATATGTTTTACTGTAGGGCTCGATTGGTTTTATTTACCATTTTTAAATGTTTTAGAAATATTTAAACAAATGATTTTAGTAAAAAAATACAAATAAATTAAAAAAAAGAGTATAGATAAGATATACAGTTTTTGTTATATGGCCGAGACCTATTTAAACCTCATACAAGGCTGAAAAGTGAAAGGGGAAGTGTATACTTTGTGTCTGTTCTGTTGTTTTCCGCAGAAATTACACACATCATGTTGTTCAGCAAACTCTGATTCAACAACTGGTATGTTTCACTACATAAAGTTGGCACATGCTATTTTTTATGTTAAAATGTTTTACTAAAACATATATGTAGATACATTTAAATAAAATATATTATTAAAGGGGAAATAGAATTAAAAAAGCATAATACATAGATAAGATATACTTTTTTTTTTGTTATATTACCCAGCCCCGTTTATACTTGTTACAAGACTGAAAAGTTAACGGTGAAGTGTGTAATTTTTGTCAGATGTTTTTTTTCTGCAGAAATTACACACATCATGTTGTTCAGCAAGCGTTCAAACCAAGCAAAAGAGTGTAAATATTGCCTCTCGCAATACGAGTGGCTTTAGCCTTGTGTCTAAAAGCATTCGGTTAGTGTGCATTGAGATGTAGCCGTAAACTTTGCGGGGTGAGGGGTTACCCATTCTACAGCAGTATGCTTCAGTGGACCACTCTGGTATACAACCCATTATCTCTCGCTCTCTCTCTCTCTCTCTCTCTCTCTCTCTCTCTCTCTCTCTCTCTCTCTCTCTCTCTCAAAGACACTCACACACATAGATGGAGACAGGAATCAGTAGCCACTCACGTGTCCTGTTGCCTCTGTCCTATTAACCCCATTCCTCTCCCTCCCTATCTGACTGTTGCCTTCAGCGTATAAAGACACTGAGTTTTTGTAAACATGATGCATTAGTCATGTAGTATGTAGCCTAGACTGACCACCCCACTGCCCTACAGTTTACCACTTGTATTATTAACCAAGCAAGAAAGCAAGACGGACAGAAAGAAAGAAAGAAAGCAAGAAAGCAAGAAAGCAAGAAAGAAAGAAAGAAAGAAAGAAAGAAAGAAAGAAAGAAAGAAAGAAAGAAAGAAAGAAAGAAAGAAAGAAAGAAAGAAAGAAAGAAAGAAAGAAAGAAAACTGTGGTGCTGAAATAGGGTGCAGGGGCCTTTTAACCCTCTGGGATCTGAGTTGTTTTCTGGGCCCTAGATGTGTTCTGACATTTGTACTTATTTCTGTTACTTATAACATTTTCATGGCTAAAGTCTGATTACACTGTATTCAGCACAAACTCTGCTACAAAAATATGTAAGCAGCATGTACGTAAAAGTTTTTAGTTTTGAGAAAATGACGTCTATGCATGGTTTGTGAAAAAACTAAAAGAATTTGTCACTGAAATAAGGCCATATAACCCATATTGATTATTTGTTCACAAGACTTTTGAAAATTGCATCACGTAGCTTGGAATTTTTGCTTCAAAAATGTGTGAAAATCATCATGCCCACACATTCAAATAAAACAATGTATTGATTTAAAATTTGTAAGACATGTGTTGTGTAAGAAAGCTTTACGCGAGGAGGGCTTTACGACAGTCACACACATTTGTGCCATTCCTAAAACAGTTACCATTTAAAATTTACCTTTCATCTCCAAAGGAGTTTGCTGTTTTATTTTTACCATGTTCGTGTACGGAGTCTCACGTGAATGTTTAAGTCAGCAGGACTCATTGAAAAAATTCCCCCAAAAAAGTTTTCTGTAAAGAAAAAAATATTATTATTGTTATTAACTATAAATCATAAAAAAGGAGCACGTCAGTACACTACACTAGAGAAAGATATGGATTATCATACGTTACTTGTAAATGTTGGTATGAAATGAGATTGGAGTAAAAACATATCCTTTTTTTTATATATATATTTTTTAAACATATCCTAATGTTTGCCGCGGTTTACTTTTCAAATGCACAGCGCGAGTGACCCAAACTCACAGCGCTCGCATAGACCATTTACTGAAGCGATCGAGTCGCTCCTCGAAACATTATTGTTACCACATTATAATAAACATCTATGTTTGAGCAGATATCCACGAACACAGTATTTCATAGTAAACACCGGTCTATACATTATAATATTCATCATGTTAGTGTAAACACTCATACTAGCCTACTTTTATACCATGCTATGTTTTATATTATGCCTGGTTCAGATTACACGATTTTAGCCCGATTTTGGCACGATCCGTTTGACGTAGGGTGTCGTGGGGATTCGCAAACGACAACGGGCGTCGGGACGCAAGATTCGATCGTATCATCTCGTATAGTGTGTCATAGTGGGCGACAACCTACGTCGCGTCTGCGATGCTTCACGACATCACGATAAAAAAAACTAGCATGTTTAATTTTTTTACGGTCGTCCACGACGGGTTCCGTCACATGTATGAGGTTGACCAATAGGAGCACAGAAGCTTTTCCGTACACAACTTTCAAAAATGGCAAAACGAAAGAGAGACGATTGTGCTACTAGGTGGAGTTATGACATGGAGGAAAGGTTCGTGGAGCTGTGGCAACAGTAACAGAAAACAATATTTTACCTCAAGTTCTCTTTGGAGGATTGACAGCCCATACTGTCCTCTTCGAGCAATCCAGGAACGTGTCCATTGTCGGGTTTTCTTTCTTTTTTAAAGTTTTTCTGAACACAGGACAGCCAACACTCACCGCTTCATCCATTGTTTGTTTATGTTCGTTTCCGGAAGTCACTCGCTACTAGTTTCGCCTTCTCGATGACATCAAGCGCGTCGTTAAAGACGGCACGCGATGACTGGTCAGGAAGCAACGTGTAGTCTGACATGTTTCTTGTCCACGACACGACAAGATTTTAGGAGTCAAAATCGCGTAATCTGACACAGTGACTATCGTAACAGACAAAAAAAATCGTGTAATCTGAACCAGGCATTAAAGAGCATAAAGACATTCTCGTGTCATACATGTATATTTATTTAGCATTTAAAGGTTGCCTACCTGTCTATAGTTCATATTTCAACATGTTTCCGTCGATTACATACATTTTAGTCAGTTTAACTACAATGTGAAGTTTATGCAACAATAACACTAACTAATATGATTCAGAATACATTTCTTACCTTAAAATCTTTCTTATCTTCAAATCGCGTTCTTCTTCTTCTGAGGTAATTCAATGTAAGCTCACAGTGTGTCTTCCAAACTCAAGGAAAAGCAGAGGACTAATGAAGTTTGGTGCTTTGTTTTTGAGGTAATGAGGGCGTTTACAGGTTTGCGTTCCTTCACGTGGACGATTTGCTTGTAAATCTCTTTTGCGCGCGTGGGCGTGGTCACATTAGAATTAATGAGCACGCACTTGAGAAACTGGAACTCTTGATGGTTTCATACAAATTACTTAAACAGAGAATACTTGTTTTCATTTTGAATTAGATAATTCAAATGTATACACTTAAATGTTTATAAAGATATATTGCTGATGCCTGTGCGACTAGTATTCGCTGAGTTTTGTTTAAGTTTAGAGACGTGCTCCAGAAAAAAAGTTCACGGAGAGGCAAAAAGCACACCCTGTTTATTTTCTTTATTTTACAAAAGCACAATGTTTTGTTTTGATTGTAAGTGGACACATACAAAAGTAAACATCTTACAGATTCTTTTTTCATATTAATTTTTTCTGTATGACCATAAATGACGGAGAAATTTAAGTCTATTGTGCTACTATGTGAAAAAAATCCAGTAAAATGCGCTAGGTTTCTACACCTAGAAAAGCATGTAAGTTATTAAAATTTAAAAAAAAATCCATGGCCATAGTTATAATGTGTATACGTATTTCTAGCCAAGCTCCGAAAGAAATTTAGAGTAAATATGTTTTTAAAATCCTTATCCTTATCCAGTATATCACAAACAATTATTGAATATGAGGTTATCGAATATTGTTTAATCTTTTGACAGCCCTGATTCAAAGTCTTCTGAACTATAAAATATTACTATGGTGCTTTTGTTGTTGTTGTTGTACATGGAGCTCAATAGTGTCCGCCATTCACATTCTTTGAAAAGAGTGCCTCAGAGATTCTAAACTTCTTTAGCTGTGTTCAGTGGAAGACAGAAAATCACTTTGGAATGACATGAGCGTGAGTGAACTACTCCTTTAAGTGAGTGAGATAGTATTTGTGTTTTCATTATCACATTTAATCACATTATCACATTAAGGCCAAAACCCAGCATGTGTGTGTGACTTCTGTGCTCTACATACCCTCTATCTCTGCTCTCAATGACCCATAGACTTCTCTAATTTTATTTCCCCATATTTTCATTAGTTGTGGCTGTGCAACCGGGGGAAATACATTCTGCCTGCGTGTGTGTGTGGCAGTAAATCAATACAGTGAGCGTTAGTCTTCTCTCCTCCTTTCTGTAGACTGTCATCCCTCAACTCCCTTTCTCTCTCTCTCTCTACTCTCTCTCTCTCTCTCTCTCTCTAGGTTCTAACAGTTAGACTGATAACGCCTGACCTGAAGGTCACCTGCCGCAAACATCCAAAGGTATTACAGCATTCTGAAGAGATGCAGTCAACAATACAAGCTGGGGAGAGTGTGTTGTGATGGGTGACACAGATGATATAATAGCTTAACTATCTCACTATTGTAGACTTGTGATGTTTAAAACACCATTCTGAAAAGAAGAGGGACAGATGTGGACCATTTCCACAAAGTGTAGAAATGTATTCCTGCAAAGGCAAAGCTGAATTTTCAGCAGTCTTCCGTGTCACATGATCCTTTCGAAATCTTTCCAATACGCTAATTTGGTGCACAATTATTATTGGTGCTTAATTATTAATAATGGTTCCTATTATTATCGATGTAGAAAACAGTTTTTGCTGTTTAATATTATTGTGAAAACTGTAATCTTTTTTCCGGATTCTTTGAAGAACAGTCATTTCAAAAGCATTTATTTAAATCAGAAATCTTTTGTAATATTATAAATGTCTTGCAATCTTTTTTTATCTTTCTTATTTCAATTTTGAATTGTAGTGTATCAAGGTTTCCACTAAAATATTAAGCAGCAACTACAGTGACTACAGTGAACTAAATATCAATTCAACAGATTTTGTGAAAATTATGACATCATATGATTTTAATTGTAGGATACAGTCAATACCTCTGAGATGCATCAGATTCAATGCCCCTTCTTGAAGGGGATACAGACATTTGACATGTTTAAAACTAGCTAATTTTTATATAACATAAAAAACAGCATATATTATCTAGTTCTCACAACAACAACACATGGGGGGAAAAGTAATGTGCCACAGAACAGTGAGATAAAAAAGGAAGGCGTGTCACCCCTGTTTATTTAATGGCAAAAACACAACTTTCTCTTCTTCTCTCACTGGTTTTTGCCACGGCAGAACGTGTGATCAGAATACACTAATAAAACCAACTATTTTTTCTCTGATTATTCATCTTCTCTCCCTCCATCTCTCCTGTCAGCGTGTGACTCACAGCAACAACTGAATCAGAGAAGCATTTAAGTGCAGGAACCAATTTTCCCCACCGTATAAAAACCACATGAGTACGAGAGCCGAGCAATTACCGGCGACGATGACAGCTTTAGGGTGGCGCTCGGGTCGTAAATTTCTCCCTCCGCATGCCATTGGGAGATTTCTACATGCTTTGGATATCAGGACGGACTCCCATAAATCGCAGAAACGTCTATTAGAATTCCCATTCCGGCGTTCCTTTCTCCTAACCCATCTCCTCACGCTGCCTGGGGAGCTAACCTAGAGCGGTGCTAACGGCGGCGCCGTCATGAGGGGGACTGCTACGGGAAGACGAGGGGGACTGCGAGGAGCTAATTTGCACAGGAGGAGGACAGCGGGGCTGAGGAGGCTGCCAAGGAATCGCTGAATGGTCGAGAAAGCAGAGGAGATGTTGGAGACACGGCGAATGCGCCAGAAAATCCACGGAGGAGGACTCGCGAGGCCTAATCAATCAAAGAGTGTGTGCGGTGATTAAAAAGCACTCAGGTGGAATTTGTTACAGTGAAGAGTTTTCTCTCCTCAAAGGAAGAAAAAGAGCCAGTGAGTGGCAGAAACTGAAATACTATAGGAGCCCAGATTACAAAGCCTTGGAGCTAATCATTTCTTCTACAACAGTCCCCAACACTACAACATCATTGTACAAACGGGGGAGAAAAATAGTGAAAAATAGTTAACTAAATAGTGTGAAATTTCAAGTGATGCACCATATATTCTGTGACAGAGCATAAAATATTTTTGATTTTACATTGATGTTTTCATGAAAATTAAGCATTTTTTCCCACGGCATTGATTCTCATGACTGTATTTCAGTATTTTGTACTTTAATATAGTTATACAATTATTATTACTATTTCCATTTATCAAATTTTACTTTAAGCATGCTATCACTTTCAATTGAATGATGTTTGACTGAAAAAAAATGTGCACCGTACAGTAATGAGAATGAAATCTTCACAATATGGTAATGAGAACTGAGGTGAAATGTGCTTAATTATGAAAATTATGCCACAGACTAAAAACAGACTACTTTTTTAAACAAAATATAATTCCTTGTTTCTATATTTTTAACTTTTGGGTGAGATGTAATCAGGTGTTTTGTGAGATTTATCCAAAATGCCTGAAATAGTAAACATAAAATCATATAGTAATAAAATAATTATTTACTATTTATCCACATGAACTTGATTTGAAAGCAGGGAATGACATCATAACAGTGCTTACTTCTCATTGGAGGAGCTGGCCTTCCGCTGGCAGAACATGGACAGGGAGGAGGACCCAGGCACTACTTCTTGCTTGATTTCCCACGCTGCCAGATTACTGGGCTTCACCACCATGAAATTAATGCCTTCCCCATACTGGACTCTAAGGAAATCAAGAACACAGGATTTGAGCCTAAACAACACACCTATATACTTATTCTCTTGACATAACTTTATACAAATTATGCTCAAACACACATTTTCGTTTTTAATTTAGAAAATGTAGCCCCTTAATGATAACATATTGCTTTTTTATTACCCGTTTAATAAATAATCAACTACCACCAGGTATAAAATCCCTAGCAGATGAGTTACATTAATATTTAGTGTTAATTCTACATCCAAATTTAGAAAAGCAACCCCATGGGGGTGTAGATCATACTTTTTTTCTTAATGTTGTCTCAAACAACACATTAGTAAGCTAACACATATTAAACACCTCTGTTTAGGTGTGCACTTATGTACTTTGGAAAGTATACAGTAAAGTATATAATAATATGTGTACGAGTATGTGTGCATTTTTTATTGATAAACCTCTGTCCTCTGTGCCTGTCTGCTGACTCATCTATTCCTCACCTTAGCAAGATTCTGCAGACTTTATTAACACACACACACACACTGCATCTGCCTTTCAATGGCCTTGGAAACAGCAGAGGTGAGATTCCCATAACTTAAACTTTCCTCTGTGGCTCTCACACTTTATTCTCTAGGTTTGGCATTACTATTTTTTCAGAGTCTGTTGTCAGTAGTTACGTTTACATGGACACCGTTTGTTTCAATCGTTTTATACGATTTATGAATCAGAATGCAGTGTTTACATGAACACTAAATATAGTGATCGGCTTGATGTGCGCATTTATGTCACGCTTCAAATTGGAATTTTTTTTTTTTTTACATGCGCGCACTGAGTTTCCCTTGGTTTGAGCACACTATTCTCTAAAATTACTTCTTTTCTTAAATAGGAGACGACAAGCACATGAAGTGACGTGCTGCTTATAGCCTATTTATCAAGCCGTAAAAACACCCATTCCCGGACCGTCTGTGGATGAGTGTCTGAAACAAGGACTGGTGGGACGTTGTCCTGCTCCACTTCACAGATGATGAGTGGAAGGAAATTTTTAGAATGACGCGACAGTCATTTATGACACTTCATTCATTCACTTCATTTGTCATTATGCCATTTCTACGTCATTGCACATGCGCAGTCCTTTCCAGTTTCGGTTTTTAATCTGATCAAGTGTTTACATGTCCTCTTGATCGGATAAGAAAAGGTTTAACCCACCCCTTAAAATCCCCAAAAAATCTTAAAAATCTCGGATTTGGCCAATTTATTCCGATTGACAAGGTTACGTGACTTTTTTATTACGACTGTGCTAGTCCGATTACAATCGGATTGGGTCCATGTAAACGCAGCTAGTGTTTTAACTGAGGACTGTATGCATGTTCAAATCGAAATGCAAACCACAGAGAAAAATTTATAACGACTGCTAAAAAGATCCGTTCTCTTTTCTGAGTTTGGTCTCACAGACTATATAAAACGTTAAAACCTATATAGAGTTGCAAATAAACTTGAAATTGCAAATATTTCAAGTATATATATATTGCAAATATTTTATATATATATATATATATATATATATATATTAATAAATGTGTGGTTTTGAGACTTAGTTTGGCACTATTGTAATTGGTGGAGCAAAAGTAATCAAAATAATGTTTAAAATGTAAGTTACATCAGATTATACCTGAAAAACAAGAATATTAAAAGTATTGCTGTCTTTTTTACACCGACACGTTCTCATTTCCTGAAGCAGATTTATGTTAGCCACCTAGCCACCTCATATTTGTGAACAGAAAGCAGGTGATGTAAATAGGTTACTGTGGTAAAAGAACACAACCTTAAATGCTCAGAGACAGAGATTCATAAAAAAAAAACTAAACATACGACTCTGCTCTGTTCTCTGCATATTTACACCACTGTAGCCATGAATTAAAGAAGGAATAAAAACAATAAAGTGTCTTTCTTCTTTAATAAAAAAAACACCCCCTTGAAAGAAAAAAAAATGCACAGCTACAAAACTGTCTAAAAGAGGCTTTAAATGTCATGACTAACAGGATCCATCCAGACCAAAAAATAAATAGTGCTAATAATAGTGCTACTTTTGTTATTATTCCTCAGACACAAAAGACAGAGGATTGTTCGTCATTTTTACTGGCACACCCACAATACACATAAATCACACTAAAATATATTATATATATAATAAAATATATATTAAGTCCAAGGGCCTGTTTCACAAAAAAACTTCTAAAGTTAAGACATTTCTTAAGGTGGCCTCACCTAAATGTGGAACATTATAAGTCAATGAATCATTAACTCAACAGATCATCAAATTTGATTTATGTAACTGATTCATAATATCAACCATAATACTGTAAATTTTGCCCTGTAAAAACATATCATGTTGCCTCCTATTTTTCTTAAAAATTAAAGGTAGGCTAGGCAAGGTAGGTAGGGTTTTGTTAGACTGGTTGAAACTCTCTTCACATCCTGATAGCAATCAATAATAGAAATAGAAGTTATCTAAATATTACAAAAAATCTACATATATCTTCTGTGGAAGTCTCAGGACCCAAAAAATGTCATCCAATCATTGCATTTGATTCGAATGCAGTGATAGGATTTCTTACCTGCCTGTCAACTTATGTATTTGCATACTTTTGCGCACCCTGCTCACGCATCACATGTCATCAGCGCGTTCCATAAGGCTATGCAGAGTTGTAGACACACAGTCACAGAGCGCCGCAAACAAACAGCAGCCGCCGCCTTACAGTTCCTCCTGAACCAAAACAACGAGCTTCTGCTGCATTCACAGCATAGCATAACCGTAACTACGAGATGACAACCCGTGATGGTCTACTCAGAGCTGTTCACGTCCTCAGACTCTGATTTATACGTTTCAATGGCAACACTATCAATGTCAAGATAAATCTGCAGCAGTCAGGCGGTACAAGTAAGAGCTCTGTAAGTTGTTCATGTTCATTATTATTATAACATTATGAGCTTTGAGACATGAGGCAATTTAACGCCATCTCTCATGATGCTTTGCAGACTTTGCTATGCATGTCATGTTTTTTGGAGGTGTGGCTTTGGAGACACTCTGAAGGGAGCGTGGAACTATTGCTATTGGAACTATTGTCCGAAATAGCCAAAATTTGCTATCTGCTAATTTGCTATTTGCTATCTAGCCAAAATTTCTACCCTACATTTAAGAAAACTGATTTGGAACCAACGTTACAAATTCTGAAAACCTGAAATCAGAGTCAATTACAAACATTCCATAAACAAACAACTACTCAAAAGAAGCATAGTGTTTCTGTTTTTAAACCTCCAGGTTTGCAGTTTTAGGAACTTTTGAGAACAGTCACATATGGGTAAAATAGCCTGCTTTCATAGTCACAACACAGCTGCTACTCATCTCTTATGTAACTTCTTAGCTATTGTGTAACAACTCATTTTTTTCCAGCATGTATGAACATGCATTAGCATATATATTTATGTAATAATGAATAAAATCAGATTCTAAATGTTTAAATCATTGTGATAGGGGAAATCAGTGTTCAAACTCTAAAAATGGGTGAATCATCCACCATCGTGTCCTTGAACAGGGCATCAGGATGCTCCGGGGGTGTCTTCCAAATGAATAAATGTTAATGTAATACTGTTTATCCCAGGCCAGTGATCACATGGTCTGTAATATAAAAGTCACATGGAATGTTCAGCCAGAGTCCTATTATCATTATAATCACGGGTGTAGTAAAGCTGCATTATTAAAGAACAGATATCGACCATCATTTACCAGAAAACACACATGCGCATAAATATGGTGATGCTGCCAACTGATATTTCAGTTCTCAAGACCACAATGGAAAAGCACTCTGGTAGTGAGCATAACAACGGGAAAGGTCATGTATTTGTGTGTGTGTGTGCGTCTGTGTGTAAGAGTGGACACCGCACAGGAAGCATTCAGGTCTGCAGGCCAATCCAATTGGCATTTAATTAACTGGGGACTCAGATCAGGGAGTTTACCCTTCTAAATCAATCCCCTATCCCGAGACTAAACGCTCGCACACGTACAAACACACATGGTGGATTACACAGGTGGATTAGCAGGGTTTGTCTGGCAACGTGTCGGTTGGAGATGAGTTTGCAGTTCGGGGCGTAAAGGGCGACACAACCTTTGCACCAAAACAAACAGCCGTGTCGTTGTATGTGTGCGTGAGATAGAGAATAGTGTGTATCAGCTTGGCATCATTCTCCATTTAGACAGCGAATGTAACACAAACACAGAAATCAAAATCACACATACTGAGCATCTGAGTTTGCTTCCATGAACTGGTGGCTGCATAATATCTGTTGGTGTTGATAAGTTTGGCATTTAGCAGTTGGCGTGGCTACATTTGCACTTTCCGTTGCTCTGTTCCAGACCCTAGTCAGCTGCTTAGAGAGGTGGCCATTTTGGGGATCACAAGTGCTTGCCAGACTTTTCCAAAAAAGGCAACCTTCTTATTATGATGCCTTCGAAGGCAAAAATCTAAGGGAGCATTGTATCCTTCACAGAAAAGCCAATCCCGCAATTACAATAAGCTTGGTGAAAACATCTACTACAAAGCTAGATAAATCTGACTTTCATTTCATTCAATACAAATGTGTCATTTAAAATGTATTGTTTTACCCAAAATTTGTTTGGTATGCATTTTGATGCTTATTAGAGAACCATTAGCTTAGCAAAATGCTAACATCAAACAACTGAAATCAATTAGGAGCACCAATGTGGAGTGTTATTTGTGTGCTGTGCTGAGTAGAGCTGCATGATATATATTGAAATAAAATCAGTATGACGATTTGGCTTAGTCGGTGGCTAAGTCGGGCGGCAGTGGCTCAGTGGTTCATGTAGGTTGTCTACAACCTGGAAGGTTGGTGGTTCAATCCCCGGTTCCACCTGACCAAGTGTCGAGGAGTCCATGAGCAAGACACCTAACCCCAGCTGCTCCCGACGAGCTGGATGGTGCCTTGCATGGCTGACACCGCCGTTGGTGTATAAATGGGTGAATGTGAGGCAATATGTAAAGCGCTTTGGTGGCCATTGGGTCTGAGAAAGCGCTATATAAATGCAGTCCATTTACCATTTTAGTCTGTTTATCAGATAGCAAAAACTGTGAATAATTACATTTTATGTGCTGGGAGTTTGTGAGTGAAGCACAGCACTGTGTCCAGTTACAAAAGTGCAGCTCATCGTGCAGTTTTAAATAAACTCAGTGCCACTGTGAAACCCCCAGCACATTATATTTATTTCCTGGTCATCCGCCAAAATAGAATTCTGATGGTTTAGGGCCAGATTTACTAACAGCTTGAGCCAGACAAACCCTCTTTTGCCGTTAAAAAACTACTGTCAGGATTTACTAAAGACACGCAGTGGAAAATTAGCAATGAAAAGGCGTGGACATATTTTTTTATTTTTGCGGTTGACCTTATTGCATATGCAATTGTATAGTTTCCCTCTCAGGTGCAAAATTTATGGGAGGAGAGTATTTAAATGAATCACGCAAGGTAATTTACTAAGGTTTGCGTTCGTCAATGTACTGGTGTTTGTGCCATTATTTACCGCCCCAAAAAAGCACGTCTTAAACCAGACACTAACTGGTAGATTGCGTTGGTCATTATGGAAATGATCTGACTGTGTCTGTGTTCTTTAATTTGTGCGTCGTTAGTAGATCAGAACTTTCCACTCCCATCTGCTGTTTTGGAATTGCGCTAATTTGCCCTGTTTAGTAAATCTGCCCCATAACATTTTAAAATGAAGAAATTAAGACATATAAGTATTATAATTGTAAAAAAAAAAAAAAAAAAAAAAAAACTAAATTAAATATTTATTTTATAATAAAATTTTATATAAAATCATAATTATAATTTTTTAGCCCTACTGAATGGGTCAAAAACAATAGGCTGTGAATGTGGCATTATGGCAATTCAAGTGAAAAGAGATTTATAATAATAAAAATACATGATTTCCATTTCACGAGAGTAGATGTTAAAACTTCATGCTGATTTGTACTCGGCTTTCGCCAAGATAAGCAAAACTAAGACGTAGTTTTACAGTAAACTATGCTTCTCCATCCATTTACGCTTCTTTCCATATGGTGGTGTGACTCCCCTTCTGTCCGGCGTTAACGGCTGCAGTGTACTTGGCGCGTCAGCACACGCGACGGCTGCAACTACAGGACCAGCACGAAAACCGTCTGGATTGAGCCGAGTAGGGGACATCTCTAGGGTCTTCAAGTGGGCACCTTCCGTCCTCGGTGTTTCGTCGACTAGCCCACGACACCTCAAGAGGGCTCGACAGTGACTCTGGCGTCCCAGAGTCACCCCCCTCCGTCCCTCACTCAACTCAGCCCAGCTTACTGACCTCTACATCCCTCCTGCTGCTGAGACCTAACCACAATCTCTCCGCAACCCAACCATACGCGCCAACCCGTTTGACTAAGGCTGTCGAGCCCCACTGGTGCGTTAATATGCAGTTTCAGTGGCAACGGTTCCGTATGGCATACCACCTACCGCAAAACACAATATCTGCCCAACCACCCGTCATTCACGCAATATACACAGGAACGTAATGACTGTAAATACTATACAACCTATACAAATAAACCAACAGACTCTTCAAGTTTTTCAAGAATTCTACGAAACCGTAGCGTGGCGGCCTGTACACAGCCAGCTAGAATCTTTCCGGACAACCACAGCCAGTTGCTGCTCCTTTCTGCTGCTGCAAAATTCTGCAAAATTTTATAAAAAAAAATTACTTTATGGTGCAAAACATTTAATTTGGTTCTTATAAAGAGAATAGCCGAGTGTATACACTTTTTCCTAAATTGTTCAGCCCTAAAATGTTGGCACTCAAAAAAAGTCTTCAGAGTAAAATGGTATTTAAAGCATTTTAAATTGTTTTGTTTTTTCTTTTCTGTGCAATGCACTACAAAATAACCCCAATCTTTCTAGAATGATTCATTCTTCCCAAATAGAGCTATTCCAGTCCTCTGGTAAAAAAACAAAATCTGTATTTTTTCCTATCGCAACATGTATTGAAATGTCAGTTTTTTCCAATATGAGTGAGGCCAGCTTAGTCCGGGGCCAGCTTAGTTCACAAACAAATGACTCTTATGAGTTGGTTCTTTTTAGTAATTCAAAGATAGACAGAAAGACCAGTGTAGCCAAATTCCTTAAACAAATTACTCTTATGAGCTAGTTCATTTAATGAAAAGTTCAAAAAGATGAGTTAACAGTTAATGTATAATTTATAGTATTGCCAGAGAGAGAATTTCTTTTATATTTAATCAAAATGGGCATTGTAACAGAAATAAAGCCAGATTATTCAGAATCAAACCGAAAGCTTGTGAATTTGAATGTGAATCTTAATTGATACCCAGCCCTATTACAGACTACAGAGCACTCCAAATCAGTCACTTGATGGTTAGGATGTGTAGGCAGTGGGCAGCAGGTTGGTCACTTGGTTTTGGCACAGATTGTGTTGATCTGAGATTGGCACTCTCACTCTGATACATATGGTTTTAAAGCGCCGAGCTACATATCAGGGGCCGTCTGCCGCCCAGTGCCAGCATGGAGGCGGGCTCTGTGAGAGCATGACAGGAGCAGCCCAGCGTAAAAGTGTCCCTGAGACTCAAGCCCCTGTCTGGACCAGTGTTTGAGTGACAGGAGCAGGACAGGCGCTCTGAGATGCGCCTTGGCAACCCTCATGGTCCCTGTGGCAACCTCCTATTCCAAAGGATTCTTATTGGCTGGCTGTGATAGTTCCAAATGCCACAGGGGCCAGCCTGAGATGCCAGGTCTTTATCACTCGTCCTTCAGGGAGAGAGACAAGGATGATGTGAAAGATATACGTACTGTATTTAAAATGTATTATATTTCCAAGTATTTGTTTGCTATGCATTTTGATGCTTATTAGAGCACAAAATGCTAACATCAAACTATCGAAATCAATTGGTAGTGTTATTTGTGTGCTGAGCTGAGTAGAGCTGCACGATATATTGAAATAACATCAGTATGACGATATGGCTTAGTCTAATTATCATATAGCAAAAACTGCGATTAATAAAATGTATGCTAGGTTTTTATGGGAGTTTGTATATATATATATATTAGGGCTGTCAAACGATTAATCGCGATTAATCGCATCAAAATAAAAGTTTGTGTTTACATAATATACTGTATGTGTGTGTACTGTGTATAATTAATTTTAAAACATGAATACCCACACATGCATGTGTATGTAAGAAATATTTGCATGTATATAGACTGAATGTAGCCTATATATAATGTATATTTTATATAAATATAAACATTTTATATATAAATAACATATATTTCTTAAATATATACATGTGTGCATTTATATACAAAATAATTATACACAGTACACACACATATATTATGTAAACACAAACTTTTATTTTGGATGCGATTAATCGTGATTAATCGTTTGACAGCCCTAATATATATATTCTCCTATCATGTTTTTATAAACTTCAGCTTACACAATCTTTCTTTCTCTCTCTTTACACTCACGGAGTCTGTCGTTGCTAGCCCATCTCTGTCCCTCTCAATGGGGTGTATTTTGAGATCTTTATGTCCGCAACGTCTTAAGAGCACGATTGTTTTGACAAGCACACACAGACATCCTTAATTCATTACACCACTAAATTATGCATGGCCGTCTTCTACTGTATGCTCTGACAAACCCACAGTGTCATGTTCATTTACAACTCTCTGAATAAAAGGATAATCCAACCAATCAGAGCCAATCTTCCAAAACAGGACACATCCATTAGTGATATTGCCCCTCAGATTAGGGTTGCGCAGTATACCGGTACCAAACGGTACAATATCATGATTTTGCTCATTTCGGCACTTGTTACGCTGCCGCTAGGTAGCAGTGTATTACCCAAACTTATGCAAAACTGGCAAATGTGACAACATAGAGGAACAAAATGGAAAAAGCCAGTGAATCTCACTCAACATGATCAAAACTAATTAATTAAGAGGGCAGTAGAAGTGATATTTGGAATAACTTTGCTTATAAAACTGAGGGAAAAGGTGAACCACACCAGGAGGTCTGCAAACGTTGCTATAAAACAAACCTTGCCAAGCATCTGTCGCTTGCCCATCCTGACTTGTACAAGGAGTTAAGAGGTCAACAGGTGAGTGCATCATTCAAACTATCTAATTTAGATTATTTTTTTACTTTTAACACTGATCAACCCACATATGTAAGCCAGACGCTTTGAAGCCAGAAGCCCTTTTTTAATTTTAAAGCAAGACCAAGGAACTTTTCCTCAGCGGTCGCCCTACAGGTTGGAAGCGGAATTGTCCATTACCGCTGTCGTAAATAATTTAGCCTACTGCATCCTACTGTCGCACGCGCACGCTCGCTGTTTATCCAGCACCGGCTTTGGAATCAGCAATGGCAGACCAACCTGCAAGAAGTCATTTCAGGGAGGTATAACTTGGTGACTGAATTGTTGACGGGGGGGGGGGGGGGGGGTGGCGGGTTGACTAGCTTTCGTGAGGCACACTCGCAAGGTCTCTCGCTCTCTCCCTCTCTGCCGTGCTCGTGCTATGTATGTTATGCGCGCAGTATGTTCTGTCTCAAATGCGCGCTCTAGATTCTGGTAGATTTGAACTAATTTGCGGGCATCAGGGAGACGCTATAGACTTGGGATGTCTGCAATGGCCATAGACAATTTGAGGAAGTGGTGGGGGAAGAGTGACGTATGCCGTAAAGCAGTCGAGTTTTGTAGTTCTTTTTGTGCTCGGGTTACTACCCGAAACCCGAAGTTACATAGTGCGAGTAAAAGCGATACAGACCACGTCAGGCTATGGCAGACGTGTCATTTAACCTATTGTAAGTCGATGTACCATCACAAGGGTCTTGGAAATATATTATGAAGGTTGAAAAGTTACATAGTGTTGCTTTAAGAGAGAGGGGAAACGCAGTACTGCTGATTCACTCACGCTGTTTGTGAAATTACTTCTCACAAAAAGTTTTCAAATTGCTGATTTGATCATCTCTGTTGATTCATTTACTAATAAATGTTTGTGGTAATTTCCTGCATAATAAACGATAAATTAGTAAAAGTATGTGCAAGTGAATTATTATTAGTTTACATCTTTTTTTCTCAGAATTGTGAGATTTAAACTCGCTATTGCAAGTTATAATGTCAGAATTGCGAGAGATAAACTCGCAATTGCAAGTTATAAAGTCAGAATTGTGGGATATAAACCTCCAATTGTGAGAAATAAAGGCAGAATTGTGAGATGTAAACTCACAATTCTGACTCGCAATTGCGTTTTATAAGTCTAATTCTGACTTTATAACTTGCAATTGAGACTTTATATCACGCAAATGCGAGTTTTTATTATTGCGAGGAAAAAAAAGTCCGAATTGTGAGATAAAAAGTCGCAATTACCTTTTTTATTTTTTATTCAGTGGTGGAAACAAGCGTACATAATTAACAGGAATTTTGTCACTTAAATGTTTATGTTAAAAATGAATGTAACTTCCCTAAAGGCCAAATATTTAATATGGGGGCAGTTAGTAAACAGTTTTTTGGAACTGAGATAATGTAGTCTATTGCTAGTTCACACCTTATGTGTACCCATTCAGAGCTTGGGGTCGGTAAGAATTATTAGTCTCTTATGCTCACTGTGAAATAATACTATTGTGATTTAAAATAACTGTTTTCTATTAAATACATGTTTGATGTCATTTATTTCTGTGATGGCAAAGCTGAATTTTCAGCATCATTACTCCAGTCTTTAGTGTCACATGGTCCTTTAGAAATCATTCTAATGATGTGGTACACAAGAAACATTTCTTCTTATTATCAATCTTGAAAACAGTTGTGCTGCTTAAAAAATGTAAAAGCCTGTCTTTACAGTCACCTTAATGGATCCTTTCTGAAAATAAAGTACATACATGTGTAAATGTGAAAACTCATCGGAAATGGGAATTCAGGGTCAGCTCCTAGTGGCCAAACACCCATGGACTTAAGCTTGGTTTTATTTCTGCTTCAGAAATCTAATGTTTCCCCCCAACAGAGCATTTTTCTTGTATGTCTGTTTCATTTTTGAACTACCGCAATGCTAAATTAATGTTTGCTGAAAAAGGAAAATGAACCATATTAACCTTTTTACCAGTCATGTGAAGAAAAAAAAAACTAAGTATGAAATGCTGTGAGCATGAAATAGGAAAAGTACATATAAAAACACATTTCCTTCAGTAAATGAAAATAAATTTCCATCAAATTAACTTCACACCCACACTCCCATTTCTCATCTCCAAACCACCAGGTGATCCCTATTCAGATAGACCCAAAGGCCCTTTCACTGTGTGTTTGGCTGTGCGTGTGATTCTTTACTTTTTAATTGTGTGTGGATGCAAGTGTGTGTGTGTGTCCCAATCAAAGATCTCTGTAGGGAACTCCCATTAGCAGCAATATAACAATATGCCAGCTTAGTTGTGTATATATAAATCTTTAATTTCAGGAATGGTACAGACTCATGCTGTGGATGATTTTAAGCACTCTCTGTGTCTAACTAATGGCTGCTCACTGAGGAAGGCCAAAAACTCAACCCTTCTTTTCTGTTCAGAGAAAGGTGCATCAATCATTACTTATTTTAAAGTCACCATGAAATCACAATTGACAACTCTTGTTAAATTGTATGGAATATTGCAGTATTTATTATAAATGATTTGGGGACAACCTGTCACTTACAATATTACATCAATAGCAAACAACAACTATACAATGATTCAATCAATTCCTGATGGACAAAATCAAGTCCCATCCTACATTTTTTCTTGTTTGAGAAACCATTTCAGTCAGCTATACGTCACAATGGAGATGAAAAGACTATCGCAACATCCCCTTCATGCTGACTTATAAGGCTGTGAATAACTAAAAATCAAAAATATAAAGTAAAAAATTATGTAATATATTTTATTTAAGTAAAAAAAAATTATATTATTTATATTAAATTTCATATATCATAGTTTTTTATTAAATCTAAATAAATTATAATATACAGTACTGTACAAAAGTCTTAGGCACGTTAGTTTTCAAACACACAAAAATGTTGTTGCCAGACTCCTTGTGCACAAAAATCTCACTGGATTATTACAATTAATGGAAAAAGGAATGTTTGGAAATATAAACTGATATTTCCTACTGACACACTACAGCAAAAGATACAAATAACTGGCGTAAAACCTTTGTTTTTATGGGGTACAAAAACTAGTGTTCCTAAGACTTTTGCACCCCATTGTTCATAATGTTAAATTATACTTTTAAATGATAAATTATAAAATATAACTTGAAATGTTAAATACACAAGTATAGGCCTTATAGAAATTTAGATAAAACAGTTTGTAAGAATATTGTTCATTGATAGCTCATGACACCCAATGCCTAAAGTTAACAAACTGAACCTTAGGTGTTACCCAAAAATGTTAATATGGCATATCCTCACTTAACAAAATGTAATAAACTGATGAATAGTTAAACATCCTCTTTCTTCACCTTACAAATTGTTTGTTTTACAACTTAGTGACAAGGATTAGTCAATGAGAAAATGTAACAGCATTTTAAAGAGAGCCAGCAATAATGATGGCACTAACAAGGAGAGGTGGAGAGCTCTGCTCAGAGCGGGACGATTAGCCCTCAGAGGAAGTGCACAAGCATAATTATGCATTCTATTATGCAAAAAGTAGTTATAGGGGACTTTAACACCAATTAGGGAATCATTGTTGCTGAGTGGATGACTCCCATCTGAGGATAAACTGGAGTGTTAAGGGAAGAAATAATCAGAGGGAGGATAGATGAAACTGAAGGTGAGAAGGAGAAAGTTAGTGGAGAGTTATTATTTGCCTCCAGTTTAGTACTGCACCAAACACACAGTCCTGCGGTCAAGGAGAACTGTAAATGAGGTACAGGAATGAGCCCAAGGGAACTTTATCTGCTGATGTCGTTGTTAGACAGTGTCACCTAAGAAAAAATTGTGATTCACATATATTTGATCTCATATTTTGAATATTTCGCTTTTTTTCTTAATCGTCTCCTCTGAGAAAACTCCCCTTTGTGTTGTATTTTGTGAGTGAACGTGTTTCTCCAAACTTTTAGGAAGTATTGATGGAATCTAAAAAAAAGTGCCGGACAGAAAGACAAAATTGAAAAAAGCAGGAGGAGGGCTGATGTGAAGGGATGGGGCCACATGCAGAGGGAGAATGAATGTCATCCAAGGCTTTGACCTTTTTGAATATCATAACACACAAGCAAACTAACTCATTTGCATGAGAGCGGAGGAGGACTTCTCTCAGCTGCAACGCAGGGCTCGTTAAGAAGACAGGTGGTTTGCTCACTCTGACACACACACGGACACACACACATCTGTCCAATATGCTGTTGACAGATAACAGCAGGCTCACCTCCTCTGTAAATACCTCCACAGCCCTCACGTTTACACTGAACTATAACACCAGCGTCATCACTGCACTGCTGAGAAACCTGCATTCATCCCTTTTGTTCTGTAATGTAAACGATGCATAAAGGCAAATGAATCTGGTCACAAATACACTACTGTTCAAAAGTTTGGGGTCAGCAAGATTTTATTTTTTTTAATTCAGGACAATATAAAGTTACAAAACATGTCAATTTCAAATAAATACTGTTCTATAACTTTCTATTTATCAAAGAATCCTGAAAAAAATGTATCACGATTTCCACAAAAACACTAAGCACAACTGTTTGATAAGAAATGTTTCTTGAGCAGCAAATCAGCATATTACATTACAGTTTAAGATAAAGTGAATTAGAAAAGTTATTTTTGATTGAATAAACGCAGCCTTGATGAGCATAAATGACTTGTTTGTGAAATTCACATTTCATCATTTTGGCTGCTGAAAATTGTTTTGTTAAAAACACTTTTTTATTATATTAAAATAAGGTTGTAAAAATAGAATAGAACATTATATAAGTAGAATAGAGAATTATAATAGTAATAATATTTCACAATATTTTTTTTACTCTTTCAAAAACTGCATTTATGCTTATAAAAAGAAAAGAAAAACTGCCAATGGGGTAAAAAAGACAAAAAAAAAGATTTCTATGAAAACAAATCTAACACAATTTTCTTTTTCAAGTAAATATATATTCTTTTAAGAATGTGGAGATATTTTCCTGGAAATTAAGACAAAAAATACAGATGAAGAATTGCAAGACAAAAACTTTCTGCAAAAGAAAGAAACCTATTTCTTTGTATAAAAAAAGATGCTGCAGTTAAGTAAAATTCATGGAATGTTCTTTGTAAAAAAAAATCTTATCTGACTGCAAACCACATATCTGTGTCAAATATCTCTTAACTCCAAGAAAAAGGACAATGTAAAAATGCATTATGTCTTTTCATTCAAAATTCAACATAAAACCACACTCCTACAGCATGTTTAAGTCTGAAAACATGACATAATCAGAACATCTTACTGTCCTTCACTTTCTTCCCCTCTCTGCCTCACACACAAATATATATATAAATACAGTATATATATAATATATATATATTTGCATGTGAGGTATTTATATATATATATATATATATATATATATATATATATGTTATAATAATTATATAATATATACTATATGTTCAAATGCACAAATGCCTTTTAATTTTTTTGGGTCACTCAACATTTCCACGGACTCCCTAGCACCCCCTTGCGTTCTTACTAGAATATTTTCCTAGAAGGACATTGTTTTAGTACGCAGAAGTATGTGAATTACAGTGTAGCCAAGAGTAATGGAACAAATAGCAGCAATTGGTTTTTTTTTTTTTATTATTGGGGAAAAAGGTGACAAATTGCTAATTAAATGAAAACTGTGCAGATACTTGTACAATGGTTGTCAGTTAACTCACAAATTGATTATGCTTTTTCAGCCTCAACAAGTGTTTTTTCCCCCAAACGAAACTGGAATGGAGAAAAATGTATATTTCAAAATTGTAATATGAAACTGGTTGTAAGAAAATGGTTACTCTGATTTTACCAAAAACATCCTAAACACAAAACATCCTTCCCTCTCTCTCTCTCTCTCTCTCTCTCTCTCTCTCTCTCTCTCTCTGAGTTAGCAGCACCGCCCAGCATGTGTTTGACGAGAGGGTGACAACGGGATCCCGTCTCCTTTCGTGCTAATTCCTCTCTCGCAGTCTGCGTCCTGGCATCGATGTACCATCAATCCACGCCACTGACATGCACACACACCACAGCTGTCCATCAACTGCCAGTCACAGATGTGCTCCCACCCACACACCCTCCAGGACACACCTCCCTGCCAAGCAGCATGAGTGTTGATGCTAGTCGAGTCTATATGTGTGTGTATACGTGTGTGCGTTTATGAACTGCGACACCCCTGCTGGATCTGAGCTGAATCTTGTAGAGTTTTGAAACACACTCTCTTTCTCATTCTACCGCCACACTTGGGAGTTTTGAGTTTACAGAATCTTTTTCAACAAGACTTCCCCCCTCCAAACTTATACCTGTATTTTTCTGGCTTTGACAGAATTTATAGTGCCAGGCCTCATGAGCCCATTGTCAGCTTCTGGAGAAACGGTTAAGTGTGTGTGTGTGTGTGTGTGTGCATGTCTAAGTTTAGAATAGCTCCCTAGGAAGCTGTAGTATTTACCATCTTTTTGCTGTACTTTTACCTGTCGCCTCTGAACTGAATATGGGCCATGCTGCATCCTAAATACACATTGGTTGGGGAACAAATTTAGCATTTGCAAGGTCAAATTCTAGTCCTGAACAGTATAGTATATGATTTTTTTTTTTTTTTTAGTTAAAGTAATTAATTCTGTTGTGTGTTCTGTCATTTGTATTAAGTCTTTAACTTTATTAGAATAACATGTCTATATATATTTTTATTTTATTTCAGTTTTAGTTCTAGTTATTTTAGTCTAAAGTACTAGTACTTTAACTAAATGAAAATGAAAAATTTTGCTTAATGTTGTTGAATAAATAAGTTTTATAGTACACATGTATTTCAAGTAACGAATATATTTTTATGGTTTTAGTTTTAGTTAACTATAATAATCCTGGTCCTGACCTGACCAACTGAGATGTGAAGCAGTTGAGAGACATCGGTATATTTTGGAAAAAAAAAAGTTTTTGTCCATGCATTGAACATCATAACAACTTTGGACCCTAAAGGCTTTTATATTATATAGACAAAAAAACATAATTTGTTTCATAATATCTTCTTTGGTGTTCCACAGAATAAATAAATTTGCCAAAACTAAATCACTTTCATTATAAATAACTAGGAGTGTAACGATACACATGTCACGATTCGATAAAAATCACGATACTAAACACACAATTCTCCTGGTTCTCGCTATGTCTTGCGAATCTCTAGCTATTAATGCAAAAAAACGTTAGATTAGCTGCGCAGTACTTGGTAGCCTTGTCCGCCTAAATGAATTATAAATAAACATAAAAACTAGTAGGCTATTTGCAGTATATTAAATCGTTTTTGACCTAATTATTTTGCACTGAAATGACACACTAGAGTCTGTCGGCTCTGACAGCGTTGCATCACGTGCATGTGCGCAATGTTATAGCCTATGATTTCCGAAAATAGTACTATGTCAACTTAGTGATATCAGCACAAGAACTGTTGAGGAATATGCGACATAATTTAGACAATTGTTTTTGTCATATGTTATATTAACACTATCATTTCAGCCGCTCTGTGCAGAGAGCGAGGCTGAACATAAGATCTCAGCTTCGCGGCTGAGACACGAATAGACTATTAACTTAAAGCTTTTACTCTTAAACACAAAAGGCACGTCCACTTTAATAAAAAAATAATATTTATTTAACAAACCAGATCAAGACGAGAGCAAAAATGAAATAAAGTGCATAACTGTACATAAAGCATAGGCTCAAAACAAATATAAACAGTGGGCACAGCGCAATTGCGCATTAGGTTTAGGCATTGGGTTGGGCTAATCCAAAAAAAGTGATACTATGATGGACAGATGATCAACAGTAGCGTAATCATCCACGTCACCAAAGAGCGCTTGGGTTGAATTTGTTTACAACAAAAATGACTGCCGCTGGAGAATTGAGGTGTGTAGATTCCACCATCGCGTCTGTTATAGAAGATATCAACAGCGCATTAATTTTAAAAGAGAAACAGAGAACCATTTGTTGATCGGAAAGATGACTGAAGAACATACGTCACTTACTCCGTTGCTCTGATTGGTTGTAGGTCTATCCAATTGAGTGCAGAGGCATTTTCTTTCCTGGTTCGGTTGAAACACGCCACTTAATCACAGCCCAATGGAGCAGTATCATATGACGACGTCAAGCTACCTTATAAATACAGTAAGCTGAGTCTTGGATAAAACTAACGCTATATTGCAAATCATATCATTTACATCGATACATATCATTGGATTTCTATATACTTTATATACATACTGTACTATACTGGACTGCGTTTCCCAAAAGCATCGTAAGCCTAAGTTGATTGTAGAGACCATTGGTGGCAATTGTTCTACGATCAACTTAAGCTTACGATGCTTTTGGGAAACCCAACCCTGTATGTAGCATTGCCTTTCCCCCAAAACTGGTACTATTGGAAATCATCATGGAGTCCCTGCAGAGGATGACAATGACAGGAACAGCAGTTACGCCACTTCTCAGAACCCTGACTCACAATTTTGACTGTGTGCCCACATGAGCTGAACCGATGTGACAGAGCATATGCTGGATAAACCATCATCCCATGTCTGACTTAACAGATTTAAGTATTCTGACCTTGTCTGCTTTTATCTCTCTTTTCTCGTTGCATTCTTACTACTGTGATGGAGGATTCGCCTCGATCTTCTAGTGATTGAGAATGTAGGCAAGATGAGTGGGCACAACATTGCAGGCATGCAGACTTCACTTTCTCACACATGTCCAGGAGCATGGAAACAAAAACAGAAGTGCTTATTCTTTCTCCTAACCGCTAACAACGCCTCTTGAAGTCTAGAAAGGTGGCCGTAGCATTACAGAAAGTCTAGCCATTGCTGTACAGATCCCTGCCAAGCTGATAATTGCCTGGTCCTGTGCTTTTGGAAGTTGGAAATTCTCCTTTTCTACTAAACCCTTATTCACCTTCCACAATGGTACAAAAAAGGGTTTGTAATAAAAAAAAAGTTAAGAGCAAGCAGTCGTGAATGAAGTATAGAAATCCTGTTCGTAAATTAAAGTACAGATAAAGAACTGTACTTTAAAGTTGAACCTTGAAAGTACTGTTAAAAATTTTGGGATCGGTAAGATTTTTTTAATGTTTTTTTTGGAAGTCTATTAAGCTCACAAAGGCTGCATTTATTATATATAAAAAAAAAAAAAAAAAATTAAAATTGTAAAATATTACAGTTTTAAATCATTAAAATAATCAAATAAAAGCTTAATTTTCAGCACCCATTAATCCAGTCTTCAGTTTCACATGATCCTTCAGAAATCATTATAATATCAACAGCCTAATAATTTTATGGAAACATTTTTTCAGGATTCTTTGATGAAAAGAACAGGCCTTTTTATTTGAAATAGAAATCTTTTCCCAAACTTTTCAATGGTAGTATAAACCGTACTTCTGGAAAAATACTGGTCTGTCTACACCCTGCAACAATGTTTTCAACAAGTCTACAGAAGTAACAAAGACAATTAATGCCCAAGCAACAGTATCCTACTGCGTCCGCTCCCGCTGGCACATCCGAAACGGATCAGTGCCGACAGCACCGACTGCAGACACGCTCTGGGAAACAGATCTTACCATATGGGACTGCAGGTCTACAGAAGACCCTTTGGATCCCAAGTCACCACAACCATATTTAAGTAATTGAGCCTTAAAATGTTATCAATAGTAGACCAAAAAGAAGAGAGCTCAATCAAGATACTAAAACGAGACTTCGCGAAAATGAAAGAGATACCACTTGTCTTGGTTTAAATATGTTTGCCTTTTAGTTCACATCGACTTAATTCAACCTCTGATTAATTTATAGTGTCCTCTGCATAATAGCTTGGCTCAGCTCTCCTGCTGGCTGAACGCACTACTAGGGTGATTCAGGAAGTTGTTCTGGGTCACCGATCTTGCCATTCCTCCATTTACCTTTTCCTATCATTTTCCTGTTGCATTGCAGTGTGTAAGGTGTGTTTTTCAGGCAAACCTTCCATTGTAATCTTTTGGACCCTCCTCTTTGTTGTCTGGGCTGAAAACTGTTTGATAGTTGTCTGGCTGACATCCTTTATTGAAAAAACGTGACATACTTTGCTTTATTATTCTTTTTGGAGCCAATTTTCTCTTCCTGTGTGACTCTTTTCAAGTCTTATTTTCTTTTTGTGTTTAAAACAAAGCTGGCACATCATGACATGCAGGTAAGAACATGAAGAGAGAGAAAGAGGCACGGAGGGAGGTAGAGTGCGAGGGGGGAAAAGGGAGGGATAACTGGGGAAGAACATAAAAGATAAGGCTTACATCCTGCTTGGGAGCTTGGACCTCTTTTAAACGGCGGAGATAAAAACAGATCTTAAGTACGTGTGTGGTGCTGCTTTTCAAAACTGGTTTGAAACAGAATCCTGATCTTGACAGATCAATGACAAATAGACTGATATATCTATATTCAGCTTCTCTGTAGGGAGATTTAACCTCTGTAAGTTGATTGGGAGAAAGATGATACCATGTAAATAAACACACACAGTATGATTTAATCCAGTTTGCTTACAGTATATGAGGTACAGTATCTCACTTAAATTATACAAATAAAATAAAATGAATATAGAATTGAATCCATTTTTTAATGGTAATTAGTAACCATTTTCTATTTTAATATATTTTTCAAATGTATATGTATTCCTGGAATGGCAAAGCTGAATTTTTAGCATCAATACTCCAGTCTTCAGTGTGATCATTCAGAAATGAATCTAATATGCTGATTTGAAAACAGTTTAATATTTTTGTGGACATTTTTTTTTAATAAATAGAAAGTTCAAATGAACAGCATGTATTTGAAATGTATGTGAAATAAACTTTTAATGTAAATGTCTTAACTGTCACTTTTGATCAATTTAATGCATCCTTGCTGAAAAAGGATTTTTAAAAAAAATTGTTTCTGATCTGACTTTTGAGTGGTAGTGTGGGTCATGTAACAATCTGTATAATATCTAACAATCTTAGTTGCTTGCTGTTGATCTGCCTATTCTATCTTGAGCAAGATAACAAATTAAAACTCAGAACTATGATGCTGTCAAGAGTCATGTTTAATTTAAGTCCTCTACTTGACAGCTGTCCATTCTGAACAAAACACACTGAACATCCACCCACACAACACACACACAGGCTATACCATTGATTTGATATAAAAGCACACTGTCATGTGTGTGACAGACAGAGAAAGTGAAAGAGAGAGAGAGAGAGAGAGAGAGAGAGAGAGAGAGAGAGAGAGAGAGAGAGAGAGAGAGAGAGAGAGAGAGAGAGAGAGAGAGAGAGAGAGAGAGAGAGAGAGAGAGAGAGAGATTGATTGATTTACCCAGTTAACTCGCAAACGCTGATCAACACTTCACTAAGTGTGTGAAAGAAAGCGTGTGTGTTCCTGACTTAATGACAAGAGTATAGCAAAATAAATAATTGTACGTACTGCAATAAAACTCCAATGCACAAATACAATTCCTGCACATCTTAATTGTTGCCTTTTTGAGTGATGGCAGCATTTGACATTAGAAAAAACAGTTAAATCTTCTGTCTGTGGGGAACACACTCTTTTCCCTTCACTCTTTCACACAAACATAAACTTGTCGAACCTCCTTCATCAGCCTAAACTGAAAAGCAATACAAAATCTCACAATAAAACAATAACAAAACATTTCACTATCAAACAGATCTGTATTCCTATCTTTCTAACTCATCTCACTGTCTGTACCAGCCATAATTGTTTTTATCAATTTGCTATATGCCAATTTTAGATAAATAAATAAATATTTCGACACATTTATTGTTAACAGTATTTTTTCATATTAGCATGAAAATTTGTTGTGAACTACCGGTATAATAATTAAAAATAAATCTGTCTATACTGCACAATGAATGTCTTATTTACATCGTGTTTAAACTTTGTTGGTTATAAGGAAATGATTTTTCCTTATAACCAACAACTCTGTAACAAACTGTAACAAACTCTGGCGTATTGAGCAGATTCTGACTAACTTAAACGCCTCTGATTGGCCATTGTGTTCATGCCCTCAACAAACATGTCTGTGATTGGTTACAATGTGCAACTTTGCCAATACACATAAATGGAAAACTTTGAAGCTCTTCACAGAGCACTCACAGTCTCACACAAATACTGCGCCTGTGGGTATCGGATTGTCCCGGTACTGCAGAAAGGCTGGTATCATTACATTTTTAAAATTTCTATATTGACTTGGTACCGAAGTACTGATACTAGTTTGGACAACCCTATATGAAAACATTGAAAAGCTTGCCAAATGTATTCTCTTTAGTTACTTCCTCTTGCATTTGGTTAATGGTTTCAAACACAAACCTTGATTATCCTTATTTCCTACTCGTTCCTTGTCCAGTGACTTTTCGGTTTCAGTTGTAAACTACTAGTTTACTTCACTGTTTAAATAGAGCCTTGCATCCAGCTAAATGTAGATAAACCCACACAAAACCCTAAAAGACTAATGTTCTGCAATTTTGGAATTAAAAATATATGCACAAATAATATTATTATATAAATTATTATATTATATTATATTTAGTGCTGTCAATTGATTAAAAAAAACGAATATTATCTCGAAAAACTCGCATATTTTTCTGTGAAATATTATGAAATTGTTTTATTTCTCAATTTTAGCCATGAATTATAGCCATTCAGCATTACAGTATAATTGAAAGCTATACATTTTAACATGTATTAAAAAATAGAACAACTTTTAATTTAAATGAGTGTAACCCTGGTTAAATAATTTATTTAACCAGGGTTACATGAACTTAAAACAATCTTCACATTAACCCATTATAATAAATGTCACATTCACCTGTCCCCTTCAATATATCAGGGCTCAATTTTTTCTATTGGCCCAGTCAGACCAGTTCAGATTTTTACTTGCCCTGTCAAAATGCACAAAATGTTATTGTTTTCGTTTGTTAAATATAGATTAATCCTTATTAAAGGTACAGAAGTTAACCAGTCAAGAGCAGTGAGTGATTTTTTCTTTTTTTCTTTGTTTTGTTCTTTGATTATCCTTAATGACAGACAGCAGCAGGTTTATTAGGCTGCTGTCACTTTAACCCTTTAGAACCTGAAGCTAAAATAGGTGTTTTTCACATATTTAGATTTTTTTACTGTAAAATTCTAAAACAATGTGCTATCATGTGCAAGGTGTCATCTTTTTCAGAAAAAGATTAGCTTTCAACAAATTACAGTTATTGACCATTATTGTGTGTGGTGAGTTTGCAAATAGACTTTAAATAGACAAAAATAAAAAAAACGAGAATACATGTTCTGATTTTTATTTAGAAAAAAAACAGAAAAATCACGAACGAAAGAAACTAACACTTTAAAGTTGAAAAATGAAGTATAATAATAATAATAATAATAATAATTCATTACATTTATATAGCGCTTTTCTAGGCACTCAAAGCGCTTCACATGGAAGGGGGAATCTCCTCAACCACCACCAATGTGCAGCATCCACCTGGATGATGCGACGGCAGCCATAGTGCGCCAGAACGCTCACCGCACACCAGCTTACTGGTGGAGAGGAGACAGAGTGATGAAGCCAATCAGTGTATATATATATGGGGATGATTAGGAGGCCATGATGGTATAATACATGATGGTATAATACATCAATACAAGTCTTTTTTGTGACATTGGGTTGCACAGTTTTCATTTAGGACACTTTTTTTTCATACACACACACATACAAATGCGTCCATTCATAGGCACGCACACACATACACATGCATACACCACATGTAAAGATACGTGAAAGAGTAACGGCCATCCACCTCCCAAGTTTCATTAAATATCATCCCAATCCCCTCTTCTGCTGTCTACCACTTCTTTCGCCATGTATTTGTTAGTTTCTTTTATTATTTTATGCAATCTAAAACACTCTAACCTGCCGCGCTTCGTATCTCTCTGTTCAAATCCTTCCTTCCCGCTTTGCCAGAAAGCTGCTGTCATTTGCTGACGCAAAGCATGAAATTACCGTAATAAGCCGTATATTGCCGAAAAGGACATGTTGTCTCCTGTCAGGGGCAATTTGAATGGTTTTGATAGTGCGAATGGTTGAAGAGTTACGGTACAATGAATACAGCTTGCTGATCTGTGTCTTCATTTAACTTATTTAAGACTGTGCTTGTGAGGATAGTCGACAAAACGGGAATTATGGCATAATTTTGTGTATTTTTGTCCTTTCAAACACCTGTCTGAAGCAGCTTTCTGTGTGCACGAGTCGTGTGTATGTGTCACACAGACAGGAGATTCACAGACAAGCACCAACACTGCATTCACTTTTGTGTCTTATTGCGCTTAAATGGTTTAAAAGTATTTGCATGAATAAGAGTGTGGCCATATAAATGTAATGCTAGGCAAAGGATGGAGGGAAAAAATGGATGCTGTGTTAATTGCGTTAAATATTTTTTAACGTGTTAAACTGAAAATGTGTTAATTTTGACATTATATTATATTATATTATGTTATAAGGATCCCCAGATGTCCCCTTGATCTACACACACACACACATGCTGCTGTCTTTTCCTTTTGTGTGCTCTTCCATTCCGGTTGCAAATAATGCAAATAATGCTTTTACATGCATATTCATGAGCTCAGAGAGGCATGCTGGGATTCTGGACAAAAGAAAAGAAGAAAACTAGAGAACAGAAGGAGCTGTCAAAGCAAAAGACAGAGAGAAAGAGAGACAGGCCTGGGTGACACTCATTCATTTATCCTGGAAATACAAGTAAATGTCTTTTAAAGGGATATTTCAAAGGAATGTGTATTTAAAATGGGTCATTTATGAAGAAGAAATGTGAAATTATTTTTGAATTTGGAGCTTTCTAGACTGAGAAAAGCCAGAAAATGTATTTTGTGTGGCAGCAGTTAAACAACAAGTCTAGGCTACTAGTGAGTCTGCCCGAAAATGTGTTTCGAGATCGCCCAAAATGCCCGGGATTCAGCTTTTGCGTTCTACAGTCGCCATTCATTATGTTTACTGGTGAGCGGGACGAGGCTAGGGCCGCGGGAGAACGGCGCGAGGCCGGTGGCGTGATTACCGATGAGCGACACCTGTGAGACGCACCGGTCTCGTATCTCTCACGGAGGAGCGGGAATTTTCTTAGCAATGTAAAACGCACATCAACTGATCACTTGTTTAGCGTTCATGTAAACACTACATTCAGATTCAACAATCGGAATTAATTCAGTTAGATTGAAACAAAAGGTGTGCATGTAAACAATGAATGGCGACTGCAGAAAGCAAAAGCTGAATCCCGGACATCGACGGCCGGACATGTCCGGGAAAAAGAGGATGGTAACCCCTACTACTCAGCTTTCTCCTGAGTAGAACAAGAGCCTGCTAGCTTAGCTTCCAAAAAAAGATGGCTGACACTATGTGTTCATTCTGTGAGTGAGATCCCACCCTCTATGGGCGGGTTGAGAACATGCGAGACAGCCCCTACTACTGACTGTAGTCTTTAGCCTCTGGCCCAAAAATCCTCCGATGACGCAAAATGACGATTTTTCCAGACAAAAAATACATAAATCTCTCGTCTCAGGGGGATATGAGGGTGAAAAGCATGGTAATTCGAAAATACTACAGGTTTTCTACTAATACAAAGCTTAATGCTAAATCCTGAAGTATCCCTTTAATAACACACAAACACACACTCACAGCACTCAAACAGAACACCAAATGCCAGAAGTGGAACAGTGGATGTGAAGATCTTTGGCACTGGATAAGGGTTAGGGATAAGGGCTGTAAAAGCATCAGTCTCAAAATCTACCGCTGAACAGTATTTTCACTCCTTAAGGTGCACAAAAGATCACCTTAACTATGAAAGACGTTCATGACTGGCACACACAACAGGAGCTACATTCGCTGCACATATACACACATATGCAGTTCTGTGCAAAAGTCTTAGGCACATTAGTTTTCACTCACAAAAAAATTAAGCGAGTTATTTATATATTTTGCAGTACTGTGTCAGTAGGAAATATCAGTTTACATTTCCAAACATTCTTTTTTGGGAATTTTTTTGGCAATTACCTTACCATTAATTGTAAAAATCCAGTGAGATTTTTGTATTTTGTATGCACAAGGAGTCTGACAACAGCCGGTATGATCCACACAGAGATCTGATCTCACTATCATCGAGTCAGTGATTAAATGATGAAACAAAAAAAAACTGAGACAGACTAAATACAGAAGAACTGTGGCAACGTCTCCAAGATGCTTGAAGAAACTATCTGCAAACACTATCATGATCAGTAGTAGTACTCTTTTGTATCTCAAGTAAATTTAGTAAATCTTGTTTTAAGGATATTTAGATACATTTACTGGAAAACATAAAAAAAAAAAAAAAAAAAAAAAAAGACAGATCAAGATTTTGCACTGAAGAGTTATCAAGGGAACACTGGCTTTGGTCTTGGCTGAACACTGAACACAGTGTATGCTGTTTGTTTTCTACTGGAACAAATCCAGCATCGTCTTTGCTCTTAAACTGCCTATCCAGAGAAATGGCAAAGGGGATCTGTGTGTCCTGTATGCACAGTACTAGAAGTGCTGATACCGTGGATCCGAGGAGAAATGGATCTGAATTGCTTGACTCTGGGTTCACCCATCGGGAGGGGACAACATAGTGAGATCTTTACAATATCTTTTCAATGAATGTCTTTGAAGAGAAAGCACTGAGTGCAGCGTACAGTGGACAGTTAAGGTTTCATTCGGTTCAGAGTGAACTCATCAGTCAAACAGCCAAAGTGCCAAAGCACCAATTCTCATGAAAAATAAACAAGCAGGAAATGAAAGAGTATCTGTATCTGATGGTGCCACAGAGAGAAGTATTATCATTGGGAAATGAAAAAGGGGCACAAAATCGACATGCGTTATTTGTATTACTGTTAACTGTGGGAAAGGGTGAAAGATATAAAGAAAGAAATACAGAAAAAAAATCAGAATGATAGAGTGAGAGAGAAACAGACAAAAAAAACATCTGTTTCAATCTATTCAGATGGCCAGAGTGATTTGATATTTTGAATATTTGATATTCGATTATTTTGAATATGGCTTTCATGGCTATCATCAGGTACAGTACATGGCAAATTATCTCAAGGAAAAAACATCTCTCAACTAATGCTGTAAACTATACAGGAAGTCAGTTGGCATATTTATTAACATATCCTATTTATTCATAAAATAAAAAATAATCACTGTCAGGACATATCATAAAACAAAGTGCATAGAACTATTTTATATTTAAAAATCTGCAAATTTATATGTTAAAAAAGTCACAGAGTGACTGATTTGAAAACTTAGATAGAATGAACAACAACATAGATAGGTGGCAGGTCTATTATTTTGTATTTGCACAGACCATTTGACAGAGTATCAGAATGTTTTGATCTGTCCATTGTTATGGTTATCACTGCCAATCAGATTCAATAGCACATTTAAATATGGTTGCCAATGCAGAAACTTTGCAATCTGAAAATGAAAATATATATATTATACAGAAAGCGAGCAAAGATCGCTGTCATTATAATTCCCGAAGCTGTCAATTACAACACAAGGTACTGTACACACTGCTGCACTCATGTGAAAACTCCCATTATAATCAATGAGGCTTGTCTACGTTGTGCAATGAATCTCTTGTTGACATTGTGTTTATACATTGTTGGTTATAATGAAATGATTCACGAATCGAGAGCATGCAGAACTCGCGCTGAACAAAAAGTGGTGCTCAACATATACGTCTGTAATTGGCTACTAAGCTCAATGCTGCAAAAACACATTGTAAATAGAAACATTTAACGCTCTTCAGGGAGTGCTTACAAAAATAATAATAGGAGTGTTTGAAATTGTTTTAAAGCAGCCAGCTTATTAAAGCAAAATATTGTCAATGCTGAAAGAGCCCTGTGTACGTGTATATATATATATATTGGGGGATATACCTTCAAAAGTTCTATTCATGTCTTTGTGTAACACATTTTAATGAGGGGGGGAATTACAGTGCGGGTAATCAGTCGACTGGTCGATTTAAAAAAACAAAAATAGTTTTGCACATCCTTAGTGTGCATGTAGAGTATGAGTGTTTAAATCTTAAATTTTCTCTGCAAAATGATTAGCATATTTATAAAGTATAATACAAAGGCCAAAATCCTTCTTTACAGACCAGTCCATGCAGCCAAAAATGGGAAAGTCACACCTGAGTAGAACAGTACAACAGGAACAGGAGTCACCAACTATAGCTTTTCTCCATTGAGATGAATGACATTTTCTTGTTCAGGGAGGTCAGAAGATTCAGCACAGGAGAGTTTGGAACAGGCCATGTGAACATGGCAGCTAAATACACTGCAGGTGTTGCTTCTTAATCCGATTCTGTGCACATTCAATTATTTTTGAGAGTGACAACAATATTCAACAACATTCAACAACCAAATACACTAATGTATTTAATAACCGATATCTACACTGCTTGCTGCAGTAATTACTTAATTTTCTGCCAGTACATTATCCATTAAGTTTATAGACATTTTCTTAAACCCTAAAACACAACACAATGCAATGCGTAATTCAAAAAAGGGGTAAAAACCCAGTCAAAAATCAATATGGAAAACTCCTTCATATTAACACAATACATTGGGCTGTATTTATATGGCTCTTTCTTGGACACTACTGCTTGTTCAGAAATGCATATCCAAAAACCAATTCTAAATGTATTTTAAACCATACAGAATTAAAGGTTTATAAAACAGATGAATATGTGACCATAGATATAGACAGTATTTGGAGGGAAATGACAATTATCAGCCAATCCTGCAATTATTGCAATTATTGCAATTAAGCCACGTTTGAAATAAAGGTCATTGTGGTGCACTTATAGGATTCCTTTCCTTTTAGGGAAAATTCTACACAATACAGCAAACCTAAGGCCACCGTCAGCATTACACTTTTGATCAGACAAGTCTGATTCACAAACATTCACTGTTTTTGAAAAGAATGCATGCTAAACACACATCTAGAGCAGTACAGTCACGCATGACTGACTAATCACAGCCACGAGAAATCCTTCAGAATAACTAGTGTCTGTAAATATTTTCATTGGGATTCATTTCTGAGGGGGGAAGAAAGGAAGGGTTGTTCTAAATCTCACACAGGCTGTTTTACTGTAATGTTGGGGACTCTGCATTGACTTATATTGTTTTAATACTAAACTAATGATATTTTATATCCTTTAATCCTGCCCCTACCCCTAAACTAACCCAGAAATCTTTCTGCATTTTTACATTTTAACGGAAACATTAGTTGTATGTGTTTATTAGGCCATTTTACTGTAGTTTTAGCATTACTGCATCAATGCATAAAATGCATTCAAAACCCTCCGTGGTTGTGTGGTCTTAAACAGTGAAAAACAGTACATAAAAGCAGGGACTAATCACTGGGTCTCTCTTCTTGCGTGAGGCAGTGATAAAAGTTGACGTGCATATTGATGTTCAGTGATCTTCTAAAAGCTTTCTGACTTTCCTGACTGTAATTACACGGGCACTTTGATTTTGTTTGTTTCTGCTTATTGAAGTTTCCCTCTAGAGGTTCTTATTGTGATCTTATTCATTCATATCTGCCAAAAACTCCCCCAAGCAACGCTGTCTTCTTCTGAAGCCTCCTACATCAATATGGGTTTTTATTGGACGTTATCTGCTATATCTCATTTAGAGAGATGATTTATCCAAAGCAACTTAAAGTACACCCACCACACAGACGGTTCTTCTGGAGTAACTTGGAGTTACAGTAAGTGTCCTGGTCAAAGGCGCAATGCTGAATTCCCCTCATAACTCTTCTGTTTTCCTTTCCAAGCATAGCACCCTAATCCATCAAAGCACAGTTTTTAATCTCTGTATTTTATCCAATCCATGTACTCTTTGTTGGCTTTTTCAAAATTTCTGCTCAGTTAATTTGAAATAAAATGAAATTCCACAATAGCTACTGACACTGCCATTTGTGAATCCATTTAACTCCTTGCAGGACGCTGTTTGTTGCCTACAAAAAATGACTAGTTCATTCTCACCGCTGTCTCAAGCCACCTGAGGGGAAGATAATTTGAGATCTTGAGCCGGAAGATTTACCTTGACTCTGACAGCACCGTTTAAATATCACCCCCCTCCTCCTCTCACATTGTCCCCTGTCAAAACAAATGCAAATGAGAGAAATATATATATCACACTCTGACTCATTCAAATCCTTCTTCAGCTGCTATGATTCTCTCAAGGGCAGAGCAGTCCTTAGAGTAGGACGTCACAAGCAAGTTGTCAGACAGAAACCTTGCCATTCATAAAGCTGTTACAAAGAGGAAGGGCATTCATACTTACAGACAGGAACACATCCAGCATCCAGAGCAGAGCATGTGACTGGAGCAACAGCAATTTCATTCAAAAATTCAGCTTTGCCATTACAGGAATAAATTACATCTAAAATATATTTAAATAGAATACATTTTATTGTAATAATATTTCACGATATTACTATTCTACTGCATTTGTGATTAAATAAATGCATTATTGGTGACAAGTAGAGACTTTTCAAAAACTCCAAAAAACGTTCATGTGTAAGGAGTCGGACCCACTTATCTGGCTTGTGAAAAATATTAAGATCATTTAAAAATAACGTGTCTTAAAATAATTTATTGACTTTTGATTTGTCACTATCAAAGCCAAAGTCATTTATTAAAATATGATCTGGAAAATATTATTATCATATTACTTTTTTCACAGTTAATATTAAATGAATAAACTAGATTTATGACATTTCACAATAAATATCTTTCCAAAAAAAGTGGTGCAAATATTGTGCTTAACATTTTAATTTTTTCTTAAATTTGTGTGTTCCCGTATCTTATGGTTGTGATGGAGCAGTATCAGAATGATCCTAGACAGGCCCGGTTCTAGAACCAAATCAATGAGGGTGCTTCTGAAAATAGTGAGGGTGCTTACATAAACATAGGAAATGGCTCCCAGTCGTCATCAGTCTGAAAATAGTACCTCAAAATAGGGCTGAGCGATACCTATTGTCTACGACAATATTGTAATTGCTGTTATGTTAAACGATATGCAATCTGGCATGATCGAGTAGCCTATGTACCTCACTTTGCAGAAAACGAACAAAAACATAAACATGCCACGCATAGCCTACACATAGTTCAGACCATGGCGCGTGCATTTAGAGTGTTTTACTGCACGGTTTAAATGCAGCTAGAATTGCCCAAATGCAAATGTGTGAAGTATTGAAACTGATTTTATTCTGCAGTTGAATAAAGAAGTTAATATAAGTTACATTTCAGACATTTAGTTTCTGAGGACAATGAATCAGTACTTTTGAACGAAACAGCTGATTTAAAGATTCAATGACTCACAGGGCTCTACATCACCTAGGTCACTCGGCGGCGGCGGCGCCGCCATCGGCCGCGGCACTTGCTGGGATTTATCGCCGGTGTTTGTTTGAATGGGTGTGATGCGGTGAGAGTGAGGTTGTAGGGCGGGGTTCGCTGCTGTCATCGGCAGGCGGTGTCATTTCGTCTTGTTATGATGTAGAGGTTTGAGCTTTCTTGAGCCAATTTCGTATGTCCATGATTAAAAATGGACAAGTAATATTTTTAGCCTAGGCTACCTAAGCCACGTCTCAAAAAGCCAGCTAACGAATTCCTGAGCGGGACGCACACGCAAGCAAAGTGGGCAATTAAAGAGACAGCTTCACCTATGCAGACACAACCAATCAAATGCATTAAACATGAAAGCATAATGAAATAATTTCTGATTTGAAAAATCGTGTTAATGGATTTATTTTGTGTATTATATGTATGAGTGTGAAATCCGTCTGTTTCTATTGTCTGCAAAATCTCGTTTACATGTGTGCTATTAAAAATGTAATCTGAGGGTGCTTTCACTTTTGTTTGAGGGTGCTTAGCACCCTCAGGCACCCCCGTAGAACCGGGCCTGATACTAGATGGAGAAAAAACACAGATGCTCAGAAAAACAAAAAATGCTCCTCACCCCAGGCCAAATCATGTAACTTTGCTCAAACGCTCTGGCCCAGAGCAGCCTACCTGGACCTTACAGCAAGCTGATGCTCACACACATTTAGATCTGCTATCTGTGCTCTCACACTTAGAAGAGGGGTGAAATTTCATTGTACAGAGTGACGGAGCGTGGCTGGAGAAGAAAGGGATGACCGGAACGGATTCATTCACTTTCCACACACACACACACACACCTTCATAAAGCTCAGGAGCTCACAGGAGTGCACTGAGGTGGTACGAAAGGTTACATAGCCCTGGTTCAAAGTGTCAAGGGTTTAGAGCAGGAAGAACAAGTAAGTTTTTACACTTAAGGTTAAAGCAGAGCTGGACTTAAAGCTAACCTGAGGTTAAAACAGAGCTGAATCAAGCCTGTCCCACATAGTCCTGAGGAAAATCAAGAGCAGAAAAGTGCTGGCAGCTTCCTACTGGGGTTTCTTTTCCGTTACGACTAGTTAAGGATCTCCTGTCAGTTACAGGATTAGTCAAACCACGGAATATCTGCTGTCATCGCACTCTCGGATAAACAAGGGGGCCAACAGGAGCTTGCATGCGCAGACTACTACTCTCCCAGGCTCTGATCGTCACACTGATGGATGTGATGGCTGTCTCTCTCTCGATGAATAGTCCTGCCACATGCAATGAATAGACTTAAATCTGCTAACCAGTATGACATGCAAAACAGTCAGATTGATAGACAGAGATGGACAGAAATCTAGGCAGACAGATTCAGTTTAGTAGACTGAGAAGCATTGCTGAGAAGTAATTGAAATTAGATGGTGCCTTTTTTAGTCCTAACTTCATGATAATCTTTGGTTTCACATGGTTTATTAAGCATCTAACTATCTTAATCAATGTTTTGTTTTCTATAAAAATGTAAATGTATATTTATCTTGTTTTTATATATCTTGGTCTTGCATAAATATAACAAAATATAGTGAGGTTTAAAGGTAGAAATAATACATTTTATTATATTTTAGTCAAATATAAATTTTCTTATATATTTACTTTAATATAAGAATGTATGGGGGGGGGGGTACTATAAAACAAGGCAAAAAGCATATTTATTGCAATGCACAACCTCAAAAATACTCTTTTCTGACTCTACATGTTACTGTGTGGACAAAGGGAGAGAGGAAGAAAGGACGTATCAATGGTAAGAAAAAATATTAGAATTCAAGAATAATAAATATATTTTCCTATTAAATATATTTAATTAATATAATATTGTAAGAATGTTTAGATTTTTTTATACTATGAAACAAGAAAGGGGGGGGGGGGACATTTTGCTAGGACATATTACCAAAACATATTTAGTTTATGAATAAAATAAAACCTCAATAAACCTTATTAATAAACACAATAAATATATTCCATTGCTAAGAAAAAAAATACTACAACTCAAGTTATATTCTGAAAAAGATTATATAAATATATTTTCTTATTTAATATATTTTTTTAATATAATCTTGTATGAATGTTTAGATTTTTTTCATTATGAAAAAACTAAAATAAATGTTTCATGCATATGTATATTGCAGTGTACATCCTTAAGAATACTCTGTGACTATGTTAGCGCGTAAGAGGGGGAAACGGAAAGAGGAGCGCAGAGGGTCAGTGAGAGAAGAAACAGACAGAGAGAGAGAGAGAGAGAGAGAGAGAGAGAGAGAGAGAGAGAGAGAGAGAGAGAGAGAGAGAGAGAGAGAGAGAGAGAGAGAGAGAGAGAGAGAGAGAGAGAGAGAGAGAGAGAGAGAGAGAGAGATACTGGGGATCAGGGATTGAGTCAGGATCAGATAGTGGTTGCAGAGCTCTTAAAACATCTGCGTTATCTTGACCTTCTCCTCAGACCTACACATACACGCACGCACTCAGACCCTCCTGCACTGTGCATGTGCTGAAAAGAGTCAGCTGCTAAGATCCTTCATTCCTCAGCTCTAAAACACACACTTACAGGTACACACTTGAGCCTCTCAGAGCTACGTTTAAGGCCTATTCGAACGAACAGTATCCCAATATAATCATTAGTCCATAATTTACTCTAAAACCCTATCACTCCATTTTACATCCATTGTACCATTGCATGAGAGTGCAAACATATGAGTTTACATTTTACTAGCATGTATTTTGCATTACAACAAGTAAAATCGATACTACAGAAGAAGTACATTTTGCAAAAGACAAGTAAAATCTGTATTGTCAGACGGACTGAACATTGCATTAAAGCACATGAATACCAAGAGCACAATTTCATCTCGTTCAGCTATGCAAAATTTTTGCTCGGCTCAACAAAAATTTGCTTTGCAAACTGTTTTGGGGGAAATCGTTGGCCATTTTTTGCCACTCATAGTCGGAGTAACATTTAGACGTTGCCAATTTTAACTTTGACTATAACTAGTAAGCAATCATATACACTCCTACTCTTACACTTGCGATTCGAAACTTGATTCAATATCAATTTATTTGTATATATATATATATATATATATATATATATATATATATATATATCAGGCATGTACATTTCTACTGTATATTTCAACATTTCTTCTGATGCTCATTCATGTTTATTTCTGTCCTGTTACTATAGTAGTAAAGCTGAATAGTTGATCAGTTCACATGCGCTTTGTGCTGCCGCTTCACTTAAACTGAGGCGGCAACAGCAATCTGTCAATCCACATTAAAGAGTGCCAAAACTATTGTTTGAATTTCATTTAAAGCAACACTAAGTAAGAATTTTTACCTTAAAATAATGTTTTGAAAATCGTTTCAGTGGTTCATCAAGATGTGACATGGTGAAGTGCACTTATGCCACCGCTTTGCGGTCCTTTATCTGATATATCCACGCTATGTAAGATTGCCAGATCGGGTCGCGTTTCTGTAGTGCGAATGAGACCTAAGATAACTACAAATTTGACTTGCTTTACGGCAAGCGTTACAATTGCCGATAGGTGGAGCGTACTCGACAGTAGACTACAACTACACTTTCATAAAATCATGCATCATACTCTACCTTGTCTGTGGCCATTGTTGATTCCAAAGCCGGTGCTGGATAAACAGAGAGCATGTGCGTGCGCGTGCGACAGTAGGATGCGGTAGGCTAAATTATTTACGACAGCATTAATGGACAATTCCTCTTCCAACCTGTAGGGCGACGGCAGATGAAAAGTTGCTTGGTGTTGCTTTAAAAAATTACAGAATTTATTTCATATCAAAAGTAGCAAAGCACAAAGCTCATTGCGATTTATTGGATGGAAGGCACACTACAAATAATAGTGAAGTTTTAGTGTGTTAAGTTTTGTTCTAGCTTCAACTGCAAACAGCACAGACTAAAAAAAAATGCTTCTTGGGGTTTAAGAATCAATATCAGTTAATCAATTTGAGAAATTACTAAAATCGAGAAATTAATATTTTCAACCGTGCACTCTAAAAAATGCTGGGTTGTTTTAACCCAAATTTTGGTCAAATATGGACAAACCCAAATGTTGGGTTAAAAATGTAATTTAAAATTTTAACCCAACTTCAACTTTCACTTTCAACTGTACATTTTTTAATTACATTTTTAACCCAAAATTTGGGTTTGTCCATATTTGACCCAAATTTGGGTTGAAACAACCCAGCATTTTTTAGAGTGAGCCCTATTTTTAAATAGTGCAACTAGACTTAGTACTTTTTGACTTGATGTGCTATTCTGATTTGGCAACAAGTTATGTTTATACCACTTTTTGTGTGCAATCTGTTTTGAGCACAATCTGTTTTCTTTTGGCAGCCAGGCCTGTCTGTGTTGCAAGCTTTATAGAACATCATTATTTTTGTCTTTTTTGAGGTTAACTGCCAGGGTGCATGTCTGACAGAAATTGTTCAAGGGGTCAAGATGTTCCTTTAGGCCCTCTGAAGGAAGAAACCATGTGCGGACAGGATGCTTTTGACTTGAGATTGTTCCAGAGTGCCTATGCGCCTTCATTAACTGACTCCTGACTTACTTTCAACTGCAGGGACGAAATCTGTGTGTTTTCTGCCAGCTTTACCTGGCTGCACACTTGTTCTTAGCCAATTGATTTGAAGATGCATGTTATTTTTCCTCTGACACCACTCAATCAACTTGAGCAGGAGACCCTCACGGCAAATTGAGCCTGCTGTTCTGTCTGTTCAAAACAAATGCAACAAACATCAAGTCCTATCTTTTTTGTAATTGGATCGGAGATATGGTTGTCAATCTGCACAATCTGTGCCTATTACCCCTTTTTGAAACCCGCTGGTGCCAAAGCCCAAGATAAATTTTCAGCAGCCATGACTCCAGTCTTCTAAGTCGTATAATTCTTCAGATATTATTCTAATTTGTTGATTTAGAAACCTTTCTTATCATCAATGTTGAAAATGGTTTTGCTGCTTGATATTTTAATGGAAATTGTGGAAAGAAGTCTTTATTGTCACTTTTGATCATTTTAATGCAATCCTTGCACAATAAAACTATTAATTCTTTCAATATATTCATACCAACCTGATTATAAACTTTTGAATGTTAGTGCACATTTTGACATTTTACATTGTATTATCCCAAATTATCCCACCTATTATGTAGCTTCTTGTCACATAAGTAAATTATGGTGGCCGAGAGACCTCAACGCGCTGCAACTAAAGAAAAAACATGCAAATAGAAAAAACACCCGCAAATTAAGAAATAATTTTCATCAGTTTTACAACACGTGTGCTCCAAATACTCACAACACAACCAAATACAGAAACACGCTGCAAAAATTCACAACACAACCAAATACAGAAACGCGCTGCAAATAGCACAGACCACAACGGAAATGTTTCCAGGGGACCCCAATAAGGCCACGTTTACACTGTCAGTGAAATGTGACCCAATTCTGATGTTTTGCTCATATGTGACACAGATCGGATGTGTTCTATGACCGTGTAAACAGGAAAAAAACGCATGCGTTCGGATATTTCGAGATCGGTTTCAGGCCTCGTTCATATGTGGAAATAAATCAGATATAAATCAGATATGTGCCAATGCGACTGTCATGTAAACAGGCAGATCGGATTTTCTGAGGCATTAGGCTATCTCCGCGGTTTAATGACGAGAGCAACCCCGACGCGCATCTGCGAAACGTTGTGTCATCGTAGAAGAGGAATGTGGACACGCGTTGACACAACAAAGGTTGGCTTGCTCATCCTAAAATTTCGGACCCATTGCTCCTCGTCAAAGCCCGCCACGATCTCATGAAAGTGCGTATCTATAGCACAAATTTTATTTCTCGCGCCATTTATATGGCAAAAATAGTTTTTGCGTGCATATGATACGCAGTTTTCAGATGCATATGATACACACTTTATGGTGTGTAATACCCACGCACTCTACACCCCTAATCCTACCCAAGGGGTTTACAGTAGGGGTGTGCCATATCATACCGTTCACGATAATACCGGTATAAATTTGAACATGATAAAAAAAGTGTCATATCGCGATATCAATGATATAGCGACGCGATGACGTATGGCGCATTTACATTCCCTAGCGCGCACAACAAAATCACCTGTCTGAGAGTAAGAGCAGCCTGTCAGCCTCCGATTAGGGATCGACCGATATGGATTTTTTAGTGCCGATACCGATTTTTTTCCCATCAGCCTTAGCCGATGACCGATACGGGCTGCCGATTTTCTTGAGCCGATATTTGGAGCCGATACATTTTGCTCCCTCAATTTACATCATAAAAATGACATGATGTTAACAAATGTTACAGGTCTCAATTTAATAAAAGTAACATTTATTTAACGTAAAAAAATCAATATTTAACAAATAGTAAAAACATGTGAGGTAGAACAAGAACAAGTAGATAAACAATATTTAACAAATATTAAAAACATGAGGTAGAACAAAAAAAAGTTCACTGCTGAAAATAAATATTTAAGCATAAATAAAATAATTGCACTATTGCACACAGTAGCAACCAGCATAATAAAGTGCACAGTGCACACTGTACTTCATTTTAAAAGTAACGAACTATTTACTGCCATAGTTTAAATTTTTCTACATAAAATAAAATGAGCATGTCTAGTCTCTAATATCACTGCGATGGCGAGGGAGACACACACCACACGCGTCCAAACCTCAGCCAGGTGGTCGCAAAAAGCACGGAACAACGTTGGTAGTACTTAATCCTATGACCAGTGTTCGTAACAGCTACCGTACGCATACTAGGGCTGTCAAAATTGCTCAAATGGCGTTTGTATATTCCCTCTAAAAAAACATATTTGAACATATCGTCGTGCATTTGGTCAATGACGCGCATTACGTCAATAACAGGACAAATTAATACAAAGAGACATAACTACTAGTATTAAGTAGCTTATTTGAGTTTAAACATATTTGACAACGTATTACTACAAAAAAAACGAGTAAATCAACTAATGGCCAAGACCGCAGAGCTCACTCTGGCTCGCCCGGACTCGCAGGCAGTGCACTCTCTCTCTCTCTCTCTCTCGCACTCACCCTCACGCTCTCCGCGCATACCGGTTTAAATGAACAACAACAAACAAATGTTGAGTGCTGATCAAGAGTTTTGTGCAAGCAATTTAAGGTATATAGCAGGCTTCATTCAGTGATTGAAACAAATACATTAATTGAAGTTACACAGTACATAGAACCGACACTGAGCGCTCCGAGCGAGCTGTGCTGTGGTAACGTTAGTCTGCTACCGCGGGCGTGTTTTTCCACATTCGAATATTAATTTTCACCTTCAAAATTCAGTTTTTTTTAAACTATTCGAATATATATTCGTATTTAGAATATTCATTGACAGCCCTAATGCATACTGAACGGATAGCCTACAGCTATTTGCAGCTCCCTAAATACAATGGAAAGCAAGCAGTTTTATAGACGAGTCATTCGCGTTTTCCATTTGGACCCACAAACTTGCTTAGCTATATAGTTGCAACCACATAACAGTTATAGAGCAACGTGTTTCCATTTTCAAAGTGTTTGACAATATTTCAGCAGTCAAACAGTTAAAAGATGCTTTGAAAGTTTAAAAGTTACCGTTATCTTGAAGCGCAGGTTGCACTCTGCTAGTGGGGGAGGGACAGTGCAGGGTCTGCATGTGAACTGCAGCGTCTCCAGCAGCACAGAGCTGCCTGTGGACGCCTGTCTATAAATAATGCCGGGAAAAAACTATCGGCGAACGCAGCAGCCGCGTATCGGCCGATTCCGATACACGTAAAAACCGCAAATATCGGCCCGATATATCGGCCGGCCGATATATCGGTCGATCACTACCTCCGATGACAATTAAGTACATAAAAAGGGAGCTACTTCAATAGAATGGAAGTGGTTTGGTTACAAGAGGTCAGACCTCCAACAAAGCACAATATTTTGCAAAATATGCAACAGAAAAAAACTGTTACTGCTAGGTGGAAACACAACAAGCAAAAACACACCGTCGAATATAACCAAACTTTCTCCGAGACGCAATTTCAAAAACAGCTTGAGTGTTCAGCGGTGCTGCCGCGTCTTCTCTTTCTCGTCTCTCAAAATGTGTTGCACAAGGCAAGAGTCAAGCGCTGCAGGCGGCGATACCACACTCTTGCGTTTAGGAGTCGGGACATAACTGAATTGCCACTTGCACAATTGGGCCATCAGTGCATCACAACTAAAGTTTATCATTTTCAAGTCTTCTTAAGTCTTATCAGTTTAAACATTCAAGCGATTTTAAACTATCCAGTAGGCTACTTGCGCGCTCTCTGAGAGACTGAGCGTTTCTCTGCGTGCATACATACAGTAAAGCCACCTCACAAACAGCTCGCGAGTAACAAAAGTAACAAAAGTCTTGGTAAGTATACTCGTAAACACAGTCGGTAAAGTATAAAACGCATGTGACAGTGTGACAGACAGTATAATGAAAACAGCAATGGATCAGTGCACTAGCAGTAAAAGTGACAGCAGCCACATGTGTCTGTCATTAATGTTGTCGTCAAAACAACAAAAGATATCTTTAATTGTAAGGAATGAGAATTAATAGCCTATGTATTTCGTTTAGTCAGGAATCAGAACTAAAAGACTGTGTTATTTTTAGTGCTGGGCCGTTATCGGCGTTACCGTGCTGCGTTAACGTGAGACTCTTATCGGGCGATAAAAAAAATATCGCCGTTAATCAAAGTTGGGTTGGGATCATAAATAGCTTTTTCGAATATCGTTATATTTTCGCGCAATTCTGTAGTAGGCCTATGACGCCGCGCCTACTGTCACAGATCGCGCAGTAGGGTATTTTCCTGTCAGGGACACAAGGTGTACTTTTACTTTGTTACGTTGGGCGACGTTCCTCTCGTTACTTTATTTTAATGCAATACGTTGTTAAATGAGTTTATTCCAAGCGCGCTGTGTGTCCTTTGTATGGGCATGAGCGATGCTCATTTACAAATGAATCACTCTTTTGAGTCGATTCTGTTCAAAGACTTCATCAAACAAGTTGTCAGATGATCTGTCTAAATCGGTTCACGAATCAGTTGATCTGTTCAGTTCCTCGCGCACTGAATCGTCTGAAGCGCTTTCAATTCACACTCGGAGTCGAAACAGGAAGATTTAAGAGCATCAAGAGCGTTGGATGAAGTGGCCGATCTACAGTCTAGTCTAGTGAATGCAAATCTGCAAATGCATCATATTTTTGCCAGCGATGAAGATCTTTATTAGTTGAACATCTTCGTAAGCTGTCTGTGAATGAATGATTCCACAGGACGATATTCGATTTCATTTCATTCAGGTAATACATTGTGTGTGTATTGCGCGTGTATTGCGCAGTGGCATAATCACACGAATAGTTTACATTGATTGAAACTAATTTGTTTAAAAATGAGGCTATTGCAGTAACAAGGCAGGTTCACATAAAATTCTTATGACATATGATGACATTATTTTTTGATCTAACGAACATTGGCGATGCAAAAACGGACTGTCGTGCGTATTGTTTTTTTCTCCTTCTTCGAATTAGCCTACTATGTTAAAAAAAAAAAGGACGAAAACATGATACTTGTTCAATTAATAAACAGTTTGTTTGATGACAAATCGCTAAAGATGAAATTGGCCTCCCTTTCTGTCATTGCGTTTTTTTGTTTTGTTTTTAACGATATTCGACTTTTGCTCCTCGATTGTCGAATGGCATTTTTTGGCAGAAATGCACATCCCTACGCGAGGCAAACTATTCTCAAAGACTTACTTTTAGTCATTATTTGGGTAGCACACATATTCTGAATGCCTTCGGGAGAATTCAAATGAGCCATTTTAATCTAGATTCATCTAGATTAATTTCAATATTAATCTAGATTAATCTAGATTAAAAAAAATAATCTATGCCCACCTCTAGTTATTTTACATGTATTACTTTATTCAGTTTCTGTAGTATTCCTGAATACTAGTGTTAGACGTACCCAAAAACTTTTTTCTTTATTTGTATCTTTTTTTTTTTTGTATAGATTTTTGCTACTTTTTTCAATTTAATTCAAAGATTGAAATCAAGCTTCCTTGTTTTGTGTAAACACAAAAAAATGACCCCAATGTAAAAACACAATGAGTGAGCAAACATTTAGGCGAGATAAACGTAATGAAAAAAAAAATTATATTTCTATATTTCTATAAAATTCTGATTCTATATCGTCATAAATATCATTATCGCAAATATTCTTGAAATATCGTGATATAATTTTGAGGCTATATCGCCCACCCCTAGTTTACAGTGCGTATCATATGCACGCAAAAACTATTTTTGGCGTATAAATGGCACGAGAAATAAAATTTGTGCTATAGATACACACTTTCATGAGATCGTGTTGCATGTTCCCACCAGTCCTGAGATCTCTCTCGCACACAATAACTGAAACACATGCACAGGCTGCAATGATGGCCTTTTTCGTCCTCCCCCGCCTCTAAATCATGCTGATGTTTGGCGAACTTCGCATATATCACAAAGCTAGCATCAAGCATATTTCGCGTTCGTCCATCTGTGCAAGAACCCCCTTTAAGCATGTGCGATGTTTCAGATCTATGTCAAGTGTAAACACATAAATCGGATATGGGTCGTGAGAACGTGTAAACGGACGGTAAAAAAAAATCGGATATAGGCAACAAATCAGAATTGGGCATCAAGTATAACATACTCATTTATGCTGGCGGTTTGTTTAGTATTGTAGTCTGTTACCTCAACAATCAGTGAAAAGGTATGTCGGTTCTGGTCGTTATTCGTTGGGTGAAAAAATCCTTCAGCATTAAATAATTGCCATTAGAATTGCGGTTACAGATCTTTTTTAGAAAAAACCTTCATGTGATTGTGACCCTTCCCTGTGTATGCAATATTTAGATACTGCAGGCCTTCAGGGAATAAGATTAAAGGGGTTTTACCTCTGAATGAATGGTACATGGGCCCTCAGGGACCGCTTACCTTTCCATACGTTTAAACTGAACCCACTCAACGCTGCTATCAAAAGTCAGCTAGATCAAAAAATAAAGCTCCCAGACTCTTCTGGGAGCTCGATATGCGTGTTTGTGTTTGTTAGAGAGAGACAGGTAAGGGGGAAAAAAACAAATAGAGTTGCAGGAGAGATTGTTGCAGACATTCTCTCTCTCTATAGGCCTTGCCCTCTGTGTTTGAAAGCACCACGCTAAGTGCTTTCGAGATTAGAACGATACGAAATGAGACCAGACGGGTAATAAGACAAGCTCCAGCGCAGGTGCGAAGCCACAAGTGCTCATGACCCTCCATCTACATCGCAGTTTAATGCAATCATGCGCATACACACGTTTAGCTTCCTATCACCTCTCCTGTTGAACGTAATTACCCAGCAGTCCTGTACTTATCACGTCTACAGACCAGCTTAACTACACAGACACGCACATTTAGAGAGATAGAAAGGGAACAAAGTGCTTTCTGTAGTTCTGAATGGATGAACAGGTCATCCCAACCACACACACACATACATATATTTGCCTCTGTATGGCTGAGAAGAATAAAATAAAATAAAAAATCCTGAGTGGGATTTCATTTTCATTAAGACCAATTCCCTCGAGATCCTGTAGGTCTGAGTCTTTTTCCTCCTCTTATACATCAAGTCTTCTAACAGGGACTAATGATGCTCAGTGTCTGTTCAAATGAATATTTTAGAGTTGGCTAATGAGGATGAGAGAGAAGACACACTATTGGAGAGATAAAAAGTAAGAGAGAAAGAGAGATTTATGGAGGTAAAGTGGTGGGCGCTTGAACATTAGGCCACACTAGTAGGCAGCCGCAGCACTGATGCACTGTGGGACACCGGATGAAATACATTAACACAATGGCTGGGTGCAGACCTAAGGAGTGTGTGTGTGTGTGTGTGTGTGGTCTTGTTAAACCCTACATTGTGAGGACAAGATGTAACAGAATTTTTTTAACTTGTGGGGAAATTTGTTTGGTTCCCATGATGAAAACAGCACTCAAAAAAATAACTCTTTGAATGAACATAAAAAAATCATGGAAAGGATTTCCACATGATTAACTTGCTTTATTTCAGCATTATGCCATTCTGTTATTCCAATTTAATGTACTTACGTTGGGTCAACTCAATGCATTAAGGTTGATTCAACTTATTTACTATGGTTGGGCACAGCTTAATCTAATATTGTCAGCGAATTTAAAAAGGCTCCCTGATATGATTCAGGTATTCAAATTCATATATTCATTCATCCAATGCAATTTATTTTAGTGTCACACTAATACATTTCTAGACTATAGCCAACTATTGGCTACCAATAGCACTTTTTAGCATCTTAAAGGATAAGATTTACATGCTTCATCAACCTAAGCTTTTGCTGTGAGTATTGCTGAATCAGTTTTCAGCCTAACCAAATGCTCCACTCTTCTCCACAATGGTGTAATTTAAATGGTACTAATGATTGCAATGTAATTGAACATTAAACACAATTATTACACACTATCAAGTCTTCCCCTTAAACACATAAAATAACACCTAATTTAAACAGTTATTCTCTCTTAATTCAGCCATATGGAAAGCATGCTGGGAACTAACAAGCACCACCCAGTTTCAGTTAATGCAACACAAATCATTCATGTAATCCAACACAAACGGATTAAGTAAACTTAAATTTTACATATATTTAAGCAGATTGAACACAATCAAATTAAGTTTGGACAAAATGTATAGCAATTGTGTTGCTTAAGCTCATTTTAATTAAGCAATTTGAACAAGCAGCAAAAACATTTTTTTTTTTAGTGAGCATATAAATCATACTAAATGATGTTTTTTGAAAATGTAAAAATGTTTTCTGTGAGGGTTGTGTTTAGGGGTAGGGTTAGGGTTAGTTTTTACAGAATAAAAAATAATTATGATATGTATAATTATAGAAAGCTATAGAAAGCCCCCATAAAACATGGAAACCCAAAATGGGTGTGTGTGTTTAGCAACAGTTTGGGGGCATGTAAATCTGACAAAACATCTCGAGGACATCTTCAGTTGGACAAATTATTAATAAATAAAGATAATAGTTTTTTGTATTATCCTAAATATATATATGTATATAAAAAAAAAATGAATAATTGAATAAATATTACTAAACACAATAAAAGTCTATAGTACATCCATATAGATAGCTAATGTGCATGTTTAGGTTTAAATCAGTTATTTTGGGTGAGGAGACAGTATTACAAAGTAAAGCACTGTATAAATGCCTCATTTCATTTCATTTTACTATCATTGATACACTAATATAGTTTTGTTATTATTTGAAGTAGACGTTATTTTTATATTTTCATTTTAGTTAAAGTTTTAGTAGTTTTGTCATTTTTATTATTATTTTTTTTTATATCTATCCACCTTATTCCTATGCCCCATGACGCTTTGCGCGAATTATGGGTTTAACATCCGTTAAGCTGTAAACAATCAGTGAAAGGCTCGCTCTATGAACGCAATATGTTAAAAAGTGTCACAATGAGATGACATTAATCGACTCACCCTTCAACCATCGAACATTAAAATTAAATTTAAACGTTTAAAAGAATCAACAAGGTACTTTCAACAGACCAAAAATAGCCCCAAAAGAGCGAGTCTTTGGTTAAATATCACTGTAGTAGGCAAATATATCTGTATTGTATAACAAGCCTTAATCAAAAATGTTCATTGACTTCAGCATTACGTGATATCAAAGTGATTTCCGTCATTTTGACAGATTATAAATTGCATTTACCTGTGAAAACAAACCTGGAAAGAGACGTGAGGATTTGAAGAGAATAACGAGAGATTCTTCGTGCATTCCAGTCAATTATTAATGGAATATCGTAAATTAAATTCGGGAGAACAGACCACAAATGTGCCGTATATGTTGTCCTTTTTCATAAATTTTTTCAGCGGATTGCAAAGGAAAAAATAAAAATCATCATGAGGAAAAGAAAGCAGCGACTGAAAAGAGCTCTTGCCATAGATATTCTTGTTATAACATGTCACGTTAAAATACCAAGTATAACGTTAATCTCATGATGTATGAAAATAAATCATAAAGGAAAATTGACAGCTCTTCCAGTCAAACTGACGGATCAGCTTTATTTGTAGGGCAACCTTATGATTTGAAATTATTCGTTTCAGCCTTTTTGAATGGAAGTTCCCCAAACCGGAAGTGCCACCCATAATTCAAAACGCAGTAAGGTCGTTAGGAATAAGGTGGATATAGTTTTTATTAAGTTTTAACAATTTTAGTACTTCGACTTTAAATGAAAACGATAAATATTGCCTTTGCCTTTTCATTTTTATATATATTTAATTTTATTTCAGTTCTATTTAGTATTTAGTATTCTATTTCAAGTGATGTTCAAGATTTTTTTTATGGTTTTACTTTGTAGTTTTAGTTAACGATAATAACCTATGTTTAAATATATTACTGAGGGCCAAATTTGTGAAAACATCCCCACAAATACAGTGAAACGTGACAAAAACGGACTTGTGAGCCCATTTTGGAGAGGTTCTAAGTATCTGACATGGGCATTATTCACCAAATTATGTTTTGCATCAAATCCAATGATGTCAACAGGTTTGTGCGAGGTTCGAGGCAGTATAAAGTAAATTTCCTCATTAGTAGCCTACATCTTCTAATGTGTGTGTGTGTGTGTGTGTGTGTGTGTGTGTGTGTGTGTGTGTGTGTGTGTGTGTGTGTGTGTGTGTGTGTGTGTGTGTGTGTGTGTGTGTGTGTGTGTGTGTGTGTGTGTGTGTGTGTGTGTGTGCGTGTGCATGCAACAGTGGCTTTAGTTTTGGCTAAATCAGAGCTCTGTGAGGATGCATAAGATTTGTAGCTTTAATACTAGTAGCACTAGAAATGTCTTTGGCGCCTAATGCTGATGTAAAAGTCTCTCTCATCAACCTCTGTCATTGAAACTCACATTTGTTGATGTACTGACCTACAGAATCCCAGATGATCAAGATGAAATCTGTTTTCTGTTACTCCCAATAACACTGCACAATCAGAAAGACATTTATTATGTGGAACACAAAAGAAGATATTCTGAAAAATGTGTTGTGGTTTTTGTTTTTTTTTTCGTCCATAAAATGTTGTTTTGGACTTCCACTGAAGAAGAAAGTCATACAGTTTTGAAAAAACTGTTACATAAATTACATTAAAAATACACTTTTGGGTGAACTATCCCTGACACACTTTGCACACTGGGCACACTGTTTGCACAGATCTATGCAAAAACAATGTGATGCAAATTGTACTTCATAAATGTTTTATAAGTATGTTTACTCCTGACCCACACCAATCACCTGAGAAAAGGACAGAAACAACATGCTTTTCAGTTGAATGTAATTGTATATTCCAGTCCAGATAGTACTGATTACAAAACTCTTGACAAATCCCTGAATATTTTTCTTCAAATTTAGTTTTCTTATTACATTCTGATTTGTTAACCATGGACAATGTGTATAAACAGATGAAATCTAAAACACATCCAATCCAAAGCCCTTTGATTGTGTTATGCAGTCAGGGAGAATGGAAATGCAGATTGTTTTCTAAGATGTGGAAGAAGAGAGAAAACAAGAGTGGGGAGGAGAGAGAAGAACAGTTAAAGAACAGCGGATACAATAGGAATAGAGGCATACAGACACGTGCTTAACATGATATGGAGTTGAGCTACTGTAGCCTATATACATGTTACCCCTCCGGTCCTACTCACCCCGCTCTGTGCGGGCCTCAAACCCCGGTCTCCGGCGTCTCTATTATGAGTAATATAAAAACAAATCTATATGGCAGATTTCCCCCATGGTCTCAACGGTTTACGTTCACTTAAAACATAACTGACTGTGTTTACCTGAATACTCGCCAAAACCGTAATTTCAAAATTATTTTGTGTGTATTTGACTCTTTAAGTGCAATAAGCAGCGAAAAAGAACTCAATTTAGTACTGAGAGACGGCTTTATGTGCGTGCACATTGGGTGTGAACACAAAATCTGAGAAAATGAGCTAAATTAATAAAAATGAGTCAAATGAGTAAAATTATGCAAAATACACGCCGAAATTCAAGCCCTGTAAGTTACACCAACTATATTCATCCGGAGCAAATGAAATGAAAAGAGTGAGTGAGGGTAGGCGGGTTTGTGTGTCAACTCGCTGTCGGAGAGATGAGAGAATAAGAAAGTGCAGCTGGTATGGTGTACCTATTCTGCGGAAAAGAAGTACTGGGAGCGTTTCAGATATTTCAGTATCGATATGCATCGAAATATTTATGTTTTTGCACATAGCTTATTATTTCAGATGACTTTTTAAAAAACTACAATTGAAAAATGTATATATTATATATAAAATTCAACCCAGCAAAGTGGCTAGTGGGAGTGACTGAGTTACACGCCACTGCTGAAATTCGCATTTGGCAGGTTGGTGGGTGTAAATGTCAAGCCCTGTTCAGGTAAGGTGTTTTAATGTTTTTGAAGACGTTTTGAAAATCTTTTATGGTTGCATGTCTTTGATCAAAAATACAGTAAAAATAGTAATGTAAAAATAGGTGAAATATTACCATTTAAAATAAGTAATGTAAAAAAATATATATTTTAAAATCTAATTTATGAATTTTCAGCAGTCATTACTCCAGTTTACAATGCCACATGATCCTTCTGAAATCGTTCTAATAAAAAACATTTCTTATTATTATCAATATTGAAACAGTTGTGCTTTTTTTTATTTTGCGTACAGTATTTTTGTGGAATCTTTGATGAATAGAAAGTTTAAAAGAAGATTTATTTGAAATAGAAATCTTTTTTAACATTATAAATGCCTTTACTGTCAGTGGTGATCAATGTAATGCTGAATAAAAGTGATAATTTCTTTAAAAAAAACTTTGAACAGTAGTGCATGTTACTACTCAAAATGCAAATAGTACCCACCATTACTTAAAATGTTTATTTTTTTATTGTGTAACTACATAGTTTTATCCGATAATGACACTTCTGTCAAAAACGGTATGTTTTTGTGGTAAATGTCTTGTTTGGTTTCTGTCTGTCTGCCTTGTCCTTAGCTGAAGTTCTTAAAATAAATTAACCTAGCCTTGCAAACTGGGTGAAAACAGAGCAAATGTGTTAAATAGCTATGCAAAACAGTTTAGACAGTTGTGCTTACTGATTACTGAAGTACTAAAATTGGAAAAACGTGGCAAATCATCTGAGAAAACCATACTGTTTTGTTCGCCAAGCATCACATTACGACGTGTGCATTGTTTGACAGCTGCGTGGCACACATGATGGAAGAGGACAGACAGAAGAATAATTTCCAAAACTGTGATCAAATGAGATTTTCTAATTCATCTAAACTCATAACTTCCTTCTAGACGCACAAAACAAAATTACCCATCTGTCCATCTGACTGAGGTTCTGTGTGCCTGTGTGAATGATGCTTTGTCTAACAGCTTGTCGCAATATAAGGAGACTGATGTACTGTAAACAAGCCAGTAGATGTGCTTATGTTAATCAAGAGAAAGCTAAATATTATAAGCTGGTCAGATCACATTTGTCTCAATGCAAAAAACAGTTCTGTACATCCACTAGTCTCATTAAAGAACAGTCATTCTTTTTGACATCAATATTTTCTAGCTTGTATTAACTAGAAAGATATATTAGTATAAAAATAACTAAGAAATATCTTACTTTTTAATGCTTGTTTTACCTTATTTTAAATGATTTTAAGTCATCTTGAGGCCCCATTTAAAGTCTGTTGAGGCCCCCGGTTGAGAATCACTGATCTAAACTCTATAAACTATGACTAGATTGTGTGACAGAAGACTATGAATATATAAAAGTTAACTTTGTAAGGTCGATTCAAACGTCGGTAAAGGTGTACTTTTTTTCAAATACCTCTGTTATGTGTATGAAAGATGAACAAGGAAAAAATACCAACTATACAAACTCGGTTTTGATTTTAGAGGGAACAAATGAAGCTATTTTTAGCTATTCAATCTCCTCCTCTGCAACAATGAGGGCACAAATTTGTTATTTTCTAGACAAACAAACAAACAACGGCTGGCAGACTTTTCCCATCATCGGTAGGAGGAAAACATTTTGATTTTCTCCATCTAAACAGATAGCAGGTGGCGAAATGAAAGACATCACACATCTTTTATAGACCCAAACGACACCAGCAGGAATGTCTCTGATGTCGCAGCATTGTTCAACTAGCAGAAACAATAGCATCTTCCTCTGCCAGCATGCATCTGTCTCTTCGCTGACGGAAGTTAATTGAGATGGGAGATACTTTTTCCATAGCCACTCTCCTGCAGATAATCGCGATCCCAGACATAAATACACTGAGATGTCATCCCACAGACTTAAAAAAAAAAAAACGAGAAGATGTCTCTTGGCGTTAACTATTATATTTAACAAGCACATGTTGCCCTCCTACATCAGTAATATTGACTGTGTACGGATGTAAATATCCACCTAAAATCTTATCAGTGAATAATATATGAGAGACTCGGACGTTACACCCCCTGAAACAACCTCAATGTATGCTCCTTCATCCATTTTAATGATCCTTACGTCCTGATGGCGGAGACTAATTATTGCCTATTATAAAACTCAACAGCAGTGAGAGAGGAGCGGAGCTGGTGGGACGTGTACGGCGGTAGTCTGGAGCTCTGCTTTATCTGCGTGCTGATGAATAAGTCTTATCTATCATATGTCTGGGAAAGCCCTAAAGGCCTCCAGGATGAAAAGCTGCCAGTAAGTGAGCAGCAGTTTATGTGTGAACTGTGAACTTTTTGCATTGTAGTGTGCACTGTGAAAACAGAGGTATTCCAAATAACGCATGTTTAGTCATGTGATGCATTTTGTACCAATACACTGTATGTATGTGGTTGTACTGCTATTGCTGTGCCTGCTATTTGCTTTCATATTGTTGCTAAAGATAAATGTTACTTTGTACAAGCTTTATATCACATTCCTGCAAAGGTGACAGAACATTTATTTGCAATTTTTGTCCCGTGTCAAAACTTGTTGACAGTTGAATTTAAGATCATACATGGAATGATGATTTTGAGTGTGACCTTAAATGCACCTGTGAGTGGTGGGATATTTTGGTAATAAAATGATCATGCCAGAAGAATAGCGTGAGAATATTATGGTTGGTCTCTCTGTATCTCAGTGAGCTTTTATAAAGTTTTACACAAGAACAGCAAGGTGATTTAACCCTTTTCAGACGTTTTGGACGAGCAATTTTGGAAAACGTAAACATTCGAATATGACTGCCTCCACAGCAAGACATCGACGAATAGTTTTACTCCATCTGGCATTCAGTCACTTAACGGCTTACAATTGCCTACACTGGATGTGAGCTTCGTGTCGTGAAAATAGAACCCATTATAATCACTGATGCCATCTACACTGGTTACATACAGATGTGCGTTCAGTTTCTAAGGGTGCTTTCACACTAGGCTCGTTTGCTGCGGTCTGAGCCCGAGCACGATTGTTCCCGGTGCCACCCGCGCTGGTCTGGTTTCACACTCAACTCAACCCTGGTGCGTTTGCATGCATCTTACGTCATCGCAAACGTGCAATGCGCATGAAAGAAAACAGAACGCGGGTCAACATATTGTCTTTTTTATTAATTTGGTGCTATTGTGCGCAGCTAAATAAACAACACAGGTTTACTGTGTGTGTGTGTGTGTGTGGCTGTAAGGTGCTTGCAAACGGACTCTTGAGGAAACAGTGGATTTCCATTAATTTGTTGGCCTGATTCAACGGGCTATGCGCGAATACACTGCAGGCTCACTTTAGTTCGTATTCAAGGTAAATCATCAACACGACCATCCCTTACATGAGTTTTATTTAAAGCTGCTGTAGGTAACTTTTGAAAAAAATTTATTTGCTAAAACTGTCATTATGTCCTGACAGTAGAATATGAGACAGATAATCTGTGTAAAAATCAAGCTCCTCTGGCTCCTCCTAGTGGTCCTATTGCCATTTGCAAGAAATACACGCTCCGGGTCAGAAACAACCAATAAGAGCCAGGAGGAATGTCTTAGCAGTGTCAATCACGCTTGTGAACGCGCTGATCACACCCCTCTCTTGCACAGCGCGAGCCATCGTTCAAACTCAAGATTGCCGGCGTGCTGCAGCTGTGCTTATGACGGAGAAACAACCTAAACTGCCAATTCTCGAGTGACACCTGCTCATAAAACAAAGAGGTAAAAGGAAAAAGACTGATGACTATAAACAAGCGAAAAAGAAAAAATTACACAGAGCCCATTGACTCGGTGTCAAAACTCTAGCTGCATAACATGTAGATAAAATGTCACGCACTCTGCTAAGCAACAATTGAAACCTGCTAATTCACTGGCTTGTCATGTTGCTGAAATAATGTACTAGCACACCTTATCTAGCATTATATATCGCTAGAATAAATACTTACATACTGTAACATTAGTTACCGTTATATTAACGTTATCTTACTAGCTATTTATAACTTATAGAAAGAGTGCAACGTTATAAAGTTACATGTAGGCTATTGCAAAATACATAATGATTTGAGGACCAAGTTTGTAGTCAAAGTATGGGCAGGCCATAGTCAATGTAAAGCATATTATTGACGTTTAGTCCCTATTAGTGAATGTGCCATATAACTTTTTATCCGCTGTTATCGGTGGCCCTGTTTACTAGCCTGCGCGTTCACGGCAGGCTCCGCTGTGGAGGACGAGCTGTGGAGGGAGGGCTGTAGCGCAGCAGAGAGCAAGGGGGTGGGACCTGTAAGTTGTGCTTGTTCAAATTTTCAGGCTAAGTCAACGTTTTCTCAAAACTCCCTACTGCAGCTTTAACTAAATACTTCATAATCAGCTAAAAATGCATGCGCAGGTTACTTTACTTCCCGAACAAGTGCGAACCCGAGTCCGTGTTGCTTTAACATTCACGTTCACCATTCAGGGTTGAAAATAATCGTTTTTATGCATTTATTTGTGGTTGTTTTTTTACAAAAAAAAACTTTATTAACATTATAAGTGAACCTCAAGGAACATATTAAAATAATATTAAAAAATCCATGTCATGACCCCATTAAAATGAAAACATAATTTTCAAATATATCTGAATTAATGTGGACGTAGCCTAAGATGGTCAGAGTTGATTTAGAGCAGAGGTGTCCAATTCTTTTCCTAAAGGGCCGCCATCTTGCAGAGTTCAGCTCCAGCTCTGATTAAACACCTGAACGTGCTAATCAAGCTCTTCAAGATTACTAGACACTTCATGGCAGATGTGTTGGAGGGAGCTAAACTCTCCATCAGGAAAGATAGCCGTCCAGAAGAAGTATTGGACACCCCTGATTTACAGTGTTCTCATACAAGCCACAATTCTTGCAAATCATCCTGAACTGAATCCAGCGGCCAACAAAAAACCTTTTTGTGACAATGCGACCAACATAAAGCTGCAATGGAGCCATGCACACAATCACTCACATCGTCTCAGCTGCAACGGAAAGACATACTCTCCTCTCACACTCTCTATCAACAACACAGAACTAGACTTGCCAGAAAAAGCAAAGACCACTAAAACTGCATATAAAATGTATAAGGATGCACAATATAGAGATACCATATTAGTTATCAGCCAATATTCGAGATTATTTAATTTATCCATATCGGTCAATACAAAACAATACAATAAAAAACATTTGTACACCCCTACTGAGAACATGAGCACAAGACATGCAACCTCTATACAGGCGTGTGGATGTATTTTGTCCTACCTCAGTGTGAACTGCTCAGTGGTGGCAGCAGAATTCATTAGGACTTGAAATCCCACAGTCTGTCCCTGTTTAACTGGGATCGGGGGTGCCAGAATCTCGACGTCTCCATCCAGTCTAAGTCGGTTTCTAGGCGCTTTGTTGTCCCCAGAAGAGAGAGTCACCGTCCCAATCCTCTGCATATCCCCTTCTTGCCCTACAGCTTTTCCTTGTGCCCTTCCTGCTATGCACTCTTTTCCCAGGGTTTTTGGAGGAAGGATGGAGTAGTGCAACTCAACCGTGATGGGAACGGGTTCCTGTGTGCGTCTACGTGGCGGAGGAGCGTTGAACCAGGTCGTAGGGATGCCAAGCTGGGATACACAGATACCCATGTTTCCCTCCAGGCGACAGGCGGTTGACACAGAACCTTCCCCTGGATCACGAATGCCAACGACACGGATACACGGGAGTAGTTCCGCAGGAGGATCCATATCCTCCCATCTGCGGCCTGCCAGGTAAAACAACACCTGTATTTGAGGGCGATCAACTCCTATCCTCCTGCTCACCAGGTGTGCTCTCACCTTCCAGCCCAGCGTGAGGTGTGTAGAGGTGTGGAATGAACGTGGAAGTGCCCCCTGGAGGAGCTCTGGTGGTACTGGGGCCTCTGCAGTGAGGTTGCCATAGCTACAGTTGACTGACAACATGGAAGTGGAGCTAGCATCGGGCAAGTGGAGAAAGAGAGGCTCGCTGCGTGTCTGCAAGCTCCCGTTACGCATCACTTCCTGTGTGGCCTCCCGGAGAAAGAAGGATGACTCTGCACCTTGCAGTTGGCAGGACACTGGAAGGTATGTGGGCAAGGATGAGGAGAACCTGGGCACAAGATCACTACCTCCACCCCTGCTCTCACACACTGCAGAAAGAAAGAGAAAGAGATTTATCTGTATGTTTATTTAATTTCATAGACACTTTAGATGTTTTTACAAGTCAAAATTGCTTTTTGTTATAATTTAAAGTGTCCCCTGGTTTTTGTTTTATCTTGTTCAACAAGATCATTTATTTACAGAGAAACAAATTAAATTAAGGCCAAGGGTCTTTGGAAAGATAAATGTATAAGTGTGTTTAGAAAGTAAGTCAATGTTCTGAGTGCAACAGATGGTACAGCAAGAAAAAAAGAGAAAGATTCAGAGAGAAAATTATGTTATAAATATACACTAAAATATACAACATTTTTTTATGTAATTTGTTCTTGTGATGACAAAGCTGAATAGCATCAACACTAGCATTAACTATCTCAAAAGTAGCTGTTCAGTTGGCACAAGACCACCCAGAAACACAAGCCCTTAAGCTGTAAAACTTGAGCCGAGCCGCAAATAACAAATTACTCAAGAGCTGTGAAAATGACATCACAAAATGAGCCATAAAAATTGGCATCAAGCATGATGTGTAGTTATTTGGTTGAGAAATGCCCATTTTTGCTTTTTTAAACAACCTGCCTTTTCATTTAAATACAAATTTTCAATACTATGCTTTACCAGTTGAAAAACAGGAATCATTTGTAGCCCCTCTGGCTCACATTCACACAATTGCTTACAACTCCATTGGACAGGATATGCCACTGCAGTGCCTTTGTGAGTGTGTGTCTGTTTGTGAGTGTCAGGGTGTAATAGCGATGGTTGAAATGCCTTTTTTGTGCTCAGGGACGACTTGTTTGAACTCTCCTTAAAACATGACCCAAAAAGTCAACAAGTCATCACTGAAATTGAAATCTGTCATTTAGCAGACATTTGTATCCAACGCAAAAGGTCCCACAGGAGCAACTCAGGGCTAAATGCCTTGCTCAAGGGCAGAATGGCACTACAGCAGGACTGTGACCTCAGTAAAATCCCATCCCTGAACAACTGCAAGATCAGACACCAAACTGTTCAGCTGCAAGACCACAACTTTATTTGATTACTGCTATGCAGGCATTCCTGACCAATGAGATGCAGTCTTAGTAACCAGACCTTTGAGCTGCAGCATAACGTTTGAAAGGTCAGAAAGTTACTACTCTAGTACACACTTAATTAGTAACTCAAATACACAAAAACACTTGGTAGGTACACTGGAAAACAAAAATAATATTCTGATATTATTAATAGGCAGCTCTGGTTGCCGGAACTTTACTGTGAAAAATAAGGTAGAAACATTTTGGGTTTTACGGATTGAACTTAAATTTACAGTAAAAAAAAACAACACCACATATTTAAACTTATATTTCATTAAAAGTAGGGTAGGCAATTTCGGTTAGGCTAACAATCGCAAGCTAGCTTTGCAAACATAAGATCCCACCCTCTCTTCAGGGCATCTCCCTCTCCAACGCAACGTCGCCACGCGGGTAGGACATTGTATCATTGCATTTGGAAACCATTTCTTGGTCCTGAGACTTCCATAGAAGATATATACATGTTTTAATATTTAGACCACTTCTATTATTGATTGCTATCAGGATGTGAAGAGAGTTTCAACCAGTATAACAAAAACTGTTTATAAAAAAAGGCCTACCCTACCTTTAACTGATATAATGTTGATATACTAACCTACTGACTAGGGCTGTCACTTTTGTGAAAAAATCCTGATCGATTTTTGAGACATAAGTGTCATTGAATCGATTGTAAAATCGATTTTCCACGTCTAAAGACGTTTCCATTTTCAACGCCAAATATAGGCAAAACCACGGACAACTAACAGGCATTAGGACGAACGTAATGAGGGCGCTTGACGCGCACAAGGCAGCAATATTTCTGATGATTAATTGGCGTGAAGTTTCGTGCACAATGACAAACAGGAGTGCAACATTCTCGAAAAACAATAAGCAGAGTGGACTGCAATAACATCAATGAAAAACATTACTGCAGGCTTCAACATGGCTGTTTACGATTAGAAATGTCAAACAAATTTCGCCTACTACGTAGGCGATTGTAGCCTGTAGCCCGTAGCCTGAATCTGTATGCATGAGACTGTCTGAATACCGGCAGAATTCACATTTTTGTTGTAAAAAGAGACACATTATGCAAAAGTATAGTTTGCTGTTATGTGTGTTTGTCGGAGCCTGCAGTTGCTGTGTGACGCGTTCACTACGTGTGTTCGCTGCGCGCGTGTCGTCACGAGCTGGACGCGCTCCGAGAGAAGGCCGTTAAAATTGATTCCCTATTTTCGTTTTCAGAGAGAAGGCCGTTAAAATTGTTTCCCTATTTTCGTTTTCGATACTTGTTGGTTGGTCCGATCGATTGTGCAATCGATTTTCGAACGTAAAGTGACAGCCCTACTACTGACTAGGACTATAATCTGTTTTGGACCTTTATAATACACTGACAGCCACCAAAAAACAAGGATCTTTCCCTCAACCTGAGGTAAATACTAATATATAGAAGGTGCACAGTGTCATGCACACAAATACAAAACACCATCATGATAACATGACATTAAATTAATGCAATAAACATTAATTTCACAACATAAGATATAACAAAACCCTAATGTACATTCTGAGGAAAAAAGAAAAAAAACTAAGAAGAAAAAGTTATTTGAAAAAAACATTAAATGTGAAGAATCACAGAGAATTCTGGGAATGTCAATTTATGGGTTTTCATTGTAAATTACAAGATGATGTGTGCTTTTTCACTTCCAAAAACTGTCAATTTAACAGCATTTTGAAATGTTTGTTAAGATTATATTACAGTTTCTCCATAAGCAGTAAAGGAACTTACCGGTAACCAATTAACAGATTGTGTTACCTTACCATTTTTACCGCAATTTACCTTTAACATTGCGATCATGTTTTACAGTATATTGTGGCACTATATTGTGCACACAATATCAACACCATAGCTATCTTTTAAACTTTCGTTTCCTGGCTAATTAAAATCTGTGTACCATAACTCCCACAAGTTGTATTACACTCATGCAATCTGATTTTTTTAGAAAAAGTATTTAAGCAACAGTCAGAAGCTCTACCACATCTGTGCTCACTCATGCTTAATTGAAGCATAGAATCAATCATTCACCTTTCTCTAAGGGTTTTTTTCTTTACCTCTATCATTGTAAAATCCCTATTCGTATTTACATGTTCGCATTTTCAGCTAAGTCTCTGACGGAGCTTATCAGATCACTCTGCCAATCAAATGCAAGATAGTCTGCCAAGCAGACGGAGTGTGCCAAATGCTTCAATGAATCAGACCCTAAATTTAAAGTTATTTCCTGTTATAATTTTAGATCTGTACTGATAAAGCCAGTATGAGACAACATTTTGCTCTAACAGACAAGCACATGCCATGTGCCACGTTTGCAGCATAAAGGCAGCTAAAGATGATTAAATGGAAGACCAAGGACAATTTAATATGCAAATAAATGCAAAAAAAGACTAATTTCAATGTATATTTTAATTACAATGACATCACTGAGAGTTAGATTTTGAATTGCAATTTTGAAACACAGAAGATTTCCCATCTTAACTTTCTTATAATCTATAAACAATTTTGTGAATTTATATAAATATTTTATTTAATATGTATTTGTATTTGAACTGAAATAATCACAGACAATGGTGCAGAAAATTAAGAAAAAGTAAAAATAGGAATTTCAAAGCAGTGCTGGTTCACAATAAATGTCTCTTTAGCATCATATAAGTTCCGAAAACTTGATAAATCAGAGAACAGGAGCGCAAAACAATATCACATGTTTTACACAGCAAGAGTTTCGACCACAGCTCATTATACAATAAAATGATGTAATACACAATCTTTCTTCTTCTTGTATTTCTTGTTTGTTTTCTCTCTTATTTTTGAGATACAAGTACAAAAGATGTCATGCTGATTCAGAGTCTCATTTGCATGTTTTGAAACAGCGACTGAATGGAGACCAACAGAAACTCAAGCAGCTGTCTGGAATATAACCAGAGGTTTATTTTGTTACGTTATCTCTCTCGCTCTCTCTCTCTTTCTCCTCAGGTAGAGGGAGTGAAGCATTGAAAAGGTGTGAAAATATAATGAAGATTTGGTATGGCGCAGCGTCTCACAACAAGAGTTTAAACACATAATAATCCCTTCAGAGAGAGATACACCTTCAGTGATTCATTTCAAATCAACACTGAGACAACAAAACACACGTGAGGCCTTGTGGACCCAGTGTCTTGAGCAAGAAGAGAGGATGGTGACGGGAAAGAGAATGAATGAATGAACGATACAACAAAGGAATGGGTTTAATACAAGTTAACGAAGAAAATAAGATTCGGTCAAATATAACTGTAACCATGATTTTTGCTTTTTAAAAGAAACTGCTGGACAAGTCAAAGCTATTTTCTGTGGTAGTTAACATTACGTCTCAAATAAAGATTATATTTTATTGAAACCAGAACATTCCTTTAATGCTGTAATACATTATGAGTCTCTCATCAGGAAATTATAGATGAATAAAGTCTTCTTCCTCACCACAAGCGATCATGACATAATTTGCAGAGCCCCAGAGGACTAACACAAAAAAAGAAAGAATTAAAAAGTGCAATGTTTTGTGGCGGCCCTGGGGAGCTGCGATATGGAGGTTGCACGCTATAAAGCACGTAGCTTCGGCAGATGGAGGCAGCATCATCCCAAAAACAGCATCTCTCTGTGTCACAAGTCCGTTCTTTATGGCGCTCTCAGGGCTACAAAGAGGATCATAATTCTAAGCCCAAACACCTCCGCTCTGATTTGTTTCAGCCGCTGGTCCCAAGGCTGACGACACCCCACACATTTCTAGCCTTTCACTTTCACTCTCTTTTTCTCAGGCCACTTTTCAAATGTCAAACATTTCTCACAACGCTGAAGATTTCATTGGGGCAGGCGAGACGGCATCACCCAAAGCTTCAACTCATATATACAGCGTGAAGAGTTCAAAATCTTTCCCTTGGGTTCTTGGAATTGTATTTCTGCCCATTTATTCCTGCCAATTTAACCTCCAATCAAATTCATTATGGCAGATAAAGTGGCACGCGATAAATCCTATGGTATCTCTTCCATTTTTTATCCCAACCATGAAAAGTGAAATACTTGACATCTCTTAGTCTCTCCTAGCCAGACTATGGCATTGTTCATATTGCAGTTTGTTCTGGTCAAGAATAGGTTACAGGAAGAGACCCAACTAACATTTAAAGTAACCAACCACAGTTCGTTTTGTTTTACATGTTGTTTAGGAGTGGATTTAACTGAAATAGACTATTCCTCAATAATATAAATGTGAAAAAAATACAGTTTTACAGGGGGAAAAAAGTATAAAGATGTGCTCAGAATTATGTGTTTAAGTGCTGATTATTTTACAGATACTACTCAAAACAAAGTAGAATATAGAAGTTGTATAGAAGTTGTGCCTGTGTGGAGACCTATATATTTCAAAGATTTTATGTATCTAATATAATATAATATAATATAATATAATGATTTCTAAAGAATCATGTGACATTCAAGACTGAAGTAACAGTTAACTAGACTGGCGGTGCAAAAATATATTTAAACTTCTGTTTGCGCTGCGCAAAGATTTAAAATAAAAGCTTACAGGTTTATCTCTTTCAAGTATAGAAATTAGGACTAAATTAATTATGAAAGTTTATTTTTCAGTGCATTTGTTTTACATTATATGGCTATTACTGTCATAGGGAAAATATTATCAATATTATTATTATGTAGTGTACTGAAACTAAAAGAGTTGAGTCACCTTTAAAGTTCAGGTACAAGTCAATGTACAGACTTTTTTCTTTGTTAAATTTTCACACTGAATATGGGTTAGAACTCTTAATTTTGAACTCTCAAAGTGCACCAGATTGATGAATTTAACGTTAAAAATGTACACAATTTCTTCCTAAAGGGACCGAGGTCCACCCACCAGTTTCACAAAATCCTGTGGGAAACACTGTGATCATAAGAACATTCAAAAATATAACTTTTGAATGGTAGTGAACGTTTATTAGATTATCGTGTGTTGTCACCTATATTGTTCCAAAACAGTTACTTATAAGGTTCCATTTCAGTTAGTCTTTATTCAGAGTCTGCAAGCTACAAACAAAGCCTGCTGTGAGATGAAAGTTGCTAGGCACTCCATCCTGTCCACTTTATCCTAGCCCCTTCATTGACCCTACAATTATTTATATGCTGTAGGCTGAAGCAAATGACTTCTAAAAACTAAACACCATTCCTAAGATCCTGGATGAGACCAGAGATGGCACAAGAACACACAGCTGTATTTAAGGACCTCAGGGCATTCAAATAAAGAGGCTGAAGAACCCAAGTACGCGTGTGTGTGGATATTATTCGGGCAGTAATGGAGTTGACGGATCATATGGTATTTTACGCCTGGATAAAAGAAATCTCCTCTGGCGTTTGTCCTCTGGCCCCTCATGGCAAGAGCAGCTGCTTCGTTCTGCTTCCAAAAACCGTGACCTTGTAGCAAGTGCACATTTACAAATTTTCTCAAACTTTCTGACCCTTGCTATCTCACTCACACACACACACGCTCAAAGCAGATCTTACTCTGTATCAAATTCAGACACACCCACGTTCACTATGACATCACAAAGTAAGTCGGGAGAGCAAAAAAAAAGAAGAATGATTTATAGCCCTTTCAAGACATCATTTGGAATACACTCCTTCAAACACACACTGACTGAAATGCACAACGCTGCAGGAAGCTCTTCGGGTTAATCGGCTTCCTGCCTCCGACTAAGCACTAAAACTATTCGCCACATGGATGCCCCAATAAACTTTGACCTTTGGCACAAACAGCAAACGATCCATCACCAAGCTTCTCTCCAATTTTGTCTCTATCTATCTTTCTATCTATCCATCCTGTCTTTCCTCGTTCAAACTTTTGTCATATTTTCACTACCTTGTGCATATGTGCTTGTATATTACTCTCTATATATATTATGTAAATCAAGCGTAGCGTCAGTTCTGGCAGTTCACGTTAGTCAAGCTTGCATCAGCTGACTCTCAGCTGATCCACGTCTACCTATAGGAATACGACGCCTATCACAGCATCCTTAAAGGGCTAAATAAGCTCCTTTAGTATTATCAACAGCTATCGTGTTTCTCAGGAGCTAATTACCCTCCTCCATCCCCAGCTCCTCCTCTCGTCCAGTCAGGATTGGCATTCTGATTCCCCCTTGAATCAGACTAAATTCTCGAATTATGTTGTACATTAAAATCTTGAATTAATCTGCAATACATTCATGTTGGTTCTGTTCTGTTTAGCCGAAGGGGGGTTATTGCTGCTCTCGCTGCTCTTATCCATGTTATCCATCTTATCCATTCTTGCCCAGAACAGAACCATACCGCCAATCCAAACTGTATGCTAATTGTCAATCGTATTTGACGATAGTGGTCCTGACAGAAATACATATAGAAAGTGAGAGAGAAAGCGATACAGGGCCTGAATTTCATTTCAGAAAACTGGTGGGAATTCCCCCTTACTCCTATATTTGTATTCAGGTAAGAAATGCTTCATAAATTGAAGGAAGTAATCAAATGTAAAATAACACTGGATAGTTGTAAAAATTACATACAGATGCATCCTTACAATTAAAGTTACAGAAGTTATAAGGTCAAGAGCAGTAAATTATTTTCTCTGTATAGGCTTCTGTCACTTTAAGAGCTAATGCACGGATCCAATTTACTGATTCACATGTTTTCTTTCTCAACTGTTTACATTGACTTGAGACACAACAGACTTTGTTTACAAGGATACTCACAAAAAATTGTGTGTGTGTATTAGATGGTTTAAGTGCAATAAGCGGTGAAAAAAAGAAAAAAGATTGCGGAAGCCATTTGCATATTTTGAGAGAGAGTTTTTAAGAAACATTTTGCAGGAATTTCACGCATTTTTTCCTCAAGCATTTTCCTCTTTTTTTTTAAACAATCTTACCAACCCAATCGTTTGAATGGTGTATATGTAGTTGTATGGACAAAAAAAAGAAACCTGGCACATTTGCAACCTTTGATAACAAGTTCCAAAAAATAAAATAAAAACCTCTTTTTAGAACACCACCAAGTATGCCACCTTTGAGAGGTGAAAGACACTGGACTGACTGGTCAGTTTGGCATGGGTACCATGGCAACAAAACTAGAATCCTGGGGATATGAACATTGTAGTTAGACATGACAAAGCCAAACTGCCACACTCCCTTCGGGTGTCCAAACCGACCGTATGTAAATGACACCTATGAGAACAAAGAAAACAGATCCAATTAAAGACAAGAGGGAAGAAAGGGTAGGAAACAAAGGGGAAAAAATATATAATTATAGCACTGAATAGCATGTTGAATTCTGTGTGTGTAGCCAAGAGAGGCAGAGGTGTGTGTGAAGTGTATGCTGACTTTGATCGTCACCACCTTGCGCAAATTGATTTGGCCCTAATTGAACATTTTAAGAATCGATTAAAATGTGCTGTGCAAACACACTTAGAGAGATCCATCAGATTCTGAGCTGGCTAAAGCAGAAATTTACACTCTACTGGGACCTACAGTAGAGCCAACATTGGCACACTCCTGCCATCCGTATTGTTAGGGCTTTTAGAGAACAGTAAAGAACGAGAGTGAGCAAAATTTAGTCAGTATCATAAATAAAACAAACAACCTGATGAGGAAGTAAATTTATGTAGGCTAATCCGTCATGCAAAGGTTCGGGAAAAGCTACTCACCCAAAATTAGTGAGCTGATATTAAAATATGTACAGGTACTTCTGTTAGAGCTGCACGAATTGGGTAAATTGAGAAACACGTTGTTGTTTTTTTGTTTCAAACTCCCACGATTATGAACAGACACCTAAATAAAATAACATGTAAGTTACTTATCTAAAAACAATATATAATGGTTGACTATTAAATTTAGAAAAGATCATTTTTTTATAATTAATCTATTTTAATAATTTGGGATAAGTGTGCTTATGTAACAGACGTAGGCTAGTGTGAGCTGTGCATGTAAACCTTACTCCCCTAATCTCAAGATGCGCTCTAGTGACTGACGCTAGAGACTGCGGTCTTTAACCTGCTTGTTAGAGGGCCCGCTTCCCATGCGGACGGCCCAGGGATCGAGTCCCGCTTAGAGCGGGCGGTTCGAGCTTAGGGGGCTACACTTACGAATATAATAATAATAACAATTGTTATAAATATAACAGTAATTATGATTGATTCAACCTATATATTATTATTATTATTATTAGTAGTAGTAGTAGTAGTAGTATTACTATTACTACTAGTAAAACTACTACTAATTTTTAAATTATTAAACTAAAAAAGACATTTTCTACCTGTGTTAACTTATCAAAGTAAAAAACAAATTTTTAGTGATTCGTAAATATTTACATTCTGAGGCTAACAGTTGAAAAATTGTATCTAACTTTACTAACTCTCAGGATACAGGAATTGAAAAGGCCTCAAACAGCGAAAGAGAGAGAAAGTGTAAGAAAAAGTGTGAGCAATTTGCTTGAGGATCTATAACACTGCTCTCTCTTGGGTGTATCAGACTGAGCACATGTAAGTCTGAAACCCCATTCCCACCGAAGGTGTGAAAAAGCAATTTAAAATGGCCGCCGCCCACTGATATGGGATGGTACCACCAGGGTGGTGCTTAACCAAAACACACAGCCCGGGTGACAGAGACGATCGAAATACACTAGACAGCGCTACACCACCAGCTGCCTCGTGTGCCAATGAAATTCCCTAATTCTACTAAAAAATACATTAAAATTTCCTCTGCTTCCCTCGACTGCCCCAAACACACATACACTTCCTCCGTCACATAAAACACCTTATGTCTTTGACAATTGCCATGTTTACAAGTATCAATATTGTATGTGGTGTAAATGGAAACAAAATTCAAACATTAATATTATTAATATAATGCAACATCAATTAAAATAAGTTTTTTTTCAAGGTTGAGAGCATATCACGCAGCCGTTTCGTGTTGTCATTCAATTTAAACACTTCTAATGACGTCAATAGCATCTGGAAAGTGTTTTCTTCTAAATACACTGTACAAAAGTTTAGGGTCGGTAGGAATTTTTAAAATATTTTTGAAAGAGGTTTCTTATGCTCAGAAAGGCTGCATTTATTTGATAAAAAATATAGTAAAACAGTAATGTGAAATATTATTACAATTTAAAATAACTTTTCTATTTTACTATATTTCAAAAAGTAATTTATTCCTGTGATCAAAGCTGAATTTTCAGCATCATTACTCCAGTCTTCAGTGTCACATGCACCTTCAGAAATCATTCTAATAGGCTGATTTGTTGCTCAAGAGCCATTTTTTATTATTATTAAAGTTTCGGAAAATTCTTTGATGAATAAAAAGTTTAAAGCAACAGAATTTATTTTAAATTGATTTTTTGTAACAATGTATAAGTCTTCTTTATGCTCACTTTTGATGAATTTAATGCATACTCCCTGAATAAATAATTTCTTTCAAAACAAAAAATCTTACCCAAACCTTGGAATGGTAGTTTAGTTAATTGCAATTAATAATTAAAATCTCTCTGTGACCCAATCAGAACAGATCCCACTAATGTAGAACCTCTGCTGCTTAACATTTTTTTAGCAATGCCCTTTTGAAGTACATGTTAACAAAAAGTGACAAATTATTCTAATTTTATACAGTGATGCAACAAAGTATCAAATTCACTCTCTTTGCATCAAAACAACAGTACAGAGGGTGTGTGTCAGCGTGATAGTTGGCATCCCAGTCATATAGGCAGAGGCAGTTGATTCATAAGTGATCATAACAGACATCTAAATCAAGCAGCTTTGGGCTTTCTTTGTCCTTTAGCAGATCAGCAAAGTGAGAGAGACAATGAGAGAGAATGATATGCTGCCAGTATATTTAGTGTTGTTACAATCTTTACAGTAATTACACAAGACAGTATAATCTTGCCATAATGAATATGATTAGAATGTACAACGCTCTATAAGCTTAACACAGACTGCCAACACTGGGCTGTCACTGTTGAGCCAATGAAGGCCATTAAAGTCCTCCAGACTGCAAAAAATGCACAAGCATGTCCAATCACTCCTGTATAACACTCGATTTAGAGGGAAGCCTCTTAGTGTTCTCACAACAGTTTTCCTGACTCATTACAGATCATGAAAGCAGCTGACACAGACACAAGGGGGTTCTCCTTATAACTGTACTCTGTTGCTTCAAAATCTACACACTGTCACACACTGCCAAAAAGCAGGTGAAAGGGAGGTTAGACACTCCAGAGGAATGAATCATCTCAAATGCATCTCAAATTAGTGGTTCCTTTGCCTCCTAAAACACCTAATGTTGGCCAATTTTTTCGTTGATAAAATTGTCATTAAAACATATTATTTTTCCCAATATGTGTGTGTAAATATCATGCTACAGCACATTTAAATCACCAACGTACTTTGAGCTGAGTCTTAAGCACTGTCTGTGTGCCGTGCTGAGTTGCTGTCTATACAGAAAAGTTCAAATTGGTCACTTAATATGAGCTCACTTGAATTAGAATGTAAGTAGCAGGCAGCTCAATAAGTTTAGAACAGAGATAATGTGATTTCAAAGATGTTGCTGAAAGATTATACAATAAGGTATGATATGGGGAATTGTGTTGCCATTTTATTCTTTATTATTTATGGGGGCTTTTCTTTAAAAAAAAAAAAATACTCAAAGTATCCAGAATTCACCAAACATCAGACAGACAGTAGAATTCTCCAGACAGTTCAGAATTCTGTAACAGAACTCTAGAGGAGTTCAAATTCATGAGGGAGAACCCTCTGAGCAGAACCAGAACTGAAACAGTCACTCTCTTTGGCCTTTCTGTCTACTGTCACACCAATGAGGCTGTCATGCCACAGACAGTGCTATACGTGTGTGTGTGTGTGTGTGTGTGTGTGTGTGTGTGTGTGTGTGTGTGTGTGTGTGTGTGTGTGTGTGTGTGTGTGTGTGTGTGTGTGTGTGTGTGTGTGTGTGTGTGTGTGTGTGTGTGTGTGTGTGTGTGTGTGTGTGTGTGTGTTCATGTTTTTCTATCCCGGTGGGGACTTCAACCTGAATGCACACAGACTCATGGGGACTTGTGTCACAGTGGGGACCTAAATAGAGGTCCCCATGGGTAAACAAACTTATAAATCATACAGAATTAGTTTTTTTTGGAAATGTAAAAATGCAGACAGTTGTGTGTGATGGGTAGGTTTAGGGATAGGGTTAGTGTAAGGGGATAGAATATACAGTTTGTACAGTATAAAAACGATTAAGTCTATTGAGAGTCCTCACAAAGATAGTAAACCAGACGTGTGTGTGTGTGTGTGTGTGTGTGTGTGTGTGTGTGTGTGTGTGACAGTGCTATACGTGTGTGTGTGTGTGTGTGTGTGTGTGTGTGTGTGTGTGTGTGTGTGTGTGTGTGTGTGTGTGTGTGTGTGTGTGTGCGTGCGTGCGTGCGTGCGTGCGTGCGTGCGTGCGTGCGTGCGTGCGTGCGTGTGTGTGTGTGTGTGTGTGTGTGTGTGTGTGTATGTGTGCGTGCGTGTCGTCCTTGTAGGATGGAAAACTAGATAAGTTAGTTGCCATACAACTCTCACAACTCTTAAACAGCTGCAAACTTTTCTCTTCTGCCTCTCTACACATGTTTTTCTATCCCAGTGGGGACTTAAACCTGAATGGACACAGACTCATGGGGACTCCTGTCACTGTGGGGACCTAAATTGAGGTCGGAAATGCAAGCTTATCGGTTGTTTTTTTTCTCATGACCTGCGGTGTGCTTGCGGCATTCTGAAATGTTGAGATGTTTTCATCTCGCGCCTGGAAAAACGAGCACACCACACCACACATGCGCGTCGCGACAGAGTCGCTTCCATTATGAGCGCGCTTGCAAACTTGAGCGTGCAAAAGAAGCGATATGTGAACGGCCCCTAAAAGCGGACATTGCGTCTGTAATGAAAGGCAAGACCAGCTATTTATTTGGCTTTACTCTGTTACATGAAAATTAAAATATGTAATGACATAATTGTAATGTTTTGAGAGTTTACTTATGTAATTGTTGCATTAGGCTATGAATTAATAAACATTTATTGATAAGAACTATTTCATGTTTTTTCATTTACAGTAGCATGAACCACGAGTAGTCGAGTAACTCGAGTATTGTTTTGAACCCCTAACTTAATGTAACCATTTTTGAAGCTATGCTAATGTTTTAATGCATTATTTATTATAAACTAATTTCATTTATTTAATATTTTTATTTTAAAATTTAAAAAACTATTAAAATAAAACAGTTATAATAGCTTTTGCTATGGTACCGAAATTGGTACAGAGAACTGTGAAATTTTACTGGTACTGGTACGGACTACTGAAATTTTGGTATGTGACAACTCTAAAATTAAATATGGCCAGATTTGAATGTGAATGAATTGGGGCATTGCTGAAAAAGCAAATATTTAGCCAATATTTCTTTATACAAAGTATTTCAACTATAAAGATGTATTTTCACAAACAAATTTGTTTAGTTTTCTGTGACTTTTAAATTTTTTAATGAAAGCCTCTTACCCTCTTATTAATGTACAACCATTACAAAACCCATGATGTCCCATGATAATTAATGATACTTTAAAGTATTTGCTCAGTCTGTGTCTGACAGAATGGCATCAATTCACAAATCTCAGTATCTAGATTGAATCTCCCTGCCAAGACATTATCAGGTGATGATAAATAGTCCAATTCAGTGCAGAAGAGATTTTGGGGTCCATTAAATTAATGGTCCCTGGAACAGCACCAGAGTCTGATAGATATATGACAGAATCATTTCATTTGAAATATTTTTACAGAATTGTCTGACTTGAACTATATTCGTTTTGAATGCCTTTAATAATATGGCTCAAAAAGACATCATAAGTCAAAACATAAGTCTTTTCTTTAAAAAAAAAAAAAAAAAAAGAACAAACAGATACATGCTTAACCAGATTGACAATTTTTTGCTTGGCTCCATACCTCCAGACTTATATTCACAACCTTATCAGAAAAGTGTTCACCCAAAAATGAATATTTAATTTAGTGTTGTTCCAAACCTGTCAGACTTTCGTTCTTCAGTGGAACACAAAAGAATATATGTCCATATGTCTCTTTTTGTCCATGCAATGGAAGTCTGAGCCTGAGGTTCAGATTGTTCACCAGATATGCAGCAGTGGCTAACACAAATTAAATTTGCCCAAGCCCAAAATGGCTAAACACTAAGCTTTTTTAGCAAAATTTTAGCAAATGGACTACTTAAGCCATTGCTCTCTCAGAAAAAAAAAAAATCAAAGACTGAATTAAGTTTTTAACAGAATATGGGAAGTTGTGTGTGGTGTGATGAATCACAATGAAACACGAGTTTCCAGAGCAGTGTCTTAGAAAGAAAGCATCTGAGCAATATATAATAATAAATGCATCTCTACCCTAGTGAAGCATGGAGGAAGAGTGTCAATAGCCACCTTCCATAACCCTTCAAATTGCGTAAATTGAAATTGCGAATTTAAAATATGCCCAATAGAAATTTCGCAAAAACTCCAATTTATCGCAAAAAACTTTTTGCGCTCGCATGAGCTGGTTTTTCAGGCAATTCGAAAAAGAAAAATTTCGCAAAACTGCAATGGAAACAGTTTTTGCGCATTTACAGGTCATCTGACGTAGATGACACGGTATGTTTGGACAGAATACGACACAGAGTTCTCTATTAAATTCATAAAAGACAAAAGAATTACAGGAATACTGGATTCTAAACCTCAAAGAAATGCCACAATCAAGACCTTGAAGCAGATATGAGGGAGAAACACCCAGAAACACCAGCCGCTCCAAGTATAAGGGTCTTTCCTTACCATTAATGCTTGGATAACACACATACGTCTCCTTCAATTAATAAAAATGGCCAGTGCAGTGGCTGGGATATACATAAACCTATTAACATCCGTCGCCATGATTTTTGGAATGACTTATCGCGACAGGAAAAAAATTACGTTTTAGTCGCATAACATCGATTAATGGAAACGCCGTCATTTCGCAATCGTTTTTTGTCGACATTTAGAGAAAAAAATCGCAAAAGTTTTGCGCAAATCTGTAATGGAAACGTGCCTATTGTGTGGGAAGCCTTTTTAGCAGCTGGTATTGATGAGCTACTTCACTGTGAAAAGTCATTTAATGATTTGGTGTTCAGGAGAATATTGCAAAATGGCTTGCTTCCCATAAATGTTAAAGTTGTCATCTAAAAGCAGTGGTGGAATGAAGTACAAATACTTTGTTACTTTACTTAAGTACATTTTTCACATATCTTTACTTTACTTACAGTGGTGTGAATAAGTTATTACCCCCATGCTAAAGTTGCCTAAAAAGAGGAATAAAAAATCATCTTTTGGAAATTGATCTTAATGCCTTAATTAGAAAAATGAGGAAAAATCCAACCTTTAAGGACACCAATTTTCTTTGTGTATGAATAATGTATCATAAATAAATAAATGTTCTTCCTTAAAATACAGGGTGCATAAGTCAGGCCCCCCCTATGTTAAATTCCCATAGAGTCAGGCAGATTTTTATTTTTAAAGGCCAGTTTATTTCATGGATCCAGGATAATATGCATCCTGATAAAGTTCCCTTGGCCTTTGGAATTAAAATATCCCACATCATCACATTCCCTTCACCATACCTAGAGATTGGCATGGTGTTATTTCAGTTAGCCTAATAGCTGGTTTGATTTGCATTGAAAGATGATCTTATGGAAAGAACCCCATGCCAATCTCTAGGTATGGTGAAGGGAATGTGATGATGTGGGTCTATTTTAATTCCAAAGGCCAAGGGAACTTTATAAGGATGCATATTATCCTGGATCCATGAAATAACTGGCCTTTAAAAATAAAAATCTGCCTGACTCTATGGGAATTTAACATAGGGGGGGGCCTGACTTATGCACCCTGTATTTTAAGGAAGAACATTTATTTATTTATGATACATTATTCATTCACAAAGAAAATTGGTGTCCTTAAAGGTTGGATTTTTCCTCATTTTTCTAATTAAGGCATTAAGATCAATTTCCAAAAGATGATTTTTTATTCCTCTTTTTAGGCAACTTTAGCATGGGGGTAATAACTTATTCACACCACTGTAAGTAGAATCAATAGTGCATACTTATTACTTTTACTTCGTTACATTTTGCAGCAATTATTATACTTTCTACTCCACTACATTTCTACAACGTTCTGTTACATTTTCGTTACATTTTCTGATCAGTTTTCCCCTGCCAAAACGTCATCCTGACCGTCCGTTCGTCGCACGTTTGTCTCACCAGTGAAGTTTGGTTGCCATATCAACCCGGTCACACTAAATGCGTCTCTATAGCACGCAGTGTGTTTATCGTGCAATTTATATGCGGAAATTTGTTTTTACGTGCATAGGATACACATGGGTAGGTTTAGTAGTGGTGTGGGGTGCGTGTGTAGCCTATTATACGTTTGGTTAGGATTAGTATGGCAAGCCAAGAGGTTCAGAATTACGCCATAAATTAATCGCGTTTACAGCCAAACCCCGTCAAATTAAGCTTGATGTGTATATTGCCTAATTGCAAGCTTGTGCAGAAATGGTGACAAAATCTTAAAAAATAACGGCTTTTCCATCATTATTGAACATCATTATAGGATTATTAGGTTGAATGAGTTAGGATTAACTGTTTTATTAATCATTAGAATATAGACATTAAGAGAATAAATTGTTATGCAAGTACTTTTACTTTTAATACTTAAAGTACATTTAAAATCAGGTACTTTTTACTTTTTACTTAAGTATGGTTGTCATTGTGGTACTTCTACTTTCACTAAAGTAAATATGTCTCTGGTTATTTGTACTTTTACTTAAGTACTGAGATTCAGTACTTTCTCCACCACTGTCTAAAAGGAATGATCAGATGTTATTTTTCAAAAAGTCAATGCTCCTGCCCAAATTGCAAAGGCAATAGTGGCTTGAGAACAAGTCCATAAGGCTCATGTTTTGGCCTGGTCTGAGTCCAGATTTGAACACTATAGTGAATATTTGGTCTCACATTTAACTCAAACGAACTGGGAGACATACTACTCATTAACTGTTTGAAGCCATTGCCATTGAGTGAAACAACACTGACTCTTCTTCCTGTAAAAAACTGTCTGTGTGTTGGGGAAGGCTATTCTGTGAAAGAGATTCAATTCTGCAATTCTTTCTCATTTCCTGACCAGTGATTTGTAATTAAAATGGTTAAGACCATTAAAAGAACACTATATTTAGAAGACTAAATATGCTTGGCCCAGAAGTGTATATATAATAGTTCTTGATTTATTTCTATTATCCTGGCTATTGCTGATATATATCATTAAAATGACAAAGGCTGAGTCCTGTAACGAAGGATAGGTTATGTTTTCAAATGAAAGACTGTGTCCTGATGGTAAATTCATCATGGAAACTATATCATTTCGACAACTTGATTTCACCACACACCAAAAAGGAAGGCTAAAACGTAGGTTTTCAGAATTTAATTTGATGTAATGACAGGCTACATTGCCAAGTCAAATTAAATTCTCTACCTGTAATACTTCAGAAAGCAAGAAAGGCGTACCTGAGTGCTCGATATTACAGGACGGAGCTAATCATAAGATATAATTAAGGACTGTTACTCCAACTTGTCATGGGCAACCACAACCAATCAGAACTGACTCAGCTTGTCTGTGCTTCTTATTCTTTCTATTTGTTACAAATAAGCACACATGCACAAACCTCACAAACACACACACAAACACAAACTCATAGAGTCACTGAATCACTCCTTACTCCTGTCACCTTGCACCTCCATCTGCTGGTGTTGTCACCTGCTGCGGCCAATGCTGTCACTTCCAGTTTGTCTGTTAGGGACAGCCTTAAGAAAAACACACAAACACATACCCTAAGCAGCCCCGTGCAACTTTGGGAGAAAGACTTCATCTTCCACTGAGAGAAACAAAAGTGATGCCCACTGAGGTTTAACAACCCTCTACGCACACCTTGGCAATAGAATCGCCATGGGCTAGTAAATATTTTTGGTTACTCGCCAGACTGATATACTAATATATACACTGAACAAAATTATAAACGCAACACTTTTGTTTTTGCCCCCATTATTCATGAGCTGAACTCAAAGATCTAAGACTTTTTCTATGTACACAAAAGGCCTATTTCTCTCAAATATTGTTCACAAATCTGTCTAAATCTGTGTTAGTGAGCACTTCTCCTTTGCCGAGATAATCCATCCACCTCATAGGTGTGGCATATCAAGATGCTGATTAGACAGCATGATTATTGCACAGGTGTGCCTTAGGCTGGCCACAATAAAAGGCCACTCTAATATGTGCAGTTTTATCACACAGCACAATGCCACAGATCTCGCATGTTTTGAGGGAGTGTGCAATTGGCATGCTGACTGCAGGAATGCCCACCAGAGCTGTTGCCCGTGAATTGAATGTTCATTTCTCTACCATTAGCCGTCTCCAAAGGCGTTTCAGAGAATTTGGCAGTACATCCAACGGCCTCACAACCGCAGACCACGTGTAACCACACCAGCCCAGGACCTCCACATCCAGCATATTCACCTCCAAGATCGTCTGAGACCAGCCAACCCCAACAGCTGCTGCAACAATCGGTTTGCATAACCAAAGAATTTCTGCACAAACTGTCAGAAACCGTCTCAGGGAAGCTCATCTGCATGCTTGTCGTCCTCATCGGGGTCTCTACCTGACTGCAGTTCGTCGTCGTAACCGACTTGAGTGGGCAAATGCTCACATTCGATGGCGTCTGGCACTTTGGAGAGGTGTTCTCTTCACTGATGAATCCAGGTTTTCCCATCCCATCTCTTCAATACCCATCCTTCACGATTCCCTGGCACAACGAGGACACCAGATCCCCTTTTGTTTTGCGTGTGAGAGAAACGCGACAGCGAGTCGTGCGCCTTCACACTAGAGTTTACGGTACGTCAAATACAGGTACCCTGAGCTGAATTTGAAATACTAGTACAGATCACAGCGAAACTCTCAAGCGCTCAGTCAGTGTTCAGCGAGTGAAAATATATCTATGCTAAACTTATACTTGGCATCTAATACACACACTGGCGAGTAAAATCTAAGAATTTATTAGCCCATGGCTAATGATAGATTTAGTCGCCCAGAGTGAAATGTACTCGTATTGTAGAGGGTTATTTAACCAGACGTACTTACATAAACAGCATGTTTTATAGATGTTACAAATTTGCCTGGGAGAGGACTCGTGTCTATATTGTCTTAATGTACAGTGAGGTGGTTAGTTCAAGTGGCCAAAGACTCTCCAAGGATCACAGATGGAGAGTTGCAGAGATTAGTTGAGGCTTGGGGTCAGAAAATCTAACAACCTCTAGGGTTTCAAGAAAAATCCTCCTCGCTCATCCAAAAACAAACTCCAGCATATTCAGTTGTCAAACATGACTGGAACTTCAAAAGGGACCGGATTCTATGGTCAGATGAAGCTAGAAAAAAAAGAGCTTTTTGGCAGCCACAGGGATCAAAAGTACCCCATGCCCACGGTTAAATATACTGCTGGATCTTTAATGTTCTGGGCCTATTTTTTTTTTTGCTGGGGGTCACAGTTACAGGCCGATCATTTTAAAATGGCCTAATATATCTATCACTATTTAATATGCATGGTGTTTCTTTGTATCTATTTGTTGAGCTGCTGGAGGGTATTTTGAGGTCACTCATCTCGTCATGCAAGCTCGTCACTGGGCTGAGCTACAGATGGGAGGAGACCAGAAACGGAGAGAAGAAGAGATGCGACCGGGGAATAAATGACACGACTCTACCTCTGTTCAGCATCTGTGCCCTAGCACCATCTGACAGACATCTGGCATGTGTGCGAGCGAGTGTGTGTGTATTGATTTAATGTCTGTCTCGCTCTCTCTGATAGATGACATTGGATGTGATTAATGTCCATTCTTCAACACTGTGAAATATGAAATATGAGAACCGCACACATACTCTGCCTCTTTCTCCTCCATCTGTCTTTTAACCCTAGAAATATACAAAATCACAGGTACATGTCTGACAATCAGCCACTACAACTTTGTTTCTCTGTCTCTCTCATAACGAATGCAATTTTCACAGCGCAATTTCCCATCTTGTAGGCCGGTTCTGAGTGCTACAGGTTTTGAAGGATACAGGTGAATACCATGTTCTGGCATACTTGACTAGGACTATACAGCATTGCTCCACCACTTAGGTACCTAAAATGCAGAAAGCGTGCTCAACTACACTGTATCTGGATATATATCATAATAATTTGATCATCTATTAATGAATTACTGCTGTCATGATCACTAGAAAATGTACACAACCATCTCTTGTCAATAAAACTCTGTCTACCAACTGCTTTGTGTGGGCAGTCACAGCACAACATTAATTGCACTAGGCAAATAGAGATTTTTTTAACAAGGCACAATCAACAATAAGTTTAATTTACAGGATTGTAGGTGGTTAGTGAAGTCACACAACTGTTACTAAATGTACCTCACATTGTCGCAGCAGTGCTAAAACTGACCTATACATTGTTAATCTTTCATGCTTACATACAGAATAGCTTCGCCCACATAATGATTTGTTACTCCAATTTTCCAGTAATAATTGTGTGCGCTTCAAAATGTCAATGGCAAATGGGGTCAAAGTTGATATTGTTTGAACTTTGAGTGCTGCAATACAATGCTAAACCTGTATGTGGTACTGGTGGTAAATGCTGTAGCTTGTAATCCCTCAGTAGAGAGCAGTGCACTGTTGACACAAATCATGTGGTGCAGCAGTAATGCACATGCTCTTAAGCTGTAGTGATCTCTGAAGGATGCAGGTTCGACTCCCTTCACCCTCCTGTCTAGTAAAATACAAAAAGATAAATTATATTTAAGTCGACATGAAACGGAAGTTGCAATAGTCTTTTTATATTGTGGCATATACCCAAGTGAAACGACTTCTAAAACAAGAAAAAATGTAGGCCCTTGCACCAGTAAACACTTCATAAGAGAAGGATGCCGCTGCGGGTGGGAGGGGAATTTATTATAAATCATTTAAAATAAATACTGCAATATTCCATAAAAAAAAAAAGAACTGTCCATTTTGATTTTATGGGGACTTTAACACATGGTTTTTGTTTAACCCTTTCACACGTAAGATTAAAATATTTTAGATGAACCCCCCAGCATGAGTTTTTTAGGGCGGCCATTATTTTAGAATGTATCACGTTATTATTTGACACACCACAGCCACAATAGTGCTGCATGACAGATGTATCGCTTTTATTTCGCCACCATGTTAGTTTAGGCTGCAATTCAGAGAATCGGATCTGTAAACATTATGTGGTTGAAAACACTGAAGAACAGTTGTGATTTATGACAAGCACTGAGCTCTGGATCAGCTCCGGCCAAGCATGAAAGCACATTTGAATTTAGAGTTGATCACATGATACACTGAACGTTTCTAATCATACCGGTGTGATCGTACATGTCAAAGGGTTACAATAGCGTCTGGCTGCAGACAAGTGACGTCACTTGCACTCTCGGACTTGCACGCTCAGACACGAGCGCTTCCTCTGCAAGTGACGTCACTTGCACTCTCAGACACGAGCGCTTCCTCTGCAAGTGACGTCACTTGCAATCGACGCCTGATCTCTACGGAACGCGATCGTAATAGTCTTTAAACGAAACGCGTGAAATTTGACCGCGTCAACACGAAGTGTTTGTCCGCGGCAATTTTTTACGTGTTTCTTTTGAACGCGTAGACACGCTCATTTTGGTCGTGTTAAGGTGTCATTTGTCATTTTGTTGACAGTTTTTTTCAAATTGCTAAAAGACTACAAGTGGAATTTGAGGCTCACTCAGTGAAACCATTCACTCATGTACCCAATCTTTAGACCAAGCCTGCAAAAATACAAGGACATTATATGCTTTGCACTCAGTTTGCATTTGAAAAACAAACTATTTGAAAAACTCTAAACACATTTCTCTACATTACACACATCATTCAAAACTAACAGCTCTTGTGTTTCATTTGGGAAACACTGGCATTTAAATGCCACATTAATTTACTGATGACCTACAGCCAATCATGTGGGAAAACACTTGTACATAAATTGATCACTTAGAAATCAAAACTCAGTTTTGAGAAAGAAAGAAATTATTTTTACTATTATTATATATTTAATTATTTTCAAGACATTTTGGACAATTTCATGCTCCTAACTTTGTGGGAACAGTTTGTAGATGTAAAACATCAAGATGATGCATTTTTTTTCTTTTTATTGTAAATGTCAATTTACAGTTATTACACACAGTTAATGTGCAAAACAGACAAATACAAGGTAGAAATAGACAATATACAACATATATAAAAACACATTAGCACATTATTCACTTTGCTCTAGTGTAGTTCGACAGTTTACCTTTAATTTCATGACATCGACTACATGTTCAAGAAACATTTGCATGTCATTCATTACAGTAAAGATGAAGCAAAAGGGTTCCAGAGCATCGATTCTGTCCTGTGGAAACTCAGCCTTCTCTAATCTCTCAATGGCTTCCGCAACGTCTTGTTCCTCCATACACTCTACTTTGGGCAAATGAACAGAACCATACAGTGCACTAGATTGATCCAAACACCACTTGCTGGCTATCTTCAAATCTGGCATCAATCGACTCTGTGAAATAACACGGAGAACAAGGGATTGCAAGTGACGCCACAGCCGGTAGCGGAGAGCAGGTGTCGACTGCAAGTGACGTCACTTGCAGCGGAAGCGCTCGTGTCTGAGCGTGCAAGTCTGAGCGTGCAAGTCTGAGAGTGCAAGTCTGCAGCCAGACCCTTCTCAAGGGTTAACTGAAATCCAACTTTTCCATGACTTCAATGTACAAAATTGGACAGCAGAACATAGTTTGATGCAGATTTTTTCAACAAAAATTTTGAAGAGGAAATATCCTTAAAATAGGATGTCAACTTTAAATTAGCTAAAAACATAAGTTAATAAAGTAAACTACATTGTTTTTGTGTATGTGCTTGATTAAATAATCTTTTAACGGGCCTTTTCTGAATGTTTCAGACTTCCATGATGAAATTCCCCAGAGCTTTACAGTCACTGACCCTTTTAAGAGGACTGGCTGGATACTCAGCCTCATCAGACCACTGAAATACACTCTAATGAGTGGTAAATATAACCCAGAGAGTATGTGAGCAGATGAAGAAGAAAAGTGTAAAAGTGGGAGAAAGTGAGAGCTAGCCAATCTCAAGTTTTTTTAACAGAGAGAAAGTGAGAGCTAGCAAATCTCAAGTTTTTTTTTACAGAAATGGACACTTGAAATGACAATAAGACCGTCAATTACATCAGTGAGAAAGGCAACTTTCAAACAAAGAAAAAACTAAAAGTTCATATATGCTTGACATAAATATTCATAGACGTTTCTTAGACTTTAGATCTAATATTGTCACATGGAATCAATGTAGATGCCGTTGAAATTCTGCAGCAGAGCGATGACATCTCAGATCATTATCTAGTCTTGTGTATACTTCATTTAGCCAAGGCTGCAAAGCCGACTCCCAGTTACAAATATTGTAGAACTAGGGATGGGCATGATTAATCGACGATCGATAATTGATCATTAAGAATTTCGTTGATCACGTTAATTATCGATTAAACTACTGCAAGTTGCGTTGCTTAGTGTGAGTCTTGAAGCAATGAAATAAATTTCACTGTGTGGCAGCAATTAAACATTTTACCACCCGGGGTCAATATTTGACGCCATACTCAGTTACTGTACGTGAAAGTTTCCGTTTTGATTTCAAAAGAAGAATCATGAAGAGAGCGGGTGTTTTCGGCGGCTGGACTGACGGTCACCAGGTTGTGGTCGCGTCTGAACCCAGATCATGTCAACCTGCTTATCTTTCTCAACAAAAATCAGTAGACTGGTGCAGAAGTTGTATGTAAGTTACTACCGGTAGTTATTTTTTATGTGGCTTTGTTCAGTAGCATAATTTGTTAAGTAGCCTAATTAATTGTTAGGTAGGCTAATCTCTCTCCCCCTCTTTCTCGACTCCGTGCCTTGGATAGTTTTGAGTTACATTTTGACAAAACCTGTCAAGTATTATTATGTTTTTGGTTAAGTTATTGTTTAACATGATTCTTTTTTTTATTATTTATTATTTTGGAACAAACGGGTCTCTGTTTAAGAACGCCGGCTCGCAGCTGCAGATTCCGCTGCTTTAGACCACCGCAGCGCATATATCTTCAAGTTTAGCCTAACCGAACCTCCAGTTTAACTGAAAATTATGTTGGCATTAGTGGAATTGCATTAGCATAGTTTAAATCATACTTATCTGACCGTTATCAGTTCGTAGCAGTAAATGAAAGGATGTCATACCGATCACAAGTTCAGTATGGAGCACCTCAAGGCTCAGTACTAGGACCCTTGCTTTTCACCCTGTACATGCTACCCTTGGGAGATATCATTAGGAAGCATGACATTAGTTTTCACTGTTATGCTGATGATACTCAGCTCTAATTACTTTGCGCCCCATCGAAACTTATCAATTCACAAAATAAACAGAATGCATAGCTGACATAAAAAATTGGATGACTAGTAATTTTCTGCAACTTAATTCAGAAAAAAACTGAGTTTATGATTATTGGACAAAAAATCTCTGCATGTAGTAACCTAGAATACTGTCTAACACTTTATGGATGTTCTGTCAAGTCTTCATCATCAGTTAGGAACCTGGGTGTGCTCTTTGATCTTTCCTGCGCGCTTAATAAACAAACTCCAGCTGGTCCAAAACGCAGCAGCTACAGTTCTTACTAGAACCAGGAACTATAACCATATTAGCCCGCCTGGTTCTGTCAAACCTGCATTGGCTCCCTATTAAACACTGTATAAATTAAAAAATCTTGCTGATTACTTACAAAGCATTAAATGGTTTAGCTCCCCAGTACTTGAGCGAGCTGTTAATGCATTATAGTCCTTCACGTCTATTGCGATCTAAAAATTATTTGATATCAAGAATATCAAAATCAACTGCAGGCGGTAGATCCTTTTCCTATTTAGCACCTAAACTCTGGAACAGAATTCCTAACATTGTTTCGAGAAGCAGACACACTCTGTCAGTTTAAATCTAGACAAAAAAACACATCGCTTAACCTGGCATACACATAGAACATTATTAATTACTATTATTCAAATTAGTTAAACGATTATTAGGCTGCATATAGGTCAGCCGGATTCCGGGTTCCTATAACACCCGATGTACTTGTTACATCATAAGAAGAATGGATAATATTAGTCTCTCTGTTTATCCCAAGGTTTACATCATGCGTTGTGGTCGTGTCTAGGCGCAGGTCCACCATCTGATCTGGATCCGGCCCGGATCCGGCTGACTACAGTGCGCCCAGACACGACCACAAAGCATCCCTGAAGTCTCAGCAGAGATTGTGTCAACTAGACTCTCCCCTGTGAAGGCCTCATCGACACGACAGTGGCACTGATGATCTTTAACAAACCCGTCTCCATACCAGTGTGATGACTCTGATCTTCAACTAAAATATTCTGATTGTAATGCTGCCTGAATCATAATCATACACTGTTCCTTTGTTGGCCAGAGGAGAACTGCCCCAAACCTGCCCCAAACTTTTTTTCTCCATTCTGTCACCTGATGGAGTTTTGGTTCCTTGCCACTGTCGCCTTTGGCTTTTGGCTTGCTTAGTTGGGGACATTTAAAATTCAACAATATTATTGATCTGCCTGCATTGACACTATTGTACGGGAACTGAACTGAGCTGGACGATGACATCACTGTTTTCTCCAGAGCTGCTGTATAAATAAATTAACTAAATGAATAACTTTATTTACAACAGAAATGAACCATCGCTGAACGAACTTAAGCTGGACTATGACACTATTTTCTTCAAGATCTGCTGTACAATGAAACAAACTTTGTTGCATTATTTTCCTGTTATCACTCTAAAGCTGCTTTGAAACAATCGGTATTGGAAAAAGTGCTAGCCTATATAAATAAAGGTGACTTGACGTGTTAAAATTTACAAAAAGCTGAAGTAGTTGTGCCTTGTCATCTTTTTACCTCTCAATGGCCAAAAAAAAAAAAAACAAATGCATGAAAATACACAAAAAAATTGCTAAAATTTACAAAAAAGCTGAAGTAGCCTAGTAGGGGTGTAACAATACATCGATATGGATCGATACATCGATCAAAAGTCTAACGATACGATGCATCGATGCCACACATAAAATATCGATTATACGGTACCTTTATTTTGACACTCTCCACATCCTCACGTAATTTTTCTCAGCTGAAATAGACGCCTGACAAGATTGACTGAACCCTTTGTCACAAAAGCCGGTATTTTCCACTGTCAAGGCATCGCGAGTTCATCTTTTACAGCAGAAACGACAAGCACCCTTGTTTGTGAAACAGTGCGCAGTATTCAGGTCAGGTGACAAGCCTGCTAGTCACTTTGAAAAGACGCGCTAGCTGAGAGGAGTTTCGATTAAAAGTGATCGAGGATGGATTTCAACGAACTTGATGAACCTGTGATATCTTCTTCGGGGCATAAAAGGATATAAGATCTGAAACTTTTTCACGGAATTTTGCTAAAACAGCAGGTTAGTGGTGAGGGAAAAGCTCTCTGTATCGCGTGTACGTTATTCACAACAACAAAGTTTGACAGGCGTCTAGATGTCAGCTGAGGAGATTAACATTACAAAGATTAAGTGTTTTATTAAGTATCGTAGCAATTACTAGGCTTTATTTAACTCTGAAACATGAAATGTGGAGTTATCTGCTTTTGCCACACACAAAAAATATATAGCTATAGCCTATATATAAAAAAAATACTTTCAATGCACTTTAATTTAACCTGTATTTTTTTTTTTGTTATTATTACTTAATCAAAACAACCTCTTCTGTTAGTTCATTTGCAAAAACAGATAACTCTGTTTTTACTTGTAACTTGTAACAAACAACTTGTAAATGTCCCAATTGGGAGAGGGTGTGCAATTTTCAAAGAGTTTAATTAAACTTTCATATATTTTTAGATGCATTTGTGAGTTAATAAACGTAACTGGTTGTGTAAACTTGGCACATAATATCTAAATATCGATAAATCGATTGATAACCCTGAATCGAATCGAATCGTAATCGTATCGCGGAATTTTTTGAGGTATCGGCAATAATCGTATCGCTGGCTAAGAGAATCGATATCGTATCGTATCGTGATGAACTGTCCGATTTACACCCCTATAGCCTAGCTGTGCCTTGTCATGGCTTGTACTTTTTTCCCTCTCAATGGCCAATGTAGATAGTTGCATGGCACAGAAAATGAAGACTATGTAGAATTACAGGCATTTTACCATGCAGTTTGTGACTATTAGGGCTGCCACTAACGACTATTTTTGTATTGATTAATCTATCGACTAATTTATTGATTAATCGAAACAATTTTACTTAAGAACATTTGTATTTAACTTGCAACTTTGGCATTCAGTAGTTTACCATAAAAAAGTATAAATGTAAACAAGCCAACTCCAAAGGAACTCCAACTCCAAAGGATAAAAATTAAAAAAATCTTTAAAAAGTATTTTTAAAGGCGCGCTGTACACTGTAAAAAATTAATCATGGGTCTTGTCATTTTCATTAAAAAAAATGAAGGTGATAATTAAAAATATTGCGTATATTTTATTAAGAAAATTGTGGTTCAGTGTTGTATAGAAAATATTGAGAACATTTCACTAATAAAACCAAGAGATACATTTTCCTAAATTTTTTTAAGGAAACATACACAATTTTGAGGCTTGAATTGAGGAACCGATTAAGCTGATAAAATTAAGGAAAAAGGGCTACCAATTTATTTTAAGAGAATTAGCTCAATTATGCGGTTTTATTTAGAGACACCATTGTAGTTCCCAGCATGCTTTGCTGGTAATGGAGAGGAAATATTGAAATTAAGTGTTATTTTATGTGTTTTTGAGTAAAGGGAAACATCTGTTAATGTTTAATGTTCAGTTATGTTTGACATTTGAAAGAGTTTCTATTATGTTGAAGTTTTGATCGTTACCATTGTGCAGAAGAGTAGGGCTTATAGTAAGGTTGTGAATAACTGCATGTATTGATGCTCTGAAGCATGTTGCTTTGTTCGTTGAGCAAAACCTTTGTTATAATGCTAGTGCAGTAACAAGTTTGGTTATGTACTGAGCTAGCGGCATACAGTCTTTTAATAATGAAATATAACTCAGTCAAATATAAACAGGTTATTTCCATTCACTCTTGTTCACACACTTTTGAGCGTCAACTTAAAATAAAAAAGCATATTTCACTAAAAAATATTAAATTCATTGTATCATAGACTAAATAATTAAGGGGATTTTACATGATTTATTCAGGTAGATTCCATGAAAGAAATCAAGCCTTAACTACTCAAAAATATTATGTGTAATATTGTTACCATAATTTATTTAATTAAATAGCAGTAACTTTTTTACAGTGTAGTAGTTTGTTCGTTTTGAGCTCCTGTAGATGCCGGTGCAAAATGTCTATTTCAATGTAAGGGGACCCGCGGTGTATGTAGATAGAAATGGCTCATTCTAATGTTATAAAAACATAACGGTTCATTTTATTAGGTCTTTATACACCACTGAAAACATAGTTATGTTTATGATATTGCATTCCTGTCAACAGATCCTCCTAAATATTACACAATGCACCTTTAAATGTTATTCATTAAGTCATTTATGCCGTTATGTTATTATGCCGTCACACAATGAAATGTCCTAAAACGGGCAGAAGTAAATTACTGTATTGATAACTTTACATCAAGCCTGCACATTAACAAACGCAGGCACAGATCAATCTGACCGTTACAGTGGTTCTCAATTCCAGTCCTCGCGACCCAACTTCTCTTACTTCAAAAAGTATTTAGCAGCTTAAAGGACAGCGGATTTTAAAAGTTCTGCCTACAAAGGCTGAGTTAATTTAATGGAAAAAAACACTTACGGTGGCTGTGGCTTTGCCTTTTCCGGCGGCCCATCATTCAGAATAGCCCCTGTATGTTTCCCCTTCAGATGTTCATGCATCGAGCTTGTGCGGCTGTGTGGTATTCCAACTTTCCTTATAGAGTGTACAAACCACCTTTTTATTATCAGCTAATCTGAAGTACTCCCATACTTTAGGCCCCTTCGGCCTTTGAAAACTTTTGCTAACAAACTCGTTTGACATCGCACTCGACTCCGCTTCACCCGCCATCCTTGGAAACTATGATGCTCGTTACTTAAGCTCATACTAGTGGTGTAGATGAAACGGTTGTTATTTTAGTCAAAGCGTGAAAACGAAATTTAAAAGGTAAAATAATATTTTAATATTAGTCGACTAATTTAGCGTTGACACAGTCGATTATTTCGACCAATCGCGACAGGCCTAGTGACTATCATTAGCCTACCTATTTTTATAGATAGACAATTTAATCTTTAAACTACAAAATAACATTTTAAATTAAAGTTACTGCACTACTGCATGTCTGAAAACAAACTACTAAATAAACAATATTAAAAAGGCACAAATATATATAACATTAGGCCTACATATAATAGTAATTGTACGCAGTGCATGTGAAACCCACTCAGTCCTTTTAATTTTCCCATTGTGTTTAGAAGGCAAAATTAATTGGCAAAATTAACATTAAGTAGATACAGCAAAACTATAACCAATTATTTTTGCTGCAAAGAGTTTATTTAATTAAAAAGTTTGCCTCAATTTAATTAAGGTCACTGAGGTTTTTATTTTTTTTATTTTTTTTTTGAGTGCATATACACAACATTATCCAATCACCCTCTCAGCTCCAGCTATCTACAAACTCTCGGCTGGTTAATTAACACAGCCAGTGAACAGCTACTCTTTCATCGGACAGGACTTAACACAGTGGATCATGTGTAGATTTCAAGACTATGATAGCTGCAGCCAATCCTGGATGGCTTTTCAATAGTGACAGGCTCCACAATAGAAAACACCGAAACAGAAGAGGACAGGAAGGATTTATGCCAAAGCCACAGCTGAGCACAGCAAGCCAGATCAGGTCACGGTGAGACGTGCAAATTCAGTTCAGGCAGAGTGCATCTTATCTGTATTGGCTAACAAATCTGAGCTTATCTCATCTACTTTTGCAAATCTAGCTTCATGTTTTATCTTCACAGGTAGGAAAAGAATCTTTATCAGAACAAGAAGAGGGCTTGCACTCCATGTACCTATACACATGCCAGAAGGCTTCAGGGAGTATAAGACCATACATACACAGTTAAATAAGAGAGAAAGAAATAGTGTAGATCAAAGCATGCCCACATTTGCATACTATGGTCCACCCCTAAATCCAAATCTTACAGTCTGACTAAATTTTCCTGCATCGAACACCTGTGTTCATTCCGTGAGACCGAGTGACATTAACCTCACAATGATTTAAACAACAATTATTTACATTCATACCACAATTGATCCACATTGATCTTCACTGCCGCCTGTGCTTTGGCAAGACCAAGAGACATTTTGCACAACCAATTTTCTGATTATAAACAAAAAACCCAGATTTTTTTCTGAAAGAGTTCCTAAATCACAAACAGTTCAACTCCAAATGTTTATTACTTGCATCTGTCACCCCGAAACACTGGCCTGTGAAGAAGTACACAAAATACAACATCCAACTATCATTCATGAATCTATTGCAGAACAGACGGCATTTATTGCAGGTGAATCGTTATCTACGATACAACATTTCAAAGACAATATTTATGACAGCTCGCAAAACCATGAAGTGTTAAATTTACATATTTATGTACTTAATATAAATACCCTGCAATTGTAGGTTTAGCCTTCTAAATTGGTATACTTTAAGTCTGCTAAATTAGAAGAACTCATTTTGTACTTAATGCACTTTAGTTATCCAGAAATAGTGTGGTCCAACTAAAGATATACTTAAGTATATTTGATTGCGCTAAAGTGGAACTATTGCAAGTATATTTTAGGTACACTTTAAATATCTTGCATTTAAAGACTGATATTATACAGAGATCATACTATCCTTACTAATAGTGATATTAAAACACAATTTAGGCTTAATATTAAAGGGTTAGTTCACCCAAAAATGAAAATTAAGTCATTAATTACTCACCCCCATGCTGTACCAACCCCGTAAGACCTTCGTTCATCTTCGGAACACAAATGAAGATATTTTTGATTAAATCTGAGAGCTGGATCACTGCTACATAGGCTTCCGAAGGGAATGACACTTGACGGCCTAGAAAGTCATTCAAGGAAATGTTTAAATATTCCATGTGCCTACAGTGGCTCAACTATAAGTTTATCAAGCGACGAGAATACTTTTTGTGCGGAAAAAAAACAAAAATAACTACTTTATTCGACTATTCCATTGCTTCCTTGTGGGCCTGAGACGAGAGTTCAAGAGATTTCCAGGACGCATGCGCGAGAACTGACCTTCTTCTACTACTACTATGTACAGCGGGCGTCTTCCTCTGCTTGTAAGACGCGCGCTGTGTAGTAGAAGAAGGTCAGTTCTCGCGCATGCGTCCTGGAAATCTCTTGAACTCTCGTCTCAGGCCCACAAGGAAGCAATGGAATAGTCGAATAAAGTAGTTATTTTTGTTTTTTTTCCGCACAAAAAGTATTCTCGTCGCTTGATAAACTTATAGTTGAGCCACTGTAGGCACATGGAATATTTAAACATTTCCTTGAATGACTTTCTAGGCCGTCAAGTGTCATTCCCTTCGGAAGCCTATGTAGCAGTGATCCAGCTCTCAGATTTAATCAAAAATATCTTCATTTGTGTTCCGAAGATGAACGAAGGTCTTACGGGGTTGGTACAGCATGGGGGTGAGTAATTAATGACTTAATTTTCATTTTTGGGTGAACTAACCCTTTAAGTAATGTGCATTGTGCAATAAAGAAGTACTCCAAATCAGTAAGTCTCAAGCAATATGTCAGTAAATATGTTAATGGATTTATAGTATACTTAGTATGAAATAAATGTATTTTAAATACAATTTGGTATAGGGTTTTTTCACTAGGTATGTTGAAAACAGTTGTGCTGCTTTGGATTTTAGTGGAAACCATTAGGGCTGAGCGATTTTATCGATTCTGCGATATAAATCGATATTTTTTCTCCCAAGAAAGTATCGATTTTTAGGCCGCGAGTATCGATACATAAGTCCCATTCAAATCCCCCGTGTTAAACCCGTTCGCGTTGCATGAAGAGTGATTTGGTCAGCCAGCCGCTAGTGGCCAGCTGCGCGCGTGCATCGATATTGACGAAAATCCAGCTGTATTCAAACAACAACTTAGCTCTCCTTGTTGGCTAGGCTCCTTGCATGCTGGCTAGTAGCTTTTTTTAAAGCTGGGTCTCCGAAATTGACAGCGCTGTGTTGGACAGATTTGTGCAGCGGTGTTCCGTGAGTGAGAAAGTGCGCGAGGTACGGATGAGTGTGTGTGTGTGTGTGTGTGAGAGAGAGAGAGAGAGAGAGAGAGAGCGAGAGCGAGGTAGTGCTGCGTGAATGCGCTGCGGCGCTCTGCAATCAAATACGATTTTAAATAGGCTTAGTAAAAAAAAAAAAAATGTAAAAAAAAATCGTATTCGGTGGTGGAAAACGCCGGCTTTAGGCGCATGGTGAACGCGATGGAGCCCCGCTATCCTATTCCAACCCGCGAACACCTCATCAAGGTTTGCATTCCCAGGCTGTACACTCAGGCAAGAGCACACGTCAAAGCCTCCCTGGCCAGCGCGGAGAGAGTTTCCCTATGGAAAGCCAAAAGGGTCAAATTTCGCCACTATCCAAACGCGTTTCATTCTCAGAACGCCGGTATTTACGGCGTTTAAGACGAAAAGACGCCGCAAATTACGGCGTCCTGTGGTACAAACGCCGCAAATTACGGCGTTTACAAAGCCAATTTGCCGTCATTTTCGGCGTTTTTTTTATCCAGGCAATGACGCCGTTTCTGACGCCGGAGGCCACCCACAGTGCGCCGTTATTTGCGGCGCTTCTGTCTGACAAAGACGGCGTAAAAAGCGGCGTTTTGTATAATATTATAAGCAGCCCCACCCTTTTCTTCAAAGTTCAGCCCATCTAATGGATGGAAAGACAAATGTAGTAGATTGTCGATCTGAATAGCGATCCGTCTTTAAGGTTCTGTTTTTGGAATGTTATCCTGTCAAATTTTTATTTCTTCATTGGGCATGTGTAGGCTATCGCTTTTTTCCTTTATCGTATGTAAATATATAGTATGATCCAAGCCTCTGTTTACATTCATGTCTGTGAAATACATTCTGCGTGCACGGCAGTCAATGTCGTTTTGCTCTTAGTGACAGAGGTTCGACTCCCAGGTTCGACCCTATTTTTATCTGCTTCGTTTCTTTTGTATTGGTCTGTTGTATGTCTTTTAAATTTCGAAAGACTACCCGATAGCTGACAACTGACTGAGTAAATGACAGCAGCAGCTGTTTTAAGCCCGCTTATAGTGGCTGCTGATGTGGGTCCCTTTATTGCACTGATTATAATGAGATGGGCAGATGCTTCACGATATAGTCCATTTCGCTTTTTAAGATCAATAAGACTTAAGATCATAAGAAGCAGTTCCCAGGATACACGAAAGGAGGTAGAGCCTTCCTAAACGATTCAACTATAAAACAAGAGATGACGCTCCAGCCCAAGCGCGGACTACCGCTGCTATCGACCATCATACAAGACAGGCTATTTCACATATAAATTATTTATTATCACGCTGCCCTTGTCTTAAAATAGACACTCATATTTGCTAACGGTGAATAATAGGCTATATTTTGAACTACCATTCATTCTGATGTGATATAACGATTATATGACGGGTTTTTTATTTTTATTTTAGTCTTTGCTGCCACATACATATTATTTTCTCGTAATAACGAGATCTTATTTTGTTAAAAACGAATTTTTTTCGCGTAATAACAAGATGTTATGTCGTTGAAACTGCATATTTTCTTGGCCTTGTGAGGACATGAGTCATGGCTACAAAATAGGCCTTATCCACATTTTATTATCCACATAAAATGTATAGCCTATCACGCCTCTATCACACTTCTACGTTCAAAAAGCTTAAGCAAATAGTAGCAGCCCCAATCAGAGGCGAACACTGAATAGGAGCCCTAGGCAAAATTAATAAATGAGCCGCTTTTTAAAAATGTATATTTTATATGCTATACGTTTTCTACATGTGTATTATGTATGTGTATATATATATATATATATATATATATATATATATATATATATATATATATATATATATGTGTGTGTGTGTGTGTGTGTGTGTGTGTGTGTGTGTGTGTGTGTGTGTGTGTGTGTGTGTGTGTGTGTGAATAGACTATCTTCATTACCTGATATAATTAAACAAAAAATAGGCCTAGTCGAAACACACACAGCCTAAGTTGTTTATTTTTTACAACATTGTGTTCTTATTTTGTTAAACGAAATGTCAATCTTCGTCTTTATAACAGATCAATACAATTCAATATAAATAATCTTCAAGATACAGCCTACAATCTTACATGTAAAGAATTGTCGCCTTTGTCATTTGTGTGGTGGAATCAGCAATGCTACCTATATAGAAATGTATCTTAATTTAAACCTTATTTTATTAGTTCATATAACTATGTCAACTAGTAAAGAGCTGGAAATGTATTAAATAATGTCAAATATTAAATGTAGGATATTAAATTGTGCACCCCTTCTACAGATGTAGGCTTCATATTTGATTTGCTATTTGGTATGTATTGTTTTTTATCATGGTGTTGTTGAAGAAAATGAAACGTTTTTGTTCCTCGTTTTTACGAAGTTCTGCAGGCTAAGTTTGTATGATGTAGGCCTACTATACTTCTGTAATACGGGATCTTATTGTTTTGGTGAGAAGTCTGTTTCTGCAGGTTATGCAAAAAAAAAAAAAAAAAAAAATTAAAAATAAGTTTGTGGTATTCACACCCACTCGAGCGATTTATTTGCTAAAAAGAAGCTATTGAGTATCGTCGAGAATTGGATTCGATTAAACTCGCCAATAGCGCGCAAGGTGGATAAGCCGGTTTGTGATTGGTTCCCGCAAATCTGTAAAGGAAGCAGCAGATATAAATGTACAGGTTTCCAACCTGTCCCGAGATTTACTGTCTACGGTCTTGAGCGGCAGGGCGAAATCAAATGGCCGGCAGATAAGACTGGTTCTACCATTTTACTAATATGCTTATTAAAAAGAATCATTAGCCTATTAATAAATTAAATTGGCTTCTAATCTATTTCTAAAGCCGTTTTCACAATTTTTGTATCATGGCAATTAGCATTCCAATTTTGATACTGGTAGGTGGAATTAATTGTCAACAAAGCAAACTATTTGAGTAAAAGTGTGAACAGTGTACACTACTAACTGCTCAAAATATTCATTTATGGAGACAAAGATGGAGCATTTAATATTACAGCTTTGATAAGAGTTTGGTTAAATTATCCCAATAACAAACAAACAGTCTTTTCTTTTCCTCAGTTGCATACATTTATTTAACCAGCTGTAGCCTAGATGAAGTCTCTAATGCTTAATATAAGTAAAACAACATAAAATAAAAGTACGGACAAGCCAGGTTACAATTAAACACATTTATGGTCAAATAAACTGCAGAACAACAATTTTCTCCCAGAGAAACCATATGAAAAAAAAAAAAAAAAAAAATACCTGAAAGGGACAACCACATGTCTTCATAGACATTGACACATTTTGCCATAGCCTCAGTAAAGCCAGAACTCTTTGGAGTATGGGTATTCCCAGCGAACCTCTGTCCTCACCAAGAGTTGCTGCAAACAATTTTGCTCTAGTTCAAACACTGTATCAGGAACATGCACTCTTTCCTGCCACTGGAACAGAGAAACCATATAAAAAATAAAAAATAAAGAATACCTGAAAGGACAACGACATGTCTTCATAGACATTATGACACATTTTGCCGTAGCCTCAGTAAAGCCAGAACTCTTTGGAGTATGGGTATTCCCAGCGAACCTCTGTCTTCACCAAGAGGGTCACATTGTTCAACAAGTTGCTGCAAACAATTTTGCTCTAGTTCAAACACTGTATCAGGAACATGCACTCTTTCCTGCCACTGGAACAGAGACTGTGCCTCTGGAAAAGCTCGAAATGACTGACCTGGGGCCGGGCCAGTGCTTGAAGCCAAATGCTGAGCTGGGGTTGCAAAAATATCCTGAATTGCAGTCAGTGAGGAGTTCTGCAAACTCAAGCAGCCTCGAACAAAAATTTGACAAGGGGTTTGGTGTCTCTCTGTTCTGAGTCCATGGTTGTTCCACTGTGCAGCAAACAGGTGAAGGTCTCTGTTTATTCGGGGGATGTACACAAAGTGTAAAGCCCAGAGGTGCATCTCATTATTTACGTCGATAATGTTCTCTTCCTCAAGGAATGAAAACAAGTCATAGTACGTGTTTGTAATCCCTTTCCAAACGTCCCCCCAAAGTCTCTCAATTCTTTGGTTGTGTGTACTTCTTCCCCTTATTGCACTGCCTCTTCTGAAACCTCTGTAGAGCTCCATAAATGCACAGATGAAGTTGTTTTCACCACCATGGTCACATCGGACACGAGAGGGAACGCCATACTTTTGAACAGCCTTCAAAAAGAGTTCCATGACTGTTGCGCTGCGATTGTTTGTCGATGCCTGGAGCATCACGATGAGTCGACTGAAACCGTCAATCCCTCCATGAATTACAATTCTCCACCTAAAACAAGTATGAATGCAGTTATACATCAGACATGCAATACCATACTTTAGAATTAAATGGGCTTTATGCCCAGCTGCACTACTTCCTGAACTTCAACCAGCTCCTTGTTTCCGGTCTGCCATTATTGGCCAAATTGATTAATTCAGGTGTGTCTGCTTATTGTTGCCATGACTACTGAGGTCAAGCACACCTGAATTAATCAATTTGGCCAATAATGGCAGACAGGAAACAAGGAGCTGGCTGAAGTTCAGGAAGTAGTGCAGCTGGGCATAAAGCCAATTGTAAGAGCCTACTACTATGCTTATTAACAATGCCCTTAAAGGGTTAGTTCACCCAAAAATGAAAATTCTGTCAGTATTTACTCACCCTCATGTTGTTCCAAACCTCTATGTGTTTATTTGTTCTGCTGAACACAAAGGAAGATATTTGGAAGAATGTTTTAATCAAACAGATATCATTAATACATTCTATGGTAGTCAATGGGGATTGAGATCTGTTTGATTAAAACGTTCTTCCAAATATCTTCCTTTGTGTTCAGCAGAACAAATAAACACATAGAGGTTTGGAACAACATGAGGGTGAGTAAACGATGATAGAATTTTCATTTTTGGGTGAACTAACCCTTTAAGATACTTTTACAAATGTTAGCCAAGTGTGACCCTGCTAAACCCAGCTAAAAGCATTACTTGGTGATTTACTGTTTTCAACATAAAAACACCCTACATAAATGTAAACATTTTGTGCAAATTACATTGATATCTGTAATACTGACTAAGACCATGTCAAATTTAAATCAAAGTGAAATTAATTATTGAAATCCAACTTTGAGGCTCATTATCTCAGTAGATTTTTAGACTTTTGCCTGGATTTTCAAATAATAAATAACATATAAATGCAATTATATGACATAACATTGCATGTAATTATCCAAAAGTTGAACAGTTTCTTAGTCTTTAGTATATATTTATTAGGAGTTTTAAAATACTACAATTCTGCTCTTTAAGAAGAAGTAAAAAAAAAAAAAAAAAAAAACACAACTACAAACTATTGGATGCACAGCTATATGACCCAATTAAGGTAAAATAAGAAATAAATTAATTTAAAGACTTAAAAACTAGTTTGCATACCTTATGAGTTTGTGGTTTCCATCTACATGCCAAAGTGAGTTTGGACCTGCAACATGATAGGCCCGCCTGTACAGCCTTTGTGTCAGAGTTCTCTGAGCAGCAGCAGCAGGATCAGTGCGAAGAACACTTGCCCGTACTCTGTGTCTTTGCACTAAGACACCTCGACCAAATAAACGTGCTCTTACGGATTCTGGTCCAATCTGCCAGTTACGTCCCACAATCTCCTTTACCAGGTCATCAAGTTCTGTTTCTGTTAGTTGTGTATATCTATTTGAGCGTTGTAAGTTGAATTTCCTATAAAAATACATTTGATTAAGCATTAATTGAACACAATAAACTAGCAAACGAAAAATGAAATTAATAAAATAAATATTATGATTGTTTTAATTATGGCATGCACACTTGCCTTAAACGTCGTTTTACTGTTGACCTAGACACGTGCAGAATGCTTGCCATCTCTGCAACAGTAAAATTGCAGGATACCAAAAACTGTAGTTGGTCTTGAGAAATCACGGTGGGTGAAGCACCCGTTAAACCAAAATTAGCTCTTGGGACTTGATTGATGCCTGGCCCTATAAAACACAAAATATCAAGAAATTGTCATGAAGGAGATAGATGAACCCAAATGCAGACAATATGCAACCACACAAGGTTTATTATTAACAGAAAACAGGGAAAACAAAACCCATGAGTGGGTAAAACAGAGGTAAGGATGGTTGACAAACAAGCAAACTATACCTAGACTAATTACAAAAAAACTCTTACTTGAAAAGGAACTCTCAGCAAAGGTACAAACACACAGGCTGGTTACCCATTGATTGACAATGATCCAACACAGGACAGAAAACATGAGGGGATAAAATAGGGAACACTAATGACGAGGACAGGTGAAATTGACTAGACAATAATGACAAGACAAGGTTAACAAGGGGGTGGAGCTACATAACGAGACAACACAAGCACACAGCCTAAAAACAAGGCCATGTGCCCGCACCCAAAACATGGTTCTGTCATGATCCTGCCTCAAGACTACAGAAAGGAAATGACAAGAGGGCAGAATCATGGCAGAAATACATTTCAGAGTAATCAGAGATAATAGTCAAATGTCATGTTCTAAACGTAGGGAAGTCACATACTGACAAGAGATATGAATAGACTGAATGCACTGTGTCCCTTTAAATAAAAATATCTGCTTAAATGTTTTCATCATTTTATATATTTAAATATTTAATATTTATATATAAACAATATGAATGTAAGCCAGAGGAGAACTGGCCCCAACTGAGCCTGGTTTTTTCTCCATCCAATCTGATGGAGTTTTGGTTCCTTGCCACTGTTGCCTTGCTTTTGGCTTGCTTAGTTGGGTTCTCTTACGAGAGGTTCTGTCGTATTGCAAAAGCTAGCTTACGCTACGGGAAAGATTCATCTTTCTGAGAAATTGAAGCCAAAAAATTATCCTATAATTTTGTATCTATTGTCAACGCAGTTCAGCTGCAGCAGAGCATGAGCGGGCTAGCTAGCAGCTCATTGGCTCGCTCACAGGGAACTGCTCAAGCCTATGAGGAGACGCGATTGAACTCTCGTCCAATGAGAGTCGTGATGCTCTCATTGCGTCATAGCCCGCCTGAGCGGGCGAGGTCAGAGAGTATAAATACTGGCGTCTTAGGCTGTAACTCTGGTTTTCATAGAATGAAGCGAGAACGCTAGTAGCACAAGCACGGCCGGGAACGCAATACTCGTTCCCTCATCTAGAGAGAACCGAGGTTACGTTAGGTAACCGATTCGTTTTTTAATATTTAATATTCACAATATTATTGATGTTTTTGTACTACTTTCATGTTTCACTTTCATGTTATCACTGTGAAGCTGCTTTGATACAATCTGTATTGTGAAAAGCGCTATATAAATAAATGTGACTTGACTTGACTTGACATTTTCATCACGTAACATTATCACTAGGTTACCTTCTTGAACATCACTGGTCAAACTATGGACCACTTGGCTAAGTTCTGCAAGCAGTTGTTGCAATGCATCTGTAGCGGGTGGACTTAACAGATGACCTTGGGCCCATGTCAGACTTCTTTTCAGGGCATCAATTCTAAAGAAAACAATCAGAAATAGTGATTACAATATAACACAGAAGCATGCACTTATATAAAAAATACAAATATCTGAAAACATAATGTGAAAATGGTGCAAAACACTGCCACTTCAACTGAAATCATTAGCACAATAAAAAAAAATTAATTAAAACTTGCACTTACAGCAGTGAGCCTTGCTCATTTATTTTATTAGCAATTTCATTCAAGTTTTTTTTCTGGAACAATATGACAATGCTGCAAAAACATAGGCTACCAATGTTTTAGCATTGCAGCATCAACATATCTAATAATAATAATAAAATTACATATGTCTAATTTGTATATAGGCCTACCAAATACGCTGCAATTGACACATACATTTAAATATGTAGTCTTAATAACATTTAAAAAGTCACATAAATCACTAAATAAGTGGATATTTAATAGTCAAGACATTATTGAAGATTTATATTTCATGTATTTCTACAGTGCAAAGTCATCGTTTTGACACATTTAAAAACACTCACCTGGATAATTGTACATCCTTATCGAAACTGCCAGTTTGAATAATCTGTACACAGTCGTTGAACACACTCTTACAGTGTAGAAGAAAATTCATACGTGCCATTGCACTAACTGCAGCGTACGAGTGTAGAACAAATTTATTGGAATAGAAATCTACCAACTAAAATTACGTATGCAAATTTGAGTGCCGTCACGTGCCTTACAATTTGACCAATCGTTAATGTGACCTAGAGAATTTTTTTTTTTTTTATTATTTTTTTTTTTTTTTTATTAAGGCGCCACTTTTAAGGCTGCCCGCCACTTTTAAGGCTGCAGTGGCGCCATTAAGTTAAACAAAATGTCTGATCGTCATGTTCATTCCCGTTTATCGGATTTACGAGCAAGGTTCAATGCTCAAGTGGACCAACTGATTAATCAAATGGAGGAGCCATCCGGGGAAAATCTCGTGGATCAGTTGAGTAACGTTACTGGTTTTACTGTTGTTATTATTACAAGGATGTAATAGTGCAATATATATATATATATATATATATATATATATATATATATATATATATATATATATTACACAGTATTGTCCTGTATTTTTTACAGTCTATGTATATGACTAGCCTTTATTTTTTTTCATAGAAAATTTATCTCATTAAGCGATCTCGTCACATGTGAAATAACACTCTATAGCCTGCGTCAATAAGCTAACCGAGTTGCCCTGGACTAACGTTAACCTGGTAAATAATTGTAATTGCACTGTTATGCAATTAAGTCTGTTATTTTTCTAATTTTTTTGTCAACTTACTGTTAATAAAATATTGGTGGGCTATGTATTATTATTATTTATTTTTTTACAATGGCCAGCCTAAATCCAGAAGTAGGTTATACGGTATGCCATTTGATAAATTGAAGAATTTTCTTTATAAACGACACAAGATGCGCTTAAAATCATGTTTTGCAAATTTTACACTTCATGGGGATCATTTTTTATTCGGGACAATACGGTGTAAATTAGGCCTACAGTAGTGTTTGAGTGTGGTGATGAAAAATGTAAGCAAATTATTACGTTAAAATTATTTAATACTAACATATGAGCACATTGTTAGTATATTATTAGAACATCTCTTATATTTTGTAGATTCCAAATGTTTAGAAGCAACAGAAGTAGTGCCGGGCCTACCAGACGAAGGAGAAGACAAGTCACGCAAACACGAAACGTGACTTTCAGAATTATTATGTTTAAAAAACATATTGAGCGATATTCATCGCACACTGGTAAATTACAGTTTACTACAGTTTACAATGAATACAGTATTAAATCAATTTGAATCACCAGATGAATATTGTATATTGTTAAATGAAAATGCATGTTTTTTATATTTTCCCAGATGGAACTCCACAATGCAAAGTGATTGTCCCTTTGCACCTTAATGAATTTGAATTTAAGGAGGTGCTGAGGGAAAAATTCCCAGACCTCCCAGAAAGGTTTGAATTTTGCAAGGTAGCCGGAGACCGAAAGGTTATACCAATTCAGCTGTCAGTGCCAGCAGAAATTAAAGCATGTAATGTGCTGGGCCGGTCAGCTCTATATATTAGACCACTGGTAGGCAATATTTTCACCCTTGCTTTACAAACAGATATGTAAATTTTCCTGCTCATATTTCTGTAAGTGCTGAAATATATGTTATAGTCATAAACCACCACATCTTTAGCTTGTATGCTGAAATAATGTTTAAAATAATTTTTTGTTGTGTTTGTTAGGAGATTCCAAGCCAAACCACACCAAACCAGGCAACTGAGTCATCTCCACCTATTTCCCCAAACACAGCTGCATCTCCAGGGCAAAACCATACATCTGTGTCAACCCCCTCAACCTCCACAACAGTAAACATGTCTTCAAACACTCGAAGCCCCTCTGAAGTTGATGTTAGTGTAGAATATGACATTATGATTTTATTTCATTATCTTTTAGATCAGAAATAACAAATGTGTACATTTTCCGTGTTTATATTTCTGTAATCACTGAAAATATATGTTGCCATAAACAGTGCTGGGCTAGTTACTCAAAAATTAATTATTTTACTCATTACTAGTTACTCCTTTCAAAAGTAATATTGTTAGTCATTATTTATAGAGTAATAATTTATTAATTTACTTATTACTCAACAGTAATTAGTTACACAACTATTTACATTAATTTTCCGTTACACCCCAAAAATTGGTAATTACATCATTTTTGAAGCCTGTGAATCTATGTAAGTTACAGATAAATGAGGAGTATTTTCTTAAACTTCTGTTATTTAATAACATATTAACAGCAACATAGTAAAATCTGCAACAGGGCTCAAGCAGGTAGAACCAACCAAACATGTTGGAAGAGCAAAAAAGAAACCAACAAATGCCAGCAAATTTAATCTGATGATGAAATAAATGTATAGAGTATGCTATGTATTTATCTGGCAACCAAAAATAGTGGAATGTGGCCTTTGTATTTTTCACTTAAATATGACCTTAAAATATAAAAGTAGACAAATAAATCAGTAGGCACCCACAACAATTAAGGCAAACTCTATTACAATAGGTGATATACTTACTACTTGAATCCATGTTTAATTTTAAACCGTTTTTGTGTGTATGCGTGTGTGTGTGTGTGTGTGCGCCTATTGCGATGAAGATGATTCAGGATATTTAAGGTTGAGTTGATGACAGTAGACAAAGTCTTAGTACCACTTCACAATTTACACGTGACATTGATGTTTTTGTCTTACTTTCTTTCTCCCTACAAAATTAGCATAATGGCTATATTTCCAGCCACTATATGATGTGGACTAGCTTCTATATGACGAAGCTAGCTTGACAATCGATAACAATAGAAAGTAAGCAGACATTTTTTGGGATGGTAACTAATATTATTACTAATATAATTATATTATGTTATTAATACTATTACTTGTATTTGTAATGAGTTATTGGGTTCCATATTACATCTCTCGGGTCCGCTTTATAATGTGTTATTTCGCCAACACTTCGTGGCCTATGCACACTAGCTTGCTTGATTTACGTTAGTTACGCGCATTTACACACTAAGTCCAATGGTTAAGTCAGGTGTTTCCCGCACAAGGCACTTTGTGTTGTACGTTGCCATAACGTTCATGTGCGCACAAAACTACTACGATGGTACCTTAAAGGAGAACTCCGGCGCAAAATGAACCTGTTGTCAAATAACACATCGGTACCTAGTCAACCGTTCTCTGAGATTTGATTTCATGATAATCGAATATAAAGAGTTTTATCTCTAAAAACTGTTTAGTGTATAACGCTAGTATATAGGGCATAGAGTAATGAAAAATAAAAATCGCTACTTAATACCACTAACAAGGCTCAAAATAGCCCCACACTAACACAATAACATAATGAGTGTCCATACATGCAAAACACAAGCATTGAGAACATTGTAAGAGTACAGACCGTTTAATAAGAAGATACTTTATAAAGACAGCTCACTTTGTGTATACAGGCCTGAGCCATCTTTGGAAAACAGACTCGATAAATCGATCCCCGAACGCTGTTCATACAGTTCAGAAGTTTGCTGAACTTCATACAGTTCAGCTCACTTGGCACATCGTTCGTGGTTCGACTTTTTCCAAAGATGGCTCCAACCTGTATCCGCGAAGTGGACTCTTTACATTCGATCATCATGAAATCAAATCTCAGAGAACGGTTGACTAGATACCAATGTGTTATTAGACCAAAGGTTCATTTTGCGCTGGAGTTGTTCTTTAATATTTCGCAGACACACTGTGAAACATTGCAAAAATAGCCTGAAAGCGCTGAAATGTGATGCTTGGAAAACTCAAGTGTCAATATATTTGGCTCACCAAAGAAGATTACAAAGAATTTTTCTTTTTTTGGCCCTTATTTAAATGTAAAATGATGCGTTCCGTATCAAATCAATCCGGGATGTGATTTGTCCATAGACAGTGGATTTGTCCCATAACTTACATGACCCAGGTCCCAGACATTCATTTGGTGGTTAGGCTAATGCATGTTTGCATCTTTTTTTTTCCAGAGCGACAGAGTCTTGAAAACATGCAATGTAAACAGGTGTAATGCACTTTTTTATTATTACACCAGCATATACTGAAGAGCTTTGTAGAAATAAATAAATTAATCAAATGTAAAATAATATTTGTTCTGTTGCAAGTTCATATACTTGATCTCATGTTTTCTCATGTTTTATTGTTGAGCTGTCAAGTTGTCATGTTTACATAATCAGTTCCAGGACCTTGACACATTTTATTTTTTATTTGATTATCATTATTTTTTTGATAGGATTAGGATTTACCAAATATTCTTCCATTTTATGCAAAACATAAATACGACAAATGGAATATCAGATCACTGTCATATGGCCAAAAATAAATGCAAAAAAAAAAAACTTTTTTGCCTAGTTGTTTGACAGATGAAAACTGTAACAATGTATCTTACATACACGATGTAACCAAGGGGGTAATCCATCGACCGGAAGTTGAAGCCGGCCGGGTGCCGCCATCTTGTAGCAGAACTTCACATGCGTTAGCATTGCCATTGACTCCCATTCATTTTGGCGTCACTTTGACAGCGAATAACATTACATCTGAGGCGTTTAAAGACTCCATTTGTCCATTATTTATTTCTAAAGAAACACGACAATGTATAATGGGCTCCATTACTTTCTATGTTACATTATGGCCCCGTAGAAACCGTTTTTGTAAAAATAGGCTAAAGATTGCGTCATAACCACTCGACACTCTGTCGCATTACCGTACAGACCCTTATATACTGTCTGTGGTACAGACAGGAGGCGTACTGGCGTTACATTTTAAAATAAATACTATACAGAATAATGAATCAGAATACTTACTCCTGCTCACTCACGCCAAAGAACTCTTTGCTCAAGCTCGCCGTCTCTGCAAGATTAACGTTGGCAGTTTGCACGCACAGCTACTAGAAGATGTACATCTGTCAGACAGGTTGCTCACGTCATCAAGCTTAGTTTGAGACGTTTGAGTCTGCGCGTCAGGGACGGAAGTGCTAAAAAATCGCTAAAAATGGGCTTCACTTGTCTCAATTGAGATCCAATGAGATGGCTCTGTCCATTTCTTATACTGTCTATGGATGTAACCTTGCTCTCACTTGAAATGTGTCCCCACATTAAGTCCTTGAATTTGAGGGTTTTGGACCTGGAAAGTCCTTGAAAGGTCCTTGAATTTGATGTTAACCAAGGTGTGGGAACCCTGTATTACTTACATTACTAGTTACCAGGAAAAGTAATATTATTACTATAACTAGTTACTAACTACCAGAGTTAGGGTTACTAACTAGCCCTTACCCTTACTAGTAACTAGTAACTGCCCAGCACTGGCCATAAACATTCACAGGTTTAGCTTGTATGCTGAAATAATGTTTAAAATAATTTTTTGTTGTGTTTGTTAGGAGATTCCAAGCCAAACCACACCAAACCAGGCAACTGAGTCATCTCCACCTATTTCCCCTAAACACAGCTGCATCTCCAGGGCAAAACCATACATCTGTGTCAACCCCCTCAACCTCCACAACAGTAAACATGTCTTCAAACACTCGAAGCCCCTCTGAAGTTGATGTTAGTGTAGAATATGACATTATGATTTTATTTCATTATCTTTTAGATCAAGAGATAACAACTACTTTTTGTTTTGCAGCATTATCAACAAAGACATGGCAGTTTTTTCGAGGAATCAAGGTTGCTCAATTGCTTTACAAATTATTAATAATCATAGTCTGTAAGAGAAAACTACTTAATCAGTGTGCTTTTGCAATTTGTTTTGGTGAGGGAAATCATCTATATTGAATATACACTGGAATCCTGGTCCTGGAGGGCCCATGTCCTGCAACATATAGCTCCAACCATCTCCAAGAACACACCTGCCTGCCTGGTAGTTTATAATCCTGTACCTTGATTAGCTGGATCATATGTTTTTACAGCTGGAGATAAAATCTGCAGGACAGTGGCCATCAAGTACCAGGATCGCCCACCCCTGATGTATTGTTTTTGTGCTTGCTTTTTATCAAGTGTATAAACAGTTCTTCATGAACAGCAAGTGTCATCATTAATAACATTTAAAAAAATATATATCATAAAAAAAATAAAATAAATAAACTTTGATTAATGGACAATTATCTCTTGTGATATAAACCTAATTTTAATTTACTGAATGAACAATTCAACATTTAATGATACAATGTATATGTTTAAACTGGTTTATTGTTTTGAGACAATAACACTGATTTTGCTGTGAATGGATTACAGGGAGACTGACAGTGATCCTGAGGCTTTAGATAATGACATGCTGGCTTCACCTCCAAGATGCTACAGTCCTGATGTAAGTGCAACTCATACCTTGAAGAATGTCTTAAATGAATGTTAAAGGAGCTGTATGTAAGATTGTGGACAAAACTGGTACTGCAATCAGTTTCAAATTTCTGTAGAGCGGTGTATCCCCTCCCCCCTGACTCGAGGTTGCCAGATATGCTGCAGGATCAAACTTTTTTACCCCACACGTTTGTAGCTGCAGCTGTGGTAACTAGAGCAGATCTGGCAACCCGAATGCTGCAACACAACTGACTTCGTGATTGGTAGATCGGTGGAGGTCAGAGCATCAGACCAAAACACAACATGACAGTTGAGGGCTGCAACAACACTTTTTAAATGATAATATCCTGGCCGGACTGCTGTTGTCAGTGATATAAGTATTTGAAATGAACATGATTTCTTAATGTCTAGTGACATATCAGGGCCATTTTATGATTATTTGAAATAAATTTCTTACATACAGCTCCTTTAAGAGTAACTAAACCCTAAACCAACTTTTTTTAGTTAATGATCTGTAAGAATGGATCTTTATTAATACCAGTCATTGATTCGAGTAACATTTTTGACATTTGTGTGATTTATTTCTGCAATATATGGTGTAAAAACGTCTTAGTGCTGCCCTCTTCAGGTTGAACGGTGGCTACTGCAGTTGAATTTTCCTTTTGGATGTTCCGCACTTCGTGACGTACGCAGGTTTCAGCTCACCACACTCTTGGCACGAGCAGCTGTATAAAAACCATCTTGTTTCGTCAAAACCACTGTAGGGAGTCAGGAGTTGGAATTGCGAGTATTGAAAACGATCAGGATAGAGTGTTTTAGCATCTATTTTGTCCCCTCTATCTCCGCTGGGGTCTGCCCACTTTTTCAGCATTTTTCAATTATTACCAGTGGGTGGAGTCAGGCTCTGACCAGGGGTTTAGTTACCCTTTAAATAATATTTTTTTATCCTTTGTTTTTACAGTTGCAAAGAGACCTTGTGGATGTTTTGAATGAATTCAGGGGGGACAATATAGACCTGACCACACATGTCACTGTCGTGGCCCGCCGGAGAAGAGTTTTACATAGTGCATGTGTTGCTCTTCAGAAATCCTACTTTGAATGGCATAAAACACCAAATATTGAATTTGTTGGTGAAATGGCCGAAGATTATGGTGGACCACGTCGTGAGTTTTTCAGGTGATTGCTGATTTTAAGTTTTTACACCCCAAAAAAATAGGATGTATAGTGTTTTCATGAAATGTGACATCTTTGTCCTTTTTTTTTTTTGAATTCTCATGAGCGAAGTACAATCCTCCCTTGGCATTTTTGAGGGGAAACCTGGAAACGTCCTCTTTTCATACAATCAGGACGCACTGCAGCAGAATAAATTCTACACAGCAGGAAAGCTGACTGCATGGTCCATTCTTCACAATGGACCTGGGATTAAATGCCTTAATCATCACCTTTTCGAAATGATGTGTGGTCGGAGTCAGACCATAGACCTAAGCACATTTGAACTAGAAACTTTACATGACACAGATATACAACATCGACTGGAAAAGGTATTAATAAATAACTGTCATAGACACAGAGTGAATGCATAATGAGTAGATTATTTTGTCATAATTATGCATTTTAACAATGTGTTTATCAATTTGAACAAAATTTAGATTTTACCATGCAAGACCACAGCGGAGATGTTGGAGGTCAAAATGGAACTGGGGGACTGGATTGCTGAATGTGGGATCCCCAACATATATTCTGCATCACTTGCTGATTTCCCTGCTATCTACCAACAAATAATCACCCACTACATGTACCACAGGTTATGCATTTTAATTATTTTAATTATTTATACGGTTCGCTAATTATTAAAAAATACTAGTTTTGAGAAAAGCGCATTTTGACAACTTCATGTCACTGCCAATGGTAAGAGTTCTTCAAATGTCATTAATTATGTCATATTAGCCACAATTTTTTTTATAAGAACACACATTTTCTGGTATTATCACAAAAAAAGATGTTTGAAATGCAATTAAATACCAACACCTTAAAAGATAATTGGGTAACACTTTATTTTACGGTGTCCGTGATACAGAGTAATTACTTAATTAATTACTTAGTAGTAGACGCTGTAATAACATGTAACACAATGTAACAAAATGTAATTAACATGTAACAAAGTTATGGAACAGCCTGTACTTACAGATTGTAATTAATAGGCAGATACTGTTACACATGTGTAACAGGCCGAGTCGGTTGCATACGTATTACCGACTTGGTACTGTACAATGTAATTATATAAAAAAGTATATTGTACTACTCAATGTAACAACAAGTATTTGAATATGTTACTAAGGTGTGAAAAAAGCCTGCAGTTCCACATGTTCATTTTGTACCTTCTAAAATAGTGTATTAATTGTACTTCATGTGTATAAGGTATGTAGATACACATGTATTACACTTAAGTACAATCTTGATACACTTTATTTTACGTAGCTTATCCCTGTGTAATATTATGTAATTGCAATGTAATTAGGAAGCTACCGCATGCATTTATGCTGTGAACGAGGGAGTTAAGCCTAATTTATACTAAACTACATATAGATTAGGTTTGTAGATACACATGAAGTACACTTAAGTACAATCTTGATACACTTTATTTTATGTAGCTTATACCTGTGTAATATTATGTAAAGTGAATGTAATTAAGAAGATAATGTATGTATTTAAGCTGTGAACTAGTGGGTTAATTCAGATGGATAAGGTATGTAGATACTCATGAAGTGCACTTAAGTACTTGATACACTTTATTTTAGAAGGTACAGAATGACCATGTGTAACTGCAGGCGTTTTACCTTAGTAACATATTTAAGTACATGTTACATTGTACCAAGTCGGTAACACGTATGTAACTGACTCGGCCTGTTACACATGTGTAACAGTAGCTGCCTATTACATGAGTGTAATTACAATCTGTAAGTAAAGGCTGTTCCATAACTTAGTTACATGTTAATTACATTTTGTTACATGTTATTACAATGTTTACTACTAAGCAATTAATTAAGTAATTACTCTGTATCACGGCACCGTAAAATAAAGTGTTACAGATAATGGTTTTCATTTTAGGGTTTCCAGCATGATACAGCAGTTCATCGCCGGAATGAATGCTTGTGGCAACATGTGGCAAGTTGTGCAGAAAAACTGGGAAACGTTTGCACCACTCTTCACTCACACATCTAAAAAGCTGTCACGGAATGATGTGCGAGGACTCTTTGACATTAAATGGAGTTTGCAAGGCAGCAACAAAAGAGACCAAGAGGAGGACACCATCTTTCTTTGGGAGTGGTGGTTGATGTCAATTGAAAGTAAGTCATTTGTGTAAAATGTATTATGCAAATGTTGCAATAAACTATTAAATTATGAAGGAAAATGGGTAGCTTAACTTGAGAGCATGTAGATGTGAATTTGAAAACTTTTACAGTAGATATTCGTACTTGTACGCTACAATTTACACAACTTAGCTCCAATGTGAAATGTTAAGTGTTGAGATTCGCACTTGCAGAAAAATGTCACAAACCTAGGCTCAGAGGAGTCGTTTTATTGGTTAGCACCTAGCCAATGAAATGGGACTTTTTTTGTATCACAACACCCCACCTCAGGTACATTCTAAAATGTTAATGTTGCTTAATGCATTAAGAAAGTGATTTAAAAGAAGTAAATGATATTATAAAACTCAATAAACACCAAACTAAAACAGCACACTAAAACCCACAAACATAGTAATTATAAACTTCAGTGTTTATTTTTGTGCAACGTGGACATCAGTGTTTAATTTGTGTGCCTTCACCAACAATTTTTAATTTATAGCCATATGTAGCCTGCTGCCTATTCCTTCAGTTGCGAGCCTGTGCGCTTTAACTGGCGTTTCAGGATTATCCCCGGCAGGTGCGCACGGACTGGGTTCGGTAATGAAAGGCTTTCAATGACCAAAAAAAAATTCAGACTGACAAAAAAATAAATAATACATTCTTCTTCTTTTAAATAATAATAATAATAATACAAATAAAAATAACAACATTTTTCTTCTAAATAATAACAAGCGTCATTAATACAAATAATAATAATAAGAATATTACAAATTGTCATACAATTATTAATGTGAATGAATGGTACTCCACATCACATCATCATCATCACTATTGTACATCCCAATACATGTGACATGATTCGAAATTGAACGCACACCTGGATTTCAAAGGTACGCACGTACAGCTTCATAAATCAGGCGGTGAGAGGAGTGTAAGCATAATCTTATGCCAACATATACGCCCGTTTCTACGCAAGAATGATAAATGAGGGCCAATGTGAGTAAATTCTTTGTCATCTTTGCAGGACCGCAATATGAAGTGCGCAAAGTAATATATTTTAGCAACTGTGTGAAAGTGAAATACGGCTTTTCTGTACATATGCTGTTTTAATTTGGTGTTTACTGATCTTTAGAATACCATTTACATCTTGTGTAATATAACTGATGCACTAAGCCATGTTAGCGTTTTAGAACTTCCCAGAGGCATGGGTGTCGTGACACCATCCCGCACAAAAGTCCCATTTCATTGGCCAGGCGCCAACCAATAAAACACTAATTTGCTGTTAACAAGTTCTCAAATTCACATCTACATGCTCTCCAGTTTAGCTACTCATTTTCCTTCACGATTCTAACCCAGGTCAAAGTAACATTTGTATTTTTCTGTTTATATAGATAACGAGCTAGATGTTACTTTGGAGGACCTACTCATCTTTGTTACCGGAGCAGATTCTGTGCCCCCACTGGGTTTTCCACACAACTGTGAAATACAATTTTATGATCAAGAACCTGGAAGCCAGCGATTTCCATTCTCTTCCACCTGTGCCCTCATTTTGTATCTGCCAAGAGGCATTACAGAAGAGGCCATTTTTAAAGACTTAATGCAGATGTCCATTAAAGGTTCTGTGGGCTTTGGAAAAGTCTGATTAGCTTTCCCGAGGCAATAATGCATGTAGTCTACGGCAAAATGTGTCATAATGTCTATGAAGACATGTCGTTGTCCTTTCAGGTATTCTTTATTTTTTATTTTTTATATGGTTTCTCTGTTCCAGTGGCAGGAAAGAGTGCATGTTCCTGATACAGTGTTTGAACTAGAGCAAAATTGTTTGCAGCAACTCTTGGTGAGGACAGAGGTTCGCTGGGAATACCCATACTCCAAAGAGTTCTGGCTTTACTGAGGCTATGGCAAAATGTGTCAATGTCTATGAAGACATGTGGTTGTCCCTTTCAGGTATTTTTTTTTTTTTTTTTTTCATATGGTTTCTCTGGGAGAAAATTGTTGTTCTGCAGTTTATTTGACCATAAATGTGTTTAATTGTAACCTGGCTTGTCCGTACTTTTATTTTATGTTGTTTTACTTATATTAAGCATTAGAGACTTCATCTAGGCTACAGCTGGTTAAATAAATGTATGCAACTGAGGAAAAGAAAAGACTGTTTGTTTGTTATTGGGATAATTTAACCAAACTCTTATCAAAGCTGTAATATTAAATCCTCCATCTTTGTCTCCATAAATGAATATTTTGAGCAGTTAGTAGTGTACACTGTTCACACTTTTACTCAAATAGTTTGCTTTGTTGACAATTAATTCCACCTACCAGTATCAAAATTGGAATGCTAATTGCCATGATACAAAAATTGTGAAAACGGCTTTAGAAATAGATTAGAAGCCAATTTAATTTATTAATAGGCTAATGATTCTTTTTAATAAGCATATTAGTAAAATGGTAGAACCAGTCTTATCTGCCGGCCATTTGATTTCGCCCTGCCGCTCAAGACCGTAGACAGTAAATCTCGGGACAGGTTGGAAACCTGTACATTTATATCTGCTGCTTCCTTTACAGATTTGCGGGAACCAATCACAAACCGGCTTATCCACCTTGCGCGCTATTGGCGAGTTTAATCGAATCCAATTCTCGACGATACTCAATAGCTTCTTTTTAGCAAATAAATCGCTCGAGTGGGTGTGAATACCACAAACTTATTTTTAATTATTTTTTTTTATTTTTTTTGCATAACCTGCAGAAACAGACTTCTCACCAAAACAATAAGATCCCGTATTACAGAAGTATAGTAGGCCTACATCATACAAACTTAGCCTGCAGAACTTCGTAAAAACGAGGAACAAAAACGTTTCATTTTCTTCAACAACACCATGATAAAAAACAATACATACCAAATAGCAAATCAAATATGAAGCCTACATCTGTAGAAGGGGTGCACAATTTAATATCCTACATTTAATATTTGACATTATTTAATACATTTCCAGCTCTTTACTAGTTGACATAGTTATATGAACTAATAAAATAAGGTTTAAATTAAGATACATTTCTATATAGGTAGCATTGCTGATTCCACCACACAAATGACAAAGGCGACAATTCTTTACATGTAAGATTGTAGGCTGTATCTTGAAGATTATTTATATTGAATTGTATTGATCTGTTATAAAGACGAAGATTGACATTTCGTTTAACAAAATAAGAACACAATGTTGTAAAAAATAAACAACTTAGGCTGTGTGTGTTTCGACTAGGCCTATTTTTTGTTTAATTATATCAGGTAATGAAGATAGTCTATTCACACACACACACACACACACACACACACATATATATATATATATATATATATATATATATATATATACACATACATAATACACATGTAGAAAACGTATAGCATATAAAATATACATTTTTAAAAAGCGGCTCATTTATTAATTTTGCCTAGGGCTCCTATTCAGTGTTCGCCTCTGATTGGGGCTGCTACTATTTGCTTAAGCTTTTTGAACGTAGAAGTGTGATAGAGGCGTGATAGGCTATACATTTTATGTGGATAATAAAATGTGGATAAGGCATATTTTGTAGCCATGACTCATGTCCTCACAAGGCCAAGAAAATATGCAGTTTCAACGACATAACATCTTGTTATTACGCGAAAAAAATTCGTTTTTAACAAAATAAGATCTCGTTATTACGAGAAAATAATATGTATGTGGCAGCAAAGACTAAAATAAAAATAAAAAACCCGTCATATAATCGTTATATCACATCAGAATGAATGGTAGTTCAAAATATAGCCTATTATTCACCGTTAGCAAATATGAGTGTCTATTTTAAGACAAGGGCAGCGTGATAATAAATAATTTATATGTGAAATAGCCTGTCTTGTATGATGGTCGATAGCAGCGGTAGTCCGCGCTTGGGCTGGAGCGTCATCTCTTGTTTTATAGTTGAATCGTTTAGGAAGGCTCTACCTCCTTTCGTGTATCCTGGGAACTGCTTCTTATGATCTTAAGTCTTATTGATCTTAAAAAGCGAAATGGACTATATCGTGAAGCATCTGCCCATCTCATTATAATCAGTGCAATAAAGGGACCCACATCAGCAGCCACTATAAGCGGGCTTAAAACAGCTGCTGCTGTCATTTACTCAGTCAGTTGTCAGCTATCGGGTAGTCTTTCGAAATTTAAAAGACATACAACAGACCAATACAAAAGAAACGAAGCAGATAAAAATAGGGTCGAACCTGGGAGTCGAACCTCTGTCACTAAGAGCAAAACGACATTGACTGCCGTGCACGCAGAATGTATTTCACAGACATGAATGTAAACAGAGGCTTGGATCATACTATATATTTACATACGATAAAGGAAAAAAGCGATAGCCTACACATGCCCAATGAAGAAATAAAAATTTGACAGGATAACATTCCAAAAACAGAACCTTAAAGACGGATCGCTATTCAGATCGACAATCTACTACATTTGTCTTTCCATCCATTAGATGGGCTGAACTTTGAAGAAAAGGGTGGGGCTGCTTATAATATTATACAAAACGCCGCTTTTTACGCCGTCTTTGTCAGACAGAAGCGCCGCAAATAACGGCGCACTGTGGGTGGCCTCCGGCGTCAGAAACGGCGTCATTGCCTGGATAAAAAAAACGCCGAAAATGACGGCAAATTGGCTTTGTAAACGCCGTAATTTGCGGCGTTTGTACCACAGGACGCCGTAATTTGCGGCGTCTTTTCGTCTTAAACGCCGTAAATACCGGCGTTCTGAGAATGAAACGCGTTTGGATAGTGGTGAAATTTGACCCTTTTGGCTTTCCATATTTCCCTGACGTGCGACGGCTTGACCTCGCGCACAACTGAAGCACGTCACATGTTCAGTGTCAAGCTAAAAAAGCTGTCAAAGAAAAGGCAGTGCAAAGAAACTGTTCACAACAGGCCACTTGCTGCACCTTTTAACTCTCCATTGAAAAGTAAATAAAGTGCAGTATTGCAATTAACAAAGGCTTACAAGCTACAGTTTGCACTGTTGTCTTTCAATAAATAGAACTAATTTTCTCTACACATATTTGATTCATTTTGTCCAGCATTTGCAAGCTGTACTCTCTGCCCAGTCAGAGACATATATTGTGTAAATGATGTTTTCAGTTTTCAGTTCAATTAATTCAATCCAAGTAAATGGAAGACTCACAAGATGTCACCAAAATCACTCTGTCCCCTTTAAATCTTTCAGAAAATGATGTAAGTGTATCGAATTATATCGAATCGTATCGTTGGCTGAATATCGTGATATATATCGTATCGTCAGCCGAATATCGTGTATCGTATCGTATCGTGAGATTAGTGTATCGCTACAGCCCTAGAAACCATGATACATTTTTCAGGATTTTTGTATTAATTCCAAGTATCATTTTATTCACATAACATAATGTAGTTATTAGAATTACTACTACTACTACTACTACTACTACTACTACAGAAAAATTATGCTGTGTTCTTGTGATTTTTTTACTGAGGAGAATCATGAACAGGGATAGAGAGACTCCACTGAGGACCACTTTATAAAGACAACATGCAAAATCCTGGGCCTGTCTCCTTCTCTGTCATGCACTCTCCATCCCTGCTTGTCTTACCCATACTCCTTTCATTTCCTCCATCCCGCCCCGCCCCCTCTGCGGCCTCTCACACACAGTAGAGTGATTGTGAGGGGGTAAAAGGGGACCAGTAAAGTGGTGGTCGGACATGGATGTGCGCTGGGCCTGCGCCAGGCTTTTCTAGCACATCTCCTCCTAAACCATTGAAGCACAATACAAACGCAAGTGCATTTCTGCTTTAATTAACACACATACACAAAATCGAATAAGAAAGCAACAGTGAGGGAGAAAGAGAGAGAGAGCTCACTAGGACCATAGCCAGTCATTTCAAAAACTGCTTGGCTGGGTTTCCATGGTGAAAGAATCCCGGCATCTCTGTATGGGTTCCAGAATCCTCGTTGCTGTGGCAAGACGGACCCAAAGTTACAAGGAAGTCAATGAAAAAGAAAACAAGAAAGACAAAAGGAGCGCCCCAGGCCACTCAAGACATCACAGTCTATGAACACATTAACAGAATTAACAGAATGAGTGCTACATCCGGCCATGGCCAGGCCAAAACCTTGTCCATGAGTGTTAATGAACCAGACTCCACACAAACGCACACACAAACTGATGATCAACCCCTGCCCCCTACCCCCTGTTTTCCTCTTGGCTGTCCTCTACGCTAATCCAAACAGAAGGGATGGATGCCTCAGTCAGACCACCATGGTCATGTTATATGTGTCTGTATGTGTATGGCGTTTGGAGCTTGAAACACACTATGGAGGCCCTTCACTTGGCTACTTCAATGCCAATTCCAACAGTGGCACTTCCCACACGCTGGGGAGCGGAATACTGGAGGTCATACTCAACAACAAAGGTCCACAGCATGGCAAATAAAATGACAGAGGGGGAGACAGAGTGGGAAAGAGATTCCTGACTGGCATTGAAGCCAAGACTGATCTTCTCGCAGCTTACTCATTTTTTGACTTCAAGGAGAATCAATGTCATAAAGAGATGCAATAAATGCCACCACCACAATTGTGCACCAATTAGAATCGAATTGAGAATGTCTTGTATTTTACTAAATTGAAATATATACTAAATGAAAAAGACATTTGAATTTACATAATTTTTTAACTGAAATGTTAGGACGGACAGACGGACAGACATACAGTAGATAAAATTAAAAAAAAAATTAAAGCTCCTAGAGACTCTGCACTGTTACTTTCTGTTGTACTTATATGTGTACGCTCTTTAAGACAACACAAATGAACCAACTCAGCAGGCGACATCAAGAAAAAGTGGTTGTGGATCAACATTACCTGACCCCAGACTACTTAGCAAACAACATTATCAAATTGCTTTGCTATTTTATCCTCTTACAGACATGTCTGTCCTTGACCTCCTGTGATACAGATCTTTAGATAATTTGACGGCTGGTAAAATATGAATATGAACATGCGCTCCATTTTCTACATAATCGTGCCATTGTGCATCCATAGAGACCTATAAAGGGCAGGTGTACATTTCAGCTGGGATCCATCTGACTAAATGGCCATAAGAAGAGGTTGTTGATGATAAAGGTGACCCTGTTGGAGTCATGGCTTAGCAGTATATTTACATAACACATGCTATGGTGCTCACGTGGGAGACAGGTTCAAATCAGGCTTGCATTTTGTATTACAAACCCATTCTGTCCATACTCAAGCTAAATATAAAATGCAAAAAAGCACCCATGCTTCAGACTGTCCTCTCTTGCTATCGTTCTGAGAATATGTCCCAACAAATTTGGTTGTTCTTCACATCAGCCATCATATGCGGTCTGCTGCCATATTTAATTCATTTAATCTGACCTATAAAGCACTTAATACATGGAAGGAGGCCAAAAATAACCTGTGGTTCATTAATACCATTTAAATGTTGCTTTTATAGTCTATACATAACAATGGTCCTGTCCTTATTGGATCATCAAATAAATTGGCCGAAAAAGAATCACTCAATCACGACGTCATCAACAAAACCCATGTTGGACTGTCCTTAGAGATCCAGCTGGCTGTAGCACATGCATGTATGGGAAATCTTGGATAACTTTCAATCACCTAGTCAGACTTTACAAAACAGAGTTTGGTGTAAAACCTTCTAAAGTCAGGTGCACACCAAGGAATCACAACAAAGACACTTGAAAGGGCTCAAGTGGACTCCAGCATGGTTAGCAATGAACGCAATCTGGCTGAATTTGTGAAAGTGACCCAATGGCAGTCCAAATACCATTATGTGCATGTTTAGTTTTAGAAGTAAAACTAAAGGTACAAAAATTCACAGAAATGTGAAAAATTGCACCCAACAAAAAATGCCTTCTCCTCCCGAGTTGTCACCAAGCCACAAACTGCTGCTGGTGGTCCATTAATATTACTGATATCAATAATGAAAAGGCACCATTCAGAGCCAAATAAAACAATATGAAAAGTGACCTTAAAGTGTAAGGAGAAGGAATCACCAATCAATCAAAAAATGTGTTGCATTCTAAGAGAACTAGGTCATTACAAGTTAGGTACTATGGTTCAACACACATGTTGTGACCCTTTGATGACACCTGAAAGTGACAGGTTGATTTCAAGAAAAACAAATATGCCCCCAGAAAGTACACTTAAATGTTACTTAAAAATGTATGAATGTCATTGTGTTAGATAACAAAATAAACTGTCATTTTGAAGAAAATGCAGTTACACTTTTAAAGCACAACACAAGTTCAAAGAGGTTCAAAAGTTCAGAAAGTTTTTTAGGTTTTAAATTATAAAACAACAAATATCTATTTTTTAAAATGACAAATGTTTAGTTGTCAAATACAGTGGACTATATACAGTGTCACATGGTCCTTCAGCAAACATTCTAAAATGATGATTTGGTGCTCAAGAAACATTTCTTATTGCGATCAATGTTTAACCCTGTAGTGCTGCTTAATATTTTTGTGGAAATCATGACGAATAGAAAGTTTTAAAAAAAAGCAGTATTTTATGTGACATAGAAATATTTTTAAAGAAAAAAAAATCGTACTGACCTCAAACCTTTAAACACCACGGTAGCTGAATATGTCCAGTAATTATGAAGTAAACTTTGTTTACTCTGCACACTTATTGACTTCATATGTTTGTTTTCAGTAAAAATAAGAGAGAACTTTCTTGGGGTCACTGTATGTTAGTCCTCACCCTTGCAGATTATAAGGGGAAATGTTCGATTTGACTTTCAGGTACATGTTTGAATTGTAGAGTTCGAAACCACTGGCCTACTGCCTGCCTGGGCGAAAAAATAGCTCCCTCAAATGACGATCATCATCCTGTAGTGTTTTACTAGTGAGACAATGTGTGAATCCGATGGAACCTGTTAGTTTGTGTGTGGAGAAAGAAATGTGCTTGTAGACAGTAGCGGTTTTGTGTGTGTGTTGACTTGTTTTGATGTGGCCTGTGAGACACATATCATAGTGTTTAGCCAACTGAAGATCTTCAGCTAGCCTGTTTTCCGCTTATAATGCAGCTTTCCTAAAGAGCTTCTTAGTTGTAGAGGGGGGGAAAACACAAACATACCCAATCTCTCACATACACAAACACTGAAAACTGTTGCCTCTGTAGTACGCTGAAACAGACTGATGTTCCCTGAGGCAGACTGAGAGAGGTTAGATCTCTTGAGCTCGGGGAGAGAGACCTCATCTCTCATCTCATCCTCTTCACTCATACACACACACAGATCCCATACTTAAGCAGTCACAACCATATGTCATACAAGTGTAGGGTCATCACTGAAAAAAAAAATATTGAGGTTCATTCACATCATTTGATTCTTTGAAAAGATCTGACTTCATTCACAAATAACATGTCTATCTTCTCACAAACGCACCAATGAAAACAAGGGGTTTTCAAAGAAAAACAACTTAAATTTTGGTGTGTTCATCACACAAAGCTATCATATGGCTTCAGAAGACTTGGAATATAGCACACAAGTCTGGCTCTGTGGTAACTCCACATAGGAGGTAATTAGACAATCAGATAGCAGATGTCTGTAAAGAAAATGTGCCAACACAATAAAACGGAATTATTAAAACTCCCAAAGCACCAAGTAAATCACTGATAGATCAACAGACAGACAGATAAATAGATTTACTTCAGTGTTGCCCAAGGGACAATGCATTACACTAGCATCATAAAACACAAACGTGGAAAAATGTGTACTGTTCTCTGCATTCTAGCGTGAATATCATCTGTGGCACGGTCTTTTGTTAATGGATCAGGTCATTGAAATGTAATGTTTATATCATCTATTACAACATAAGCTGCTTGCTGTCAGGATATTAATGTTATCAGACTATTCTGCCTGGATTAAAACAGAGAATCTGCCATTGCCATGCCACTAATCTGCAAATCCAATCGCACTATGATGCTAATCTCTGGCTAATCTGATGGGAAACGGACTATCGTTGCTTCAAGCTAATTACTTCGTGCATGTGCTCCCGTGGTACCATTCAGAGCTTTTATGTCTAGCAAAGACTTTGTCTTTACATTGAGACCCTGATCTGATCATCAGAGATGACCAGAAAAAAAGTATGCATATTGTGACTACAGCACAATGAAACTTATGTGTTTTTTACACACCACCATCTCAGGTGTTTTTTTTTTTAATCCTACTGCTTATATTACATATTCCAGATTTAATTATATGGTGATTTCATACTGTATGTAAGAACAAAAAAGACTATTTAAAAGTCTTTAAAATAAATTATGAAATGTATTCAACAAACAGGTTAAAAAGTTTCATCAAATGATTTATTGTAAAAAATCATTCGGTACGTCAATTAAAAACAAGAATAACGTAGAATCTGGACTCCAAATCAAATAATAAGTTTGTTTGTTTTTTAAAGGCCAATTTCAAAAAAATTATTTAATTGCACTTAAAGTGAGCTTTGTATTCTAATTTTTTCTTGATAATATTATTAAATAAATTATTCCTATGCCATTTATGACACTTTTACAAAACGTTAATATAAACATTACAAAGAGAAACAAAAGCTTTTTGTGGAATTTAAACATTTCTCCTATGACACCAGAATTTTTAACCCTGGGTAGAGAACCGTTTTACACTTGTAATTTAGAAGCAGGGTTAGCACTGACTTTTACCCTGGGTAATGAAACCCTGCTCTGGAGGGTTTATGAATACCCAGGATAAATGTTTGACCCTGGGTAAATTATTACCAGTGTGAAACATGAAGCAAGATAACCCAGGATTCCATTTACCCGGGGTTTAGGATGACCCAGGGTTAACCATTTCTAGTGTGAAAAGCCCTTATTTGTTCTTGACATGAATTGCTACATATACTGGTCATTCACTGGGGTTTTTTTCTGATGATGACAGCACATACCTTTTGAGATGATATATTTCCAAGTAGCTCATCCTTTATGCATCTCTCTTCCCAGGACCGTTTGTCTGCATTGGGCCATTCATTTGCTTGTCTGACTCATCGCTAAAGACCATGCTGTGCCTTTTTGGGAGGAGGGCTCTAGACGGCGCACAAAAACAACCGCTGACGCAATTCAAGACAGCTGGATTCCTTGGAGCACTGTCCAATATATTCCTTATGACTGATGAAGTTTTGATTGATGACAGTATGCACAGTTTGGGCATCTTAACATCTCAAAGCAAAAATTCTACAAAATAAAGTGCTACAAAGCTGCACAGAGATGCAAATCCAACATAATTTATGACCACCCAAATATATGTAATCTCTTCTTGTACACCTCTCCTTTTCACCAGCCTGAGCCTCAGAAGCCAATAAATCAGAATGAGATCTGCATACGTTATTCATAAGTTCACACTGCACGAGAAAATTCATTAGCTCCTCTCTAGAATCTACCTTTTGAGTGAATTTGCCGCAGAAAGACGCATGAACAGATTTAAAGTGATTGGTTAAGGAAAACACCTTTACATTGTCAGAATGATCACTAGTTCCTCTGGGACTAACTTGGCAGGAATCTGTGCTATCACGGACTTTGCACACAGTTAGCTATATTCCTTTTTGACTGCCTTTATATATTTCACAGCTCCAGTGTAAAGAGCTGTGAAAGAGCTCTTAAAAGTGCACCAGAAAAGTTGAAAGGGCAACTGAAGAAGGTCACGGTGAACAACCAAAGGGTTTTCTCACCCTAAATGGAGGTGAAGTTCCATTAGCAGCTCGTGCTGGCATAAAAGGGCAGTCAAGCTAAAAATAGGTCCCATTGAGGGAATAGAGCAGTCTCTTTGGACAGTGATCTGCCATTAAGACTGAATGACTGTTTCATTAGATGGATCAACTGAGGCAACTAACTCACTAATCATCAGATTCATGCACTAATGCGTGAGATCTGGAGTCTGTGAGTAGAGAGGATTGCACTCATAAATCTCCCTCAGTGACAATTTGATCACTGGCATGTTAAAGTAGTGCGTGTGTAAGTGGCCGTTTCAGTTCTCGACTCATGCTGACGTACCCTGCTATGATATCTACTTGTGTTAGACAACATTGCAACTTCCAAATTTTCCTGATGTAGTCCATTTGAGGTCAACCCGAACTGGCAAAAAAGTGTAAGACTGAAAATCAGACAGGTTGAAATCCAGAGTGCACTAACATGGGTATTAAGACACAAAAACATTGCCAATGTGTGAACAGCCTGTAACAAAACTAGATCTTCCTCGACTGCCTAGGTTATCTATAAAAGCCTGTAGACAGTTTTTGCTGGGAAAATCAAAAGGATGTGACGTTTCCGATCAGATGCTTTCTAAACTGCAGTTCTCTCACCACTGTCATTTTTGTTGTGCATTTATTTTGTTAAAAATTAAAATTACAGCCGTGCCACAAAAAATATAAAGACAAAAAAAAAAAATATATAGTAATCCATTTCTGCCTCCTATGTCCCTGTGCTAAAGTTTTCACATATCATCTTGTCCTTGCTGACTGTTTTATTCGCGCCCCTGTCCCCTCACTGTCTTGCACCCTCCCTCTGTCCCCCAACCTCTTACAGAAACACTCTCTTTTCTAAGACAGACTTGCTGAGCTCAGCACTTGTGTCACACATGCTTCATTAAACCACACAAAATGGAAGAATATTTTAATAAGGCACATTATAAGCGCTTATCCACTGGTCTTTATTTTAGGTTTTGTATCTTTAATAAAAAAAAATCATTCCTTTGCACTATTCTATTAACATCATCTTTTCCCAAAACCAATCATTAAAAAAGAAGGGAAAATAGGTATTTTTGTGGTTACTTGTATAAACAGTTAAAAAAGCCTAGACAAGAAGCATACACATGAGTCACCAACAAACTGTTACTGTTACTCGTAAGAATTCAGACGATTGTACTGATGAGCAGTACACAATAATGCGCAGATGCTCAGCTTTCATGCACCATGGTGTACGCATATCCTATATCCACCTCTCAGTGCACAGCCAACTTAGCCAGAAGAATAAAGGGTTACACTTAATATTATACTGTTCAGCTCTTCAGAATTAAACGGGACATTGAATTCTCTTTCAGTTGGTCATAATGAGAAGAAGCTTTTAACAAAAACTAGTGCTAACTGAGCAAGTCAAAGCAAAAAGCAAAGTACAGAATAGATATGTAAAACAACTCAATACCCCTACTCGGAAAACCTACTCAACTCAAAGCACTATGGCACACACACACACATTTTTGTTTAGTACAAATGCAAATACAATGTTTGTGAAGATATGTACTACAAATTCGAAGTGAAGTGAATCAGCATTGACGTGTTCCTGGATCAGCAATTGTCTTAGGCCTGGTAGAAGATTTATATCATAATTCTGTTAAAATATAGAAAAAAATGTAAACATTGAATAAACAACATGTACAGTAAGTTTTACTATTTAAAACTGTAATTTAAAAAAAGGTTAGCCAACATTTTAAACCAGTAAATTCAACTGAATTAGCAAGGCCAAGGCAAGCTGCTATTAAAATCTGTTTTGTACATTAACATCTACTGACAACCACCATTATAACACAGGGGGTAAAGAAAAAAGCCACATGATGAATCCAAGCTCAAGTAGATTTTGCACAAGCTAAGACAAATACTTGTACAGTAAATAGAAGGTGCTCAGTGTCATTCAGACAAATACAAAACACCATCATGGTAACACACAACACTAAAATAATGCAATAAAGATTACTTTAACAACATATTACGATGTAAAAAACTTAATTGTACATAACTGAGATTAAAAAAAATAAGAAACATAATTATTAAAATAAAAAAACATAAAGGAACATAACTTACAAAATCATCATGGCCAGTATGCCATGCCTCAATAAAAGATTAGCCTAATAAAAAATTTACAGTATGAAGATAAAAAAATATATATATATAAACAGCAGCTAGAACATTTAACAGATTAAACAGATGTCAAGTAAGTGGAACAATAGGATGCAAAAAGTTTGACCTATTCCTTTAACAACATTCCTAAACTGAATGTGGATTCTGGAGGACAGTGCGATCCGATTCTCAGTTATCATCCACTGCATTATTTTCAAATCTATTTTTCATGACCAAAACTCAAGGCAGTGTCTCAGCAATCCTTAGCACTGTAAGCTTTGTTTAACTGACAGTAACACAAGATCAATAGACAGAGAGGCACAAGCATATACGTACATGTGTTCCGTACAACACGTAACTTTGCAAAAGTCAAGGTTTGTGATGTATGCATTTACAAACACATTGATTAAGCCTCTAAAATCAAAGCATCCCTGGGGTGGTAGATCGATCTAACAGCCTGTTTGTTGCGCGTCTTTCCTCTCCTGTCCAAAGGAGTTTATTTTTGAAAAATGAAAAGACTCTTTTATTCTCCGCTGGATGGAGCAGCGAGAAGAGAGATTTGTAGCACACTCACACACTTGGTAGGCTGTGTTGAGAATACGCCCACACATGCAAAGAGCCGAATAGCAGAGGGGGAAAGAAGTAAAGAACAAAAAATGAAGAATATGGAAGACTCAGGTGAAGAAAAGAGAAAAGATGGGTTGGAGAAGGTAAGGAACAATAGATAGGGAAACAAGTGGAGAAATCTGAAATGGATGAGTGTGAAAAGAGGCTAAAGATGAGGAAAAGGACACGTTTAATCTGGCTTCCAAAGACTAAGAGAGGGGAGGGTTCAGCCTGAGAGCAAGGGTCCAACTCAATCCTCAGAAGACGTCTCATTGGCCAGCACTTCAGTAGGCATGAAGCAGGCAGCAAGTGATTGCACATGCTGACTGAGACCCAAGAGAGGCTCATGGGTCCAAAACACCACTGGACAATGGCCATTTTTTGCGTCCTCCTTTTTGCTCTCCAGAGATTTGTCCAAAAAACACCATCTGAGAGCCACTCTGGTCCGGCCAATGACTGCCAAACGTTCCATTCTGCACAACATGTACCAAGACGATGAGAGAGATGGCAAGAGAAAGAGAGCGTTACTCACAGGGCATGATACAACAATTGCCTGCTAGAGGAAATCTCTCTGTGAACCGTGCTTATGGAGCAATTTAAATGTACGTTGGGTCAGACTTTTGCGTAGGATAAACCGATCAGGATGTTATTTACTGCCAAGGAGTGCAGCAATAGAGCTTCTCTCCACTTATTAACACCCCCGCACCATGAAAGGCTTGTTCCTTGTTCACCCTTGCTAAAATATAAAGCTTTCAAGGAATTATCCAGATATCATGAGTCTATCGCACGGGTGCTTTTCCAGACATTGGTTGCTGATCATATAGTATGTTATGAATCTTGATCTACAGCACCTGGATTTAGTCATGCTCTAGTTGCGATCACATCAGACATTTTTCCAAGACTTATTTTGAGACCACATGCATATATTTACACATTACATATTGGTACCTACTTTTTATCCTACACAGCTCTGATTTCAAAACAATAAATGCCAGAAACAGCTAAATCTGGCTTAAGCATGTGTATGTGTTTTCACTCTGCTCTGATTTCATGCCGAGTGCTAGCCGAGGTGAGACCAGGGTGTCCTACTACAGCTGACAAGAATTTTACATTATTACCGCTTTATACTCAAAATACTCTCACACAAACAAATGTTTACTTCATACTTCAGAGGTCAAAAGTGAGATAATTAAAATGCATGCTGAACACACAAAGTTCACCTAAAAAATGTCAAAACAATTAATCTGGCACTAGGCTACAGCCATTTCAATCTACCTATATATCAAAGCAAAAAAAAAAAAAGAATAAGGGACACACTGACACATCAACAACAGCAGACACATGACATTAAAAGAGAAAATTCTTCTGAAATAAAAGTGTCTGATGTACTTTTATATAGACATACATAAATGTTTACAACAAAAAGCTCTACCCAGAGAATGTATAATCACTAAGCTGCCGCTGTAAGAATGTGTCATTTAAAAAGGAATGTCATTGTACTAACAGACATCAGTAGCATTTTTTGGTAAACCAATATTAAAGTCCCCCTGTAGTCAATCATTTAATCCCTTTAAACTCATCTTTGATCACCAAAATGACATATTTAAACCTCCTTTTCTGTAAAAAAAAAAAAAACTTTTATAAAATAACTTGACCAACTACACCCTTCCTTAATTTATTACACGTGGATCCATGAATATGCATATTAGCCCCGCCTCCACTCAATCACACCAGCTCAGACTACCTGATCCACTTGGCCAACTTTACTCTAATAAACGCTGCACAAGGGTAAGTGTAAATACTGGTTTAATTCAGCAAATAATGTGTTGCTAATGTTACACAAACCATGTTCCCATTTGCCATCTCAGAGTTAGACCGATGCCTTCTAAAAATCAGCATCCTTAGAAACGCTTTGCACAACTTAGAACGACAGTGTAGAAAGGCAGGGATTTACCTCATATTGTGACATAGGCAAAAGGCATTATTGCCTTTTGCATGTACAGTAGGATGTCACAATCAGGTCAGATGACTCCATCTGGATAAAAACAAATTGTAAAAAAATTTTTTTTTTTAATTACCATTGTTTTTTGGTAATTTCATAATATGGACTTTGGAGGGGAAAATTAAATACTTCAAAAGTGTATAAATAAATCACACAGACTCATATACACAAGAATATTAACAGAATTCAGTTACACATACAGTACACAGACACGCTCAGTATGTAGACTGGCCTGCTTCCCCTTGGGGCCCAGGGACCAGATGTAGTTAACTCACAATACTACTAAAAATACAGCTCTGACTAACAGAAGAGATTAATTAAAATGAACATGGTTCACAGACTACCCCTCCCTTTCTCTTTGTCTTTCTCTTCCTGTCATTCTCATGTGTGGGGGTGTCCCCTCATGTTAAACTCTCTTTCTTTGCATTCTGTCCTTCTCTGCGTCTCTACTGGGATTTCAGAGTCAAATTCAATCAAGGTTAACGTTACTCTGCATTCAACTCTTGGATCTCCTTTCAGAAAAGCCAAGACTCAAACAAGGATGGCGTCTCTCACCTGGGATGTGAGAGAATACGTCAGGACTCGCAGGTAGGGATTTGAAGCTCACTGAATTTGCGGCTGTGTGTAACAGACCAAAGCAGGTTCCACAGACTGAGCAGATTTTCACAGTAAAAGATTCTTCAGACTTTTTGCAAGAATTCTTTTAACCCAGCTGATACACAGCTTTATAAAAATACTTCAGGCGGAGGAAGTTCAGATTCAACTCTTGGTAAACACAAGAACGGAGAGAGTGATGTTGTGCCCTCTCAGCTGTGATGGTTTCTACAGACAGAGAAAGGTCAAAAGGTGCCAGAACTCGTAAGCTGAGAGACTTTGGTCTCCCTGAAGATGGGTAAAAGTATAGTATATATCCAGGTAAATGAGCAGATTATAATGTTTGGATGGATCACTGAACACTGTGGGTTTGATGTCTGATCAGGTCCCCTGTGCTACTAATGCTTTTCTGCATCTGAACTTGGAAATACACGTCAACTGAGGACTGTTTTCACTATTGTTCCTGTATCAAAGAGACTGTATCCTTCAATGCCACACAGATCTAAACAAATATTTTACTTCAAATGACTGCTTTTAGACAAAGCCTTAATGAACAAGGTGATAGCAATAAAACCTGATCTGAGAAAACCATCGACTAAAGCATGCCCTGACTTTAGCTGTGAAGCAGGGTTCTACGCTAAGGTTTTTCCCAAGGAGCACATGTGCTCCTAAATGAAAAAATTTAGGAGCACACAAAGAAATTTTGGAGCGCAGTGAAAAACAGTAACCAGTAATAACAAACTATTTATTATAAATACACTACGTGTGTGCTCCTTCTCTTTGTGTTCAACTATAGTGTGAAACCGTCGATTTGATGCAGAAGTATAAATCACTTTACAATCACTTTAGTAAAACAGAACAAGGGGAACGTGTTGCTCTCAGGAGGAGGCACAATTGGCACACAGTGGACATCTGCATCTTTCCACTGCAGAGGCTCTTTCCACAACATGGAGGAGAAACTAGTTTAGAGTGTATTAGTATTTACTAGTATTAGTATCTACTGTAGATTTAGTCGACTAAAATCTTATTGTATTTCGTCGACTAAAACTAACACAATTCAGATGACTAAAATATAATGGGTTTAGTTCAATTGTAATGCATTAATTTAGAATTTCTCTAAAATGTCCAAACCCATATACTCCCAGAGAAAACATCTATTAACCTGTTAATATGAATGATTGTAAAGTTTGAACATGCAATACAGATACAGATTTAACTACTGTGACTTAAAAAAAATATCTTAAAATTAAATAAAACCACTTTTCCTAAAGTAGAATAGTCTTCTTTTCAATGAATGTTCAAGTAACGAGCAGTGAATGCTATTATTTTTTTCTTTTGTTGCTTGATGACACAGACCGCATTAGGTTTATTACCCACTGTCACTTTAAGACATCGGATCATGTCCAATGACTTGCGGATCCAATTGCACTGATGCACATCCGACACACTCAAAACTGTTTAAGACATAACCACCAACATAGTTTACGTGAATACTCTCCAAAATGGACATTACGACATAATGTTGTGTGTATTAGTCCATTCAGACACGAAAGAGAGCTCAGTTCAGCTTCAGTCCTCGCGCGCTGTGTGTGTGTGTGTGTGTGTGTGTGTGTGTGTGTGTAGGCTACATGGCTGCGCGCTTCGGGTCGGGTGTGTGCGCAGAAAACCGAACCAAATAGAGCTCTTTTTTTGCGTCGTCACTCTTATTCAGATCTATGTGTCTGCTCTACTAATTCTCCCAGACATTTACATTTTTTAACGTCTGATGAGATGCAGCGCATGTCAACCCGTGTGCCGTTGTGTAGATCAGCACGTTACAGTACAAATATGCGCATCTACCACAAACGCAGGACATCAGTTCTTACTGGATCGTCACTATCTAACATTTTTGTCTAGCTTTTATTTGTTGACGAAAATGTCAATAGATTTTCGTCATAGTTTTTGTCATTCAAAACTAGTTTTTATTTAGTTATCGTCTCGTTTTCGATTATGGTAGGTAGGCCTAGTTACTCGCACATTGTGCTCGTAAATCTTTTTTTCGGTTCGCACGTATCGATTTTTAGGGGCATATGTGAGCAAAATGGTCGCACTGTAGAGCCCTGTGAAGGAAAAGTTCAATCAAAAATAGGGGTGTAATACATGGTTATATATCGAGATATCACGATATAAAAATGCGATAATATGTATCGTTGATGTAAACGATATGATTTGCAATATAGAGTTTGTTTTATCCAAGACCCAGCTTACTGTATTAATAAGTTATAATTCAACCAAAAATGTAAATTCTGTCATCATGTGCTCACCCTCAAGTCGTTTCAAACCTGTATGTTTTTATTTAACTTCCAAACACAAATGAAGATATTTTTTATGAAACCTGAGATATTTATGCCCCTCCAATTAATGTCCATTCCTCAAAACTTAAAAGATTTAAAAAATGTCATAAGGCATCGTAAAAATAATCAATCGAGTGGACTAATTCAAATCCAATTCTTCTGATGAGATACAATGTCTTTATATGATGAAAAGATTTACGCGCATATTGTAATAAACACAAACATTCGAATGCTTGCATGACGTGAGTAAATGCAGAATTAAACATTTTGGATGAACTAACCATTTCCAGTTTGCGAATAGGACACGCTTTCTTGCGATTAGAACTGTGATTGATTGCATTGATCATCTGAAGCGCATGCGCTGGAACGGCAGTCCTCAAAGTGAAAGCGCGAACATCATTTAAATCACCAAATCACATTTTGTTTTAGTAGTATGATTATTCAAAGTTTTTTAGATGGATTATTCTTATATGTATAGTGCATTAGCGGGAGAGGCGGGACATAGCGAGCACTGGGAGAGTGGCTTGTCTGTGTAAGACATCCAATGAATGCCTGCATTGAAAGCATACTGCATGAAAGAGTACTGCATGAGAAACACAACTTCTATATATAATGTTGAATATAATGTATATATTAATAATAATTTAATGGGGGAATATTTGTGGGTCCTGATAATAATACAATAAAAATATGACTTTAATAATAAGAAATAATAATAATAAAAAAAACTCTCTTCTTTATCTTGGCTTAAAACTCTCTGGGGTCGGTGGTCTCGCCGGCGATACCAGCTCACTTTTTTCCTTATCAGTGCAAAAGAGACTCAAATTACTCTGTTAATTTTGATCTTACATATAAGTGTTGTACATCATTCGATCCTGTTAAGTTTGTATTTTTTTTGTGGAACCTCATAATAAAAACAAAGTGTTGTGCTTTTCGCCTAATAAAGAAAAATAAACATGATGCGCGTTCTGCGTTCTCTGTCAGTGAAGTCCATTCTGAAACGCGTCCGAAAAATCATCTGTAACTCTGCAAATACTCAGTCAAACAGGTATACAGGCACACAGGCATGAAGCCTGAATTATCTTCTTTTAAATGAAGTAATTTATATTAAAAAAAAATTTTATCATTTTATGTAATCTGTACGAAAAGAGAGAGATGATAGTCGTTCTCGTCTCAGCTCATTAAAGTTAATTTGACCACGCCCACGGAGCGCGCGCTCTATTCAAACACAAACGCTCTGAGGCGATCCACGCCCACATCAGCTGGATAACCCAGCGAAAGAGACTCATATTACGATGCTGTGAGGAATAATAGTACTATCTTAATAATAATCCTGGAAAAAATTACCTCAGAAGTAGGCTACAGGTAGTTTCATTTGGAGGAGCAACGGATCCAGCCGAGGAAATAGGTACATTCTTTATTTTCAAGTGCTTTGTGCTAATCGCGATATGGAATAGTGTCTGTAAACAAAAAGACTGTTTGAATCGCGTTTTTGTGTGTGAATGAATGAACAGCTTTTACCTAACTATATTCCAATACTGAGATGAGTAAAAATCGACTGAAATATGTTGAAATAAAATATTTTTGTATATAAGCAACGTATTAAACTGCAAATTAACATTTATATGTCCTAATCATAAAAACGATATGTTACATATGAAAGACAAGATGTCGTTTTTACTGTAAAATACTGCCACATCAAATAAGCTTGTTGCTAAGATGTTATTATAGTGTTTGTTCGATTGTAAGCTATATTCAAACTAATTAATCCGCAACTGTGAAATATGTATGATAAAATGTATACTTTAGTATATAATACAAAGAAAGATTACATTTGAAATATAGTTAAAATTTTAATTGTTGTTGTAATTGTAACCTTTTTATTAAAATAGCAAAAATATATGTAGGCTACATATAAATAAATCTTAGGTAAATCTTAAAAGCTCAATATAAGCCTCCTCTTTAAATTATTTGTATTGTGTTTTATTAGTGACACATTTGGGATACATTCCCAAACTTTCTGTAAAAACAGTATGATAATTAACTGCACAATTACTAGAAATTTTTACATTTGATATTATACAATTTGCAAGCACAATTTGAAAAATAAATAAATAATTGGAACTGTGAACCAATTTTGTATTATATAGGCATATACACTCACCGGCCACTTTATTAGGTACCCCATGCTAGTAACGGGTTGGACCCCCTTTTGCCTTCAGAACTGCCTCAATTCTTCGTGGCATAGATTCAACAAGGTGCTGGAAGCATTCCTCAGGGAGTTTGGTCCATATTGACATGATGGCATCACACAGTTGCCGCAGATTTGTCGGCTGCACATCCATGATGCGAATCTCCCGTTCCACCACATCCCAAAGATGCTCTATTGGGTTGAGATCTGGTGACTGTGGAGGCCATTTTAGTACAGTGAACTCATTGTCATGTTCAAGAAACCAATTTGAAATGATTAGAGCTTTGTGACATGGTGGAAGTAGCCATCAGAGGATGGGTACATGGTGGCCATAAAGGGATGGACATGGTCAGAAACAATGCTCAGGTAGGCCGTGGCATTTAAACGATGCCCAATTGGCACTAAGGGGCCTAAAGTGTGCCAGGAAAACATCCCCCACACCATTACACCACCACCACCAGCCTGCACAGTGGTAACAAGGCATGATGGTTCCATGTTCTCATTCTGTTTACGCCAAATTCTGACTCTAACATCTGAATGTCTCAACAGAAATCGAGACTCATCAGACCAGGCAACATTTTTCCAGTCTTCAACTGTTCAATTTTGGTGAGCTCTTGCAAATTGTAGCCTCTTTTTCCTATTTGTAGTGGAGATGAGTGGTACCCGGTGGAGTCTTCTGCTGTTGTAGCCCATCCGCCTCAAGGTTGTGCGTGTTGTGGCTTCACAAATGCTTTGCTGCATACCTCGGTTGTAACGAGTGGTTATTTCAGTCACTGTTGCCCTTCTATCAGCTCGAACCAGTCTGGCCATTCTCCTCTGACCTCTGGCATCAACAAGGCATTTCCGCCCACAGAACTGCCGCTCACTGGATGTTTTTTCTTTTTCGGACCATTCTCTGTAAACCCTAGAGATGGTTGTGCGTGAAAATCCCAGTAGATTAGCAGTTTCTGAAATACTCAGACCAGCCCTTCTGGCACCAACAATCATGCCACGTTCAAAGTCACTCAAATCAACTTTCTTCCCCATACTGATGCTCGGTTTGAACTGCAGGAGATTGTCTTGACCATGTCTACATGCCTAAATGCACTGAGTTGCCGCCATGTGATTGGCTGCTTAGAAATTAAGTGTTAACGAGCAGTTGGACAGGTGTACCTAATAAAGTGGCCGGTGAGTGTATATATATATATATATATATATATATATATTGTCATTGCATTCTTGTGGCTCAGGGACACACCTGAATGAAAGGGTCATTAGTATGCAGCCCCATTATGCGCTCATTATGCGGGCCCATTGTCTTCTCAGGTGTGAATCACAGCAGGTCACACCCCTGCGCATATTGCCTTTCCAAACAAAAAGTGTCATTTTTAAATTTAAACCAATCTATTGTGTTATGTGAATGATAAGGCAGGATGATTTTCAGATCATTTTGAAGAAAAAACTCTAGGCGACAACATCCATTAGTCAAAAGTCTTGTGGACACATATTTAGTATGTGTTTTGTGGCCTTATTTCAGAAACTTTAAGTTTTAGTTTTTTCAATAACCACGCATAAACAATATTCTCTCAAAAATACAAAAATGTACATACATGTTGATAACACATTATGGTAGCCCTGTGTGTGCTAAATAGAGTGTAATTACACCTTTGCCAGTAATATGTTTATAAGCAACTGAAAAAAGCACAAATGTCAGAGTATGTCAAAACATCTCAAGGACCCCAAAAACACCTTGGACCCCAGAGGGTTAAAATATCGCGATGGGTTCAGTATCGCAATTTGTATTGTTACACCCCTATCATTTACTCACCCTCATATCCCTTTAAACCCATATGACTTACATTCTTCTGAAGAAGACAAAAATACGAATTTAGAAAAACAGAATTTGATTTGAGATTTAGCAGAATCAAAAGTGTAGGTTTAATGAACTCGTATACATTTAAAAGACTTTATCACATGGCTTAATACAAAATTTAAAACCACTCTCCCACACATTTCAGATTTTTATGTTGTATTCAACCCACCTCCACTACACATGAAAATGGGACTCGTTCGAAATAACACTAGACTGTGCTGAGATATTTAAAGAGATAGTTCTGTCATTGTTTACTCACTATTGTGTGTCGCTCCAACCCTGTTTGACTTTCTTTCCTCTGTAGAGCATAAAAGATAATACTTTGAGAAATGTTTCAGTGGGGGGGGTTTGTCTATAATGGATTTGAATGTTAACCAAAAGCAGAAGAAATAAAGTCAAATAGGTTTGGAGCGGTGGTGGTAAATGCAAAAAAAGACACACACATGCTGAAAATAAATATGAATGTGAATATGAAAATGCAAAAGAATTAAGTAATCAGGGCCCACACTTGTTAAGCTCCAAAATCTCAAAAAAATGTGCTTACTCACAGAGCCTAAACTGCACTACCCACAATTCTCTGATGTGTTTTGAATTTGACTGCTGCTCCAAATATCTGAGGCACCACATTACGCAAGAACAAAAATATAAAGAGGAGAAAATATGAAAAGAATTCTATAGACCGACAGACAGGCACATTAGCTCTGTGCTTCCTCATCACAGCAAGGCTAGCTTTGGGAGAGAAGGAGATTGAATTTGGGATAGACTGTTTTCTTTTTATGGGGAAGCGCTTGGCTCTCTCTCTCTCTGTCGCCTCCAAAGCCATTATGCTGATATTCATGCTATTTATTCCCCTGCCTGGTAACAGCTCTCAGAGGAGCCATGTTGTTCTTCGTAAAAATGAAGTGCTTTTGTCTGTTTATTGACTGTTTTAATAAAAACTCACATTTAAACTGTACTACTGAAATGTAATCTTAGCCCCCCCTCTCCCTCTCTCTCTCTCTCTCTCTCAACACTTAGCCTGTCTGGCCCGGTTATACCCTTTGGCAAATGTACGAAAAAGAACGCACATACATACACACACACACACACACAACACACGATCACACCAATCTGATCTAATCCAAATGGAGTGGTGAGGATTTCTAACCTCTGATAATGAATGTAATTTCATTTTTATCCCAGGGACCTTCCCTAAGCTGTGCCTGAGTGCGGTAGATGTACAGTATGTGTCTGTCACTTTTCACATGAACACACACACACAGGATGCCACAGATTTTGTTTGCACTGACCAATCAGCACTAGTGATTGACAGAGATATGGGTGTTTTTTAAATGGCCGATGCCAATATCTAGGAGAGCAGAATGGACGATGCCTGAAACAAATAATATAAATTCTAGCAAATAAATGGTACACAAATATGCTGAATTTAAAATGTTCACTTGATTTATAAATCTTTTACTGTAAATTCACTATCAAATATCTGAAAACAAAACATTTGCAGTGTGCTGTGAAAGGACTTCCTCTCACAGTCTACTGGTTCTGTAATGTGAGTGTGTAGGCACGGCAGATGAGGGAGGAAATAAGGAGAGACTTAGTCCCTGAGCCCTGCCGAGTTCCAGACAATGCTGAATACATTGCATATGCATATCTTGGAATTTAAGCAACTGGGTTTGGCTCAATAACCTAGAAGGAAACTCTCTCAAAACATGCACACAATGCAAAAAACATGAACCATGTGTTTATTGGGGGTGCTTGCCAAGGCAGGAATCACTATTACTACTGCATATATTCGTTTTTTTGTCCAAAACCTTAATGCTAAGTAATGAACTGCACTATCTGTGCTGCAGATATGAATGATACGTCAAATAGTGCAGCTTTCTGAGAAGTGTGCTATTCTAAGGAATAAAACCTATGATTTTCGCCTCAAAGATGATAAAACGGGTTGGAAAAAATCCCCCTGACTTGCGTTGAAGGAGGGACCCAAGTTATATCTAGGGACCAGAATATCAGAGACTTGCAAGTGGGCTCTTTTGACTTGTGCCAGTAAGAAACCACCTAGCAACCATACAGTAATGCTCAGCCAACCACCCAAAACACCCTAACCCTCATGCCGCCAATTTCTAAACAGGAAGACAGCACTAACACCATTTTCGTGTGTCTTATGTGTACAAGAAGAATACAGCGTTAACCACCACCATTCAAGTCTGTGTAAAGGCAATTCAGAGATTTGTTTCTAAACACATTATAAATGTATTGCTGAAAACACGTTACAAAGACTGAACTATGTAGTACTGAATTCTGGAGTTAGACCGTTAAACAGTTTTTCACCATTTTTGTGTACAGGATTTTTTGGGTGGGCCTGAAATAATGGATCGATGACGCACTGGAGCCACTGAGTATGGCCCCTCCACTAACACTATTATAACATTAGTAGAGTGCATTAGCATACTTGTGTTAGCATCAGTGGTTCGCCCACTCAATCACAAGTTACTTTCATTACCGTTAGTTACTACAGACTGCCTACAGTTTGATAGCTAGCTATGCCTTCGTCACGTAAGTGCATATTACCTTTTTGCAAAAATTTACAAAACAACTCGGTCCCCTTATTTAAATCTCCTAAAAACGATGATATCAAGAAGAGGTGGAATAATTTTGTGAAGAGGCACCTTGATAGAGAGCTGAAGATTACCACCAACACCTGCTTCTGCAGTGAACATTTTACTCCGGATTGTTTTACAAACTTTCATCCAAGACAACTGGAATTCACTGATAATCTGCTGCTACTGGTGAACGGGGACGAACTGACTATCTACCGTCCCGCCGACATGGTGCCATCATCGGCAGTACACCAATGAGTGTAAGTTTCCCGCAAGTTGGCGTGGTTTCAGCACCGACAGCATTTGAGAGCAGAGAATTCTGCTTATTATTTCAAGATTTTGATAACTTGTTTTATTTACTTAACGTTTTTTTATCATTCAAATTTGGCTGGGTGGTTAATACATTTTTCTGTGGTGTGACAAACTCAGAACACATATTTAATATTGCTTTACATTGACTTTAACCACCAATCGCAATAAGCTCCATGTTTTGTTACTGTCAATAAGAAACAAAGTGTCATTTTTCAAATTATGTCCATTTTATCACGAAATTCAAACAATAAATGCCGTTTTGACGTAATGTGCAAGTAAGGGCTCTTTATGTATAGTTTTCTCCCCCAATCTCACTCCCCTGTACCGAACTGAACCATACCGAACCGTGACGTCAAAACCAAGGTACGTACCGAACCGTCAGTTTTGTGTACCGTTACAACCCTATAGTTTCCATATTCGTGATGCATTTGGAAGATAAACTATTATTTATTATGTAAACTAGGCTTTGTACTTCACTAACGTTCCAATACCGACGTAAATGATCATGTTGACCAGCACAGATTGTCCTCATGGACTATTTAAATTGAGCAGTTAACTTTTTATATGTTTGGTTAACTGTATTTTATTTTGATAATGAACATGCTGCGATGTCAAGTTAGCAATGCTAGACCTGATATGTCTGCGTGTGTGAGTGTGTGTTGAATTTTTTCCTTATAACTAGGGCTGCACAATATTAGAAAAAACTGACATAGCGATATTTTTTTTTCTGCGACATATATATTGCGATACGAAAATATATTGCTTTGTTTTTCAGGTAAATCTAACTGTATCCAGGTACAGACATTGAATAATCAAATGTAAAATAACTGCATAGTCTTCACTGTATAAAATTAAATATAATTAATATAATTAATTAATACACTTTATCTTTGTTAAAGCAACAAAAGTCATTTTCAATTTCTCTTTTGTTGTTTTGTTGTAACATTGGTGACAAACAGCTGTGGGTATATTAGGCTGCTGTCACTTTAAGACAAATAAACGGATCCAATATAATAATACGCATCTATGTTCTTTGTTTACAACACATAACCGACTGTTTACGAGGATACTCGCCCCGAGACCGGCATTTTCGACTTAATTTTGCATGCACGTGTCCGTTCAAGCTCAAAAAGGAGAGAAAGAGAACATAATTTGGCGTTCATGTGTTGACTCCAGTCTCTGTGACAGCGCGCGAGATCCAGTATTCTTACGCTTGATGTTTAAACTGACAGGACTTTAAAACACATACAAATGATAAACTTTCACTCTATGATGGTTAAACTTTGCAGTTAATCCGTGAATCACATGCATTCCGAACTGGGGGCAGCTGGCCCATACGGATAACATATCAACTACGATCCCTATACTTGACATCGCACATCCTGCAACGTTACTATCGCGGATGTGCACGTCATGGTATCGATGCTAAAACTATATATTGTGCAGCCCTAGATGGAAACAACTTAAAATACTCTGTCATCTATGGTCATACAAATAAGAGTAATAATGGGTTAACTTTTATTTGTGTGCACTCATAATAAAAACAAAACATTGTTCTTTTGTAAAATAAAGAAAAGAAACAGGATGCAGCTTTCTGCCACCTCAGTTTCCTTACCGTGAACTTGTTTGTGGAGCGCGTCACAAAAATTATCCAAAACTCATATAATACTATACCTTTCGCACAGTTTGTGTGAATCCTCATGTCCTGTTGTTTATACTGCTATTTTTTTAGATGCAAAACTAAACACCTGGAAAACTAATTTGGTATTTTTAATGGGTCACAGACTCTTATAGTATACAAAATTTTATGTCATTCAAATTTAACAATCTTGTCAGTTAGCGGTTAATAACCGGTGAATGAGCGTCGGTTGTCGGTCAGGAAAAAAAACGAAATGAACATCCCTAATAAGCACCACAGCTTTATATGTTGGAAGACATGCGCTAACCACAGCTCTGACCTTTTGCAATTTTTAATATACGTATTTCGCAACGTATAAAAACAAGACAATGAATGATTAAATTGGATAAGGTTTGCCATCCATCCATTCATTCTTTCTTTCACTCTTTAAACAGAGAAGCTTGCCAGGCCACATTAGCACTCTCTCCAGTCCAGTTTCAGATTAGCATAAAGGCAAATTACTCACAAACACTTTTCAGCAGAATTCAGAGGTCAGGTACACAGAGAATCTACACAGGAAATTGGGCGGATGAATAGTGCATGGAGAGATGATGAGAGTCCTCTAACTTGTCTTAAGTTACCTCTCTCACTCTCTTAATGTTCAGTGCGTTGTTCTACTGTGATTATATGGTTGGGAGTTTGGGGACGCAAAGCTATTTTAGACAATTACACACTCACTGAATGTTAAAAGCGCTCTCCTTTTCCCTCAGAAACACACACACAAAACCTCACTTTCATGCATATGTACTTACTTCCACTTTTAAAACGGAATGTCCACATAATTTCAAGATCTTCCAATGCTCTATGTCCTGCAATTTGTTTGCATGAGTGTTTAAATAGAAGAAATCATGCAGTTGGCAAAATATATACACTCCAGAAAATCCTTCTTCTACACACACACAAAAAAAAAAACACAAACCCATCCTTTAGGATACAAACTAATAGGAGAACTTGTGTGTGTATGCATAGATGTAGTTCTTTCAGAACAGTTTGGAAAGAAACTTGGATTAGTTAAAACCTGCAAATCACAAAAAGCAAGAATTATTTTATCCATGATGAGAGAATGTGAAAAAGAAAAACCAGAGAGGGTGATTCTCTCCGTGTTCAGGCTTCAGAGAAGAGTGGCACCTCAAAACTAAAAGATTTTCACTCTGATCTATAGAGACGTGAATGAGTCCTGAACAATGATTTTCTCTCTTTCTCAATTTCCCTCACTCTCTTTCCCCTCCCTCTTGAGAGAAACCCATACAGAATTATCTTGTCTGCTTGTAGGGATACTTACAGGTTAAGCCCTGGGCTAAACTACACTCTACCGCACAGTTCTGGACATCCTTTCTGCCCTAACAAGAGAGAACAGGTTTAACAAAGGGAAAGATCAGAGACAGAGAGAAGACAGTGAGCAGCATTGAGAGGGAGTGCATGCAGAAGAGCTGTATGACAGCAACAAAAAAAGACAGGTAGAGAGGGAGAAGGAGGGATGAAAAAAGGGAGGCAGCCAGGTGAAAAAAAGAGAAGTAGGCAGAAGAGGAAAGGCACACAGAGCATTTGACTAGAAGTGGAACTCTGTGGTAATAAAACCAACTCTCCTTCCCTGCTTTCTCTCACTCTCTCTCTCTTTGTACCATCCTTAATTACCTCTCTCAGGAATGGCAAACGAGTAAACAGCACTTAAACAGCCAGCTGGGAGAGATAGAGAAAGATATGGAGAGCGGAAAGAACTCTGAGCAGTATAACAACGCGTGGATTGAGGAGAGTCCGTAAGCGTATGGTGACTTTACAAGAGACGCAAGTGACCAAAAACAAAACATCAGCACAACAATAAAACCTCATTTTCTTTATAGGGGCCAAACAGATTTAGAAATACAAAAACAAAACAGTAATATTGTTAAAGTGCATTATCATAAATGCTTTGCTTGTTACGTATACGTGCAACATTTCAGCCTTAAATAAATTATATGTTAACTAGATTATGTTCATTACCTGTCGAGCGATGTATATTTATGCTGAAATATAATAAAATAAAGGTTTGTATTTTTTAAAACAACTATCGCTTGTTGTTATGGGCAGTGAGTTGGCTCATGTGATTTAAGTTTCGCGCATCAGAACTTCCGTTAAGGGAACAAAGTGAGCATCGATGCTCCCTGGTTTTCATGGTGCATTGTGGGACTTTTTAGGGAGCAAACATTTCAGTATCCTGGAAGGATTCTGCGATTGAGAAATCCCTTAAAATGGCCAACCCCCTGATCAGTGCCCTGACTACTGAACTAGGGAGCTGATTGAGGACACACCCGGTGTCACATGATCCTTCAGAAATCATTCCTCTCCCCCTATCACAAATGTTTTTAATATTTAAAAATAAATATTTATATATAAAATAATTTAAAATAAATAAAATTGAATAATTTTGAATAGGAACTAAAAAAAACACGAAACTAAAAACAGCTAGTTAATAAAAGTCATCTGGAGTGAAAAAAGAAACATTATTAAGAGCCTTCAGTAAGTTTGTTCTGAAAATTTGTGGGACACATTATAAACCCTATCAGCTGGCCTCATGAATATTAATTAGGTGAATTAATTGATTTGCAGAAATGTAGGTAAGTGGACCCTAGCTATAGCAGAATAATCGCTTAAGCATTCTCTTAAGTCCTCTTACAGATGCAACTAGTTCAAACCAAGGCCAAGCAAAACAAAACTCTTAAAATATGATGAAATTATACAGCACCAATGAAACAACCATCAATCATTTCACAAGGTGTATATTAAATGCTGCTTTGTACTTTTAAACAATTGCAGTCTATTTACTTGGCTACGTCACAATAACTGGCTTTGTACAATCACTCCTAACACGTTAGTAGAGCCACTCAAAGCATCGGTACTTTAAAGAGGTACCAACAGCAGAATTCTGAGTGAAATCAAATATCACAGGTCTCCTTTACTGCACTTACATAAAGTTCCCCAAAGATTACACACCTCTCTGCCTCCAAAAGCAGAAGCTGGAGAAGAGAGAGCAGAGGAGAGAGGGAAAGGTAAGTGCTGTAGGTTTGTCTTATCAGGGGAAAGCAGGCGGGGATATCTCTGAGGCCTCGGGGTGAAAGGAAAAATGCTGCTGCCATTTCACCCACAGAGAGTGAGAGAGAAGGGGAGTGAGAAAGGAAAAGAGGGGGGCAAAGAGACAGATGGGTTGTGGCACACACAAGCAGCGCCCGCTGTACCCTCTCCAATGCCCCTCTGCCATAATGAATAACATTATGGCTGCATGAAATGTCACCGGTCCCACCCCACACCCCCTCAACCCCACCTCTCAAGACGAATGGAGCCTCAAAATGTCAGATGTGCATCAATATCATTGTGAGCGTGTGTGTCCATGTGACGCATGGACGTAGGTGTTAGCCGAGGTGCATTATTATGTTCACACACAGACACAAACCCCTGTGAATATCTCAGGGATCGGTACAGTCAGAAATGCTAAAAGTTTATCAAAAATGTCCATGGATGGCACAAATTACGCTTTACAATCTCCATGATATTTACGATCATCAAACGCTGCATGAAACACGCCCAAGCTTAATGTCAGTGTTCACAACATCAAAAGGTCATTTTGGGGAAGAGTGTGTTGTGCTACAAAACTTGTTTGTTTCACACGTGGCATATTTATAATGCACGAATAACATTTTTTTGTTTTATTTTTGCAACACATTGGCTCAACAAAAAGCATGGTCCACTGCTCTGGGACCAGTGTGACATAGTTTTGCGTCAGCTGATAAGCGTTTAGTCATTTGCCCACTGAAAAGTATACATTAAAGTTGCAAAGACAGATTTTTTTTTTTTTTTCATTGTGACATACATCCAAGAGTAACAGAATGAGATTATCAAAAAATTAAAACTGTATCGCAGGGACTTGGTTCTACGCATTGGATTTTAAAATGTGCATGTTGTTGATTGGAGAAATCCAACAAAGTCACCAGAGACAAGTTATGAGACAGAGTTGTGAGATTTTCATTAAACATTATGAAGTAAAAAAAAAAGAATTAAACATATACATGGATAAATCATTCACAAAAAGATCTATAACATGCATTTACTAAACAGATTGCCGATTAAGTACAGACAGTAAGAAACACAAAAATAATTTTAGTGAACAAAAAAAACTTGATTTAGTGAAAAATATATATGCCTATTGCCTATAAGCAAATATAAAAACATGGCAATAAAACTAATATTTTATAAATAACTCATATACATTTTTTTGTGGATGAGCTAGTGAAAAATGTCGAAAGGGCAAAAAAAATCTTTAAATGCGGACCCTGTCGACTACTAACAGCTACAATCTATCTGGTTGCATATTTTCACAGATAAAACCTGACACTTCATCTGTTGCTTGTTATACTAATTGGCTGAATAAAAAAAAAATTCAATCAAAACTATTTAATAGAACAAAAAATACAGTTGTTCATCTGGCCTCCAACATGGAGAACCGGAAATTGCTTACGAGACAGCGCAAAAGATTCAGAATGTAGTCTTGCACCATGCAGAATGTAATTTGTTCCTTTCTATTTTAAGTTGTTCACCAAGGTATCTTTTATGTTGTGAAAAGAAGCATTATTTATCTATTACTGCATCGCAGGCGCACAGAGAGCAGTAAGGTCACGTCAAGCAGACAGACCATCTGACAGAACTTATGCCAGGCAAAGTGATGGAGTGATCTGGTGCCAAGATGAGCTATACACATATACACTCACAGAGCTGTGAGCGCTCCACCAAACTCTGAGCAAAGTCATTTAGGTCTCATCTGTGTGTGTGTGTGTGTGTGTGTGTGTGTGTGTGTGTGTGTGTGTGTGTGTGTGTGTGTGTGTGTGTGTGTGTGTGTGTGTGTGTGTGTGTGTGTGTCATGGTGCCAAACTCAGCAGGACAGGCAACATGTTGAGAAGTAATCACCCACTGAGGCCTGCGGTTAACGAGAGCCTCGATCCATCACACACACACACACACAACTCAGCCACAGTAGAGGTCGGTGCCTTACGGACAACTATAGAGAAAACAAGCTTCATAAATACATAAAATCCCATACCTGCAATATATTTCCGAGTTCTGGCTTCTAGAGCCTTAATATGATTTGCAGACCACTCCACAAGTGCTCTCTAGAGGAATGTGAGAATACTGGCACATCCAGTGGTCTTCACAACATCGCAATGACTTCACGGTTTTAGCTTTGTCACTGCTGCTTGGGGGGCATTGTATTTTGTTTTAATATTTTCACCTATCCTATTAAAGAGTGTTGTTTTTCTCTCTGCAATGGAGCTGCCCTGAAAGGCTTATCCACTGATCTCTCTACGGTAAAATAATTTGAGAAACATTTCATTTCCTTGAAAATGGAGCAGCATCTTTATTGCCCTCGGAGCTTTTATTTGATTACAGATTACAGATTTCATCCATCCTCCCTCGTTTCTGTCATCTCATTACTCGTTTTTCTCATTCACATCTCTTAAATAGATCATCCTTTATTTTATTTCCTCTCTCCCTATAACAGCTCATTATCCCCCCTTCGTCGTTTCTTTAGATACTCTGCTTCACTCGACACTGTCATCTCTATCTGAGGTCATCGGTACGACAGAGTTCAGGTAAACACTGACAGAATCATACTTCCTCCCAATTTGCATAATGAGGCCTATTTGACTCTAATTATCCTAACAAGTAGCATCACCCCTAAGCCTCTCATCACCCTCTTAATGAGCGTTAATTATTCCATCTACACAAACAAGAGCCACCTCTAACACCTCTAGTATCCTCTTTTTTTTCCTCTTTTGCTCTCCCTTTCTCACATCATCACAGGAAAGAGAACCCAGTCCAATCGATAGAGAAAATTGCCATAGTGAGAAAGAAAAAGAGAATGATAGCCAACTAGTAACACAAAAGTGCAACTCTAATTTCCAGAGCCAATACCATATGGCTACAATACATCCTAAAGAGAGCGCGAGAATATGTGGAGTCTAGCTGATGATAATGCCAATAATTTCTCAGGCGTTCTGGGGGCATGTACGTGTTAAATGAACTGCCGGCCGAGTCTCGTTAATGACAGAAAAATACCTTCCAGCAGCCTGCAAATAGATAGCAAGATGGAGGGAGGGGGTATTCAACAAAATAGAGATATGCATATATTCTTGAGTATCACATATCTATTTATTCATTCCTTCTTTTTATCAATCTATCAAGTCATTGCTTTTGCTGCCCTTCCCTAATGCAAAAATCTCCTTCACAAAGTCACAGAATGAGTGAATGAATTAAGTGTGTGTGTGTGTGTGTGTGTGTGTGTGTGTGTGTGTGTGTGTGTGTGTGTGTGTGTGTGTGTGTGTGTGTGTGTGTGTGTGTGTGTGTGTGTGTGTGTGTGTGTGTGTGTGTGTGTGTGTGTGTGTGTGTGTGTGTGTTCTCACCGCTATACGCAAATTCCAAAAGTCCCATGGTACAGTCATGCTTCAATGATCTAATGATTTTTTTTTTTTCCTCCTCTTCATTCTTCCTTCCTGAATCTGACTGAAATCAATTTGCTGAGATGAAAGTTTTCAATTTTATTACGTTTGCAAAATGGGAACTTGCTAACTGGTCTTTCTGCAGTTGTAATGGAAAATTATTTTGGTCTAGGCAAACTTCTTTCTCTCTGCCTCTGAGGGTTAGAAGTGACAGAATCGCATTTAAGTATTTCGTATGAGAACACAACAGAGGAATTCTAAGGAAACATTTACCTTTAGACTCCTGAATAAAAATGCTCCTTTGTTTGGGGTTATAGAGCCATCTTGGAAGCGGGGCTATCAAAACTGATGAAATTTCATGCAGTCACTTCTAGGAAATTGAAAGGAGAAAAATGAGAGGAAATGACAGAAATAGGGAGGGGGAGGAAAATAAATCTTTCCTTTGGGAGTTTTATTGTCTTCCTCTGGGTCATTATCTCAATTAAAAACATAGGAGATAATGATCACAGTCATTACTTTCACTCATCTGCCCCCCTCCTGTCCACTATCCCTCTTTTCTCTCTGGATGCCAATCTGTAGGGAAATATCTTCTTGATTACCCCTCTTTGGATATAGATTATTAAAAGCACACTCACTGCTCTCACACTTCTAACTGTGAATCTCACTGTTTTGAATTTATTTAATATGAAGAATTTAAGAAACAAAGCAAAAATGCACAATTTATTGCTTTGCTATAAAGTTTGTATCTGTGCGCATAAGCATGCCTGAATGCCTGCATGGCTGGCTGTGTGTGTTTGTATGAGCGAGTAGAAAGAGAGAGAGCGAAAGAGATTTAGGCTTCACAGTGTCCCTAGAGCAAATCATCTCCCTGGTGTCAGCCAACCCTCAAACATATGGGCCCCTTGCTCGGCCTGGCTCACAGGCACGGCCAGTGTGTGTCTACGCATGTACATATGTGTGTGTGCGTGTGTGTGTGTGTGTGTGTGTGTGTGTGAGAGGGCAATTGTTTGACAGCCTGATAGTCTGACAGTTTTAATCACACCTCTGGTTTTGTTACAACTGTTCAGACCTGCGGTTCAGCCCGAAACACAGATATCTGCCCTCAGACGCCGAAGGGAGGAGATGCTGAAAATGAGAGATGTTTCACAGTCAGTTTTCGCACAGCTAGGAAAATGAGCTCTAAGCCTTACTTGGAAGACAGTCCTTCTGTAAACATCCATCTGCTTTTGTCAATTAAGCTCCTAAAACTCCCTGAAGCAACAAAAACCTTTCATCCCCCAGATTTATCGATGGCGTTGTTGAGAACAGGTGCATTTTCAGGCATTCAATTGAAGACAAATTGCAAATTTGATGTAACTCGCTTACAGATCTGTCTCCTCAGTCATCAAACACTGGCTCAGCTCCCACCATCACACAGACACATGCACATTATAAGTTGTTTTCCGCCTCTTGCTTCCATTTCTCATATTCTGCGCAATTCAAACTGTCCATCCTACTATATGTCAGCAATTCTGTAGTCTAAAACAAAAAAAAACAAATAAATAAATCAAACAACAACTTGGTTTTCTACAAACACAAATCTGCAAATATTCCTGTGGATATTGCACAGTTCACCGGATACAATTCCATTCATTCAAACCACATGCTGTCTCAACTTGCCAGTGATGTACTCTTTGCATGCAGTCCATTACACACAGCAGTGTGAGGCCACGTTTGCTGCGGAGGCTGGGGAAAAAACCCAGTAATGATGATGATGACAGTTTCAGTGCTTGATCAGCAAGTGCTGTCTCCAGAGTCAACATCTCTAATACCATCCAAGCCCTCACACACTTGGACAAACTTGTCATCCCTCGCGTTGGAAAATCTTCAACACATACAGTACTGTCTAATTTTGCCATCCCCCACACTTTCTGTCTGTCTCTATCTCACCCCCACAGCCTAATTGTTTGTTTGTATGACATGTCCAGTTTCAGACTTGCTGGGATAGTATAAGTAAAAATAGATGTGAAGGCCACTGTGGGTCCTCAGCTGGAGAGGATTAATAAAAAACAGCATGCTGCCGGGACACAACACAAGTCTGCTCATTTCATCACTGTCTCTTGCTTCTGTGGAGAGTGAAAATAGGGTGGCTCACCTTTAGCATAGCAAATATCTTTGTATTTATTCGATAACCATTCAAATATAACAGTAATGACCCCATAAACTATTTAGAAACGCCTCTTGAAATGACTGAAACGAAATGCATCGTTTACTGTAACCAAACCAGCTCATTTAACAAGCTATTATAAATTATTGACAAAGAGAAAATACTCCTGTGAGAAGGAATTAAAGTTAACTGCATTTGCACAATAATACGTGTTTGATAATAATAATAGATAAACTGTTAAAACATTGCACGTCAGTGTGCTCGTGTCACTATCATACAATTGTTTCCACGCGATATTTCGTTAGAAAACTCGGTGCAGGACGCTTCAATCATCCTATTTCTACATCTCTGTCTTGCTAGCTAACTACATGCATGCATGCATAATTCATTATAGGACTGCAAAACAACAAGGTGAGAAACCAACATTTATATTATTTATACGCTTGGCACAACAAAACCACACCGCTGCTGTCGCTGCGCGCCACAGTCTCTCCAAGCAACCAAACGCACGAACCACTTACCACAGAAGTGTGTGTATACATCTATAAATATTTCAAGTGTAAATTAAGATGTTAAAATGGGTCAAGTGGAATAGGGAGCAGTCTGCATCAACTTTTTTGCATTCGCGATAAAGACATGAAAGCGCACTGACATTGCTCTTAACAACAGTTGTTTGAATACATGAAGGATTCTTGTAATTCTTGTAATCATGCTCGTTATATTTATTCTGCATGATTTGCCATCTCGCAACAAGTTTTGGATGTGCGTAAACGTGTCTTTACCTCCGTGGAGAAACGAGGCGAGGAGCGCGTGCAGGAACGCCATCCGTACAGCGAACATCTTTGGCTTTCTGAGTTGTAGTATATTGTCCAAAAACGACATTATGAATTGTCTAGTTTGAGAAGTTGTTGAATAAATAGCATAATCCTGTGGAAAGTCATGTGATAATGTAACTGGTTCGGCAGCAGATTCGCGTTGTTGCGGTCCTCACAAAAATCCGTGTCCTTTAACTATCACCAAAATTTCGTTAGAAGCGAGAATCAAACCCTTTACTAAAGTGGTGGTAAAGCGTTATTATAAGCCGGGGAAAGTCACTGTCATTGTTCATCTCGTGTTATTATTCCTTCAATACATAAAGTTTAAAATACAAGTATAAAGGTCCGGACCGGTGGCGTTATGAAGTCACGCGCCGTAGAAGTTGGTGGTGTTCTCCGCGCGAGAACGGCAGACGCGCGTCCTATGAATCCGTCTCTTGGCGCACGGGAGCGCAAAACCACCGGCGGTCGCCAATGACTCTCTCGGAAATGTTCCCATCTCTCCTGTGACGCTGCTTTTGCATTAACATGTCGGCTTTTTATCTTCCCTTTGCCTAAATGAACTTACTCGCGCAGTTCTCCTGAGACAGAAAGGCCAACAGTCAAGCTGGTACTCCAGCGCTAAGAGCGGGAAGCGCGAGAAGAAGAGGCGAAAATGAGTGACATCTTAGCTAGCCAATAGGGTTTTCCGACAGAACAGGTGCACTAAAAAGACAACCAATCGCAAGCAAGGAAACCCCTCATCCCTGCAACCAAAGAGGCAGATAGATGAGCAAAAACACATTACTTTTACAAAACGCAAATTTTACGCACTCAGTTCAAATGTTTATTAAAAAAAGGGAAATATATATCTAGGGGGATATATATATATATATATATATATATATATATATATATATATATATATATATATAAGCATATATATATATATATATATATATATATATATGCTTTACAGCCTTCCAAGACAGGATAGTTTGGATTTAGATGTTAAAATTGATTTATGGCTGTACACATATGACTTAAATTCATATTAACATGCTGACATGCTTACATTTTACCTGCTGGAACAAACAAAAAAATTGGTTTGCTGATCTTAGCGGTGTAGTTTAAGCTAGTCTCTCAGCCTGGCCTCGCCAGCATTAAATGCTCAAAATCTCTCAAAATCAGTCAACAAAACAAAGTAAAACAGAGGTTGGTTTGAGTGGTTTTCTTTCACTGTGCTATACTTTTTCTCAGTATATGCGTTCCTTGGAAATCAAACCTACGACCTTGGCTACAGGCATGCAAAAATTAAGTACTTCGGGATATATTGGAAGTATGAGAAAATGTATATATTTAGTGGGAACCTCAGCATGAGTAAGTGTGTCTCTGTGATCAAATAGAGGAGCAATGGGGACCCCTAGTGAACGTTAACTGAATACCTTTTCTCTGTGTGTGGTCTAAGTAGCACAAGCCATGCAAGATTTGAAATGTCTAACGACTTCCTATTTTTCCTCTTTTAATCCATGCATTTGATGTCTTGATTTGTGAATCTACTGTCAAGAAATTAACATATAACAAAACATTAGTTGAAATAATGTCTTTGTGGAAATCAAAGGTGAGCTCTTTTGATATCCACCGAGACAATCGCATTATTATACATCTTTTTTATTAAAAGCAATTTAAAACAAAGGCCGTTAAGTCATTAACTACCCTTTTGATAATTACAGGAGCTATTTGCAACCATTTAATTTTTTTCTCTGGGAGGCAGAATATTTCCAGCTATTGAGTGCGTGAATGATGGTTGCAGCAAGTGAATCCGATGCATTCTGTTTCTTCCCGAAACTAATCGCCAGGCCCAGCTTTTGGGATCGATGTTTTTTGGCCCAGATTTTTGGATGGACTGCATTGTGCATTTAGAACAAACACGATTGGCTCTCTTGTATCTCTCTATCTCACTTTCTTTGCATTCTTACCCTCTATCGTATGCAGACTATGCACACACGCGCGTACACATGGACATGCTTAACCATCAGAGACCCAAGTATTGATATTCACAATGTTTGTTTTTTAACTTAAACATGTCTTTAGGAAGCCATTAGTTATAAAAAAAGCGTATTGTTTAGGCACAACAACAGTATAATTTGGAGAAATGTTGCAAAACTGAAAAGCTGGGTATTTATGGATCCAACATTTCTCCACAATTTTTTTTAAATATAGAAAGTAAAATCTCTTCACAACAAAATTATGCACACAAATGTATTTTGAAAAATAACATATTACAGTAAAGATATAGTCATGAAAAAAATGAGAAAAAAAATGTTTCTAAAATGTATGTACGCCTTTTCCGTCACTAGCAAGCTGTGACAGTTAAAATGCCATCCCCTCCCCCCCAAAAAATTAGGGGGCTCTTCCTCTGTGTCAATGATGCTAAAAATCCCAATTTCTTCATACTCCATACCACAAAGAAATGTTTTGGGACAGCATTTATCATCTTGGGAGACTGCGTAATGATGAAGTTAACAAAAAAAAGTGCTTTTATAAAGAGCTGTTTGTGATGACTACAACGATTTCCTAAAATAATGATGGCAAGATGTGGCCGTCGCTTGAGGAAGTTCACCTGGCCTTAGAGAGGACAGCAATCAGCAGAAACTGCAATGATCCTCATTAGAATAAACCACGCAAACACTATTGTCACAGATATACACACACACCCTTGACACACCAAACATGAGCCCTGGTGCAGAAAGGCAGCCTCGTGCTTGTTGAACTGTAGCGCATACATTAGAATCTCATTAACAGTGGGTGAATTGCAGGGCTCAGAGGGCATGCTAGCAGGCACATCTCTGGGGCGGACAGACCAGCAACACTATGTTACACCCCACAAGGCTCTCATGAAATACCGTTCATTAGTTAGTGAAACAAGCCATCGTAAACTCAAACGACACCAGCATCCCAATTACACAGCCTATATTCCAATTAAGAAAGAAAGGCACACACAATTAAATAATTAACTGATGCAAATGAACGCCATCATGTAGGCCATCAAACCGACTGTTTGCAGTGCAGCGCGCGTCACTTTTGGCTCTCCTGTGTCACATAACGGAGGAATAAAAATGAATATTACAAAATACACCCAATGAGATTGTGATATGTAAATTAGTTATGGTTCATCAAGCAAGTAATCATTGTTAAAACATCTCTGCCTTTGAAATAGACGAAATGCAATCGGTCTTTGAAACGAATGCTTTTCTTTCTCTTCAATTTGCACAGAAATTAATGTTTTCCTGACTGAGGGCCTCCAGCCCTTTCAGGATCTCTTACAACCAGATCAATTACGCTCTTGAAAAGCTGTTGTTTAAATGCGCGTCTCCTCAGGAGATGCAATTTACCACTGAGCATAAATCAATGCCGACGAGAAGGGCTAATTCAAAGCCCTCATTTGATGTCAATTTGGCCCTGACCGTGGTCCGTTTATAATGACTGAATGTGTTGGGAGTATATTACCCGGAACGGAGCCGCAAAGCGTGTGCAGTCATAACTTCCTGGTCTTTTAGACATCGAGAGCATATTTCCATATTGCGCCTGTCCGGCATCGTTTGTTTACTAGCCTCTTTGGATGAAATACGGGTGTCACGAGTCATCAATCTGCACACAACCGGAGGTGCGAACGTTTCTTTGAACTGGATCTCTTATTGAAAGAAACTGAGTAGCCTACTCCAGCGTCTCATGAGGTAACACACATCTAAAAAGTATCTGGAAAATGCGGCCAAATCCTTTCGCTGCCCATATTCAGCACCAATATGTTACCGTTGCTTCTGAGATCCATAATGATAAAACAGAGAGTGAAGACAAGAGACAGGACATGACCATTTAACCGGCATGTGTGTATTATCTGTGATTCAAAGAGAGGATTTTTCAAGCTAACTAGAATTTGAAGTAGATCGCAAGTCTTTTGAAAGCATTCAGAAATTTTAAGAGTCCTTGTCTGGCCCTGATGTTTTGAACCTTATTTGATGGATAAATCACAGGCTAGAGGATTAATGTAGAGTGCAAAGACAAAAGATCAAAGGTTAAAGTGAAGGATGTAAGATTAAGAGGATGCCCCAACATTGGGAAATGTAAAGTGAGGAAATATTGCTCCTAAAAATGGCACCAGCTTCCATCACGCTGTAACGTGGGCTATTTATGGGAGGCCAAATGAGAACACCTAGTCTGGCAGTTTACCATTTTTTGCAGCCAACAGAGAGGCTACTGAAACAAAGAAAAAAATTGCATGGCCTAGTGATTCCAAATACAGAACATCATTATAACGCAGACAACTGTAACGGCCCATTCACACCAAGAACGATAACTATAATGATAAAGATAACGATAAAAAAAAATATATTCTAAATATAACAGAATAGCAGTGTCCACACCACAATTATAACGATAATGGCACAGAGAAATGATATCGTTGGAATCACTTTCAAAAACAATGAAAGCCAATTAGAATCCATCCTGCTTTAAAGAGCTCAAGCATTTAAAGCAGCAGACATTAAAACTGCAGCGTGTGAATAGAATAAACAGAATGATATCGTACGATGGTGTAGTAGACACTAATATAGTTCCCTATCATTCTGTCATGTTCTACATTATTAGTCAGTGAATGACGAATTGGGATCTTGGCTGAGGACCTGCAGTGGCATATCAATTGCATCGAGTTGCTAGCAATACAACTTGCTCTGTGCCAGTTTCTGCTGTCACTGCAGGGCAAGAATGCTCTCACGACAGCGTACCTCCACTCTCAGACAGTCCAGCTGATTTGGGAACGCTTCGGTGTTGCTCAGGTCGACCTGTTTGCGTCCTCGGAGACAACCCACTGTTCTATTCCCTGACCGAGGGGACCCTCGGCACAAATGCACTGGAACACGTTGGCCCTGGGGCCTACGCAAGTATGTGTTTCCCCCAGTGAGCGTGCTCGCACATACACTGTGCAAGGTCAGGAAAGACGAGGAGCAGGTCTTGATGGTTGCGCTTTACTGGCCCACCCGGACCTGGTTCCCAGAACTCATGCTCCTCACAACAAACCCTCCCTGGCGGAATCAGATGAGGAAGGACCGGTTTAATCAGGGACGGGGCACAATCTGGAGGACCTAAGTGACCAACCACCAGCAGTAGTTGACACTTTCACTTATACTTTGAAGTGGAACCTCTTTGTTGATTGGTGTTTTTCCTGCAGGGAAGAACCTCATAGGTGCCCTATCAACGTTGTGCTTTCTTTCCTGCAAGAAGGGTTGGAGCGAAGGCTGTCTCCCTCCACCCTGAAAGTGTATGTTGTCGCTATTGCCGCACACTCTGGGGAAACACAACTTGATCATCAAGTTCCTGAGAGGCCCTAGGAGGTTGAATCCTCCTCGGCCACGCCTGATCCCCTCTTGGGGCCTCTTCTTGGTCCTGAAGGCCTTACAGAGAGCACTATTTGAGCCCTTGCAGTCAGTAGAGATTAAGATCCTGTCTCTTAAGTCAGCGCTCATGACTGAACTCACATCTACTAAGAGGGCGGGAGCTGCAGAATTTTTTATCGGTCGTTGGAAGTGTGCCTGGAATTTGGCCCGGCTAACTCTCACGTCATTGGGCAACCCCCGCCTGGATACGTGCCCAAAGTTCCCACCACTCCTTTTACGGACCAGGTGGTGAACTTGCAAGCGCTGCCCCCAGAGGAGGCAGAACCACCCCATGCGTTGCTGTGTCCTGTTCACGCTTAGCCTTTGTACGTGGACCACACACAGAGATTCAGAACCTCTCTGGCAGACATATACAGAGCTGTGGGCTGGGCGACACCTAACACATTTGTGAGATTTGACAATCTCAGAATGGAGCTAGTGTCTTACCGTATGCAAACAGGTAATATGCGGGAAGGATGGCTCTGTGTCTCGCTTGCTGTGCCATTCCCCTCTGAGGACGGGATATGAGCGCTTCTTCTGCTCCTCAGGGGAGTTCCCCAGCTGGTGAACCCTGGTGGAGATCCTCCAGCATCCTCGACAGTCAGATGGCAGGTGGAGACATCTGACGCCAGGTCTGGTACTTGTGTGTATGCCCGGTTGATCAGCCCCTGTACTAGACTAGATGCCCATGTGTTGTGATTCCCCTCTTTAGGTGATCCCATATGTGTATTCACGTTAGTGCTGCATTTGATACTATTGACCACAACATTCTTTTAAATAGACAATGATGTTGGCATTAGTGGAATTACATTAGCATGGTTTAAATCATACTTATCTGACCATTATCAGTTTGTAGCAGTAAATGAAGAGATGTCTTATCGATCACAAGTTCAGTATGGAGTACCACAAGGCTCAGTACTAGGACCGTTGCTGTTCACTCTGCACATGCTACCCTTAGGAGATATCATTAGGAAGCATGGCATTAGTTTTCACTGTTATGCTGATGATACTCAGCTGTATATTTCTTCATGCCCTGACGAAACTTACCAATTCACAAAATTAACGGAATGCATAGCTGATATAAAAAACTGGATGACTAGTAATATACTAGTCATCCAGTGGGGGGTTTTTTTCTCCATCCAATCTGATGGAGTTTTGGTTCCTTGCCACTGTCGCCTTGCTTTTGGCTTGCTTAGTTGGGGATATTTAATATTCAACAATATTATTGAACTGTGTTGTACTACTTTCATGTTATCACTGTGAAGCTGCTTTGATGCAATCTGTATTGTGAAAAGCGCTATATAAATAAATGTGACTTGACTTGACTTAATATCCTACAACTTAATTCTGGAAAAACAGATTCTAATTATTGGACAAAAAACGTCCTCACGTAATAACCTAGAAAACTGTTTAACACTTGATGGCTGCTCTGTCAAGTCTTCGTCGTTGGTTAGGAACCTGGGTGTGCTCTTTGATTCCAATCTTTCATTTGAAAGTCACGTTTCTAGTATCTGTAAAACCGCATTTTTCCATCTTAAAAATATATCTAAAATATTTTGCGGATGCGGAACAATTAGTTCTGTCAACACTGCATTGGCTCCCTATTAAACATCGTATACATTTTAAAATATTGATGATTACTTACAAAGCACTAAATGGTTTAGCTCCCCAGTACTTGAGCGAGCTCTTAACGCATTATAGTCCTTCACGTCTATTGCAATCTCAAAATTCCGGCCAGTTGATAATACCTCGACTGCTGGCGGTAAATCCTTTTCCCATTTAGCACCAAAACTTTGGAACAGTCATCCTAACATTGTCCGGGAAGCAGACACACTCTGTCTAGACTAAAAACACATCTCTTTGACCTAGCATACACATAACACATTATAAACTTCTATAATTCAATATTAGGCTGCATAGATTAGGTCAGCCGGAACCGGGAACACTTCCCATAAACCCTGATGTACTCGTTACATCATAAGAAGGACGGCGTCAACGCTAATATTAGTCTCTCTGTTTATCCCGAGGTTTACCGCAGTCCGCCGGATCCAGGCCATATCCAGATCTGATGAAGGATCTGTGCCTGGACACAACGACAACACAGTCCTGAAGTGTCAACTCTTTCCCTTCCCATTACCTCTGTACAGATAAAACGTTGTCAAAATAATTCCAGTTCACATGGCTATGCCGAAGCGATGAGGTCAATTTGAAAAGAAAGACTACACGCCTGGGCACATATATATTCAAACGTGCATACCTATAGAAACATAATACGCATGTGCACGCCGTCAGCGTTATCACAGGTTTGCGTTTTTGAAGTCTGCGCAGAGATAACCTTTTTTTGCAGCACCTTGGAACCTATTTCAAGGTTTGCGTTCTCGAGCCACCAGACACTGTTTTGTGCAAATGAGCGGGCCGGAGCACGTTAAGTGTTTTCTGTTAGAGTTAAGTGTTTTCAGTTAAATGATTATTAGGCTGCATAGATTAGGTCAGCCGGAACCCGGGGACACTTCCTACAACACCCGATGTACTCGTTACATCATAAGAAGAATGGCATCTACGCTAATGTTAGTCTTTCCATTTATTCCAAGTTTACTGAAGTCAGCAGTATCCGGGCCGTATCCAGAACAGACGGTGAACCTGTGCCTGGACACGACCACAACGCATCCCTGAGGTGCCAGCCTCATCAGCCCATCAGCCCTGTGAAGGCCTCATGGACACCTCAACAAACTCGTCTCCATACCGGCGTGATGACTCCAACCTCCAACCAGATGGAACTGGATAAATATTGTGAATGTTCTGATCAAATCTGACTTCTGACATGTAATAATGCCTGAATCATAATCATACACTGTTTGTTCGTTGGCCAGAGGAGAACTGGCCCCCGACTGAGCCTGGTTTCTCCCAAGGTTTTTTTTCTCATTCTGTCACCTGATGGAGTTTTGGTTCCTTGCCACTGTTGCCTTGGCTTTTGGCTTGCTTAGTTGGGGACATTTAATATTCAACAATATTATTGATCTGCCTTAATTCAGGTGGACGATGACGCAATTTTCTTCTAGAAACAAACTTCTTGTATTATTTTCATGTTATCACTGTGAAGCTGCTTTGATACAATCTGTAATGTAAAAAGCGCTATATAAATAAAGGTGACTTGACTTGACTTGTTAGAACGGTGTCGTGTTAGCGGCTAAGTTAATAAATGAAGTTCCTAAACGTAAGTTAGGGAGGAGCGAGCCCATCCAATCTTTCAATCAACAAACAGAGTATATAAGCAGCCGCTTACCTCTCCCTAGTATCAGCTGTTCCAGTATGCATTACTGCCGCAAGGAATAATGTCCGACATCCCGGAAATCCAGCTCTTTCCTTCAGACGACGAACTGACAAGCCTTCCTGGGTCACAGCCAGTCACACCCCGCGTGAGATCGAATCTTACGGATCATCTTCATGAGCGCTCTGATCGAGAAATCCAGCGCTCATATAAACCACGTTCCAAAAGGCAACGCTCTCCTCCATCTTCAAGATCACCAGTTTTAACCGAGCCTCGTCCATCTTCTCTCCATTCTTCCGCTGCTAATACACCGATTCCACCCATTTCAAAATGTTCAGTCAACAGCCTATGTCAAGTCCTCTCCAGCTCCGGAATCCATTTCTCCGGCAGATCAGCAAAAGCTCAACTCTACGATCTTTTCATCAGTTCTTACAGTTCCAGCATTCCATCAAACACTTCAACATCTTATAAAAGCAAGACTCGCACCTCTTCTACCTCCGTTTCTCTCCCGGTTCGGCGTTCTGAACCCACACAATCCCAACGCGCCGATCCAAAGGCCGCCGGCGCCGCCGCGGCTCACACTTCCTTGTCCGCCGGTATTTCCACCCTGCCAGCAACAGCGGACGCAAAAAACAGTTCCGCTTCTTCTCCAGCTCTCACAAACTTCATGCAGTCAGCCCCACTCCCCAGGCAAGAACCAAACTCACAAACACATTCCTCCGACTTCCCTCTGCTTCTCCAGTTCTCTCTAAACTTCTTTATAATAACCCTTGTGCCAGGTCACCCTCGCACACAGTTACATTTCTCTCACCCTCAAACCAACCTACTCAAAGAGCGTCCTAGCGCGAGGTTGCCTTCGCTAGCCATCTTCCCTCTTTCCTTCCATTCCAATTCGCCTCACCCCTTTTTCCCCTTCTATCTTCCAATTGTCTCCTAATATTCTTTCCAGTTCACATCAGAGCGTGAGGTTGCCTCAGCAAAGGATTTCTACACTTTTCCACACAAAACCTCCCCTTCCTCTCACTTCAGGCCATGCCAGCCATCTTGGACACCAGCAGTGTTCTTCTTCTTCTTTGTCTTTTACTGGCGACTTGCAACCAATTGGAGCATTATCGCCACCTACTGTATCTTATTTACTTTTGCTTAAATCCTTAGGTTTAGTCCAGTTTGTTGTAGATAAGATGATATGATTTTAAGCACCATCTTTCTGGATTTATTTGAGAAGATATTTGTAATGTTCATTTGTTTGATTCCTTCATGTTCCAGTCCATTCCTTAAATCCATTCTTTGATTTGAGTATTTAATACACTCAAACAGCACATGTTCCACAGTTTCCACCAGCAGTGTTGGGGAGTAACGGAATATATGTACCGGCGTTACGTATTCAGAATACAAATTATGTGTAGGCCCATCTGTATTCCGTTACAGTTACTATTTAAATAGTTGGTATTTAGAATACAGTTACATTGTTGAAATCATTGGATTACATTACGATACTTCTGTTTCACGAGTTTAGTCACTCTCTAAATAAATTAAGGCAACTCAGCATTTCCCAGAAGCCCCAATGTGAAAACGAAAAATGCGCGGTTTGCGTGATCAGTCACAATGAGTCGGAAGAGGAGCAGCGGGAGCTAGAATAGAGATGTAGCCAGAACTACAACAGAGACAGGGCAATAATGCGTTTCGATCTCGGAAATTCAAACAGCATTTCACATTAAAGAAAGAGAAGGGAGAACGAAATATAGCCTAACTGTGCAGTGCAACCTCTGCTTGCCAGCAACCAACCTCCTTTCAGCGTCCAAAGCAAGGGGGTAATCCATCAGCCGGAAGTTGAAGCTGCCTCCGGGGGCCGCCATTGTAGCTGGCTATCACCTGCTGTTAGCATCCCATTGACTCCCATTCATTTTGGCGTCACTTTGACAGCGAATAACTTTACATCTGAGGCGTCCAAAGACTCCATTTGTCCATTATTTATTTCTAAAGAAACACGACAATGTATAAAAGACTCCATTACTTTGTATCTTACACGTTATGGCCCCGTAGAAGCCATTCTTGTAAAAAATAGGCTAACGATTGCGTCATAACCACGGGACGCTCTGTCGCACAGTAGAGAAATTACCGTGTAGACAGAAGTAGAAGCTCGTAGGCAATCGTTTACTGTCTATGAGGCAATCGGGTGGACATGGAGGCATAAAGTCAAGGGAGAAGCCCATAGATAGAGAGTTCATAAAAAAAACGGGACAAACTATTTCAACAACAGATTTGTTTCAGATTTCAATTCAGATTTGTCCCGGCACAGCTACTAGAAGGTCAGATTTGTCCCGGCACAGCTACTAGAAGGACAGATCGTCGTCAAGCTCAGTTTGAGCCTGCGCAGTGCGCTTGGCTATCAGGAAGTGAGTGCCCATGTTGGGCTTCAACTCTCTCTGTTGAAATCAACGGGGTCGCTGTGTCCATTTCTTTTACTGTCTATGGTCCAAAGACTCCACCTCCAACCTGAAGAAGCATCTTAAAGTACAATCCGCTTGCCAGCCCATTCACTTTCAACAGCAGTCCATCTTCCAGCTCCTAACAATGCAATCGCCATGGAACCACTACCAGTCCCAGCCCATCTCCGTTCCCTAATTCTATCAGGTGCAACTATCGATCTTCCTTCTCTACTGACTTTCGTCCCTCTCAATGAATCCCACCGCTCGTTTGACTTAAATCGTTAATTCTGCGTTGCTTTTGCCAGATACACAGAAGTAATTTGCTCTTCATTTCCAGCCAGACGCAAGGAATTAAATGACTACCTCTCTACCATAGCAGAGCTCAGTCTCTCTTTCGGAGGTAGTAATTTTTATACATACCATAAGCTTTTTCCAGCTAAATGCGCCGCCCGCGTCACACCCTGGAACCAGTGTCCTTACTGGGGAGCCTTGGACCTTGAACTATATAACAGGGTCTTCTTAGGCGTTCGAAGCCCTTCTTGCGCCATCTGCAGGTCTATCATTCATTCTACTTCAGAATGTCCCCAAACCAACTCAGATCTTCCGAACCATCCAGCTCCTTTCCAAGAAAAATCCACTTCATATGTCCCTCAATCAAGGAATGACCGTAACCAGATTTTTACCTCAGTTCCAGGCAGACAAGTGTGCAACAGCTTTAATTCATCACGTTGCAACCGACAACGATGCCACTTCCTCCATGTCTGTAATTTCTGTGGCGGAGCTCAAGCCCGTTCTACGTGCCCTGTGCGCCGCTCCTCAGCTAACTTTAACCGTCGACATTCTTAGCGTCTGCCTAACCACTCTCCGCTCAGGTCTTGTTCTCCTAACAAAACAAGAGCCCCAGACGACATGTTCAATTTGGCTCTCTTCCGATCACCAAATCAAAATGCTAGGTCAATGGTCGTCCCTCGCCTTCGAAACATACGTTCGTTCAGATCTGCATAACATTAGACAAGCACAGCAAACACTAGCATCCCTCTAAGTCTGGACCGCTTCTCCCTACTATTTTGCATCTCCCCGCTTACCTAGCCCCACAGGGCGTGTATTCATCTGGATGCAGTGAGAGCTCTCCCTTTTCAGATATGCGTGACCTACCACTCCTGGAGTGGGGTCTCCCATCTGAATCGCCGTGTGGGCTCTTCCGTTCAGATGCATCATAGGCTCTCCCGTTCGACTTGCTGTGTGGGCTCTCCCGTTTTGATCGCCGAGTGAACTCCCTATTTATACATATGGGGGGGCTCTCTCCTTCGAAACGCAGCGGGAGCTCTCCCGGTCGAACTGCAGTGTGAGCTTTCCGTTCGGGCGCCGTGGGGGCTCTCCCTTTCCGAATCGCTGTGTGATCCTTCATGTTCTTAACCATGGAGGCTCTCCCGTTCGGATCGCAGTGTGGGCCCTCCTATCCGAAAAAATCAGGACTGGAGGTACCAAGGATCGTACGTCCCTCGAACGCGACGGGCCATTATGTCTTTATGTGATCTTCGCCCCCTGCGTCAGAAGGATGGTAGTTCTGCATTTCCTATGTATACCGTAGGCTCCCTCTTGCTGCGTAGGGAGTTTCGCTTCAGACACCGGTGGCCCGTTCGCCTTTAGGGACGAGGACCTTCTTCCCCATTTGTGACATCTGGAAGCCCCATGTTCTCTAACTCCATGGAGCTCCATGTCATGGATGTGGCAGGGCGTTCTCCAACCTCGTACTCAAACCTCCAGTCCCAAGATACTCCCGCAGGAGTAATTTCTGAAAGTCACTGCCGCAGCAGTGCAGCGATGAGATGCACCCCAGTCAAATTTCCACAAGCCCATGTCGTTTCACTCCACAACGAACGCAGGCACACTCTTTAAAACACAGCTCCCGCCGGAGCTCCACTCATAGCCCCACATGGTGGGCATAGTAGGGAGACGCAGTTCCAGCCGGGAGCCCCATTAAACATATCACTGCCGCAGCAGCGTCCATCCATGCTCCATACAGCTTTAAATTTCCTCTCTTTTTGGGGGGTAACATACTTTTAGCTCTTAGGCATCCTGTATTTGATCACGTTATTCTAACTTGCTGTCCCAAATATTTATTCAACACTTTTGGGGGGTATATCGGAGCTCGAGTTGAAGCTGCTTCATCGAGCCCCTCTCCAGCGGACAGCAAGCCAAATAAGTTTAACCTAATATCTTAAAGATTTTATGGGCAAACGAACTCGTTAAATGAAGTTCCTAAACGTAAGTTAGGGAGGAGCGAGCCCATCCAATCTTTCAATCAACAAACAGAGTATATAAGCAGCCGCTTACCTCTCCCTAGTATCAGCTGTTCCAGTATCCCTCCACCTCCCCAAACTCCACCTTCATCTTAGGTACCTTGCCCTTTAATTAACAGGTCCTACATTTAGCCACTGGGGGGTATATCGGAGCTCGAGTTGAAGCTGCTTCATCGAGCCCCTCTCCAGCGGACAGCAAGCCAAATAAGTTTAACCTAATATCTTAAAGATTTTATGGGCAAACGAACTCGTTAACTAATGATCTTTGCAACGGAAGTGAATCAATCAAAACTAACTTTACCTGGACAATAACTTTATTCTAGAGCTGCTGTAAAGCCAAAACAATCTCTGTTACTTTAATTTCCTATTATCACTGTAAAGCTGCTTTGAAACAATCTATATTGTTAAAAGCACTATATAAATGAAGGTGACTATTCTTGCACGGTACGGCTTCTCTGTTGGCGAGCTTGTGTCTTTCCCTCAGCAGAGTCCACTCTGTCATCTCTGTAACGATATTGACTAGACACGGCGGGATCTACGACATAGATATTCCATATGTAGCACTGCCATTTTAGGTGGGACTATCCAGCTTAACGCTGTAAAAGTAAAACTAAGCAACCGACAAAACATCCCGTCGCTTACTAGGGGTGTAACGATACACAAAATTGACGGTTCCGTTTTCCCACGGTTTTGACGTCTCGGTTTGGTTCGGTTCGGTTTAGAAAGCTAAAATTGCTTTTTTTTTCTTTCTTTTTTTAAACAGTGGTTTAACGAAAAAATTGTCTTTGTCTTTAAATTAATTCAATTACAATTAAACGTTTCAAAAGGATTAAAAAAAAATCTGCTAAATATGTAAACTATATAGGGAGCCGCACATTACTATAACATTAAAGGTTGTAGCCTAGACTTTTAACCTAAATTCAGATGCTATTTATTTTTTAGATATAATAATCAACACACAACACATTGTATGAAAACATGTAAACTGAACATAAGGCAGTTTTTGCATTAACTTGTGTTTATACTCTAATTTGTTATTGAAATATAATACTTTACACAGTTGCCATTTTCATGAAAGATATTTTAAACATACATTAAATAATCAAGATATCATTAACAGGTTAAGTAAAATATAATATATAGGCTAACATGGTGTATTTATTTAGTGCAAGTTCATTTATTGGCGCCAAAGTTGTGGACACTGAATCACTTGCCTGTGGAGGTAAATATAATGCTAGTGACAAGCTATGCTGTTTTATTGACGTCTTTCCGCTGCTGAAACACTGATTGAGCGATTACACGAGTTATGATGCCTTTCAGTAAGTATACTGCATCTTTCAACATACCTTCAGGTGTCCATTCTGTAACTGAGGAAGAGATGATCGCGTTTACCCGCGCGCCGCGCTGCCGCTTGAAATGAGGAGCTTAGTAGGCCTACAGCGATCTGTCACGCCACATCAAAGAGCGCCAAAACGCCATTTATTGTTTGAATTTCGTGATCAAATAGACAGAATTTGAAAGATTACACCTTGCTTATTATCGAAAGTAACAAAACACGGAGCTTGTTATTTGGTGTTAATGGTGGTTAGGCTACAAAACTGAATTCGCTGTGTACTGTACACAAGACATGAGGTCCATTGAGCCGGGCTGGGCGGGGCCGGGGTAGCAGGGGGCAGGGAGGGGCGTGTTCGGTACGCAATGAGAGTATCGCGATTCGAATCGTGTGGCTTGTATCGCGGTTTTTCGGTTCGGTTCGAATATCGTTACACCCCTACTTACTATAGTCATGGCTGGATAGTACAAAAATATTGCTTCCTTTTCAAAATTTAAACACCCGTCTCCATCTATCATTAATAATTATTATTATATACTTTTATGATAGTTTTATCTGTGAGCCTGCAAACAAACCCCTCCAGTTCCACAGTTTTTTCCACCACTGTAATAAGTTATCTGAATAAAACATTCTTTTAGGTCTAATTTTGTCAAAAAGTAAGCCAATCAACAAACAAGACCCCTGAGCCGTGTGCCAATCACTGAAATAATGATAATGCGAATTATAAACAAGAAATAATAACAATAATGACACACTTCCCATGATTCTGCTGTTAGTGGGGAGTGTTAGTGAAGCGCGATTCAAGCAAACATCTCACTTGCCAGTAGATTACCCCAGAGAAAGCGTCCCACCTGCAGAAAGAAGGAGAGAGAGGGGGGATGGAGAGATCGACAGATTTATTAAGAAGAGTGCAAATATTAATTTTGATCTCGTCTCACGGTGCGCAAGGACTTAATTACCCTCATTTGCATATAATTGCGTCCCATGGGATAGCCCGCAAGGCACGACTCACAGAGCGAGACGTTGTTTTGGTCGTTGTGGTGACGAACGTTGCTCATCAGTCTGGCTAAAACCTTGCGGTGTGATGAGGCATGTTGGGGAGGAGTCCAACTGAGCATGCTCGGTACACACACCAATGAATTTCAATGAAGACCGGCCCATTCACCTTCTGTCCCGTGGCAGTCCCAGCATGACACATGCTGATTAGCAGAGCTCTGTAAAGTGAGATTGAATTATGTAAATACAGTGATTTAGAATACATCCAATCTGACTGGGCTATCTTGCAATCAAATCGGCAATTTGCTGTTTTAGTTATTTACGCTCCTCTATTTACCCGCTGGCTTGTTTATCTGGGTGTATAAATCAATTCAGTCTCATCATGCAGATCTATATCTGTTTGTTTTTTACATTTATTTACTCCCGAATATAAACATTTACTTTCCTCACACTGTACATACTAGCACAAAGCGCACAAGACCATTCCTCAATGGAATGTGGTGTATGAGTGAAGAATGGAGAATGTTAAACAGACCTTCAATCACTTCACACACACATAGTCAAATCAATGATGCTCAGTTTACAAAATGTCTCAAAAATGCTTCTGCCACCCAAATCCCATGAAAACACCTCATCGACGTGAGGGCTTTGGCCAAAAGAGCTGTTTAGCTAATGAGCCGAATTTAACACTCGGTAATAATGAAACTCAAGAGTGAAGAACAAAACACATTGAGGCCTAATCCAGAAACAGCCTTCACACATTTATTCGCAGCACACAAAGATCCATTAGTGGGTGCCAGGAATGTTATATGACTGTTGGATGACCAGAAGGAGTTGTGCTCACAAACGGAGGGAAAATAATTGTGCTAATGAACAGAAAGGAGGGATGAGACGCAGACGAGTGTGTGGCAGATGGCTAGGACGAGCCACAATTAGAAAATGAGGGGCTGACTCTGTGCGCACATGAAAGCTAAATCTCACTCTATCTGAACAGGTTCGGACAGAATTTATATACAGATAATTGTATAGAAGCGGATACACACACGTAATCATACTCAAACTAGGTCTCAGGATATGGGGATAGAATTGTTGCATTATTCCAAATAAATAGATTGAGATTCACAAACAAATGTAAAGAGATTCACAAAAATGTATCAAATTCACAAATAAATAGATTAAGATCCACAAATAAATGTAAAGAGTTTCACAAACAAAATATAATTCACAAATAAATTAAATGAGATTTGCAAATAAAAAAAACTTTTTTGGAAACAGGGTGTTTTAACCACACAAACAGCTCATAGAAGCGCCCATAGATTTCAGCTCCATTTCAAGGGTGTAAATATCTTCAAAATGAATCAGATTCAGTTACCGGTCAGCTCAATGTGGCCGTAATCTGATTGGCTTGAGAAAACGGTGGGTGGAGTCCACTTATTTGTGGATTTGTCTGCGCGTCTACGCTAGAAGTGTTTCAAAATCCACAAATGCGTGAGGGGATTTACAAATGCACAAAAAGAGATTCACAAATGTGTGCAGCGATTTACAAATGCACAGAAAGCGGTTCACAAATAAATGCCAGGCAGAGTTGTGTTTGTGACATAAAACACATTAGTAAAAAAAAAAAAAATTATTTGCAAATCTCTCATTTCATTCATTTGTGAATTCTATATTTTTTTTGTGAAACTCTTTACATTTATTTGTGGATCTTAATCTATTTATTTGTGAATTTGATATATTTTTGTGAATCTCTTTACATTTATTTGTGAATCTCAATCTATTTATTTGGAATAATGCAACAATTCTAACCCCATATCAGGATGCAAAAGCTACAGCTCATTTTTGTGGCAGCTTGTGCATTTACTACTCTCTCATTTGATGCATGCAAATAAATCACCGAACTCTCATCAGAGAGAAATAAACATCACTGACACTGTAAGAAAGTGCTTTAAAACATCTGAGATATGGGGTCCCAGCCTTTTCAGCATGCGTGGATGCTTTCTGAATTTGGATTAAGGTGAAATAGCACTCTACAGTCAGCCAGGTACTGTGTAGGCCTGTGTCTTTTACAGCTCAGTGCACAGTGTTCAATATTTGACCAATGCATTAAGTCACATAGAAATCATTGTGAGAGTCAACCTGCCTTTAGTGTTTGACAAAATAATATTTGATTGGATGATGTTACAAGGACAGGGAAATCTGTTGTATGCAGAGCATGGCTTGTGGGTGACAAATCAGTATTTCACAAAACCACATCCAGTGCCATACTAAATAGGTGATGGGAAAACAGCAAATCATTTCATCATTAGTGAAATTACATGATACTATCTAATTATGAATTCATGTGATTGACACCTTGAATGACCAATAAAAATAGATGTATTAGTATTACAATACCATTCAAACATGTGGAGGGCATACGATTTTGCATGTATTTAACATAAAAAAGTAAAAACATTAATATTATTGAGAAATATTAATACATTTTAAATAACCGTTTTAATATGGTACATTAAGTAATTTATTCCTGTGATGGCAAAGCTGAATTTTCAGCATCATTACTTCATCAGTCTTCAGTGTCACATGATCCTTCAGAAATCAAGTCTAATATGCTGATTTGGTGCTCAAGAAACATTTCTTAGCATTATTATCAATGTTGAAAACAGTTGCGCTTAATAGCTTATATATTAGAAACCATGATAAATATAAACTTTTTCAGGAATCTTTGATCAATTTAAAGTAAAAAAAAGTGTTTAATTGAAATGTAAAATTAGTTGTCTAAACTGTCTTTTACTTTTGATCAATTGAATGCATCCAATGTCTTTAAAAAAAAATCTTACTGACCACAAATTTGGAACAGTAGTCTACACTTACCTGTTTTGCTGATAAAATAATAACTGACCAATAAATCAGTATAAAAAGATAGTAGCCCATATCAGGGCTGTTCAACAAATTTATTTAGGGGATTATTCAACTTCGATTATATTACATTTTTGATGTTTTGAGGTGCTTATTATAAAAAGGGTTTCATATTGAGTAAAAACATTTCAGGCCTAGGCTACTACTTGTAATATCATATTGGCCACAAATAAAAATGACTATATAATGTTGTTTACAGAATTTGCAGTAGGCCTAAATAAAGGAAATCTCATCTCTTTCTCCTTATGATTTTTTTTTTTTTTTTTTTTTTTTTTACTCTTATTCATTGAGGAGAATGAGCCGTTATTTGTCTTGCATGTATTTGGACTACGGTGATTAAACTTCGGATATGGGCTAGTAGTGTGTGTATATGCATGCTGTTGTCTTTTATTGACACCAGCTCTTATCTTCATACATTTGTAGTAGGCCGCATGCAGCCTATGTCCGAATTACCGGTAACTTAGCCTACTGCCGCGTGCGTGAAGTTAATTTTGAACAGTTCAGTTAAAAAATAAGTTAATATTGAACAACTTACATTTAAAACCCAATATTGCCGGTACACTTCTCTATTTGCCCCGCAAACGAAGATAGTTCCAAACAAATCCAAAGCAGACTGCAGAACCGAGTGCTGCGCATGTCCGATTAACAGTAGAAGTGTTCCTGAATGATTCAATGCTTCAATGCTTCTGCACGATTCGGATGTTCGAATGATTCAGTGACTCACTCTTAAGAACGTGCTGAATTTGGAACCGCATACTACTCTTACTACTTCTGACAAAGAAATATTTTGTAAAATTATTAAGAATAGTTAGAGGATAATTTACTAGTTTAATTCCTGAATGAATCAGTGTTTTCGAAGAGTTTAATCAATAAAGTAGGCTATTCACTCATGTTGGCACCAATAGTCTTGTTGGCAGCAAAGTCTGACATTTATATTATATTATATTATATTATATTATATTATATTATATTATATTATATTATATTATATTATATTATATTATATTATATTATATTATATTACATTATATTATATTATATTATATTATACTATAGTATATTATATTATATTATATTATATTATATTATCAAAAAAAATCTTCCTCTTTGCAACTCTGTTTTAATTTGTTTCCTAGTGTAGCTTTCTAATTTGGCGTTGTAAACTATGAACTTTTTTTAATCTGACAAATTGCTTTTGTCTTTCTATTGTAAGTCCCCATAAAAGCATCTGCAAAATAAATATAATAATAATTTATAAATTATAAATTATAAATATTTGCAGCTTGAATGTAGCTTAGTAATATATTTGCTCATAACGCCTTGAGGGGGCCTCACAAAGGGTTAATGGGCACACACCAACACCCCCAACACACCAGAGAAACGAGAGGCATCAGGTTGGACTGGCTGAGGAGCAGAATCCGATGCTCTTTAATTAAAGCTGATGAGGGGTTTGCACTCAACACGCCACAAGTTTCTGTCACTGTGCCGTTAGTGGAGTCACAACGAACTGGAGAGGAGAGCTAACGAGGTGTCATCTCCCAGATGCTTTGCTCATCATAGAGGAAGGAGGGTGGAAAGAGGAAAAGAAAGAAAGAAAGAAAGAAAGAAAGAAAGAAAGAAAGAAAGAAAGAAAGAAAGAAAGAAAGAAAGAAAGAAAGAAAGAAAGAAAGAAAGAAAGAAAGAAAGAAAGAAAGAAAGAAAGAAAGAAAGAAAGAAAGAGCGTAAAGCAGAGGGTGGGCCATTGATTACAGTGAGTGAGAAGGAACAAGATGGAGAGAACAACAATGAGAATAGAGGAGGAGAGCGACTGAGAGAGGAAGAGGACTGTTAATAAACTTCTGTTTATTAACACTACCACATCAGCTGGCGCGATTGATGCCATCTGGTGTAATGGCCTGGGTGCCACGTGCCCGCAGGCAGATGGTACACATTTTACTGATCATTATTACACCATCAACATGTACGTATGGCAGACGGGTACGGTCTGCACACCCCTGCCTGGCATGAGGACTGCATGGGCACATATAGCACTAACCTATACCTGGTTAACCTCTCACCTCACCCCTGGACACGCACACATGGGACGAATAGAAAAAAACGAGCAAGCTTTAAAAGCTTCTCAATTGCAGTCAAGTCAAGCCATCTTTATGTATAATAGTGCTTTATACAATACATATTGTCTCAAACTAGCTTCACAGTATAAACAGGAAAAAAAACAGAATCAATTATGCAAACTTCAGCATATATGTGGCAAATTCAAATTCTGCTGTAAAGCACCTCTAACAAGACAATAGTTGCATTGTTTATAGTTCAAGTCAGTTCAGTGTTGGTTCAGTTAAGTTAAACTAATTTGTGTGTACAGTTCATCAATTATGGAAATAAGTTCAAGAAAACAATAGTGTAATTTCATTATTCAGCTTGAGTCAGTGCAATGTTGATTCAGTTCAGTTCAATAACAGTCTCGATGTTGCAGAGTTCATCAATTATGAAACCAATTCGATTCAGCTAAAGCAGCTCTACAGAAGACAATAGCGCCATTCAGTTCAAGTTTTGTTCTCATCCAATAGTGTCAGTGCAGTCAAAAATATCACTGACTAAGTGTCTTTTAAACCCAAACTAGCAAAGCAAAGGCAACAGTAGTAGCAAGGAACCCAAACTCCATCAGGTTACAGAGATCAAGCCACTGTCATGATGTCATCTATTGAATATCTAAACCGCTTATGACAAGATTGAGTTTTGAAGAGTTTAGATAAAATGTTGTCTTCATTGAGATAATGAGTTCTCAGATGCTATATTTATTTTTGGACTGCTCAAAATAAGGCTTGTGTTTGCTAAAGTGTCCCTGCTCCGTGCAGCTCTCCCGTCACAGATTGCCATCTAATCCAGGTAATAGCCATTAAGCAGCCTTGTCTGAACAAAAATAAGCTTCGCTCCACAAGCCAAATGTGCCAGAGACATTTTTGGATGCAACAATACCCAGAGGAATATCTGAACCCACCAGACACACCCCGATCCTCCCAGGCTGGGGAAACATTTTCGCTCTGACTGTCAGTTATTGGACACACATCCAGTAAGTGGCAGGTTGTCATGAATATTCAGTATACAGTGTTTCCTGCATGTCTATGAGAGCAAGACAGAATATGGCTTGGATTCCTAATGGGATAATGAGGATCATCTGAGGGGTCCACACAGGTGGCCATTTTGGAGAATAGACTATCCATGTTTACACTAGGCATTAAAATCCTCCTTGCGTATTTGTAAAGCATTCCGATTGGTCTAAACCACATAAAATGCTGTTGTAAACAATCTTAGACAAATCAGACTGCCAAAGCCACCCTCCAGAGCAATGGCTATCAAATAACTCAATTTGCACTTAATGGGTAGTTTAAACAAGATTAAACAGCCCACATGGGGAACATAGCTTTAGCCATAAAATGACACCCTGACTGGTGAGCACTAAAACATTTAACATTCATTACATTGTGTACAAAAGCCTTTTTTATATATTAACTGGGTCATGGGGAATCAAACGCTCCTTGATCTTTTGAAATAAAACAGTTCATTGTACTATGAAAACACTGTAACTTAAAAACACAAACGCTGCCGAAAAAGACCATTTAGGAAAACTAAGTTTACAAAACATGCTAAATGCCACAATGCTTCACCTTTTTAGACACATTGCAAAAGCCTCCCATTGTGCAACATATTATTAATTTTGTTTTATTTTTATTTTGTCTGTCCTTCTTTTGTTTTCCATTTTTCTCTCTGACTAACTATTAGATACCAATTAACTTGTCTAACAGTTGCCTGCTAAAAATCAAGATAACTAGCTAGCTTTTCACACATTTAATTTTGATTCTGCTTTGAGGATGAAGTGTGTATTTCGGCACCCCTAGTGCCACTAAATGGAATTGCACATGTGTAAACATTACACCTTTCTGCCCAGCTTATGTTGTGAAGAATAGAATGTAAAAATTGAGCTGTATTCTCAGTCTTTGTTTGTAAATCTTTCAGTTATGACTGCTTTTCTGTTGATGCTGAAGCAATAAAAAAAGCCTTTCTGCCCAGCTTCCATTGTTCAGCCAGACCTGCCCCACAACGACACCATTGGTGGAGCCAAAAGTGATCAAAACAGAACAAATTTAAATTTAAATATTGTCATTATTTACTCACCTTCATTTTGTTACAAACTGCATGAGTTTCTTTCCGTGTAACTATCCCTTTAAATTGGTTGTCTCTGTATAAAAAGTATTTTATGAATAATATAAATGTCTTTAACATTTACATTTATGCATTTGGAATTTCGCTTTTATAAGCGACATACATTGCATTCAATTTTTTAATCAAGTTCATTCCTAGGGAATCAAACCAATGACCTTGGAGTTGTTAATGCCATGATCTACAGTTTGAGCTACAGGAATATCTCAAATTCAGAGTTAAAGAGAATTAGTTACATATCTAGCATATATAATTAGTTACATATTTTATATTTCTGCTGATGTATGTCCTCTTCCAGTTGTATTTCACCTGGAAACCTGGAGCCTGAGATATGTTTTCTTGCTCTCTAGTTCTGAGTTTAAATTAGTTGACAGTCTATCGTGAATCAGTCGATTTCTCTCAGCTTTAGCCAATTTACTCTGAACAACACAGATGTCAACACTGTGTGGATCTACATGAGGCCTTTACAGGAAAGACCTAACAAACCTCAGCACCGCCAAACACACACAAACCTGGTATTTTTAGACCAATTAAATCTTGTCTCACTGTAATCCACCTGAAGGACAGTGACTGACACTTCAGAGAAGATGCATACAGAGATGAACTGGTTATTAAAGAGATGTGGTTGTAAATAGAATTAGATATTATGTTTTCCAGTACTGAAAAATTGACATTGGCTCTGCTGGGTTTGTTATAGTGGAAGCACTGGGTGAAGACACCAGGCGTATTCATTAATTCTGACAGTATTGAGTTTCCCACAGACTACTGAGCAATGACTTCTTGTGAGGATTATATATCTTTTACCAGACAACCAACAACACAACAGAGTAAAATGTAAGATTGCAACCTCAGAAATACTAATAAATGTGATAATTTATTAAGATTGTTCATGAGTCATTATATTAAATAACAAAAAGTTTGTAAAAATACATTTTAAAATATTTTATTGTGCATGTGTGTGTGTGTGTGTGTGTGTGTGTGTGTGTGTGTGTGTGTGTGTGTGTGTGTGTGTGTGTGTGTGTGTGCGTGTGTGTGCGTGTGTGTGTGTGTGTGTGTGTGTGTGTGTGTGTGTGTGTGTGTGTGTGTGTGTGTGTGTGTGTGTGTGTGTGTGTGTGTGTGTGTGTGTGTGTGTGTGTGTGTGTGTTCCATCATTTTCAGTCACTTTGACATACACTCACCTAAAGGATTATTAGGAACACCTGTTCAATTTCTCATTAATGCAATTATCTAATCAACCAATCACATGGCAGTAGCTTCAATGCATTTAGGGGTGTGGTCCTGGTCAAGACAATCTCCTGAACTCCAAACTGAATGTCAGAATGGGAAAGAAAGGTGATTTAAGCAATTTTGAGCGTGGCATGGTTGTTGGTGCCAGGCGGGCCGGCCTGAGTATTTCACAATCTGTTCAGTTACTGGGATTTTCACGCACAACCATTTCTAGGGTTTACAAAGAATGGTGTGAAAAGGGAAAAACATCCAGTATGCGGCAGTCCTGTTGATGCTAGAGGTCAGAGGAGAATGGGCCGACTGATTCAAGCTGATAGAAGAGCAACTTTGACTGAAATAACCACTCGTCACAACCGAGGTATGCAGCAAAGCATTTGTGAAGCCACAACACGCACAACCTTGAGGCAGATGGGCTACAACAGCAGAAGACCCCACCGGGTACCACTCATCTCCACTACAAATAAGAAACAGAGGCTACAATTTGCAAGAGCTCACCAAAATTGGACAGTTGAAGACTGGAAAAATGTTGCCTGGTCTGATGAGTCTCGATTTCTGTTGAGACATTCAGATAGAGTCAGAATTTGGCGTAAACAGAATGAGAACATGGATCCATCATGCCTTGTTACCACTGTACAGGCTGGTGGTGGTGGTGTAATGGTGTGGGGGATGTTTTCTTGGCACACTTTAGGCCCCTTAGTGCCAATTGGGCATCGTTTAAATGCCACGGCCTACCTGAGCATTATTTCTGACCATGTCCATCCCTTTATGGCCACCATGTACCCATCCTCTGATGGCTACTTCCAGCAGGATAACGCACCATGTCACAAAGCTCGAATCATTTCAAATTGGTTTCTTGAACATGACAATGAGTTCCCTGTACTAAAATGGCCCCCACAGTCACCAAATCTCAACCCAATAGAGCATCTTTGGGATATGGTGGAACGGGATGTGCATCCCACAAATCTCCATCAACTGCAAGATGCTATCCTATCAATATGGGCCAACATTTCTAAAGAATGCTTTCAGCACCTTGTTGAATCAATGCCACGTAGAATTAAGGCAGTTCTGAAGGCGAAAGGGGGTCAAACACAGTATTAGTATGGTGTTCCTAATAATCCTTTAGGTGAGTGTAGAAATACATTTTGAGTGTTATTGTTACGATCACCAGCTGGAGTGCCCTTGAGAGCCACCAGAGGGCACTCCACAACAGACTATTGTCATTCCCTCACAAATTACATCTCCCATAATTCTCTGCCTGGACTCATCAGCACTCATTGTTTTCACCTGTGTCTTATCTTCTTGTTTGCTCACCCCATATAAGCCTGGTTCCCTTTCGAACGGTCACTTCGTATTGCGTAGCAATAATCTTTTCCTCGATTTACTGAAGCATATGTAAAACGCATTTGCAGCTGCACAGCTAGCACACTAAGCGTCTGGCTCACTCATAGGCTGTGCTGCGGCAACTGCACATCCAATGGCGCGGGCGCCTCTGACGTGCGACCAATGAGTTAGCCTTACGTCAGAGCCCGCCAAGGGGGCGTCGAACAAGCCCTTCAGCCTGAGCGAGCTTCACATTCAGCGGACTTCGCCTTCACGCCGTCGTCTCCTGACGCTCACCCCTCACCTGTGGCTATCCGGCGACATCTTATTATATCCTTTTAAACAAAAAATGCCATCCTGCGCCACGTGCGGAGGCCACGTCATCTTTGCTCGAGCACAGCAGCTAGCTGGCGAGCCACTCATCCCAACAAACCCTGCCGAAGCACCTCAGCCCTAGCTGGACGCGCGTATTCCGCCTCCGGTCAGGCTGCATCTGCCCTGCAAACTATGGCTGTGTTGCAGGTCTACCAGGCCAAGCTCCTCCAGTCCATGGACGAGGCTGGCCCGGACCCTGAGACCTTTCGAGACCTAAGAAGTGCTACAGACTTAGCGCTGCGTGCTACTAAGGCTACAGCACAGGCCATCGGAAGGAATATGGCGAGCTTGGTCGTGCTCGAGCGTCATCTTTGGCTCAACCTCACCGAGATCAAAGACGCAGACAGAACGAAATTTCTCGACGCCCCAGTTTCCAGCTCCGGTCTTTTCGGCCCAGCGGTGAAGGGGTTTTCGGAGAGATACACAGAGGCACAGAAAGCGTCCCAGGCTATGCAGCAGTGGCCGCGCCTTTGCAAACAAACACCGTTTTCACGGCGACCCATATAAAGCACAAAAAGAGCATGTTTCACAATCACAATACACAGGTTCACGGTCCCCCTTCACTAGGTGGTAACACTAGGTGGTAACACTTTTAACACTGACTTCCCCCCAGGCAAAAGCCGGTATAGTCAGTCAAACACTCAGTATGTGCACAAATCACATTATAAGGGTACCAGGTCCCCCTATGTTAGACGGCCCGTCCCATTCAGTGTGTCAAGGCCTAGCCACACGGGCCATGGCCTGGCAAGCCATCCCCGGTGTGTCGAGTTGGGTCATAAACATAAAGCGAGGCTACTCGCTCAAATTCGCTCGCAGACCCCCAAAATTTCAGGTGATTATCGAGACGTCGGTGAGAAGCAGCGTGGGTCACGTGCTTCGCACCGAAGTACAGAATTTATTAGCAAAAGGAGCGATAGAGCCAGTCCCTCCCGCGCTAATGTATTCGGGGTTCTACAGCTGCTATTTTCTAATTCCGAAGAAAGACGGCGGGCTCAGACCCATACTAGATTTGAGACATTTGAACAAAGCCCTCATGAGGCGGCCTTTCAAAATGTTAACGCTCAAACAAATCCTTGCGCAAGTTCGCATTTGGGCGTGGATATGCTCTCACGGGGCAACACTCCCCTAGGCGAGTGGTCCCTGAACCTACAGACGGTCAGTCTGATATGGAGGGTGTTCGGCGAGGCTAAAGTCAACCTTTTCGCCTCGAGAGCCAACACCCACTGCAAGGTGTTCTTCTCGAAGAACAGGGACGCGCTGGCCCATCTCTGGCCCTGCCGCCCCCTTTACGCTTTTCCCCCTGTATCGATGATTCCACAAGTCATCGAACGGGTCAGGGAGAGCGGATGCCCAGTCCTTCTGGTGGCTCCTCTCTGGAAATCCAGGCCGTGGTTTCTGGAGCTGGTTCAGTTATCGGACACAATCCCCTGGCCTGTTCCAATGAGGAAGGACCTCCTCACACAGGCCAACGGGACGATATGGCATCCTTGACCCGATTTATGGGCCCTCCATGTGTGGCCCCTAAACGGGTACCCAGGGACCTTCCTGAGAAGGTCTTAACCACTATCTCTGAAGCTAGGGCCCCGTCTACTCGGTGCCTTTATGCTTTGAAATGGTCGGGTTTTTCCAGCTGGTGCTCGAAAAATCGTGTGGACCCAGAGTATCTGTGGTACTCTCCTTCCTGCAGGAGCTGTTGGACGCGGGCCGCACGCCGTCCACGCTCAAAGTGTACGTGGCAGCCATTGCAGTGCATCATGCTCTGGTGGCTGGCCAATCACTAGGAAGACATGACCTTGTGGTACGGTTTCTAAAAGGTGCTAGGAGGATTAACCCCTCCAGACCTCCTTCGGTGCTGCTTTGGGACCTCTCCACGGTCCTTAGGGCTCTGAAGGGGCCGCCTTTTGAGCCGCTCCAGTCGGTTGATCTTAAACCTCTCTCGCTAAAAACTGCTCTCCTGTTGGCACTGGCATCTATCAAGCGAGTGGGAGATCAGCAGGCTCTCTCTGTGGGTCCTGCATGTTTGGAGTTTGGATCGGATGACTCCAGAGTCATTCTCAAACCCAGGCATGGTTATGTACCCAAGGTGCTCTCAACGCCGTTTAGAGCACAAGTTATTACGTTATTAGCCCTTCCCCCTTCTGCCGAGGATGGGGAGGTTAATCTTCTCTGCCATGTCAGGGCGCTGAGAATCTATCTGGATTGTTCTGCGTCTTTTAGACATTCAGAACAGCTTTTTGTCTGCTTTGGTGGCCGATCTAAGGGTGATCCAGTCACTAAGCAAAGACTGTCTAGATGGATAGTGGATGCCATTTCTATGGCTTATACCTCAGTGGGTCAGGTTTGCCCTATAGGTATCAAGGCCCATTCAACCAGAGGCATGGCCTCATCATGGGCTTGGTCATCTGGCTTTCCCATTCAAGATATTTGTGATGCGGCCGGCTGGTCCTGGCTCGCCTTCCACATTTATGAAGTTCTATAATATGGAGGTGCCTTCCCTGCAGGCGAAGGTGCTTTCTGTATGATTAAGATCCGACGGGGTCCGGTCTTGTCTACAAAGATTACTGTGCATAATCATATACACATATACTGTATATAAAACCCGCTTTGGCCGGTTATATTTTCCTGTACTAACAATCCTGACAGTGTCTGGTTTTGTCAGTATATTATGTGGGTTTGTTACTGACTTTTATATACTATTCTAGACCCGGCGGTTTCTGGTCTGTTATATATATATATATCTATATATTGGTTTCTGGCTTGTTCTGTTAGCTCAGTGGTCCTGAGTTGCAGTGTAACCAGTTACTTATGGTGCGGCGTTTTGCATGGCGTCCCCACTGCGTATAGCTACGCAATATGAAGTGACCGTTCGAAAGGGAACTACTCAGTTACTATCGTAACCTCAGTTCCCTGAGCGAGGGAACGAGTATTGCGTAGCCGGCCGCACTATAGTAACTTGGCGGGTTGTCGCTTCAGTCGTATAAACCTGCTATGGCGAATTCGGGGACTATTATAGGCTAAGGCCACGCCCCCTCGGCGGGCTCTGACGTAAGGCTAGCTCATTGGTCGCGCGTCAGAGGCGCCCGCGCCATTGGATGTGCAGTTGCCGCAGCACAGCCTATGAGCGAGCCAGACGCTCAGTGTGCTAGCTGTGCAGCTGCAAATGCATTTTACATATAGGCTTCAGTAAATCGAGGAAAAGGAGTTTCCCCACTGCGTATAGCTACGCAATACTCGTTCCCTCTCTCAGGGAACTGAGGTTACGATAGTAACCGAGTAGTTCTTTCTGTCATTCCCTGCGAAGTCGTTTTTAGTGTTTGTACTGCAATTCTGCAATTCTGAGTGTTCTGTCTATTATTCACTTGTTCTTGATTTTGATCTCTGCCTGTCCTTGGATTTTCCCTTTTGACTGATTCACGTCATGCCTGCCGAGCCTGAGCGTCTTCACGTCAAGTCCGCCCTTCCAGAGTCCTCAAACAAGATGGCCGCCATGCCTGAGTCAGCTCCAGATGATACAGCGCTGATCATTATGGCCACGGCTATTTTGTGTATGTGGGCAGCACACACATCAACTCCATCCCGTGACCCCTCAGCCAAGATGGTTGCCGTTCCGGATCCCTTGGACAAGATGGCCGCCGTTCCAGAGCCCTCGGACAAGATGGCCGCCCCCACGCCTGTGTCTTCAGACAAGATGGCCGCCTCCACGCCTGTGTCTTCGGACAAGATGGCAGCCTCCATGCCTGTGTCTTCGGACAGGATGGCTGCCTCTAAGCCGGTGTCTTCTGACAAGATGGCCGCCTCTGCGCCTGACCAGCTGGCGCCGCCCTGGCACCCTGAAGCGTCGGACCCGCCCTGCCCCCCTGAAGCGTCGGACCCGCCCTGCCCCCCTGAACCATCGCATACGCCCTGGCCCCCTGAACCGTCGGCGCCTGCTCCGCCCTGGCCACTTGCACTACCTCCGTCTCCAGTCTTTCCCCCTCTCCATGGACCTGGCCCTGCATCCCGCCCCCTTGTCTGTCTCCGCTCTGCCTCCCTCCTGGACTTCGTCTGGAAGCCGCTCTTTAGGAGGGGGGCTATGTTACGATCACCAGCTGGAGTGCCCTTGAGAGCCACCAGAGAGCACTCCACAACAGACTATTGTCATTCCCTCACAAACTACATCTCCCATAATTCTCTGCCTGCATCAGCCCTCATTGTTTTCACCTGTCTCTCATCTTGTTTGCTCACCCTATATAAGCCTGGTTCTTTCTGTCATTTCCTGTGAAGTCTTGTTTAGTGTTTGTACTGCAATTCTGAGTGTTCATGTCTGTTATTCCCATATTATTAAAAATTACATGATATATTATTTGATATTAAAAATCAAAAATTTGTACTTTAGTGCATTAAACACAAACTGTGTTTTTTGGGTCAAAATGACTCAAAATGATGAAGTGGGTCATAATTATGAACCCAAACATGATGAAACCCGAAGTTTATCAGTGCATCGGAATTAAAATGCTGATCCAGACTGGTTTATGCTATCGTTTGGTGCTGTGGTGGTTTAGCTGAAGGGCGTGCACTGCCATGTTTACCAAAAAAACTTACGGGGTAAAGATGATCGAACATGCTTCTGGTGAAGCTGGTTGCCTTGCTGAATCCTGTTAGGAACGCCAGCAAACCAGCATCCAAAACACAACATATGCTGGTGTCCAGCAATGCTGTTTTTTTTTTATTTTGGCTCGGATTGAGCAGCTGACCTACAGCCTACAACCCTGGGGTTTCTTGGCCCTCAAGTGTAAATCTTTATGAACCAACTGGAGCACAGTATTTCCCAACCTTTCTTGTCCTACAGACCAGACAATCTGAGAATGACCTAATTACAAATGTATTCATATATAAGTAAACCTATTTATAAAAAAGTAAAGTCAAAATTTAAGAAGAAGCTCAACGGGTATGAAATATCACCCAAAGTGAATACAAACCGTTTACATCTATACAGTTGCACATAATGTATAGCATGGCCTACAATCATACATTTCTGTTTATGCTGCAGTTTAGTGCAAAATGTCTGCAATCTAAACCTCACAACCGCAGATCCTTGGTTGTAGTATAGGTTGTGTAGCATTTACCTGCTTTACATCGTCGCTTAAAATTGCTCTGCACACACTCAAGCATGTACAAACACTCAAAACCTCACGACCAGCGTGAGTAGGCATAGAACATTATGAATGTTATCTTTCTAATCCAGACAGGGTTTAGAGAACTGCAACACCTCAGCAACGCTTCCAGTAACACCCCTGCTGGCTGGCAAACAAAGGAAATCTCAACGCATGAGGATAAAACATTCAAACGCTACAGTTGATGTTGTGAACAGGCTCCAAAGTCACTGAGCTATGACATCCACTGGGTTGGCACATGCTTCAAGTAGCATGTCATTTTTAGAAATGTGATGCTTTCTTTGTTTCTGTTGGGTGCATCTCAGAGAACAATAGACAAACATTTCAGTTTATGTCTGTGAAACTAATCATTGATTTGTTAGTGTATATGACTTCATGACCAAAGGCTATTGTTGAGGTAATTTATATCTATGGTTTAGAGCTATGTATCCCATATATATGCACTATAGATTTTGTTATTAAATATACAAGTTTGTTATTACACTTTTGCACATTTTCCAATTGAAAATTTCTGGAAAACTTGATTCTGATTGGTAAACTGCATGCGCTGCATTCAGCGCGGACAGATAATTCCTAACGTTTTAGGAACATAACATAAGATTAATTTGCCAAATATCGTTAACTGAGACTGCCGCTATACTTTCGATTGCTCTTGTTTCATACAAATGTAACGGGTGCCATCTTGTATCTAAGTTACTTATTGTAGTGAAAATGACCTCCGAGAACAGAATAATACTGTTATAGTCAGTCTTCTTAATATTATTAACTCGTCTTTATCTTTAGGTCATGTTCCAAAAATATTCAAGGTGGCAGTAATAAAACCACTCATTAAGAAACCGCAATTAGATCCAAATAACTTAGCAAATTACAGACCCATTTCAAATCTTCCATTTATGTCTAAAATACTAGAAAAAACTGTGTCCGCTCAATTGTGCTCTTTCCTGCAAGAAAATGAGATATATGAAAAATTTCAGTCAGGATTCAAACCGCATCATAGCACAGAAACTGCGCTAGTTAAAATTACAAATGATTTACTTTTAGCTTCTGACCAAGGCTGTATCTCAATACTAGTTCTACTCGATCTTAGTACTGCGTTCGACACTATCGATCATAAAATACTCTTGGATCGACTACAAAACTACACTGGTGTTCAGGGACAGGCATTAAGCTGGTTCAGATCGTACTTATCAGACCGTTACCATTTTGTTTGTTTAAATGGGGAAAAATCGAAGATAACGTCAGTAGACTATGGAGTGCCGCAAGGATCGGTGTTAGGCCCTCTGCTATTCTCAATATATATGCTGCCACTTGGTAATATTATAAGAAAACATGGAATTAATTTCCACTGTTATGCTGATGACACTCAATTATATATTTCATCACGGCCAGATGAAAACACTAACTCATCAAAACTGACAGAGTGTCTTAAAGATATGAAATGCTGGATGACGCGTAATTTCCTGCTACTAAATCCAGATAAAACTGAGGTATTACTTGTTGGTCCAAAAAACTACCCACAAAACCACTTACAATACAACCTTAATATAGAAGGATGTCCTGTTACTTTATCCTCTACGGTAAAAGACCTGGGACTTATACTAGACCGCAACTTGTCTTTCGAAAATCATATTTCACATGTTACAAGAACAGCCTTTTTCCACCTTAGAAACATTGCTAAATTACGTAACATGCTATCTGTTTCTGATGCAGAAAAGTTAGTTCATGCATTCATGACCTCGAGACTAGATTACTGTAATGCTTTCTTAACTGGTTGTCCTGCATCCTCAATAAACAAGCTACAGTTAGTGCAAAATGCAGCCGCTAGAGTTCTTACTAGGTCAAGAAAATATGATCATATAACACCAATTTTATCATCTCTACACTGGTTACCTATCAAGTTCCGTATCAATTACAAAGTACTATTACTGACCTATAAAGCCCTAAATGGTTTAGCTCCTGTGTATTTAATGGACCTTCTCTCGCCCTACAATCCATCGCGTTCTTTAAGATCACTAAATTCGAGGCTTCTGGTCATTCCTAGGATATCTAAGTCCACTAAAGGAGGGAGGGCGTTCTCACATTTAGCTCCAAAACTCTGGAATAGCCTTCCTGATATTGTTCGAGGCTCTAACTCGCTGTCCCAGTTTAAAACTAGATTAAAGACGCATCTCTTTAGCCAAGCATTTACATAATGCTTACCTTTTATACCACTGCTGAATCAGATCAAATGCATTTAATACTATAAAACTTGAAGAGACTGTAGGTTATTTGTATAGGTTGCATAGTATTTACAGTCATTACGCTCCTGTGTATTGCGTGAATGACGGGTGGTTGGGCAGATATTGTGTTGCGGTAGGTAGTATGCCATACGGAACCGTTGTCCACTGAAACTGTTTATTAACGCACCAGTGGGGCTCGACAGCCTTAGTCAACGGGTTGGCGCGTATGGTTGGGTTGCGGAGAGATTGTGAGATTGTGGTTAGGTCTCAGCAGCAGGAGGGACGTAGAGGTCATTAAGCAAGGCTGAGTTGAGAGGAGGACGGAGGGGGGGGATTTTGGGACGCAAGAGTCACTGTCTTTATGTTTTATCATTTACGCCTGTGTTATGGAAATCATCATTATGAACAGCAGCTACGCTAATTATTTTCCCTTTTTGCTTTTCTGCTGTTATCTCGAGACGCGAGTCCCGAGAAAATGGCATTCGTCAGCTCCAGTTTGTATCCAGCCTCTCACGGAGACTTCAGATGCCCCAATCACAAAGCCTGTGAAGAGACGACTCAACGCCGGCGATATGGACTCTCTATGGTGGACGGCACTGATCCTCAACAACTCGTCTTAATTTGGACTGATCACTTGGACTTCCAAAAGATGGAAATGGATAAATACTCTAAATGTTCCGATTCCAATCTGACTTGTAATGCTGCCCGAATCATGCACTGTTCCTTCGTTGGTCAGAGGAGAACTGGCCCCCCGACTGAGTCTGGTTTCTCCCAAGGTTTTTTTCTCCATTCTGTCACCTGATGGAGTTTTGGTTCCTTGCCACTGTTGCCTTGGCTTTTGGCTTGCTTAGTTGGGGACATTTAATATTCAATAACATTATTGATCTTCCTTACTTAAGGTGGACGTTGACGCAATTCTCTTTTAGAAACAAACTTTGTTATATTGTTTTCATGTTATCACTGTGAAGCGCTTTGATACAATCTGTATTGTAAAAAGCGCTATATAAATAAAGGTGACTTGACTTGACTTGACTATAGTGGATAAGAAAATCAATATTTCATGTCCACATATTCATTTATTCACATTGTGAACGAATATACAGAGCCCCTAAGGAAACATGGTGATGGGACAATATGGGAGGAAAAATTATATTTCACTGCTTTTGCTTGCAAAACTTCTCTTAGAAGTGTTCCCCGCAAAACTTTGCATTTGCTTTCAAATAAGCTCTCGCAAAACTATTGTGTTCTACCCGAAACATTGTGTTATAGTTATAGCATAGTTGTTCCTCCCACCCTATAATATTTAAGTCACGAAAGGTTTGCGAACACAAAGCTTCCTGGAGGGAACGCAAAAGTTTTATGAGCGAACGCAAAGTTTCTTGGGGGAACACAAAAGTTTTACGAGAGAACACAAAAGCAGTGATATATAAAATAAAAAATTTCCCCCCCATCATCCCTTTAGGGCTCCATACGAACATAACTCTAAACAATACTCATATTGCATTCCTCTAGCTCAAACAGGTTCGATTCCCATGGGAATGCATGACCTGATAAAATGTGTATAGCTCACCATGAATACAATGTTACATGAATTCAAGTTGCTTGAATCCACAAATGTAATAAAAGTTAAATGTAAAAAAACTACGGGAACGAGTAGGTCAGCAGGGTGATGAGGTTTGTGGTTGTGTATAGTATATGCTCACAGATATAGGCCTACATACTGTACATTCCCTTCTCTTCTCGGACAGGTGCGTATGTGTGTATGTTAATATCCAGAGGTTTGTGGCCTCAGCAGCTTTGACTCGAAAGGGTCTGTCAGAGAGGATTACACTGCTGCCAACAACATCACCAATGCAAAGAGGATTTAGGAATGATTTCCTAACTCTACCAGCACACTGACTTAATTTATTTGAGCTTTTCCAACAAATCGAATGAATATATAGATAACATTAATCAGATGCCGAAAGGAAAAGACTTTTCATTTTTGAAAAAGGCAAAACAGTTGAAACCAAATATGTGGTTACTAACAGACAACATGAAATCAAAAACGACATTATTTACTTTCTTAATGCCGGTCTTAGTGAACTTGAATAATCAATACATGTAGTTATCTGTCACAGTTATGCTTAGTTTCTTTGTGTTTTGGTTTGGTTCTGTTCGGTCTCTGTTTCTGTTTCCTATCATTGTATGTTGACCTCTGTGTGTGCCAGGTAATCACTAATTAAGTTCACCTGTTGTTCATTTAGTTCCCTTGTTTACCTCTTTGTATTTTAAGGGGCTGTTTACACGACACCGTTTTCAACTAAAAACGGAAGACCTTTTATGCGTTTTGGACGTTCATTTACACGACAACAGCGTTTGGGTGAAGGAAAACGCAAGTTTTTGAAAACTGTCTCTGTGTAAACAAAAACAAAAAACGCGAATCTGTGAAAACGATGAAGTCAAGCTCATGCGTATTGCGTGTTCAATCTATAGTATTTCATTGTCATCTAATGGCCTGACAGCAGAATAGAGCTTTTTTAGTCATTTTCGCAGATCTGTGAAAACGGGGCTCGTTTTGACAATGTACGCGGAAAACTCAAAGGAAAAACTTCTCAGTTTTAAGTATATCGTTGACGTGTAAACGTTCCCTAAGTCCTCAGTTTGTTTTGTTCAGTTGTCCGTTCCTCGTCGCGTGAGTAGAGGTTGTTTTGTTTCATTGTGTTTTCAGTTCTGTTTATAAATAGCCGACATACTGCTGCAATATTATACTTTTTTTTTTAATCTTTATTGCAACCCAAGTGTGATAGAACCATGGTGATTTAAACCATTACTTTTATTATAATTAATCTAAAATGTATAAATTTCATAATTTGTTGTTATTATCATTATGAAATTGTTTAAAATGCTGTTAACCTGCATTCTAAAATGCTCTCGACAGTGCAAAGCAAAATACAAGAACTTGGAAAGGTATAAATACAACAGCATATTTTTAATCACATTTTCTCTACGCAGAGCATCTGCAGTGTTCTGTGACTGTGACCCTTTACTTTTGTGCAAACCCTTTTCCATTCCTACATTTTGACTAGTAAAACTACTGAACAAAGACCAGGTGAGAGGGAGAAATATGTCAGGCAGCTCTCAGTTTTTTGAAAAGACTATTATAGCTCCCACTGCATTTTGTGAGCATTTTAAATGATACTTTTGAATGGTCCTTCATGCGCCCTGTGTGGTGGTTTGACTTTTAAATTAAAATTTATTCGAAATTAGCAATATGTTTTAACACCATCACTATGTGCATGCATGTGATAAAGTGTTGCATGTATGATTTTGAGCATGTCTATGTATGTGTGTGTGTGTGTGTACACTGATGGTGGTTTAGGGCTGTTCTCGTCTCGGCAGCAGCTACAGGCTTTTGTACAGTGAATGTAATGGAGTGGAAAATGCACTCGGCTGCTCTTTATTCGACACAACTACATCACCAGCGGGAACTCTCCACTTTCATCTGTTTCTCTGATACACGCATGAACTTCACCACCTGCCCACAGATGAACTGACAACCAATGCATTGATATGTCTGCAGCACATGCATATCATCAAGATACATGAACAAACTCACACAAAGTATACTGATCAGTGCACACAGACATTTGGCCTCATTATTCACCAGCACACTTAACCAGCTCAATATTTAAACCTTAACATTGTCACGGTGTGGTGCAGAAGAAGAGGAGGAGTCCAAAATTCCAATGCAAAACATTTACTTACAACAATATAACTCAAGCCAGTACAGGCAGGCAGAGGGTATACACATAGTAGTTACACGGAGAACGGACAAAGACTGACTGAACAGAAGGGAACTAAATACGAACACAGATGAAAATTGATTGACAGAAAACAGGTGAAACAGATAATGATGATGATGTTGAGGATGAACTAAACACAGGTGATACAGATGAACTGATAAGATGGTGACACGTGACATGAAGATAGGCAGACAAGTCCAATGAAAACAAACTAAACAGAACACAACTGTGACATTACTCCCCCCTCCCGGTAGGCGCGTACTCGCGCCGTTGGTAGACCACCTGCGGAGGGAGGGGACTCAGGAGGAGGACGAAGAGCAGGTGAGGGTAGACAGAAGGCAGGAGGGACCAGGGCGGAGCAGACGATGCAGGTGGCCAGGGCGGAGCAAGCTGTGCAGGCGGCCAGGGCGGAGACGACGAAGGGAGGAGCCATGGAGGAGGCAGGGCTGACGACTCCAGGGGGCCGATTGACGGGGGACAAAGCAGGTGGGAGAGGAGACCAGGGTGGAGCCGGAGAGCCGACGAGCCCAGGCGACGCTGAGGATCTGGCGGGACATGGCGATGCCGCTGGCTCTGGCGACTGAGGTGCAGGCAGGGACACAGAAGGGCATGGTGGAGACAGAGGGAGTGAGGACCAAGGAGGAACTGAAGGGAGTGAGGAGTCCAACAGAGCCGGGGGGACGAAGGGACGAGGCGTAGCCAGAGGAGTGTGGTCGAGAGGTGAGGGTAGGTCGACGAGCGACCAAGGTGGATCCGGGGGGACGAGGGAGCCTGGCGGAACTGGTGAACTGATGGGCCACGGTGGAGCTGAGGGTGGTAGGAGCCAAGGTGGAGCTGATGGATCAACGGGCCGAGGTAGATTGCTGGTTGCGGAGGTTGGAGGCGGAGACCGGGGATCCAACGACCAGGCTGGAGCTGCAGGCTGGCAGACCCACGGCGACCCCACCTCCCCGAAGGTGGTTTGAGGAGCTGACAGGCAGTGGTGGAAGAAGGGTTGAGAGGTGGCAGATGGGAGGAGGTGGGAGAGGGAGGCTGGGTGGGAATTCAGACACCGATTCAGGCTCGGGGACAGAAGACTCAGGCTCGGCAGGACTGACGTGAAGCTCAGGCTCGGCGGGCAGGACATGAACAGTATCTGGCTCGGTGGGCAGGACGTGAACAGTCTCTGGCTCTTCGGGCAGGACGTGAACAGTCTCTGGCTCGGTGGGCAGGACGTGAACAGTCTCTGGCTCTTCGGGCAGGACGTGAACAGTCTCTGGCTCGGTGGGCAGGACGTGAACAGTCTCTGGCTCGGTGGGCAGGACGTGAACAGTCTCTGGCTCGGTGGGCAGGACGTGAACAGTCTCTGGCTCGGTGGGCAGGACGTGAACAGTCTCTGGCTCGTCGGGCAGGACGTGAACAGTCTCTGGCTCGGCAGGCATGACAGATAGTTCCGGGCAGACAGATAAAATATATGGAGGAAGACAGGGTATATTGGTGTAGAAGTATAGGCGGGACGAGACTCTGGACGGGCGGTCTCGGTGGGTCGAGACTCAGGACGGGCGGTCTCGGCGGGACGAGACTCTGGACGGGCGGTCTCGGCGGGACGAGATCCTGGAACAGGGACAGGAACAGGTATCGGCGTGGCGGCGGCCATCCTTGGCTGAGGGCTCAGGCGGTGGCCATCTTGGCTGAAGACGAGGGCATTACGTGAAGAAGCTCTGGCTGGTCATGATGTGAAAAGGCCTTAGGTCTGGCTGTGTTCCTGGACGGTCTCCTTCCAGTTCAGTCCTGTGGTGTCAGGGAGGTCAATGGGATGATTGAATGTGGCCCTGATCAGAAACAAGGTCCTCAGGCTCTCGTCGTCGAGGCCACTGGTGACGGCAAGGTAGAAAAAGTCCTTGATAAAGGACAAAAAGTTTTGGCTCTCCTGAGCCATGAAGATAATTCTTGCCCTATCATCCATTTTGGGCGGTCCGTTCTTGTGTCACGTGACAAATGAACAAAAGAATCGGAAGGTAAAGTAATTATTTATGTTCCTTGTAAATTATTTTTGACTGCATTATAATGATTTCTTAATTCAGAATATGATCAAGATTGCGTAGGTGGATGTGTTCGGGGAATTTGCCTGTTAAAAGTATAACATTTAAAGCCCCTGAAATGAACGAAATGACTCAAAAAAAGATTCGCTCATTTTGATGACCGAGATCAAACAAGAGAGTCAGTAAAATGATCCGAACTTCTCATCACTGTCACGGTATGGTGCAGGCAGACGAAGATGAGGAGTCCAAAGTTCCAATGCAAAACATTTACTTACAACAATATAACTCAAACCGGTACAAGACAGGCTGAAGGTACACACACACGTAGTAGGATGGAGAATGGACAAAGACTGACTGAACAGAAGGGAACTAAATACAAACACAGAATGTTGGCTTGTTTGACCAGTTACGTTTTCATCCACTCATAAATAAAAAGGAACGACTGATTTTGAAAATGTAGTAGAGTAAAAAGTAAGATATTTGACTTTGAAATGTAGTGGAGTTAAAGTAAAAGTCTCCCCAAATTTAAATACTTTAGTAAAGTACAGATACGCAAAAAAGCTACTTAAGTACAGTAACGAATTACATCGTTGCTGTCCACCACTGACACAGATGAACATTGATTGACAAAACACAGGTGGTACAGATGAACTGATAAGATGGTGACACCTGACACGTGACATGAAGATAGGCAGACAAGTCCAATGAAACCAAACTAAACAGAACACAACTGTGACAAACATATTATAGTTAAAAAGTTTGGAGTTACTATTTTTTTTTTTTTTGAAAGACTCATAAGGCTGCATTTATTTGATGAAAAATACAAGAAAAACAGTGAAATATTATTACAATTTAAAATGACCATTTTCTATGTCAATATATTTTAAAATAGAATTCATTCCTGTGATGGCAAAGCTTATTTTCAGCATCAAAATTCATTCTAATAAGCTGATTTGGTGCACAAGGAAAATAAATATTAGTTAAAAACATGTGCTGCTTAATATTTTTGTGGAAAACAGTTTTTTTCAGGATTCTATGATGAAGTTTAGAAGAACAGCATTTGTTTGAAAACATTAGTCTTTAATGCACTTTTGATCAATTGCACGCATCTTTGCTGAGTAAAAGTATTAATTTCTTTAAAAAAAATTTTTTTGGAATGATAGTGTACATCTTTTAGAATATGCTGATGTGATTTATCAATTTTGATGCATTTACATAAAAATCCCATCCATGTAACATCTTTAAATAAATTATGCCAGTATAAACTTAATTAATTTAGCCAATACATGGATGTATAAACAAGAGTCTTGTTTGTGCCTAAATAGTAATTAAAAGTATCCTACTATTTAAGTACAGTAAATACAGTATAAACATTATCTATATATTATATTTATTTGTCTTAACTGTGATTTGTCCTAACTTATCTGTGATATTTGTTTTGAGTAGCCTATTTTTTTAGTAAAAAAGCTTAAATGAACATAATAGATCTATATATACATAGCCAAAGATATGTGGACAAACTCATTATCAGTGTGTGTGTGTGTGTGTGTGTGTGTGTGTATGTGTGTAAAAAAACTCAACAGTCGAATCTCTTATGAGCTATTTGCACGGACCACTAGAGCATTTCAAATCAGTCCCTTACGAGGTTCCATGACAGTTAAGATGCTCCATTTAAAGGTAAAAGGTTTGAAAGCAAGCTTATGTTATATGTATGCACATATTTTGTGTTGTGGTTTTTATCAGAGGCTATATTACAAGGTTTTTCCACAATGCTGTGATTTATCATGATCAGAGATATCAAAAGATGACTTAACGGGAAGGGACGTCCTTCATCACACTGCTCCCCCTCTGTGTTTCTGTCAGACCCTGTCTCCTTTTTTCCATCTGCTCCAAAATGAATACCCCCTACCTTTCCATTTAAACACACTCACACTTCGATGTAAAACGCTCTCTGCAAGTGGCCAGTCGGCAGATTACATGTTGAGCAGAGGCAATTTGCTGACAGACAAGCCAGAACATTTCAATCATCTCTAGGAAGACGGGTGACAATACTTCACACACACTCGCGCACCTGACCCTCCGGCCCTCTCTTCTCATCCTCCTTCAATGAGCCTCAAAATTGAATCCGCACAAATTTGTCTCGTCTTTTCTTACTACAAATGATGGCATTCATATGGGGATGGTGTTGTCTGATCTTTGAAACCTTTCATTTAAGTTCAGGCTGTCTCTCTCTCTCTCTCTCTCTCTCTCTCTCTCTCTCTCTCTCTCTCTCTCTCTCTCTCTCTCTCTCTCTCTCTCTCTCTCTCTCTCTCTCACACAGATAGGATTTCATTTTGATCATCACATTGAAAACATCAGGGTGGAGAGTGAGATGAATCTGGTTTCAAATGAGGCAGCCACAGCGTCTCACCGCACCTTTTATTTTTGAGAGGTGTTCTGGGATCATGCTGTGACAGGCGGTCAAAAAATGTACTCTTCGTTTTACTCTAAGTTTAAGAGAATAGCAATAAACCTTCAACCTGCTTCCAAAAGGGTATACCAAAAAGATTTACCATTACATTTAAATACCTATTCTATATAAATTTGATCAAATTCATGTTTCATAATTCAGTATCCTTAGGGGTGGACTGTAATGTTTTTTTTTTATGGATTCATAAGGTTTGATCTAATATGTTCATGGTCAGCAGGGGAAAAAAAACATGTTAAATGCTAATAATAAAAAGCAAAAGTTCAAATATCCAAACAAATATTGGCTATTATATATTATAATTATAATTATTTTATTGATGTCAAAGGATCTTGATGTCGTGCATCTAAAAAAAACTTCCACATGATCCAAAAGTTAAGGTAAATGAAACTGCTGTTTTTGTTTGTGTCATATAACAAAGTTCAAATTTTACTATTCAGATTGTTAATAATTGTGTATAATATTTGTCATCTTAATACATCTCAAATACACATATTTTAATAATTTAAATAAATATGACATATTTACATAAAATATATTAATAAATAGTATGGTCACACTTTAGTTTAGGGTCCAATTCTCACTATTAACTAACTATCAACTACGACTTTTGCCTCAAACTTCTAATTACTGGCTGCTTATTAATAGTTAGTAAGGTAGTTGTTAAGGTGGGTAGATGTAGAATATGGTCATGCAGAATAAGGCATTAATATGTGCTTTATAAGTAGCCTACTAATAAACACCCAGTATTCTAGAAATATGCATGCTAATAAGCAAGTTAATAGTGAGAATTGAACCCTAAACTAAAGTGTATATATATACAGTATATGATAGCATCTCGCAGTTGCTATAGATTTGTTGGGTGCACATCCATAATACGAATCTCCCGTTCCATCACATCCCAAAGGTGCTCTATTGAGATCTGTTGACCGTGAAGGTTATTTATATAGAGTATAGTGCCATCAGAAGACTGGTCATAAAGGGATGGACATGGTCAGCAATAATTCTCAGGTTGGCTGTGGGATTTAAATGATGCTCAGTTCATACTAAGGGATCCAAAGTGCCAAGAAAATACTTCCCACACCATTACACCAGCAGCAGCAGGATGGATCCATGCTTTCAATTTGTTTTCACCACATTCTGACCCAACCATTAGAATGTCGCAGCAAAAATCGAGACTCATCAGACCAGGCAACATTTTTACAATCTTCTATTGTCCAATTTTGGTGAGCCCGTGAAAATTACAGCCTCAGTTTCCTGTTCTTAGCTGTCAGGAGTGACACCCGGTGTGTCTTCTGCTGCTGTTGTAGCCCAGCTGCTTCAAGATTCGACGTGTGGTGCTTTCAGAGATGCTCAAACCAGTCCGGCCATTCTCCTCTGACATCAACAAGCCACAGAACTGCACTCACTGGATATTTTCTCTTTTTTGGACCATTCTCTGTAAACCCTAGAGATGGTTGTACGTATGTATACTGTATGTGTGTTTGCACACACTCTCTCTCTCTCTCTCTAATCATCTGACTGATCAAAGCAAGCATAAAAATAATACTGCAAATCATGCGAGATCAATAAAACCACAGCAAGCCACAATAAATTCTTAGTTGTTTAATTAGGACTACAGTAAGCATCTTTATACACGAAATGCATGTATGCTGCCAGTGGGTATAACTGAAGCGGTCGGTTCATTGATATACAGTATATAGGCATAATATATTCTCAACTATTTTAGTAATCATTATTCACATTCAGCAAGTACAGTAATATTATTTCAAAGCAGGAATATTACGTTAGCCACCGAGAAGAAAGCACCTTTCATTTACTAGTAGTACATCAAATACTATTATTGTAATACAATATCAAGAAAAATTATTTCCAGTATTTCTGTTTCCATGTATCAAAAAGGAAAATAAAACAACACTGTAATACAATGGAATCAATTTCCATGGAATGTTCATGAAGTTGCTGAGAGTAAGGACAAATTAAATGTTGGGGGACAAAAATGTTTGAGACAAGTGATAACGTACAGCAAAATCCACAGTTGACTATCAATAAATAAGGATTTGGTAGCTTTCCTTATGTCCGCAGTCCCAGACCAGGAAGGTTCTGTCAGCAACACTGAGCAGATATGGGGCATATGGTGGCACAAGGGTGGGCATGAGGTGAAACAGACCCGTCCCTGCTTGTCTGAAGCGGAAATAAGGACTGATTTAATTCAAGCGATCTGCACAACTGCTTGCCATCTGCACCCCTATACCAAATGATTTCAATTTGGAAGAAAATAAGCCTTTTAAAGGGCCAGGCCACCCTTTTGAGTTTCATTATGTCTAGCCTCACTACAGCTATCTCGTATAAAAAGCATGGTTTAAGTCTGTAGTGCATAGTTTCTTTTAGGAAAACAAGTAAGGGGTCCTCACTGAGGTCAAATGGATTTACTCACAGGTTAAACATGTAGCAAACCCAGATTACATTACTAAATAGACCCATGTTTACAACAAGCCAAAAACTTGCCTGAAAGGAAAGAAAAAAGACCCATAAAAAAGTACATCAATACTGCTCTCTGTTGTAAACAACATTACTAGCACAACATGATTTTAAAATTATTTAAAATTCAGCACGTTTTCTGGCTTTTGTTGTGAGCGTTTGTAGCATATCCTCTCTCAGTATCACCAAAAAAGTATTTTCTGGATGTTGGCTTGTTCACAGCTTCTGTGAAATGTGTTGATATATGTCTCTGTGATATGCTGCAAAGCAAGTATAAATGCATCATCAGTACACGTCTAACAGCTTGATTCTTATCCAAGATAAATCAATATTTTCAATTTTTTGTTGCGTTTCTTGTTTACAACCCACACATATGGACTGCCCAGAATTCTTCCCTTTACTATTAATGCAAAATTCATATAACCTTATGATCTAATAACGTAATATTATGAGGTTATCCGGTTATCATGTAATTGAAATGGTCTTGCTGACTTTCAAAACCTCAAACAACAAACAAACGCAGCTTTTTCTTATGTACGCAGCATTCTGATGATAGATTTATTGAGTTGGAACGTGATGGAGGAATCTCTCATGGGCAATGCCTACAGTGACAGTCCCTGGATGTGCTGATGGGAAATATGATGAAATGGATTGTTAGATGTGTTTGGGAATGACAAAGATAAAGCTATATACTGTGTACCAAAGAATGGCTCAGAGAATGAAGATGAGCTTCAGTTGTTGATGAAAACTTTTCACAACTTGATATAAGGCATACCGAAAGAGAGACCAAATAGAGTCATTGTGAAGGCGGCATCTAGTGTAGCACACAACATGCAGCTGCATATACAGAATCAAATATATACAGTATATATGTAAAAATATACAGAACTCTTTTTGGCCAGAGAGCTACATAAGCTTAAATTCAAATCTACACTCAGTGGACAACAGAGTGTAGTTCTGGACAGTAAAATATACTATACAAATACAGCAGATGTGATGAATCACTATTTACTGATAGGATATCGTTCAAAAATACAAATATAGTCTAGTTTCCAGACAGGAAGTCAGGCTTTTGAGGGAAAAAAATTAAAAAGTTGAATTGAATATATTACGCCAACATTTTGCAATTCGGGTACCAGCGGGGACAAAACTTTGCCTGATAAAAGTTAGAGGTTCCAGCAAACAGTTGGTTTGACCCAAGAAGTTGGTATTCCTACAGGAGTAATGGTTTAACCTTAAATCCATAACATTCAGTAACATATCATTGTATATGACTCATATAGATATATGAGCATAAACAGTGTCATTTTAAAGCCTCAAAACATACATGGTCAGATTTCCCCACACCTTCATTAAGGTTAAAGTGACATTGTATCAAAATACGAGAGGTAAAATATGGGACCGACATATCGGGTATATTAAGATATCAGATTTGGGAATTGTTTGTGAGTTTGGTACATCTCTTGGGAATAACGCTTGGTGGACGCAATGACAGAAGCAGATAAAATGTCCCTTTAAGATCCAAGTTGGAATTTCATAAAATGGCACTCTCAACTTTCTACCCAAGAGGAACCCAGTTACACTTTTGAGGAAGTATGGTGTGTATGGACTCACTCCATCGGGACCAGTGGGTAGCTGAGTTTGAGTAGGAGCCACAACGTGCAGAAAAGCTTCGATGTTTGAAAGCTCTATAAATTCCTTCAGACTTTCCAACAGTGTCCAGAGAATCCGAACCCTTCAAAGACAGAAGCACTGGACCTTCAGGAGTTGTTGTTCAGAAGTTTTGGAGTTCAGGCAGGTTCTTGTAGAGGTCCAAAGAGTCTGGGTTTGAGAAGGCCCCTCGCTGTGTGACGTCCTTACCCGCGACCACCTGCTTTACTGCAACTTCAACCTTCTTTCCGCTAATAGTGTACTACAGGCGAAGGAAATGTAAAGTCAATCAGACGGAAAAGGTCAGAAAATAAAGCAGAGAAAGGACAAGCGAGAGAATGGCTACAAAAAGAAGAAAAGTGCAAGTGTGCTTACCGGGATGTCTTTGGTTTCCAGGATCAATGCTGGGACATGTCGGGCAGAGAGAGCTACTCTGATAGCCCTGCGGATCTTCCCCACCAGCTCTTGACTGAAGGTCTTATTGGGTCCCATCTTTAAGAACAGAATCACCCTCTCTTCTCCGTCACTGTTGTACTGAGGGACACAAAGACTGTCGGACACTTCCTCGAAGGCTTCCACTGGAAGAAGAGAGGCCATAACAAGGGTCTTAAACACTGTCTAATTATGACATTCTAAATAATTATATATGCGATAATTATTTTCATGTTATGGCTGCTGATAATCGATAAAAGGCAGATTTTAAAATTCCGAGTTGTGTATTTCTAATTTGGCATCACAACAATATAATGTACAATACTTGTTTTGATATTTGCATTGGATTACGGTTTTATTAAAACTCTTGTGTTTTTAAATATGAACTTTAAGTGAGCATTAGATGACAGCAAAGGTAATGTAAAAATAATTGAAATAAGCATACAAAAATTAAATATTTAATATCGACCAATATCATCTGACATTGACCAATACATTACAATATACACTACTGTTTAAATTTTTTTTTAAAGAAATTGACACTTTCAGCAAGTGTTAAAATGTGATCAAATTATTTCCATTTCAAATAAAACCTGTTCTTTTCATCAAAGAAAGCAGCATAACTGTTTTCAAAATTAATAAGAATAAATGTTTCTTGAGTGCCAAATCAGCATTATAATTATTGAAGGATCATGTGACACTGTACACTGGAGTAATGGCTGTTGAAAAATCAGCTTTGCCATCACAGATATAAATGACATTTTAAAATGTATCAAAATACAAAACAGATCATTTGTAATAATACTTCATAATATTACATTTTTACTGTATTCTTATCAAGGTTGCATTTATTTGATCAAAAATAAGACATCTTTCAAAAACATAAAAGTACATACTGACCTCAAACTTAGCATATATGAACTTATAACCATTATGGTACCAATATATCGTCTATTTTGAAAAAAGGGCTTGGTGGATGTCAACATGCTTCATATACAATACTCTACTGTAGTTAAAAAGACTTGTGAATTTAGTCTGGTCCAAACCAGCTCAAATTGGTCTACTCATTTCAGGAAAAAGTGTGATGTTTATTTCTCACCAATGTTATAAATTTCGGAGCTCCCAAACCGAACACCATTAGGATTTAAAGTTCCATCACTGAAAATAAAAAAAAACAATAATGCTTTTTTAGCAGCATATCCAAACTCAGAGTATCACCATACAACAACACGGCAATATTATAAGAATCTAAGCAGAAACTAGAGAAGATTATCAAAATCTGCAAAACAACAAAACAAAGTGAAACTTACCTTCTCCCCAGCATGACGACTCCTCCCGTTTTTGGATTTATCTTACAGTAATCGCCATGGGCCCAGAATCCTGAATGAGGAGGTACAGAGACACAAATAAACACATAGAGAAGGATGAAACAAATAGCTAGAGAAAGAAGCATCTATGGTGCATCTAAGCAGAGATGTCTGACCGCTGGCGGGCTGAGAACGCTAATGAAGCTGAACTGCCCTGATTGGCCTTTTCCTACTTCTCCAAACTGACAGCAATAAGGCCTCAAGTAGATTTTTCTTGTGCTAACAAAAGCTGTCAGGTTCTTTTTTCTCCCTTTCGCCCTCAGAAATCATTTAATCAATACAGCGGAAAAGCTGCAGCCTCTTCTGAACAAGCTGAAGTGGCACGTTTGTTTCCTAAATCAAAGGGACGACTTGTTTGTTTTCTAAATCAGTCAGAAAACGCACTTCCCTGTGGACACTTCTCAACTCAAGCGCTTTGAAGGAAGGTAGCGGAGTGCATCTGTGAGTCTCTGTAGGCAATCAATGACTGCTTGAAGCAATGCATTCTGGACTGTTGCCTAAAATTGCTGCCTGTGGAGGCTGCTCACTAGGTTTTGAAACAGATTTGGAGTGATGTCATGTGAAGGGTTACCTGGGAAGGTGGAAAAATAGGCTTTGTGGTATTTGCTGCCATTCTCGTCATTCCAGAAATGAGTGGGCTGGCACGGGATGGGCTTCAAACACACCAGTTCGCCACTCTCTCCCCAAACTGGCTTACCTGAAAAACACACCAAACAAAACAGCGTTATTGAAGCTACAAAGGCAGGGTTTTTACCATGGTTAAGTGGTAACGTTAGGCAAAACAAAGTACGGTAGGTAAACCTTCTAAACGGGGTTTACCGTTTTTTAAATCACAAATACATCTTAAATGGTTTGTTGATCTGAGACAACAGAGATAAATCACAATTATTCTCCTAGTTGATGTAGTTCATTGGCATTATTGTAGGTGAGATTGTAAATATATATTTGCTTTATATAATATTTTTATACAATATATAATATATCTACATTACCTACTGTTTTCCATTTTAATATATTCAAATGTAATTTATTCCTTTGATGGCAAAGCTAAATTTTCAGCTGCCATTACTCAAGTCATGTCACATGATCCTTCAGAAATCCTTCTAGTATGCTGATTTGGTCCAGTGATATACATACTTATGATTTCAATCAAACCACCTTTCAGATTCAAAACTATTTAAATCAGCATGAAACTGAAGTTGCAACATACTTTTCTTCCCTAGTGATGTAAATATCCAAGTGTTATCCAAGGTTTCTCGCACAAAAAAAAATTGTAGGGCGGGACTTGATTTTGTCCATCAGGAAATGATTGGATAGTTGCATCGTCGTGGTTTGCTATTGGCCTGATTTCATGTGAGTGACAGGTTGTCCTGCCCTCATACAGTAAACACGTCATCAGAGAAGAGATTCCGTTGCATTGGGAAGAGGAAGTTATTTTGATTAAAGAAATAAATACGGCAATATTACATTAAAAAATATGAACTATTTTATGGTGACTTTAATATATATATATATATATATATATATATATATATATATATATATATATACACTTTAATGACTGTCTTTCATTAATAATAAATCAAAGAACAAAAGACAAAGAGAAAATCACTCGCTGCTCTTGACTGAATAACTTTTGTAGCTTTAATAAGGATTAATCTATATTTAAATGATCATTTATGCAGTGAGGACTGTGAAGTATTTGTTAACTTTATTCAATGACTATTTTCCACTTGTTGGATCAAATATTTAAAATATACTGTCTTTATGTTGTTTCTACATTAATTTGGAGATTAACGGTGAAATTATTACAATATAAAAATATATTAAAAAACTTTAATGTTAGTAGCGATTAATTACAGAAATTTGCAATAAATTTTTTGTTGATTGACAGCGCTAATATAAATATGCTCAACACACATATACATACATATATATGTCTTGAGCATAAAATCAGAGATAAACATGAGCTTTATCTCACCTTCACAGCTCCAGGACTCCACAGCCATGCCCAGATTTCGGGCCTGAATTTCTCCTCTGTAAACGGGCACCGTCATGTTCTGGCCCATGAAGCATGAAATGATGTCTGTGCCACCTGAGGAAACACTAAAGACGTTAATATACAGTTTTAAAGGTGGTCAACATGTTCAAGGCAAGAAAATCTCGTAGGTTTGGGGAGAAATTCTCGCAAAGACAGAGACAGATCTTCCATTGTTCCATAATATAGGAGAGACACTTCTAAAGCAAATGGAACTGATGGGATGTTTTCATTAATGCAAACTTGTTGGCATAGTTTACTGGTAGCTTTGATCTCCTGCCTTCATTTATATATAGATCGCAGTTCCTATACTGCAGCCCTTCCTTATTGATTTGTTTATCAGACATGAACAAAAGGAACAAGCTAAACAAAGGTGCTCAAATATCTGTTTGGTCCAACAACCTCAGGTCTTTCTTTAAGAATGAAACTGGTCCACGTGATACTAAAAAAAGCTTGTTTTGGTAGCCAAAAAAAGTGCTGGCAAGTAACTAAACAAAAGTAGCAAGCAATCCCCCCCACCCCCACTCTGGATCCTCCCATGATAAGCTGAACTCAAAGTTAAAAACACTATGATGTGCTTTAATGGCAGCCTGCTATAAACATGCTGTTTTTAACTAGCTCTCTCAGCAAGACTGTCCTCAAACTGTTGCTCCCCCATGACAGTAGTTGATCTGAAACTGACTGAAGACAATGACAGTTCACAGTCAGACTAATGCACAATATAGTACACCTTGTGGCAATGATGAGAAGTGCAACGGGTACTTGTGTTATGAATTGCATGGACACAAATTTGAAACTCAATGACACACAAACGTATACTTGTGTATCTAGAAGCATTTGCATTCTCGTATTTCTGTAGAGTAAGTTTAGGCCTATATTTAATGAGTCACCCAACATAACAACAAACCAGACAACATGAGTGAGCAGCTCAGATGCTCAGTCATAATAATGCCAGCACAGAGAAAAGTGGAGAGAGAGAGAGAAAAAGAAATTTGCAAATTGATATTGCGAGCCAAAAGAAAAAGCGAGACAATCAATATTTCAAAATAATGAGGTTTCGTGAAGGAAAATGGAGAGGAGATGTCAAACAGACACCTGTGTAGATAAAAATAAGTCTCAGTAATTGACAAATGTAATGATTGTAAAGTCAGATTATAAAAGAGACAGAAAATGGGAGAGAAATAAAAAAAAGACAGAAAGGTTGCTGGGACAATACATGTATGTGTGTATGCGACAGATGGTGGGTGATACTGGGGGGTCTATTGGATTCAGGTGATTCTGGGTGGCTGAAAGTGCTAAAGTTTCCTGCCAGCTGCCCCTCTGCACTCAGGAGTCTGGCTGGCACTGTGACAGGAGCAGCAGGAAACAAGCCCCGTCACATATGCTCTGCCTGACATTGGGGTCAAGGTCAAATCTGCCTCGGGTTGGCAGAAGTCACATATCTAAGGGGAGGAAGGGTTAGGACCCTGAACCTGGACAAAGCGAATATCGTCTCAATATTTCAGAGGCTATCTGAGATCAGGACTGAAGACGAGCATTGTGTATCTGAGCTGTTGTTTTCCAGCAGGCATCTTATGTAGCCTGACATTTCAAAAACCTCAGGAGTCAAGAAACGTCAGTCAAAGCCTTTTTCTGAAATATTATGAGGCTCGTGTGCTCTGCAAACATGTCAGAATTCAATGAGATTTGCTGTCATGGTATCAAATATGAGCCAAATGGCAAATCAAAAAGCCTTCATGGCAGACATGCGCAAAAATGTCTTCTGAATGCATCAAAATCTCTGTGTCACTTATTTAAGATAATAATATTACGTTGTCTATAATTTCAGATTCACATATTGGTCACCTTTTAACAAAAAAAAATGGAAAGTTTGATTAAAATCTTACAAACATTTACCATGGAAACCATTAACGCTTCAACTTCTGTTCAGTGATGTACATGTACGGTCATGGTTTTTCGTAAATGAAAAGCGGCTAATGACCAATCAGCATCAAGGAGTGGAAAGCAAAGACTAAAAATATCATGGCTGCAACTTCATATCTAATGATTCGTGCAGGAACAAGCACTGCACACAAGAAGTTAAATAACAAATAGCTCTGAAAGGTTCAATCTGAATAACATGACTGTAGCAGGCTGCCGCTGACCTGCCATGAGAGCAAAGCTCATCTGGTGAAACCGCAGGGAAAAACTGGGCACAGGTGGTGTGTGAGAGAAACATGCTGCGAGACCCCAGTCACAAACACACACTCATGCACACAAAATCAGCAGTCCACCACAGCTGTTAACGCTGATGCTAATTTGTTTCCACAGGACCCTGCAGGCATGAGATCACACTGTGAAACACACACACACCATACTATCAAGAAGAGCTGGAGTGCTGATCATTGGAAGGAAAATTAAGAATGGGCTGATCAGAATAGGATAGGATAGTGAAAGATTATGTGTATTTTCAGTCATCTTTAGTCAAATGCATTTACATTGTGACAGTGTCTCAGATACAATCAACTCTATCTGTGTCTGTAAAGGGGTGAACCAAATGGCCCATTGCAGAGGCATGGCCCATAGGAACTGATGGGTGTGAATGACAAAGAAACAAAATTGCAGTGTAGATCAATCTCCTGTGGGAGGTCCTAACAGTTTTCTATTGTATGTGGCCCTTTTGTCTTCATGTATAAAGTGCTGTAACACAGACAGAACTTTGGGTTAAGATTCTTTGAAGGCCGACACGCTAACATCGCTGCTGAAGAACTGTGCTACACTAATACCTTCAATAAATTCTTCTCCCCACAAGAACTCTGGTCAAGCTAACTTATTTTATGTATAAGAGAATTCAAATACATTGGCGAGCCACCCTAACGACACTCGGCCAAATACAGCAAAATCTAACAATAGGATAGGATAGGACAGGACAGGAAGGAAGGAAAAAAGGAAAGAAAAACAAACAAAGTAAAATGAATGCAGAAAAGGAAGAAAGGGAGGAAAGGGAAAGGCAGGGAAAAGGAAGGGGGAAGCAAGACAAATGCAGAAAAGTGAAGGAAGGAAAGAAGGAAGGAAGGAAGGAAGGAAGGAAGGAAGGAAAGAAGGAAGGAAGGAAGGAAGGAAGGAAGGAAGGAAGGAAGGAAGGAAGGAAGGAAGGAAGGAAGGAAGGGTGAAAAGTAAGGGTAAAATCGACCGAAATTAATTCACAATCTCAAACTTCGAATTAAAAAATGGAATCGTCGATGCTGCCACGCCTCCATGTCACGTCCGGTCGGCGTGCCAAGCGGAAAAAAAACACATGTGTTGAAGTGCTGCAAGTCTATGGTCAACCTCCTCTAACTTAGCTACAGCCATTCAAAAGATAGCATGGCAACTGCAGATGCAGGAGACCCATCGACAAAACTTGAACCCCCTCCTCTTTCATTGAAGTCGCAGGTGTGAAAGTTTTTGGGATTTCCAGTGAGTTATGTTGACAACGTTCGCACTTCAAAAAAGCCACAGTTTGCAGACATCCCAAGTCTCGCGGAAGTTCCGGGAGTCTCCCGCATATTGATAGCGGCTCCCTGATGCACGCAAATTAGTTAAATTCTCCCGGAATCTAGAGTGAGCGAGCAAGAGCGCGCATGCGAGACAGAAAAAACTGTGCTCCAAACCGTATTGCGCGCACGGCAGAGAGAGCGAGAGCGAGAGACCTTGCGTGTGTGCCTCATGAAGCGCATGTAAGACAGAGAGCATTCTGATTGGCCGGTTTCGGCTTTAAAAAAAATAAATGTAAAAATTGAATCGAACCGTGACCTTAGAAATCGAAAATGTAATCGAATCGAGGATTTGAAGAATCGTGTCACCCCTAGTGAAAAGCAGGTAAAGGAAGAGAGGAAAAGAAAAGAAACAGGAAATGGAAGGGAAGGGGGAAGAAAGGGGGGGAAAAGCCAGGTAATTGAAGGAATGAAGGGGAAGATGCAATCCAATGCAATGAAATAAAAGAAAAGAGGAAAAGAAAAGAGAGCCCACCTGATATGGATCCCAGCAGCACATTGTTCTTAATACAGCTGTACACATACTCGTAGCTCTGGGGCTTCAGTGGAGATCCTGTAGACAGGAGTGTGTGAAGTGTCTGCAGGTTGTGTGTGTTTGCTGCAAATGGACAAGTACAACAAAATGTATTAGTGAAAAGATTAACAATGTTAACTAAATTTAGCATTTACTGAAATACTACACATTGCAAGGGATCAAAAGAAGATTAACAATATCGGGCACAAATAATTAAAGGATTAGTTCACTTTAAAAAAAACTTTTGCTGATAATTTACTCACCCCCATGTCATCCAAGATGTCCATGTCTTTCTTTCTTCAGTCGAAAAAAAATTAAGGTTTTTGATGAAAACATTCCAGGATTTTTCTCCATATAATGCACTTTGCTGGGCACCAAACGGTTCAAGGTCCAAAAGACAGTTTCAGTGCAAACTGCAAACTGTTCAAATGGCTTTAAAACGACACCAGACGATGAATAATGGTCTTATCAAGCGAAACGATCGGTCATTTCAAAAATAAATAACAAAGTTTAAGTTTAATAATGTCAAATGCTCGCCTTGCTCTGTTCTGTGATGCACGTTCGTGACTCTCCTGTTCGAACTCGTTCATCAAAATGAACAAATCTTTTTTCGAGTCATTTGGTTCATTTAACAAACGAAATGAACGAATTGACTCGGAAAAAGATTCGTTCATTTTGATGAACGAGTTCGAACAGGAGAGTCACACAGAACAGAGCAAGGCGAGCATTTGAGCTTATAAAACTTAAACTTTGTTATTTCTTTTTTAAATGAGCGATCGTTTCGCTTGATAAGACCCTTATTCATCGTCTGGTGTCGTTTAAAGCCATTTGAACAGTTTGCACTGAAACTGTCTTTTGGACCTTGAACCGTTTGGTGCCCAGCAAAGTGCATTATATGGAGAAAAATCCTGGAATGTTTTCATCAAAAACCATAATTTCTTTTCGACTGAAGAAAGAAAGACATGGACATCTTGGATGACATGGGGGTGAGTAAATTATCAGCAAAAGTTTTTTTTAAAGTGAACTAATCCTTTAAATTCAGATAGTGTTCCCTACATTTTCATTCCATAACTACTAACAGTAGATATATAGAATAACCATACATATATCTATGTCTTTTAACATCTACTCTCGTGTAATGGAAATCATATATCTATGCAACCTCATAAACATTATAAATTATATTAAAACAATTTAAAAGTAAAGCGTTTTTAATAGGCTCCGATTTCTGAAATCAAGTCCTGAAGTATAATTTATTTAGACAGATTTTAGTCTGGAGGCAGATGGGTATGGCTCACAGTGATCAGAATTATAAACCACATTAAACTGTGCTGAAATGTATGCAGGCGACATGCCAGGCCACCCGTCTGGGGTCCTGTGTAGAGAGGGTCTCTCGCCCCCGTTATCAGAGCCAGTGCCACACCCCACAGGCTAACAGGTGTCGCTCTGAAATGTCAAGCAGCCAAAGGGAGCAGCAGAGGGCCAGGAAGCACGTCTCTGACCTCCAACACACACAGTCCTCTGAACCACACGCATGCAAAACAAATAAATCCCCCAACTCCTCAAACACACCAAGAGCTTCATCTTTAAAGACGACATAAACTGGCATTCAAAAAGCATTTAACTTCCGTAATGTAGAAAACCACAATATTTAGCAGGAAACGTTGTAAGGCATGATTTGTTTTTATTTTTGATATTTAATTGGACTGTGAAAAGATTTTTTTTAATGAATTGATTTGTAATATTTATTGTTTTAATTGAATATAAATATAATTTAATATTACTTCAATTTATTTCTTTTTCACAGCACAAGTTATTTAATTAATTTACTATTGATTTAAATGTCATTTTAATTTAATTTATATGAAATTAGTGAAAAATTAATTTAATTTTAATTTACATTTATATTAAAATGATTGAACGTTAAATTAAATTTAACTTGCAAAGCAACAGCTGTGTCTAAGGGGTCAAGGTTTGGCTGGTTAGCATGGGCGTAACTAAATCTTTTTCCACAGACAGACATTCATAAGTAGCCGTGTATCCTGAAAAAATAGGGTCGATTTTCATTTAAAGTTTTCGAGCTTCATTTCATTTTCAAGTTGTTGTTGTTGTTGTTTAAAATCGCTCTCATGGCAGACATTACGGATAAACCCCGTCTTCCACAGTAATTTGCATTTTAATTCACTTTCAGTTTGTCTCATTATTATTGAATATTCACAAGCACACACAAACGATTTAGTGAATGAACCAGTAGCATCTAGAGCAGGGGTCTCAAACTCAACTTAACTGGGGGCCGCTGGAGGTAGAGTCTGGGTCAGGCTGGGCCGCATCAAGTATTCCACAAAAAATAGTATTCAAGTATTCCAAAAAAGGAGCACAACTGATCCAATCTTCTCAATCTTTATTATTAACGTTTCTTCTGAACTGTTCCTCTGAATTTGAACATTCCTTTCTGTACATGATTGGTTCTTCATGAGCTGTCCTTCTGACAGTTGAAGTTCATTTTACAAACTTTCTTTGTCTATAACACATATTTGTAATATTTATATTTGCTTATGTCCTTTTTATTTTCTTTATACAACACATTAATGATATTGAATGTTTTTTTTGGAAGGCACATTTCCTTTTATTATATACTTAGAAAAACAATTATTGCTTTTGAAATACAAATATTTGCAGTCATGTCTGCCCGTCTTATTGAATTCTTTCTACACATGTAGGCCTATAGTGTCTCAGGCAAATTACTGACTGCACAAATCAAAGCAAACCTTCTTATCAACCTGTTAGACACATATTACAAGCTCAAAATGATTATTCTCACATTGTTTTAAAGCAGGGTCTCTCTCCAACACGTCGGGCCTGGTTGGTGGTAGCTCGACAAGGGGCAGTTCACATATCGCGCTCACATATTTTGTGCGCTCAAGTTCGTTATTTCAAATGTAGGTGCGCGTGCGCGGCAAGCGCGCTCATAATTGAAGCGACGCGCTCATTTTTTCCAGGCGCGCAGTATGTTTGTACTTAGCGGTTGTCTATGGCAACTATTGACAACAAACCCATCGTATGGTAGCCCATTTAAAACGCGGCACACGCAACGACGGGCCGCACTAACATTACACTTTAATGTCAAGTAGGGGGCCACAAAATATCACCCCGCGGGCCGCAAATGGCCCGCGGGCCGCGAGTTTGAGACCCCTGATCTAGAGACTGCTGGGAAAGTGAGGAACAGCCATAATTCTGTGCACACTTAAAAGTAGGTTTGTAAATGTAAACAGGCAAGACAAAAAACACTGATGTGTAAAAAAAAAACATAACTTTGCATTAGGCATTGCCATGTAAATGTAGCCCAATAGACCTGCCTGCCATTGTTTAATATATCATTAAAATGTATCAAACAAAATTATTGGCTAAAAACCTTGAAGTAATGTTTAATTGAGAAATATTTGACTGCTATGTGTAAATTTTTTTTTTTTGGTAATTTTTATATTCATATATTTTATATTTATATTAAACTTTACATAAAGTGGAGTGTTCAACAACATTAATTTTGCTGCGGTATCTACATTGATATTAAGAAATATAAAAAAAAAATATAAAAAAATGGTATTGGTAATGACTACTGAAATATTGTATAGTGACAACCTTATTTACTCATCCTTTACTTTACCAGGAAGGCCCCATTGAGAGGGAGTCCTGGAAGGAGACTATGGTGGATATAAAAAAAAAAAAAAAAAAAGATGACAATAGTTCTGCAGCTCACCTGGTTTCAGATTTCTCTCCTCCAAAACAGACAGCCATTTTGCTCCAGTCCCAAAAATCGTGATTCTGTGAAAAGGATGGATGTTAACAATAGGGTGTATATTTTGAATGTATAAACTAAAGACAAAAAGGGCTTTCTTACAGTTTGCAAAAAAACAACAAAAAAACTGCAATTTAGGAGGTACAATAAGGGGCAACGTCCTTAAAGAATGTGAGATACGTGTACCGCTGGTTGAGACATCACTGCACTAGGCCACATCTCAGAAAAACATAAAAACCACAGCAATCTAGATCTCCCCGCTTTAGAACAAAGAGCAGAACACTTTCAGTGTCAATGAGGTGGAATTGATCTAAATGGTCTGTTGACCTGCAGAGGCCTCGGTCAGCCATCTCTTGATGGAATCACTCACGGTCAGAAATCAGAGGTGGGGGTCATGACAGCGTAATATCTGAAGAGCACAGACAAGCTTAAATGCTGTTAACATGGTTGTGTTAGTGTAATCTCCATTTGTCTAGCACAGAGTTTCACTGTTTACAGCAAAATTACAGTAAAACAAACGTACTACTATACAGGTTGTATAATACATGAAACTGCCAGCCCATTCCTAAATGCAATCGAAGCACAACTGTAACTGCAAAAAATTTCAGAAAACTGACGACAACCATGAGACCATTAAAGTCCCTGTAAAGTCAAAATTAAGTATGTGTTCTGAGGTTGTCACACCACAGAAAAATGTGTTATTAGCCACCCAGCCAAATTTGAATGATAAAAAAAGCCGGTAAGTACATAAAATAAGCTATCAAAATCTTGAAAAAATGAGCAGTATCTCAAACGCTGCTCTCAAACGCTGGGGGCGTGTCCGCTGGCTGTGCTGAAACCACGCCCACTCGCGGGAAAGCTGCCGACGGTGATATTAGGTGATACTGCTTTCGGGACGGGGAGATGAAGGCCGAGGCGGGAGATAGCCGGTTCGGCCCCATTCACCAGTAACAGCGGATTATCAGTGAATCCCAGTTGTCTCCGACGAAAGTTTATAAAACTATCCCGTGTAAAATGATCACTACAGAGGCGGGTGTTGGCGGTGATCCTCAGCTCTATATCAAGGTTGGCTCTTCAACAAAATGAATCCACCTCTTCTTGATGTGATCGTTTTTAGGAAATTTAAATAAAGACACCGATCTGTTTTGTACATGATCGCATCCAGGTAGTAGCCTACGCATTTCCGTGTCGAAGGCATAGCTAGCTAGCAAACTGTAGGCTGTAGTAACTAATAGTGACAGTAACTCGCGATTGAGCGGCGAACTGATGCGAATGTGCTCTATTGTTAGGGGAGGGGCCAGCCTCAGTGCGTCATCAAGTAGGGGCGTGTCCACGAGCTCAGGGGCTCCAGTGCGTCATCGAGCCCCGTTTTAGCCCCACCCTAAAAATCCGGAAAATAGCAATGGTGAAAAACTGTTTAACGGTCTAACTCCACAATTCAGTACTTCACAGTTCACAGTCTTTGTAATATGTTTTAGCAATACATTTCTAACATTTATAATGGGTTTACAATTTTTTTTTAGAATTGCCTTTATAGGGACTTTAATCTATAAACTCACACATCTGCAAATCCACAGTATTATATGGAGAAGCGCTAATTGGACATTTTTTTATTTTTTTTTTATTTTTTAAATTCTCCTTTAGTGGTCCATGAAAGAAAGAAGGGCATACGGCATTAAAACAAAAGGGTGAGTAAACGTTGACTTAAAGGGATAGTTCACCCCAAAATTAAAATTAAGTATACAGCAACTACTCCTTTTACATTCAAAGAGGTTATCCATTCAAAACAGAGGGACACTGAGAACGTGTGGAATATGGTCAGGTAAAACTAACCTTTGTTTGTCTTAAAAAACATTATAAGCAGACTTAAGGGCAAAACCTGAACAAATAATGCGCAAAATATCAGAGGCTGCACATAAATGTAATTAAGTATCCATCTAAACTCATTTGTCATTCTCTGTTTTTCTCTCTCTATAGTTTCCAAAAAGAGACATCCTCGGTGTAGATAGATGTCATGACAACGTCCTGCTGGCGTGTGATTGGTGGCAGCTGGCAAGGCCTGGTTAGTAATGGGTCATTTAGGATGTAGAAAGAGCATTCGATACAAAATGAAATAGAACGTGATTTCACAACCAAGATATCAGTCAGGCGGGGGAAAAAAAATCGAAAACTTGACAGTGCCAATCTAATGATATGACCAACCACTGATGTGTTCCTTCTGTTTATGACATCATGAACCTCTGATTTACTACATAGTCCATCCACTAAATTTATGACAGGATTGTTAAATTTTCTAACATTCTGCAGTCAAGCTTGTCTAATTATTCAGACAGTTCATTTCCTACAAGCCATGGCTACTTGAACATAATTTTGGCCCCATCTGCGTATGGAAAATGAGTCAAGCATGCAAACGGACTTTGTTGGAGTTTTGGCCTCAAGAAGAAAAAAATTAATATAAGCAAATATAATTCAGACTCCCATCACAATATGTGTGTAGACCAAATCTTAGCCTGGTACAGACTAGATACTTGGCTTATTGGTGAAAGATCTGGGCTTTTAACCAACAGGTAAGAGGTTCAGAGGGGAGATCCATCAGCTATCACCACTGAAGCCTTGAGACAGGCACTCAGGGGTGTCCAAACTCTGTCCTGATGGGCCACTGTCCTGCAGAGTTTAGCTCCAACTTGCCTCAACAAACCTACCTGGAAGGTTCTAGTAAGACTTTGGTTAGCTGGTTCAGGTGTGTTTAATTGAGGTTGGAGCTGAACTCTGCACGACAGTGGACCCCTATGAGCTGGATTAAACAACCCTGCTTTAACTTAACATGACATGGTTTTGTGAAAGTTATGGAAACAAATTCCACTGGCCCGAAATGAGTAGTGATGCATACATTTTGTTATCTGGATTGTAATAAGCTCAGTCTTGACTTTAAAACCAGCTCAATTCGGGTCCCGGTCGAGCCCCCAATTGTGTAATGGCCCGGCCCCAGCTTAAAGGGTTAGTTCACCCCCAAATGAAAATTCTGTCAGTAATTACTCCCCCTCATGTAGTTCCAAACCTAAGAGATCGAAACTGGCCGGCCCAAAAGTTATTAAAGACATCGTTAAAATAGTCGAAGTGACTACAGTGGCTCAATCTTAAGTTTATCTAGTAACGAGAATACTTTTTGTGCGCAAAAAACAAACCAAAATAACGACTTTATTCAACTATTAATTTCCGTCTCTGTTGGCTGCACAAAAAGTATTCTCGTCGCTTGATAAACTTAAGGTTGAGCCACTGTAGTCACTTGGACTATTTTAACGATGTCTTTAATAACTTTTGGGCCAGCCAGTTTCGATCCCTTTAAAAGCCTATGGAGGAGTGATCCAGCTCTCAGATTTAATCAAAAATATCTTAATTTGTGTTCCGAAGATGAACGAAAGTCTTACGGGTTTAGAACATCATGAGGGTGAGTAATTACTGACAGAATTTTCATTTTGGGGTGAACTAACCCTTTAACGGTGGAGACCTCTACAACTCAAGTCCTGGAGGACCGTGTCCAGCAGCCTTTAGTTCCAACCATAAACAAACACTTATCAAGGTATGCAGAATTACTTGCAAATTACAGTTAGGTATGTTTAATTAGAGTTGAAATTAAAGTCTGCAAGACACCGGCCTCCAGCACTGCACTGATGTATATTGGGGTGTCCAATGATGATCCTGGATAGCCAACTTTCAACAGAGTTTAGCTCTTGCCCCAATTAACACCTGAACCAGCTAATCAAGGTCTTTAGGATGACTAGGAACTTCCAGGTAGGTGTTTTTGGAGCTAAACTCTGCAGGAAAGAGTCTCTCCAGGAGCAAGATTGGACACCCCAGCTCTAGCCCTGATAAAACAGACCTGAAAATTGTCCCCTATACCCTCATTCACTATTCCCCACATTACTCCACTAATATAGATCCCTTGAAGGAGTGAATGAAAACGAGTGTGCGAATTCGGACACTGAGTGCGCCAGACGGGCTGCCGTTTTTGTATAGTTTGTGCTTGCTGTATAATAATCATTTGAAACTTAGCAAACTGGCAGCTCCAGTAGTAATGAAAATATTTATAAGTACTATACTGTAAGCACTAGTGTAAGCACTATGCACGCACTCCGCTTCGCGTCGTGCCTAACAACGCCATTCAGCCGTGACTTATTCACGATACAGCACAGCCTCTCGTACCTTATTGCTTTTATAAAACGGTTACCACACAATACAAATATTAAAGCCAAAAAATATGTCTCTAAGCAACTTTCATGAAGTAAAATCACTAAAAGCCTTCCTTCCACTGGAAAAAATAGTCCCTGACCATAAACAGCAACAGAAGTTACATACATTATTTCGCCAGTCTTTATGAGTGAGTCAGTCAGTAGTGAAGACTTACATTCAAAGGACTCAAACTTGTGAACACGGAAAAGCAAGACGCAACTGACAAATGACTAGGGCACGGGAAAAACCCTTAACTGTTAAAAGAACAAGATATCGCAGCGGACATTCAAGCGGATTTTTTTATTATGAATATAGGACTGACCTAAAGGAAAATGCTATGTCTACTGTAAATGCAGGTACACTCGCTTACTCTATCTCTCACAATACTCTACTCTGAAAACGATCAGGATATATTTTAGCATGTATTTAGCATAGCATTTATATAGTTATTTAGATTATTTTGTGTAGCCTAGTTAGTTAGTTAGTAGCATAGTACTGCATCAGTTAGGATAGCTTCAAGTTAGCGTAGATTTATCTGTATTTAGTACAGTGGTCAGGATGGTAACGGAATAGAGGTGGAAATGGGCTTCTCCACACAGCTCTCGTTGAAAAGCGACGCAGTGCCAAACTCCTCCTGCATGGACTCCACCACCGCGCAGCAGCGTCTTGATGTGAGTGATCATGTATATTTTAATCACAATTTATGGTTAGGCTAAAGTTAATCCTCTGGGGTCGACAAACGCGCCGGCGCATTTTGCTGGATTTTTTCACATAGCGGCAAAATATCAATATGAATATATGCCTACAAGGAGCGCGCGCTATTGACATCAACTCGACAAAACTCATCAGATGCCGATCGCGATGCGGGAGTTAAGACCGCAGTTTGAGCCAGTGGCTCGAATTGATATGGCCCTGTGTCCACAGACAATTCACCCTCCTCCACTTCAGGTGAAGGTGGGGGAAAAAAGTCCTCGATTTCAAATGACCGCTCTGTTGCAAAGCTACTCGCGTCACTCCAGTCACTCTCCATTATAGAGTCTGACAGCAGCTGTCACTGCGGGTCTCAGGTGCACGCCCCCCCCCCCCCGCTCAGCCCCGCCCTCGGTTTGTCCCCTCTATCTCCGCTGGGGTCTGCCCATTTTATCAGCATTTTTCAAATATTGCCAGTGGGTGGAGTCAGGCTCTGACCATGGGTTTAGTTACCCTTTAATAATCGATTATAAAGGAATTTATACCTGATGATATTATTCTGTACCCACATAGGACCAGCGGTTTGGAAAAAGGATGGATGGATGGATGGATGATCAGCCAACAGTGACCATATGGGACAAAGAAAGAGTTGTCTAGCATGACCAAGTTTCACAATGGCCCTTTGTCCAGAACAGGTTTCCCTAACACATTTTCCTTCATCTACATGGACACCACATCTGCCCTCTGATTGAATATTGATCATTTGTAAACATTAAACATAATTAATCTGAAGGGGGACCAGCCGAAGATAAAAGCTAATCCAGGATCAGTATATTTGTACAACTAAACATAGGGACAAAAGAGAGAACATGTTTTATTTATCATGTGGTGGACATCAGGAAGAGTTTTAGCTTGTCTGGAAAAGAGGGGTAGATGGGTTGATTCAGTCTGTCCATTTATTTGTATCACAAACATGTCTACACATTCAGACTGCATAGAGTACACTACACAACTGATCACAGACCTGGACTGAAGTGATGATCCCATAATACATTCCCTCACAAACTTACTTAAAGCAACAGGAGAGGTGTTTCTTGTCAATATAAAAAAAGACAGCATAGAGGAAGAGCTTGCGATTGTTTTTACATGAACAATAAGAAACAGAGTTAAAAAATAAAGATGAAACCGTGCATGGTGAGAGTGGAGAGGCATTTTGATGTTTTTCTATTTATTTATTTTTTGCTCCAGCTTCTCAATGCCTTGCTCTCTCACAACTTTATTCGCTTTTGCTCATTACTGCTCTCTCATCTGGATTGTGAACACAATTAAAGACTAGATGGCCCAAGTCTTAAAACGAAGTTGAAATCTGTCGTGCCACCTATAGTACGACGTGTCAGTACGTGTCTCAGAAGTCTGCACACCTCAAGGGTATGAATGGGTATTAACTACGATCTGCAAATTATTTGCAAAAGACTAAAAGATCAAAAGTATTAAGCTTGAGTCTTGTAGTTTCCATTTTTAGGTGTACCAAACTTTTGCTGTGTTACTAGTTTTGAAATAAGCACTTTACAAACTGAATAAAGTGTTTTATAGACCGGCCATATTCCTGCTTAAAAATGGCCGATCTATAAAACACTTTATTCTGCTCGTAAAGTGCTTCAATTTGAAGTTTAAAGGAATGGAAAACAATATTTTCCTCGCTCTTTTGAAATAAAACAGGTTACCATGTAAACATTCTCATAGTCTAATAAAAAAGACACAAAAATTGGGCAGCACACAGATGGTGAATTACGAAAATTGCAGTCGTAGAATGCAGACAGCCAAAATATGCTTTGGGCTCAAGATCTACAACATGCATTTACAAAATGGATAATGGTTCATGGATAATGTTTCATGCTGACTTTAAATGACCAGGACTAACAGGTAAAAGTTTGTGGGTTTGATCTATACTGATATTTTTTTTTGTCACATTACTTGTATTATTTGTCACATGTTTTTGTGTGTGGGCCCAATTAAGGCGATTACCTGTTTCTATTTAAAGTTGACTTTACTCTACATTGGTATTATGCCTGATGAAGACCTGACGGTCGAAACGTTGTGCTATTAATAAATTCATTTGGAGCAGCTATTTTCATTGTGCGGAATTCACGCTTCTTTTTTCGTTTATGTTACTTTGTTGTCCTGCACCTGAGCCCAATCTGGGTGTTAGGGATGTGCACACTAGTTTTGTATTTTTAATCTATACTGAACAACAGCATATCCTCTAATCTTTTTTTCCTCACAGTGAACTCTAAATAAACCCTATACAGCCTAGAGGAATAACTTGCATAACATACTCTCAGATACAAACCAGAGCTGCCTTTCAAAATTAGGACAGTTCATTTAACACATTCATTTAAATAATAATATGAATTAAAAAATAATGTGATAAAAAAAAACACTATTTAAGCATGCCACCTGACCCATAAGTAAATTCCACATTAAGGAATATTCCTATGATTAAAGCAATTCAAGCTTGAAGCTCAGCTGCTACTACAGGCAACACGCCTCGCCAAATCACATTTACCAAAAACAGACTGCACAGAATCAGATCACGCAGGACGCATTGTTGCATTCAGAACAGTAAGACAGAATGCAACTGCATGGAACTGAACGCGGGGGCTTTGAGACATGCTTTAAAGGGGTCATATAATGCCAAGTTAATTTGATTCTTTAGGGTCTAAATGAAAAGTTTGTAATATACTTTAATTAAAAATTCTCATTAGTGTTGTAAGAAAACACTAATTTTACCTGGTCAAAAACAGCTGTTTTCAGCATGCCGTTTCAGTGCATATGCGTTTAAATGATAATGAGCTTCGCTCACTCCGCGCCTCTGTTCTGCGGGCGTTTTGACACAACGCACGTGGAGTGTTGCCTTGACAACAGTTGAGGGTATATTTTGGAGAAAGAATGGAGAAAGTCTCTGAGGACACATCTGTGCAATGGTATCAGTTTGAACCGGAGTCGGACCCGGAACAAGATGACGGCCGCAAAGAAGTTCGACAATAAAGGCTCGAACAGGACGTTTCTGAATGGTTGGTTAACATAATGTCACTTTGATCTATCTTTGTGTACTGGCAGGGTAGAGTAACTTAGTGAGATGTACGAACGCTATGTTTACTGATGTATACATACTCAGTTTGTAATAACACAATAACCATAACGCGTTGTTCATTATAAACGTGGGATTATGAATTATATTGAGAACATCGTATAGAAAACATGCCGTGTAAACCTTAGCCGCATTCATCGTGAAGCGTGCAAGTGATTTGCAAAGATTAATATAAAATATACAATTTTACACTCACTTCTTCTGGAGGTGCAGCAGGGACATGAATAGTTGGTACCGCCGATTCTTTTTTCAGGAGCAGCTTCTTAGCAAAACCAGCTTTATACTGAGTCTGACCCTCGTTTATAAAGCAGTCTGCGTAAAGATTCGCGAATAACGCAAACATGAAAGCAGTGACGTTGCTCGTGGGGAATATTCCCTTCGAAAACAAAACTCAGCCACTGCGTCTTCAGCGGTTCGGATTTAGGAACATCAAAATGACCGTGTTCGTTATTACACCCAAGAACAGAACACCACAATCGCTTAGACACCATTCTGCTCCAGCGTATCAACAATGACGGACTATGATGACAGCTCGCTCAGGGCGGGTCTGTGTTGAAACGCTGCTGTCAATCAACAATTGTGGGAGGGGCGTCCATTTTATTGACGTCACAAAAACAAACGGCTCAATTTGAGGCAGGGGAAAACATAAGGAGATTAAAACAAAAACACTGGATAGATTTTTATCATTATATGATGGTTGTGTACAGGCACTGCCAACACACATTTCAGTACAATCAACTTGAAAAAGTGCATGTACCATTATATGACCCCTTTAAAAGTTGAGAAATGGCCAAAGACAAACATGTACACAGACCAACACTTAAAAAATAGTACAGAGTGAATGCGAGAATGCGTCATGCATGAACATTCAGACTGACTTCACTAACCGACTCAATTGTGATATAAATTGCTGTGGACCAGTACTGTGATAGGCTTATGGAACTATTTTGTAAAAAAAAAAAAAATTTAAACTGACCTCTTAAGTAATTTTTTGTAATGTCTATTCAATACTTTACTTGTTTACCACAATGTTGTCTTTAAATATTCTTTATTTAGGGTATTTTTGCAATTAATTTAATTAAATCATTACACTTGCGTTTAAAAGTCTGTAAGGAGTTTCTTCTGATCACCAAGGCTGCATTTATTTAAGGCTGTTTTTTTATTATTATTTCTTCATTTATTGTTTAAAAATACAGTAAACAGTAATATTTTAAATATAATTACAATTTTAAATTCCAGTTTTCTATTTTCATATATTTTAAAATGTAATTTTTTTCCTGTGATGGCAAAGCTGAATTTTCAGCAGTCATTACTCCAGTCTTCAGTGTCACATGACATGATCCTTCAGAAATCAGTCTAATATGCTGATTTGGTGATCAAGAAACATTTATTATTCTCAATGTTAAAAACATTTATATTAATATTTTTGTGAAAACTATGGTAGACATTTTTTCCGGATTCTTTGATAAGTATAAAAGAGCAGCATTTATTTAAAAAAAAAATTGAATTGCAACATAATAAAGGTACTTTTTTTTAAATAACTGTCAACAGTGTCACTTCCCTGCTGAATAAAAGTATTAATTTCATTGAGTTGAATTTCATTTAATTTCATTCAGTATTAACTATTAAATGGCAGTGTATTAAATTTTAAATTTTAATTTTTAATCAATTGACAGGCCAAATTAAAATAAATATTTAAAAATGAATGTCTCTGAAGTAATTCAAGCAGCACACATGGGTCTGGTGAGTAATAAAAATGTGTGCATGTTTTGGATTTCCCAAAAGCTGCTGCAAAAAAAATTCTCTATTTTCTTGCTCTTGGGAAAAGGTGAGACAATGAAAGTTAAGAATAGAAGCTTTCACCAGCAGCCAAGAGAGACTGAAAATGAGCGCGCACACACACACACACACACACACACACACACAAAACTCCAGTGTCTGTTGCACTTCGATCCTTTCTGATCAATAACAGGTAAACTCTGAAAGGAACTCGATGCCACATTAGAGGTGGCCAATTAGAGCGGTCTCTTTAAATCAGGTTGCCGTGGTGATGTGGTGTCATTTACACAAAGGGCACAGCAAATGCTAGTGATAAGCGCTGCCACACCTCGGCCAATTACAGCACGAGCATGAGGAAAAAGACAGACTGAAGCTCCTGACTGTAACACCTTCATTAGAGAGTCTCTCTCTCACACAACACAAACTTACCCCAAACGGTCTACGAGGTCCCAGAGCACATTGGCACTGGGAATAAGAGGAGAGCCGTCGTACAGGACCACAGAAGCCCCAACGGCTAAAGAGGACATAAGCCAGTTCCACATCATCCAGCCCGCCTGCACATAAAAAAGAGAGCCCTGCTTTTAGATTGGGTCAGAGAATTTCTGTCTCGTATTTGACCAGGTTTCTGTAGATAAACATAACTACTCCACAAGGTTTAACAAACAGTGTTCAAAATGGTCCATTTCAATTCAAATATTACTCTGAATATCACACTGGACTAACTAAATATTCAAAATGACGTGTACCTTCATTTTGCAAACAAAAGACACAGTGTAAAGAAAATATATTTTCCTAACAAAGACATCATGGAGTATGGTGTTAATCAGATTTATTACTTGATGTCCCTGTTGTTCCTGTGTACGATTCATAAGTGTGCGTTATTCTAAAGAAAAAAGTTTGTTCATAATCTTTCATCAAAATGTAATAATGTTCTCTACCTCTGAGATTACTTTTTTCATTGTAATAACCAAGGCTGTGGGGGTGGCATAAAATAATATATTAATCATAGACTAATGCAAAGAGATCTATAATACCTGTAGAAGTACACAACCTGCATGCTGCTAATCACCTGAGCTGTAAATGCCACTACTATTCAACAATTTGGGGTCAGTGAGAAAGATAGAAATTAGAACTTTTTAAAATGTATTTTATATATATATATATATATATATATATATATAGATAGGGGTGTAACCTCATGTCATGATTCCATACATATCACGATACTGAACTCACAATACGATATTATTGCGATACTCCAAGACATATGATAAAAGGTTAACAAAAAAACTGTAGATTAAAAATGCTAAATTTGGTATTACATTGTGTGTGTAAATGAACAGGCTTGGACTCGGTGCTGGAAACCCAATGCACAGGACAAAAGAGACACCAGAATAAAAATATTCATGATTCTGAAGCTGAAAATACAGAATTATTTTAGACTCTTTCACTGACTATATATTTAAAATAAAGACATTTGGCATTATCAGGACCCACAAATATTCCCCCATTGCATTATTATACATTATATTCAACATTATATAGTGGTTTAATGTACTTCTGACTCTAAAAGTCTAAAAACTTTTTTCTCACAAAGTAATTTTTATTTAGGGTGAACTATCCACGATACATATGGTTGAATTTTTGTATTGCGATATATTGTGACACGATATATTGTTAAACCCCTAATATATATATATATATATATATATATATATATATATATATATATACATATATACACACACACAGTATATTTAATTAGCAAGGACACATTAAATTTATTTAAAAGCAACAGTAAAGAATTTTAAACAAATGCTGTTTTTTCTTTTCATCAAAGAATCCTGAAAAAAGTATTAGTTTCCACAAAAATATTAAATGTTTCTTTTGAGCCAAATCAGCAAATTAGAATGATTTTACTGGAGAAATGGGACTGAAAATTCACAGAAATTAAATGCATTATAAAATGTATTAAAATAGAAAACAGTTATTTTAAATTGTAATAATCTTTCACAATATTACTGTTTTACCATATTTTTGATCATTTAAACTGGCGAGCATTGAGGTTTCAAAAACATTAAAAGAATCTTACTGACCCCGTTCTTTTGTTAGTGAATATGTTGCTTGCAAAAAGTATTTAATTTAGAATACACTGCTACCGTTTTCCCCCATGACGGTGTAGTTACGGCATCTAAGGTCGCAGATACATACCGTAGTGTAATATATGATGACATCATTGTAGGTCATGTTGCCATGGAGAATGTGTTCTTTAAGATGTTGGATGAGAGTGCCCTGGGGAATGGAGAATAAAAGGGTCAGACTGGTAACTGGGCGTTGAACATGTTCATAGTTAACATGATGAACCACACATGTGGTTACTCTGCTAGGACATCTGTGTGAATCTGAGGGGAAATGACTTAAAATCACCTTGAGACAGGTTGGTGGAAAAATGGCTAAGAAAAATCTGTAATATTAGAGGAGGCATAACAAAAACATTAGTTGAGGATTGTGTTTGTTTTACTGGATGTCACGTTCTCCTCAAGTTCTTTCTCTTGTGCTGGTGTCATACGTTCAGATGGATTCTGGCTGGCAGGGAACGACCTAATTACCAAACTAAAGGATCAGCGACACTGCATGGATTTTAAAAAAAAGGAGGAAAAAAACAACATCACAAACCCTGTAGTATGCACCTAACCTGTATCCTAGTGAAAGCATTAATTATGAGCGTGTTCCTTCATTCCCTAACTGCTATAACCCAACACAAGTACTGTTTTCATAAAAGCAACTGAATATTGACCATCCATAGAGCGAGAAGAGCAAAAGATATGGAAGATACAAAAGATATTCATGTGTACACATGATTGTGTGTTTTCATTCACACAGGGCTCTAATTTTCTAACACGCAAGAGAGGCGTCAGACACAAACGCCGCAAAGGCTGAAGGGAAAAGCAGTGAAAACGTGAAAATAAAAAAAACACAGTGCTATACACACACACACCAACCAAGCACATATGAAGTGTTTGTGAAGCACAAAACAAAAAAGAGATCAAGCACTGCTTTTCAGATGAATTTTCTGTGGAACCTGTGTATTTGTGGGAATGAGTACAGGAACCAAGGTTGATTTACATCTGCTGTGTCCCTAATGTTGGGATTATACAGGAAATGCATTCAGAACGGATGGCAATGGTGCACATAATTGCTCATCCCATCTGGCTTATAGTGTCGTAGAGATTTGAAAATGGTCTCTTATTGCCATCTAGTGGTCTATGTTGCTGATTCAACAGATTTTGACCAACTCCTTTAGGAAGGAACTCCTTTAACTCTTTTTATTTAATGTGATGTTGGCACTTGGCACTAATGTACAGAAATCACAACCAAGAGAAATGATGCAGTAGTTTAAGAAGCAGACCAAGTGGAAAGGTTACGGAGCCCCTAAAGGGACATGGTGATGAAAAAAATATGGGATTTGGGATTAAAAAATAGATTTAAAGCTTTGCGTTCAACCATATCATATGATTACAATCGTGTATTTATTTGGATTCATGTTTTATCTGTCTCTTCCCTGTGCCTTTGTTGATACCTGGCTAAAGCATAAGCATATACAGTACGTCAATAAAAAATATGAACTCTGGTTAACTCGTAGAACTCATAACTTTGTGTTTTCTGTCCGTGAGCTCCCTCTGTTGCTCTGACTGAAGGGATAGTGAGACAGGAGAGATCGCTCAAACCTCCTTAGGCCGCATCATTTGTGGAAAATTAATAGAAATGCTCACTCTTTCCAAAAAATGTGACGTAAACATATTTTATCAATATTTTTCTAAGGGTGTAAACCTTAATGGAGTTGTTTTGTGCATTCCTGTGATCGTAAAATAAATGGAAGCAGGTGCAACTGAATAGGTATGTGCTCTCTTTTTATGTGAAACGGTAAATCCCAGTTTGATTCAGCATGATTGATATGCACTCCTGACACAAATTAATAAATTGCTGTCACTGTAAAAAAAAAAAATTACTGTCAAACATTGGTCAAATATCAAAGCTGGAATCTTAAGTTCGTTTCAGTCATGCTCATTTTGCGATCTAGCTAGATTTCAGTCAGCTGGTGAAATGGTGAGGTTGTGTGACGTCATCCTATGGAGGCGTGTTTTAAGGTAGCGCTGCGCCTTTTCTGGTCCGATAGTGGAAACGCAACTTGATTTTTGCCTCGGTGCTTGATGTCCAAGGCTATTGGCCCCGACCGGGATGTTGTTAGCAGGGGCCTGACATTCTGTTATATGCTTGACATTTTTATAGTTAAAAAACCCCCGAACATTTCTATTTCTATTTAATTTATTTCTATTTCAGTTTTTAGTAATTTTAGTACTTCAACGAAAATAAGAAATGCTGCCTTAGCAACTAACTGATATTTATATTTTATTTTATTTCAGCTTTTATAAATGAATGATAATGAGTTTTAATAGTTTTAGTTAACAATAACAACACTGCCCCAAGCAAAGTTTTTACATGGTAAATTGATCATTCAGCTGTTGATATTTGTATACCTGCAAAACAAATGCTACCATCGGTATTTTCTTTCTTTATACGTCATGTTCGGGGAATCGGAACAACGGCAAGCTTCAAAAATGAATCTGAAAATGGATGCCTCAAGTGGGTATTGCACAGTGCACAATATATCATTTGGACTCTGCATAACACACACTCACCCCAGCAGAGTGCACCATGCACTTGGGAGCTCCTGTGGTGCCAGAGGAGTACATGATGAAGAGAGGATGAGAGAAGGGAAGCTGCTCAAACTCCAGCTGAGGGTCCTGATCCCCTTCTTTCCCCGTGGCCAAGAAGTCCTCCAGGAACACACTGAAAAAACAGTAAAGAACACAGAGATTCAGGACAGACTCTATCCTAACCAGACAATATAAAACCCATATAGCATATGCAACTTCATAGAGAAATTTGGAATTGATCTAGTCTTCAGTTTAACAAGGGCTAACAAAGATTTAACATTGATTGATTTAGACAAAGTGATTTATAAGTGAGGAATTCCACAACACAATTGATTCAGACACTTGAGGTGTCTTCCTTCCAATCACCCAAAAGTTACCTGAAAAACTGACTTCACAGGGTATTCAGCCATCTTAAGTAAGATTCCATATCAATGTGTGAATTTGAAGTAGCAGTTATAATGTCATAGCCACGGGTTACATAACAGTAAAGAAGTTCCATAGAATATACCCAAATCACATTTATTTTTTAATATTAAATAACACAACAGATATTTATCAACAAATATTAGGCTTGACAGATTATATAAATGTTATGAAATATTTAATAATTCATTTTATAATACACCAATGTATTACATACAAATGTACACTACTGTTCAAATGTTTGGGGATGGTAAAATGTCTGCATTTGTTTGATCATAAAAACATGAATATTATATAATAAAGTGACCAGCTTCTGTTTTAATATATTTTAATATTTCATTTATTCTTATGATGGCAAGGCTGAATTTTCAGCATCATTCCTAAAACAGTTGTATTAATATTAACTGATACATTTTTTCAAGATTCTTTGATGAATAGAAAGGTTTATTTTGTACCATCGTAACTTTTGATCAATGAAATGCATTCTTGCCGATTCAAATTAAACTTGTACGTATAATGTGATTGTTAGCACACACATAGATGCACAGACCTGTTGGGAATCTTGGAGAGGTCGGTTTCTTGTCGAGAGCGAACGTATGGAATGACCACAACCTTCTTCAGGTCAGGGAGACCTGAGAGAGATGATGGGGGGAAAAACAATTATATGAGGCTCAATGAAATGCAAACATATCAACAAGACGACGTGATGGGGAAAATCTAGCTGTGCGTGAGCTGAAACACTTGTGCTTTATACCTTTAACAACGTTCTGGAGTTTCTCCATATGGTCGTGCTGCTTGCCGTTATACACAACAGCTGCTACTGAGAATATCAACTTGGGCTGGATCTGAGAAATTCTGTCCAGTACTCCCTGAAGAGAAAAAGAGAGACATGAAAGACAGGTAAAAAAAAACAGGAGCAAAGATACACACACACAATAGGCTGTATTTTTTTTAACTTTATATATTAATATATTCAATATATATATATATATCACAAAAAAAGAATATGCTATATATATACACTATATAGTCACTACCGTTCAAAAACTTTTGGGGTCAGTAAGATTTTTTTTCTTAAAAAAAAAAATTAGTATGTTTATTTAGCAAGGATGCATTCAATTGATCAAAAGTGACAGTAACGACTTTTGCATTGTTACAAAAGATTTTAAAATAAATGCTGTTCTTTTAAACTTTCTATTTACAAAAGAATCGTGAAAAAAAAAAAGATCACACAGATAATAATAAGAAACGTTTCCTGAGCACCAAATCAGCATATTAAAATGATTTCTGAAGGATCCTGTGACACTGAAGACAGGAATAATGGCTGCTGAAAATTCACCACTTTACCATCACAGGAATAAACTACATATTAAAATAGAAAACATTTTAACTTGTGATAAAATTTCACAATATTTTTATCAAATAAATGTATCCTTTGTGAGCATAAGAGACTTCTTTCAAAAACATTTTTTTAAATCTTACCGACCCCCAAAATTCCGACCCCCAAAATTGTAGTGTATAACCAATGCAGCAATGTGATGTAGTACCCCATCTTAACCACAGGGGGCAGCAGTGTATGTACAGAGTTCATTTTAGCCAATAAGCCATGGTGAATCTATGTTGCTTTAGCTACTAAAGGCAGTCCTATTAATGGAATAACCACAGCCCAGGGGGGGCTTTAGACTTACTTTAATCTCCTCGTAGGAGAGTGTATGTGAGAGAGACACAGAGTGGCAGGAGCGAGAGGAAAAGTGTGTGCATGTCTGACAGAGTGTTTGACATAGCTCACAGGTCACACACACATTTGAAGACAGTGAGAATTGATGGTTAGATGGCCTACTTTTTTGTACGTGGGAGCCGACATGTTGCAATAATATGGCCAACTCAATATAACTATATTTAACACTTTCGCTTGTGGGATAAACAGAGTGCATTTAACAGACAAGACTACAAGACAGTGGAAGCTCATGACAACAACTGCACCAGTGTAAGTATGAAGGCATGTGGGCATTTGAATGCCGGGTCAGCGTGGTACAGCAATGCCTGGCAGCCGAGGGAAAATGGAGGCTTCATTCAAAATTCATTCTACCGGAATCCAAATCTGAGGTTCCTACATCAGGTAACCGCTGACAGACGAAAAGGATTTCTCCTTGCCACTGACTGGATACATCAGTGTTCCTTGAGGGCATTTCATTTCTCTATTTATTAAAATGATCAACTTGGCACTTTAAATTTCAGTGACTGAAGCTGAAGAAGGTCAGCCAAATGATTTGCTGTATGAAATACTTTGCTACTGTTCAAAAGTTTAGGGCCAGTATGATTTATTTTTAAAATAAAATAAATTAATTATTTTATTCAGCAAGGATGCAATCCATTGACAGTAAAGACATTTATAATGTTACAAAAAGAGATCCATTTCAAATGAATGCTGTTCTTTTGAACTTTCTATTCATCAAAAAATCCGGTTTCCACAAAAATATTAAGAAGCACAATTAGTTTCTTTCAACATTGATACTAATAATAAATGTTTCTTGAGCAGCAAATCAGCATATAAGAATAATTTCTGAAGGATCACGCGACACTGAAAATTCAGCCTCGCCCTCACAGGAATAAATAAATTAATATTAAAATAGAAAATAGAAAACGAGTATTTTAAAATCATAATAATTTTTCACAATATGACTGTTTAAACTGTATTTTAATCAAATAAATGCAGCATAAGTGAGCATAAGATACTTTTTTTATCTTACCAAACCCAAACTTTAGAACAGTAAAGTAAAGTGGCCATGCATGCGTGTTTGAAATCTGTCAGCATTATAATTTCATACTTTCTGAACTTCCCTGGATCACTGTGAAAGTGAAATACCTTTCTCACCTGATCTAGCCTGTATAGTATGTTTAATGTTCTGATGATCCAAAGTTGTTTCTACACACTAACTGCATACGTCATACAATTAAAGTAGTAGTATTCGATAGTAATAGTAGTAGTAGTAGTAGTAGTAGTAGTATAGTATACTATACAACCACTATGCATGTAAAGCTCTTACATTGACACCAAAATCTGGAGAGGTTGAACTCCAGATGGCACCTATACTGGCTGCAGCGAGCATGGCCTCAACAGCATGAATCCCATTGGGCAGATATCCTGAGGTAAAGAGAGTGAGAATATATATCAGAAATAACAAAATTACATTAGAAACAGCAATGCATCACCTGAAAGAGATGCAAGTTATTTTAGTGGGCACTCAGCAGGCACAATATATTAAATGATCTTATTAGAAATACTGTGCTTTTACTGGCAAAAGAGACGATAACTGAAAATATTACACAAGGGGGAAAATGATAAATACAACAAATTTAATACCTAAAAAGTAACGCTTACATACAGTCGCAGTTTTACTAAAAAGGAAGTATATTTCATTACACTTTCAATATACTTGACCAAAGTGACTCGTGGAGGCAATAATATAAGTTGAGCATCAAATTTGGAGCCGAAAGAAGTTAAGTTTAGCAGAAACAGTTGTGGTTGCTTGGCTAGGTTATAATCAAGATTTACTTAAAAAAAAAAAAAAGATTGAAAAAGATTAGAAAATAGCTTGAATTATACATTTAAAATAAAGCTGAAGCAAAGACAAATAAATGTTACAATTAAATTAACTATAAATTAAATACTTGGTGTAAATGTAAATTATATTGTGTATTGAACAAAATAGAGAGAGTAAAGATAGAAAGATACAGAATAGAAACAGTGTCCATTAGCTAAATGATACTGCGGCAATAAGGCCTGGCCTCATCAGCAAAGTGGCCATATATTCACTCCTACTCATACACACACACACACACGCTGTAAATCAAGGAACAGACAAGGACATTTTAGTTGAGAGAAACACGCTTTACACATGAGCACACAGAACCGCACACTCTAACAGGATCAGTATACTCAGCCTTTGTAAACTTCTACGCTTTTAATTCACACAACACACACTTGCTCAGAAAAGACACACCTATAAACACACAGTTATGTTTGCATCCACGTAGACGTATTTATAAAAACAGTAAAGTAAACACACACACACACACACACACATACCATTTCCCAAACTGTCATTACCACTTCTGTTTTTAAATATAGCTAATAATAATAAAAATTATAATTATTATAGACAAACTGTATTGAACTGAATGCACTTTGTCCTGTTAAGGGAAGTTTGTGTTTGTGTGTATATAAATATTTAGATCTGGTGACTGTGCAGGCCATGGGAGATGTTCAACATACTTTCATGTTCATTAAACGATTCTGTCAGAAGTCTTGCTGTGTGTATTGGTGCCTTATCATGCTGATACACGGCATAAACTTCAGGGTACAATGTTTGAACCATGGTCCATTGGGTGCACATGGTCCTCCAGAATGGTTCAGTAGTCTTTGGCAGTGAAATTGCGCCCAACAAGCACAGTAGGGAATGCCATGATATTGCAGCCCAAACATCACTGATGTTGATGTGATGTGGGAAAGAGTGAAGGAGGACACATCAAAGAATATTATATGTTTCACATTGTCCACAGCCCAAGATTTGCACTGTTGGCACTAGGGGTGGAACGGTACATGTATTCGTATTGAACCGAAACGGTACGGGCGTCACGGTTCGGTGCACGAATTTACACGGAGAATACACGGTATAAAAATAAATAAAACTCCCGTGCAAATTACTTAATGCAATGCGGAATCTGTACCATCGGCTTAGCTCTGAACGCGCGTTCACTTCAAACGTTTTGCTTTATACGCGCGTCCTATTCGCTTTGGACTAGCGTCGAACTAGACGCGATAGACGCGAATTTGACGCTCTATTCGCGTTTGGTGTGACGGCATAATGAACACGCTGCGATGTCAAGATTGCAATGCTGGAGTGTGTGTGTGTGTGTGTGTGTGTGTGTGTGTGTGTGTGTGTGTGTGTGTGTGTGTGTGTGTGTGTGCGCGCTAGAGAGAGAGGCGCGAGCGCGATCGAACAGTGGAAACCTAAAAAACATACTCCGTCATTTTGTTCATACAGATCATTAAACCTGCAAAGTGTTCACTTATATGTGTGTACACTCGCAATAAAACACAACATTGTGCTTTTGTCACACTGTAAACTCTTGTCAAAGTGTAACCTACTACAACTTTCACCCAACCAAAATCACACACACACACACACACTGTTTTAAAAGCACAACATATTTATCCAACTCCATTTCAAAACAATCTGTGGGTTCCATCTTTTATCATTTATAATTCAGATGAAAATGTTACATTGTTAATTAATAATGTTAATTAAAATTAAGGAAAACAAATATATTGATCTGAAATATAGCAAAATAATTTTAAATTAATTCAGGTACAATTACCAAAGCAAGGCCTTTTTGTCTTTTTATTAATTTAATTAATAAACTAATTATATAAAACTATTGTCAGTCCACTACAAATAAACTGGTTCTATGCCTTTATTAATACAAAATTTCCCTCCATTGTACCGAAATCGTACCGAACCGTGATGTCTGAACCGAGGTATGAACCGAACCGTGACTTCTGTGTACCGTTCCACCCCAAGTTGGCACCATTGAAACCGACATTTGGCATTGGCACGAGTGACCAAAGGTTCGGCTATAGCAGCCAGATCATGAATATGGACTCTGTGAAGCTCCCGACAAACAGTTTTGGTGGAAACAGTAGAGAGGTAGGCAGCTGTGGTTTTATGATTTTTAGAGTTAGTACCTGGACATCCCTTTCAGACAGATTCCTCTTGCTTCGACAGTTATTCCTGCTTAATGTGGTTTGTCCTACGTGGTGGTATGCCAACATTACCCTGGATACCATAGCTCTCGATACACAACAAAGACTTGCTGTCCTGGTCACAGATGAGCCAGCGAGACGCGCTGTACAGCTGTGCATAGCTTTATGTACAGCAGTGCTATTGCTCTGCTGATTCAACCTTCACACTCTGCTCTTACTGATTGAATGTAAAATCAGTGAAGATTGGCCACCAGGCTTCAAGGCCTCCAACACAATATTGGCCAGTGTTTCAATTTCACTGTCCAACCCTGTCCAACCCATGTCGCCAGCAGCCATATGACCCTGTAGCCCAAGACTGGTTGCCCACTGAAGCTAAGCGTGGTTGAGCCTGGTTAGTACCTGGATGGGAGACCTTCTGGGACAACCAGGTAGCTGCTGGAAGAGGTGTTAGTGAGGCCAGCAGGGAGTGCTCACCCTGTGGTCTGTGTGGGTCCTAACGCCCCAGTGTAGTGACGGGGACACTATACTGTCAAAGAGCATTGTCCTTCGGATGAGACGTTAAACCAAGGTCCTGACTCTCTGTGGTCACAAAAAATAAAATTTTGGCCAGGATGCCGGGGTTACACCCCTACTCTTTCGAAAGACATCCTGGCCAAATTTGCCCCTTGGCCTCTGTCCATCATGGCCTCCTAATCATCCCCATATACTAATTGGCTTCATCACTGTCTCCTCTCCACCAATAAGCTAGTGTGTGGTGGGCGTTCACTTTTGTTTTTGCCCCCATTTTTCATGAGTTGAACTCAAAGATCTAAGACTTTTTCTATGTACACAAAAGGCCTATTTCTCTCAAATATTGTTCACAAATCTGTCTAAATCTGTGTTAGTGAGCACTTCTCCTTTCCCAAGATAATCCATCCATTTCACAGGTGTGCTTAGTCTTAGATCTTTGAGTTCAGCTCATGAAAAATGGGGGTTGTGTTTATAATTTTGTTCAGTGTAGATATATCCGTTGTTCTTTTTAATAGTCAACTGATTTTTTTAGATAATCAGTCATCAACCGTGGTAAACACTGGTCACAGGCACAAAGATGTACTTTTAATTTCACCAAGCTGATCTAAGTTCGTTTATTTCTAGAGCACATTTACTTTCGGCTTTCGGCCGACCAAAGTGCTGTACATAATCACAATACAATACACATTGCATCAACAACATTACAACCGTCAGTCAAATGTGGTGCATTAAAATAAAATAAGATCGATCAAGTAGATTACATATTAAAAGCTAATCCAAATAAATGAGTTTTTAGCGCTGTTTTAAACTCAGATAGAGTGGGAGCCATTTTAAGTTGAATTGGGAGCTTATTCCATAGAGTGGGGCCCGCCACTTCAAAAGCTCTATTTCCCCTCTTTTTCAAGCGGGTTCTAGGAATCAGAAAATAATTAAATGATTGCTCACTGAAAACCCCCACAGTCATGTTTTCAGGCCATTTCAAGTTAGATATTTTACGTGACAAAGCAGTGATATCCACGTGTCTGCATCGTTTCTTTACTTTTTAATAAGTCTTCCCATTAACGCCACAATTTTGTTCATTCAGACCGATTTGCGCACGCGCACGAAAGCAAAAGGTGGGATTTATTGCACAAACCAATAATTTCCAATCATATCACGGAGGCATTGCCTCATCTCACATTCATTGTCAATTAACCCTCATTAAACCCAGCACACACTTTAGGGGGTCTGTTAAAAGTCAATGGGCTCAGGGGAGGCAAGAGAGAATCGCGGTGTCCCACTGTAACTTTACCTAAGGGTGTCACTGTGTTGGACAGCGTTACTTTGGAAAAACTAGTCATTTATACACTTTTTAATGTCTAGTTAATACTTTTACTTTTCAGAATGTCCTCAATAGATTATTTTAGCAAATTTAGCCTTCTGTGGATTTTTCAATAATCTCCAAAGAACAGCAAAATGTATCTTCATGTGACTCATAAAACAACCTTAAATGTCTCTAAGGAGTAAAACTGTAAAAAATTCTGTACCATCTTGCTCATTCCCCTCTATTACTCTATAGGGACTTGTATGAATAAATCTATGGGTGTATATAATCACTGAAATGGCCTCCTCCCATTTACAGCCAATACAAGTCAGAGATGATCAGCACTGCAGATAATGAACCCAGAATGACATCAGCGATTACACAGTCTCTTTTTCCCCCTCTCACATCACCCACATAAAGACACCATTACTCACACACGCGGTCACAGTAGAGGGCGGAGACGAATCGGGCATCTGAGCTTCTAACCAACCTCTAGCTTCAGCTTGGAAATGTCTGAATGCACTTAAGTTTTAAATCTGAAAAGACTAATTACCACTGCCATGGTATAACTGCACTACACTTATTCTCCAATCAATAGCCATGAATGGGCCTGGCTGAACCCCAAATCTGAGACAAAAAAGGGGAGTTTGTGATTTTAGGAGCGACTGTCTGGCTCCCAAAGTTGGAACACTTATAAAGACAAACGAGGACAGAAAGAATAAGCAAAGAAAGAGGGCAGGAAAAACAGGTTAGAGCGCCCAAGCCTGATCCAATATAAAACAGTGTGTTAGATTTTCTTGTATTTGGCCAAGTATTGGCTTGTATTTCCTCATCCCACTACTGTCATCTGGGTGTCAAGTGGGTGACTGAGAAAGCACAACACAAATACAGAGACACATTGAAAGAGAAAAGGAGGTGACACTCACCTACGACCCTGTCTCCAGTTTTGATGCCCATCTTCCTCATGGCGGCAGCGAAGAGGGCGACATCACGCCTCAGCTCTCCGAAAGTCACCTTGACGATCTCCTCATTCGCCTCAGCTACATACACACAAAAATCACTTTAAGAAACAAATCTCAATCATGCCAAAAAGACATGACAGCAAAAACAAAACAAAAAAAGTTAATAATAATAATAATTATAAACACTATCATTTAAAATTGTAGGGTCAGTAAGATTTTTAAAATGTTTTTGAAGGTCCCTTTTGCTCACAAAGGCTGCATTTATTTAAATAAAAAATACAGTAATATTGTGAAGTATTATTACAATTTAAAATAATCGTTTTCTATTTTAATACATTTTATAATTTCATTTATTCCTGTGATGACAAAGCTGAATTTCAGCAGACATTCCCTTTCAGTGTCACATGATCCTTCAAAAATCATTCTAATAAGCCGATTAGATGCTTTATTATTATCAATGTTGCAAACCATTGTGCTGCTTATCATTTTTGTTAAAAAAACATGATACATCTTTTTCTAGATTCTATGATGAATAGCTTTTATTTGAAATAGAAATCTTTTGTAACATTAAGTGTTACTGACACTGTTGATCAGTTGAATACATCCTTGATGAATAAAAGTACTATTTTCTTTCAACAACAATTAATAAAACAACCTTAGGCTTGCATTAACAGTAAATATCAACACACTAACTTTAATGAGAGCAACAAGAGAATTCTTTGCCATCTGTGACTGTGGTGCAACTGATATTTCACAGTCAATTATCGGGTATTGTTTTCCATTACTGTCTGTAATCAGTAAATCAATTGAAATAATGTCTGGATCCGAAATTCCATACGTTACTATATAGTAGGCGAAAAACATTATCTGACAAGAGAAGTATGTTCGAATTTACAGTACTCATAAAATATTAGGCAAAAAGTACCTGGATGACTGACTACCTCCAGCCAGATTCTGCAGTGTGCATACGATGGACACTTTACTATCCCATGAGGCCACAAGAGAGGATTTATGAATGCCAGTGACGCTGGTAGGTCACATGATAATGACAACATGGCGAATGTAATTCGTCCGAATTTCATTCATACTACATATAACATACTTCTTTTCACGGTCATGAGGTTATTACTTATTCAAAATAAGTACCTACTTAAAAGGGTAGGCGATTTTGGACGCAGCCAAAGTGTTAAATTTAATCAGAATCCTTTCAGGTAAATGATCCTCCCAGTTTCACGAAGAGAAACCAATGACGCAGGTACACTTCTGATAGATGCCACTTTGGTAATTACATCCGCTCAATTCTGGACCGCATCAGGACATCAATCACAATATTAAAGCACAACTATGTGCACCCCTCCCCACGCCCCGTGCCCCTACATGGACACTAAAACCACAAATCAAATTACAGACAGCATAATTCATTTAGTGTTACATTAGCCAGAGGTCTGCAATGACAGATTCTATCAATAAAGATAAAACACATGCACACAGTGCTGTTGCTATTTTAAAGTAGCCATTTGTGTATAAGGTCAAACGGACAATGGCTCAAGGAGATCAGCAGAGATACAGAGTCGTGTTTAGAATCGGGAGATATTTGTGTGGATTATAAGCTGCATTGCCAACCAGGGTTTACGGTCAAAGTTGTTGTAGATCTTAGACAAATAGTATTGCTTGAGGGTGCAGTTTGAGAGCGTGGAGTGAGTCATGGTCATCAGTTTTTATATCACCTGAATTACTGCCACCGCATTCAGGTCTACTGAATCTGATTATGTCATTATGACTTCAGTGGTGATGTCCAGGTGTCCAAGTCATTCAATGAAACTACTGAATATAATGTTCACAGCTGCAAATAATGCAGAACTGAAATTGTTATTGAAAGAACATAAATAGTAGATATACATATATTTAGTTACTCTATAAAACCCTCAGCATATTGAAGCTTCAGATTTTCCTCACTGTATTCACCAACTAAGGGACAGTGTACAGTTTATTATCACAAAATAAACCAAAGGAGAGGAACAGGATCAACCTAAAAAGGTGTATTTTGCAATAGTCACCAGCTTACTGTGTACACAGCTTACAGTACACTGCTGTTCAAATGTATTGGGGTTGGCAGGATTTTTTTTAAAGAAGTCTCTTTTGCTCAGCAATGGCTGCATTTAATTGATCAAAATACAGTAAAAATAGAGTAATGTTGTGAAATATTAAAACAACTGTCATCTATTTTAATACATTTAAAATGCAATTTATTCCTGTAATGCAAAGCTGAATTTTCAGCATCATTACTCCAGTCTTTAGTGTCACATGATCCTTCAGAAATCAGTCTAATATGCTGATTTGGTGCTCAAGTAACATTTCTTATTATTATCAATGTTTTTTCAGGATCCTTTGATAATTAGAAAGTTCAAAAGAACAGCATTTATTTAAAATAGAATAGGGCATCTTGCAGGGTTTTAAAAATCTAATTTAAGGATTTTTAAGACCTTTTTAAGACCTAAGAACAAATTTACAGTTTAAAAACAGGTTTTGACCAAACCTCTGATCACTTATGGAACAACAGAAATATAACCATTACTCTGGTAACCCCTGTATACAAAGCAGTTGTGGTTATTTATAACGGTCAATTTCTCCAAAAAGTGGCAAGTTTGCAGATGATATAAACAACAAACTCATAGTTCATCAACAGTACATCATTAGCAATCACCATTCGCTTGGCATAAATCAGCAGTATTCATTGATTGTGAACTGTTAAACAAAATTTAAGACCTCTTGAAATGATAATTAAGACTTCTTATCCCAAGTAAAATATTTAAGACTTTTTATGGCCTTAAATTTGATCACTAAAAACCTGAAAAGACTTTTAAAGACTCTTTAAGGACCCCCATGAAATATTTTGTAACATTATAAATGTCTTTGCGGTCACTTATGTTTTACTGTATCCTTGCTGGGGAAAAAAGCATTCATTAAAAAAATATTACTGACCCCAACTTTTGAACATTAAACAGTAGTTTAAGTTTATAACTGGATATGCAATATTCATTTGAGATACGAGAAGACAAAGTGTGATACGGGAGACATGAAACTAGCAAAGTGCAGAAAATGTGCTTACCAGGGACATAGTCAATTATACAGTTTGTGTAAAAAAACCAACAAAAAACAGTTTGGCCACAGAATGTTGATTATGTAATTCATGTAAATTGTAATAAACTAGTTCAGAAATGAGTTTTCATACTTGCAGCATAGAGAGCCACTTTGTCCTGGTCTTTGTGTTTGAGAAGGTTCTCTGCATAATTCAGTCTGCTGCCTTTAAACCACTCAGGTGCATCTGATATCCTTTTAGAAACATCAACCACCTGAAACAGAGAGTGAGCAGAGTCACACGTCATCCTGTTTAATAGAGCACATTTTTCTTATTGCAAGCAACTATTCGTCATTTTGAGACGGTAATATTTTAGTGTTTTTATATACTTATTAAAGTTCCCCCTAATATGCGTTTTCAAATTACCTTTCATGCAGTGTGTAATATAGCTGTTTGTGAAAGTAAAATGTCGGAAAAGTTTTAAAGATCAAAGTGCACAACAAATAAAGTGTCTCCTAAAAGAAAGAATTGATTCTGAACCGCCGAAATGAGTCATTAGCAATTCCAGCCTCACTTCCTGAACATACCTATGTAACAATGTAACAAATTTGCATAATGCCAGTCTATGGTCTTCTGAACCGCCCTTAAACACTGTAGTTATAGGTGAGGCCTGGAAGAGGATTTGAGAATTTGGTTTGTGTTGTTGACATGTTGAGAAGACGCTGTTTTCAGCGCTGAAAATCTTTTGATGAGGACTTGCGCTGGCATTTATACGGGGGAAAAAAACGACAGCATCGTAACTGTTCGTATCGCTGTGTGTGTGTCAAGTGCTGAGGAAGCCTCCGGAGCTGAAATTCAGATATGGTAATAAGCGTTTCGTTTAGGACACACGCTAAGCGGTAGACCAATCACAACAGCCTGTTTATTTTTACTTATTTATATTTGATTTTATTTCAGCTTTATTTCAATGAACAAAAAATGGTTTTAATAAGTGGTTTTAATAGCACTGGTTTGAGAGAAGACTACAGGTTAACTAACTTAGCAAACTTGTGGCAACATCTTGGCTACCACCCTAGTATCGTGATGTAGGCACACACCCTTCCCACCAAAAATTATCCCACAATTTATTCATAATACAACGTACGGCCGTTGCTGTAAACCAGTGATTATAGTTTATAAAGTTTTAATATGGATATTTGTCTTGCAAAAACATATTGCTTTCCTTCAGAAGGCATTTATTAACCTACTGGAGCCGTATGGATTACTTTTATGATGGATGTGCTTTTTGGAGCTTCAAAAACTCACTATTCAGTGTCATTACAAAGCTGGGAAGAGCCAGGATATTATTTAATATAACTCCGATTGTGTTCGGCTGAAAGAAAAAAAATGATATACACATAGGATGGCTTGAAGGCAAGTAAATTATGGGATAATTTTTTGAGTGAACTATTCCTTTTACTACACAAACCTGCCGCAATCCATGTTGTCATGTGATCGAATAATAAAACAAACTTTGAGTCAGCAAATAATCAACAGAGAGCATGCAGTAAAAATAAGATGGTTGAGAAGGTTGTAGATAGAAACCCTTATATAGACTGTGTTATTTTTTATGTTTTATCTAATGACACTAAAATTACAGCTCTCTTAGACGGAAAAGCCCTAACACACCTTCTCAGCCAGAGATATGGTTTAAGCTTTAAGTGATCATATGCTTTAAATATTCTCAGCAGTAGTTCAGACAGTAGTACTAAATGGTAATAAATTCATAAATGTTTACTAGTTAGGATTAATCTATATGATTCATATGTGACTAATGAATTTGTCCATCATCTATGTCATATATTGCACGCCACGTATACCTCCACATAAATAAGATAATAAATAATTTCTTAGTTAAGGTTCACAATATTTGTCAACCTAAATAACACTCGTTACACAACAAGAAATGACAAACAAAAAACCCTTTTAAATACCTGTATATTTAAATCTGAAAAAGCTGATTAATACTGTATATATAAAGAAGGTTGAAAAAATAAACCAACCTCCTCATACATCTTGGAGCAGGCGATGCCACAGAATGTCCAAACCTGCGCCCAGAACTCCGGATAACTGTCCACGGACCACTGATACAGGTCATTATAGTTAGCTTCAAGATAAAAGAGACATTTTATTGAAGGTACCATTAGACATAATACATGCCATTATTTAATAATTATGAATTATTATTAGTTTAGAGATGATAGAAATCAGGACTTGTTCCATGCAATATTCAGATTTGTGGTCAATTCAGAAATTCCTAAATCATTACATTTGGCCCCTTACTTTTTGTTTTGTTTTGTTTTGTTATTTTTGACTATTTACTTCTATCAATTTTATTCCAGCATTATTTGAACAAATAAGTAAAAAATAGGGGTCAAAATATAATAATTTAATAAAAAGAAATTTGGGACTATTCTGAATATCGCATGTTCCCTTTAAATAGATATAGACTGAAAGGGATAGCCTATGTCCATGCAATATTCAGATTAGTAGTCAGCCGTTGTGGGTTTTTACATTGATAATTCTTAAATGGATTACATTTTTTAAATATTTGCTAGTATCAATACCAGTTTAACTGGTATCAGTTGAAGACACAAGTACGGAACCTACTATATCAGTGAGGTACTAGTGGGAAGATTTTTCATTGGCCTATAAATACATACTAATCGAAGTGTATTGTTGCTATCGAAGTTAAACCACAGATGTCCATCCCATAGTAGCAAATTAGTAAGTACTAGTATGTCAGAAAAATCTGAATATGAACTGTATCTTATGAATAGTAACTAAAAAATATACTATAGTATAATATGAGTACTAGTAACATACAAATAGTTACAGTTCGTTTTAAAGAATAAATGTTAAAGCAGTTTGTCATAGATGAAAAAATTATGTCATACGTGCTGAGATGCATGCACATGATGATACTATGAAAACTATGGTGTGACAGCCAGTAAGAGCTATGTCTGATCTGAAATACTGGTTTTACAACTCTTAAGGTCTATGCATTCAATGCATTGAGACGCATCAGTATGGCATGCATGAAAGACCAGTAATATGTGGCCAGACATCCCTTGTTAGGCAATTGAAATAGTTAAATACACAAAATGGATCCTGGAGAACATTTAGAGGGCCAAAAATTGCATTTGAAAGCATGGTTAAACTACCTGTTTTTGCATAAATGTGGCCATGATATATATAAACTATGACAATCCCAGGATGAGCTATTAATGAGATTAACTAGTACTATGCTTTGTTTAAGGTAGAATAAGGGTGTGTTGTTTGCCGAAAATACTAGTCTGCCTTCATTCTAGCCCAGCCTGGCTCTACTCACCCAGATTCAACCCGAAGTCCCGGTTCACTAGAGTCCGGAATCGGTCCATCTGTGTGTTCCGTTTAGAGTCCGGGTACCAGAGCACCTTTGACTCCATAATCTCCTCGCTGTTGGCCTCCGTGTCTTTAGACATGATCGGATGACACGCGCCGGTATGTCGTGAATAACCTATAAAGACTGAAAGAAATGCACTACGGGAGTTGGACGAGGCGATCCGGTGATCGTGTATTGGTGCAGGTCAGACACATGGGTCATTTCCGAGCGTCAGCCGCACATAATGAACTAGCAGCAGCGGAAGCCCCGCCTACCGCGCAACCGCATACCACCCTGCCAATCTCCACATGTTCTTCCGCTGCTCGTGTAGTACTAGTACTTAGGTTTTTACACAAATTGACAAATATATGATTCAGGAACAATTGCGTGTTTATTTATTAATAAATATTTAATTAAGATTGCATATTTTATTAAAACGAGCATTTGCATTTGTAAGGGGTATCTGTTTCATATATCAGATAGTGATGAGAAGGAAGTCCGACTGATTTCTGCTAATCGGTTCTTTGGAACAGTTAATTTCTGAGAACCTGTTTATTATTCGACGTCATGACATACATAATAACGTCATGTCTTCGTCCCTGACATCCCGTTGTGATATATGATGTTAAACGTTTAAATAAACCATTATGAGCATAATGTCTACATAGCGCTTTAAATTAAATTAATATAGTAGCATAGTAGCATCAAAGGGCAATAAGAGTGTTGTCATTTAATTTGTCCCAGTTCACTTTGTCGCAGTCATGATCTCGCTCATTTAAAACATAATGTAATTTAAACGCAATGTGAATATAAATAAAAACGTAAATTTAAATTTATAATAAGATCCTTTGATCAAAAGTTAAAAAACAAAATTCAAAATCGGTTCAATATGAGTCAGTGACTCGAGAACAGTTCGGACAGATTCATTCAGCCCCCTTTTGCGAAAGAATCGTTTATAGCGGTGTTTGTGAACCGATTCATCTGTTTGATTGAAAAGAGTCCACTCCGAAAAAAACTTGATTGAACTTTAATAAGGCGATGATGTGCTGTCAACTTGATAAGGGTCATAAAAAACAATGGAGCACAAACATAAGTCTTCAGTCAGTTATTTAAACTTCAGACTTTACCGTGATTAAACTATATATAACAATACATATAGCATTAAATATATAGTTTAAATTTTAGAATTCTGCCTCTAACGTGTTTCAATATATCTGGTTAAAGTAGAATATAAAATACTTGCACTCTAACGTGTTTCAATATATCTGGTTAAAGTAGAATATAAAATACTTGCACTTGACCACTGACATCTAAAGGGTCTTGGATAAAGCTGTTAGGTTTTGGCGGAGGAATATCGGACTGCTTCGCAATTAGCATTTCTTTTATTCCATTGGCTCGTAAAGCTGGCCTCACATCAGCCGAGACCGCAGAACGAGAGAAAGCAACATGGACAGACGGAGAAGCGAACCAATCAGAAGTCACACAGCCGTTCCGCCAATTCGGCCCACTGAAGCGCCCAGCCAATAGAAGAAGGGATCATATAGAGGTGTGCCCAATCCAGAGCCTGCAGCCTGCCTGCAACATGATCTGATGGGGAAGGAAAAAATGTGAAAGCAATGTCTGTATTATATTTTCCATACATTTTGTTTTGAATTTCATGCAGTCTTATTTATTTTAAACATTTTAGCACCAAAGGAAGGTATATAGTATATAAAGAGCTGCTGAATACATTTGCAGAGTCAGTGATTGTCAAGGCCAATTTCAATATTTGTATAACATTTGGGAAATAGGAGTTGCTCCTCCACATATTTACCATGTAAACTTGTTTGTTTGTGATGAAACTTAAAGAAATCATGGAATGTGCTTAATTTCATTGAACTTGTTTTTGTTCCTTGTATCTGTCTGTCTGTCTTAGTAAGACTGAAGTGGAGTCCATATAGCGTAAAAAATGTGCTTTCATAAAGGCAGTGGGAACGGGGTCATGTCTGCACCCCCTGGGCACAACCAATAAAAAAGCAACAATGCTCAACATTATATACAAGCCAAATATGGGTATCTTAAAGGCACAGTGCTCCTTTTGATCGTTACGTTGCATACGCGGATCAGCTCTCACAGGAATACAAGAGATGCATCTGGCGAAATAAAAGTGTCGTAAACAATGTAAACTGAAAAAAGATAGGACTGATTTTTTTTTTTTTTTTAGAAACCTTCACCTGAGTGACATTTTTAATGTACAGTATGTTAAATTGTACGAGGATGGCAAAATCAAATGCCAAGTACAGCTAACATTACAAGCTTTCACCTCTGGGTTATCAATGAGTTGCAATGCCAGCATTACATAATGTTTTTTTCATTTGATCTAGTGGACGGACTTCAGCACCACTGATTGTCTCATAAACCGTTTTTGCAAAGCAAACAGAACTCCTTCACATCCGAACTGCACATGCACCTTTAGGATGCCTGCTTAAACCCATCCATTGGGTTGGCTGTGTCAGACCAGACATGATTTAACCCTCTCCACTTAATAGAGCTTTAGAGAGTTCATATGAGGCCATTTGAACAGACAAATTAAGCAATGTTCAAACAAGTGTCTGTTGTGTCACACATAATCTCCTAAATCCAAATTAGGTGAAGCAACTTTTTCATAAATGTTAAAAAAGCTCAAACTGCAGTGTGAGCACATATAATATAAATGACACTATTACTGTCAGTCAGGTTGAGCCCCCAAAATTGTAAAATCTTTATATATATATACATATTTAGAAAAAGAGTTCCCAAGACTTGTTGGTCAAATTGTATATTACATTTATTAAATCATTTTTGGACCACCGTTTAATCTCAGAGAAAATCATTTAAGTTTCATAAACACAAAAATATGACACATACAGCGCAAACAATACCACAGCAAGCAACATCGCAGCAGGTGAACAACCCTGATAAAAATTATACAGTACAAAAGCAAACCTGATATAGAAATCTAGGCATACTATCCAAATATACCAGTCAATGTCTAGACTTCACAAAGATTCAGTGCTTTCTAATACAAATCAGTCAATGATGCAAAATCCTCAACACACAATAATTGGCACTGGCGCATTCAACTGGAGAGACGGACAATGTGAGAGAGAACTGGGTCTTTGCAGTTATTGAGTCAGTACATCTCCCTTATGTTTGATGTAACCAAAAAAAAACATAATATTCCACAAATAAATTTAGGACATGAAATGGTGCTGGAACTTTCAACTGAATTATTAAACAGTTTGGGAAGGAAAATATCTATCAAATTTCACCTTAAAATCAATACAACTTATTTTCCATGGTATATTACTGTGGCTTCTCATTCACAGATATGCAAGGTACACATGACTATTTAAAAATATAGGAGTGTTTGCTGAAACATGTATAATGTGTAATTATTCTTATTGTCCATAGTACTTTTACAATAATGCTGGTACATTGCAATTGCACGCATGTTTGCTATTTGCAGATTCCTTAAAAGCTGGTGCTTATTTTGTATGATTTATAAACCTGGTAACATCCTTCACATATTCATACAGTAAAAAAGGGCCTGATGATGGTGCACGTGCACGCACTGATTTGCAGTAGGCTTGAGTTTCACTACAGTAGTCATTGGCAGGTCTAAAATCAGTGAAGTGCAGGACGAGTCATCAATATTTTTGGCCTATTTTCCTTGAAGAGAAAGACTTTCTGTTTCTGTTAAAGGTGAATTTTGTCAATGTTTAAAAAGAGTTGAGATGGCAGGGACTAAAAGCCACAAAACTCTCACTTTGAATTCATGACGACGTTAAAATAACAGACTGGAGACAAATATAATAATATAAAAATGATCATTTGGTATCAGAAATTAAAAAAAAAAAAAAGAAAAGAAAATAATGATAACATTGTTTTGAAAATAAACACTTTTACAATGATGCAAAACAAGAACATAAAATGTTCCCAGCTTTTAAAAACACACTACAGTACTGTTCAAAAGTTTGGGGTCGTTAAGATTTATTTGACCAAAAAACAAGTAAAAACAATCATTTTGTGAACTATTTCATTAAAATAAACAGTTTTCTATTTTAACATTTTAAAATGTAATTTATTCCTGTGATGGCAAAGCTAACTTTTCTCCAGTCTTCAGTGTCACATGATCCTTCAGAAATCAGTCTAATATGCTGATTTGGTGCTCAGGAAATATTTTATATTATTATTAATGTTGAAAACAGTTGTGCTGCTTAACATTTTTTTTTTTTGCATTTTCTGATGAACAGAAAGTTCAAAAGAACGATTTTATTCAATTGAGTGCTGAATAAAAGTATCCATTTCTTACAAACCCTCCAAACTTTTGAACCGGAGTGCATTTACTTCAAATATAGCAGTGCTAATCGTGTATTAAAAATAAATAAATAAATCAATTAATGGCATATTATGGAACGAAAATATACTTAAACACTTAATACAATTTCTCTTTAAATGTAAAAACGTATATATAAAAAAAAAGTACAAGTACCGTAATTTTTATCTATGAAACAGTGATTAAATGTTCAAATTATATTTCAAAAAACATGCAAATTAGTTTTAGCTACAAAGGTTTACTGCAAGAGCGGGAAGGAAAGAGCGTGAATGAGAGGCGAGAACCCGGGTTCAATTAGTTGCCAGGCATTTCATTTTCAATGCCACTGTGGATGAAACCATAGAGGCCACTTTCTTAAAAATGATTTACTAAGCAGCACTAATATGTAGTGGGATTAACACACTATTCAATCAATCCCTTTCTAGAAGTATATTAAAATGGTACATACAAGTGATAAAATGATCTCATGCTGAGAACAAAGTGCATGACCAGGTTTCTCCCTGTACGTACTTATCTTAAGCACATGAGAACATCTCTCTCTCCCTTAGCTGAAGTTGGACAGAGATACTGGTGTAGATTGCAGCACCGTTATTTTGCTGCCAGGAACACTGGTCAGATATCCTCATGAATCTGATGACTAGCTGCTTTCTGAAAGCGATTTCCACATACATCTCGATCCCTGATAGTGCCGATCGGTCCTGAACTCAGAGTGGTGACCTCAAGAAGAGACAAAGGAGAGATGAAAAAAATGCAGTGATACTGACTATTCTTCACACTTTGAGTGTTTCTAAATCAACTCTCAATTGCATTGCCTTCATGATTTATAAATAACACACACACACACACTTACAGAAAGTGCCCAAACAAAGCTTATGAAAAAGGCGTAACACTGCGCAATGGAATGACACACTCAACTCAAGGCTTGAACACACACACAGACCCACAGCATACAAAAAAAAGTCCTGATATTTACTCAAAAAAATGGGCGGCTACAGTAGAAATGGACACTAATAATAAACTCTACGACAACAGGGCGAACGTAATGGACTAATTTCGCTTTATCAACTGGAGAATTGATCAATTTTCCATACAATTCTTGCCTTACTACGTTGGGACATCCTGAGAAAAAGGGGACGAAAAAAAAAAAACTTTTTTCTTCTCATACCATCTCACAAACCCCAGCTTTAACCGTTAGCCTGGGGCGAAAAAACTTCATTGGTCACTGGAGCGCTCCAGGTTTTCAATCACTCTGCTCAAGCGGATGTTGAGGAGGCGGATCTGGGTATCGAGCTGGTCGATCTTCTCCTCCAGAGTTCCAGATCCGCCCCCTTTCCGCCAGTAAGCACCCACCGGTCCCGTCATGAAGTACACAGCCATGATGAAGCACAGCGGCAGCACCGCCTTCTCTGGGTCGCCCTCAAATTTCTGCAGAATGTACAGGCACGAGAGGGCGAAAAGTGCTACGCGGGCCAGCCAGAAGAAACGGCCGAACACCGCGTGAAGGATGTAAAAGAAGCCACTCAGGAACAAGGACAGGAACCAGTAAGCCACCAGCAAGGCTGCCACCAGGAGGAGCGCGCGAGCAGGAGAACTGGACACGGACGATGGGCTGAAGTAGTGCGTCAGGTTAGAGGCTGAGGAGAGAGAAGAAAACGGACAGATGGAAATAGAAGCAAAGAGAGATAAATTAAGGACATGATTTTTGCATTATACACAAACAGTGACAATATGACATTGCAGACATATTCATAATATGACATAAGTGTGATCCAGACTTACAGTCAATGCCCATAACATCGAGCAGATCCACCCAGAGCTTCCACAAAGTGTCCAAAAATGAGTCGACTCCATGAACAAACCTCTCTGTAGTTTTTGAGAAGAACTGCAAAAAAGAGAGTTTTTTTTTTTTTTTAAATAAAGAAAGAATGCAAAAGATGCAATGATCTATTAATTATGATATTCATTTAATATCATTAACACAAGTACAGGTCACAGAAGAAAATCACTCGATTTAAAAAAATAAAAAATCTAACTATCTAAATTTAATCTAAATTAGATTTATTTTAGATTAAAATCATTTTATTTTAGATTAGATTTATATCACGCATTAAGATTTCTTGCACTATGACAATATTTTGAGTAAATATGCATATCCCACCTTCTGTCTCATTATCATAATGTGTGACATTTTAGTTTTTTTGTAATTATTTATTATTATCAGTTGTGATTCATTTAAAGTTATCTATACTCTATTACATTAAAAAATTACTATAATAAAACGTTAATAACTCAAATTAAATGCAGTACAACAAATACTACCATGATGTATAATTACTTCACATATTTTTTATATTAATTAATTTTTTATATTACATATTTATTCATTTGCTTTACAGTAATACGAATGACTTTTTTTCCATATTATTAAATGGAATAAGGGGTGAAATGTGCAAAATCGCAAGTAAATAGTTGTGTCCATGTGTCCAATGTCCATTAAAACTGCATATACGTTCATATATTTTATATATAATAATATATGTAAATATATAATTAAAATAGGAAATTTAATAACAGACATTTAACTTAAAAAATTTAAAAGACAATTAATAAATTATAATTATTATTAGGTAACTATATAACATTGGAAAATCCATTATGAATTCAGTTATTATTATTATGAAGCGTTACAACAGTGACCTATAAACAGAACGATGCACTTAACAGAATGCCCTCGCTCTAGGTAGGCAGGTCACTAGGTTTTGAGACACGGCCACTGACAGCTGGTGATCTCGGTATGCTCTAATGATCTAATGCACCTGCAAAAAAAAAAAAAAAAAAAAAAAAAAAAAACTATGCACTAGCATGACAATATCGCGTGATCTTGTATGTACCTTGTACAGCGCCCTAATGTTCTCCTCTCCGAAGATATTGCTGAGGGTTTGGTAGAAGCCGCTGGCCGCCCTCCTGAAGCTGTTCTGGTTACTAGAGTCTTTCCTGCTTCGCGCCGTCTCGGTCAGCAGGACGAGGGCCAAAAACATGCCCAAAACCAAAGCTAATTTCGCTCCTTTCATTCTCAAAGACGACCTGACAACCGGTGAGGTGCAATGGAGAAAATGTTGGAAAATGCAGCGGTCGGATAGAGCTTATAATAGATTGAATATAGTGGTGTGGTGTCCCGGAAGAAGATGTAGCGCAAGAATAGTGAAGAACATAGACGGTGAAGAACTGCAACGCAACCGGAAGCAGCGCCGGAATTATATATATATTTTTTTTTTGCAATGATGGTGTAAAATTTAAACCAATGTTGTTGTTGTTGTTGTTTTTTGGTAAGGCTTCTACCCAGAATAAAAGATAAGAAATAAAATTAAAAGCTTCATAAAAACCATGAATGCTAAAAAGGATACGGTTTTTCAAAATAATAAACATTGGATAAGTAACATAAGATGGTTCTAAAAAACGTTTTCATTTTTCAAGGGTCCCAATTTAACCACCCAATTTTTGGTTTTACAGTCAAAGCTTAAGCCTAGTCCCAGACTAAAATGCATGTTTGAGCTGTTTTAACTGAAAGCAGTCTCAAGATGCACACCAGTGTTTTTCTAAGGCATGTTTATAAAGGCTACTTAAATGTCCTGATTTAACTTAAAATAAGCCCTTTCTGTGAAACCAGGCCATAAAAAAAACCTATTTTAATTTGTACTTTAAATTATCATTTAAATAATACTTAATATTATTGTTTTTACTGTATTTGTGTTCAAATCAATGCAGCCTTTGTGAGCATACTTCTTTAAAAAACGTATTTACCTACATTACCAACCCCAAACTTTTGAACAGTACAATATTTTACTGTTTATTTTATATGTAAACAAAGTGTTCAGCGTATATGACTTTATCAAAATGGTTATTTAAAGACAAGTGGTTTATTAACAAAATAAAACATATCTGACATCCTTAAAATAATATTTCACAGAAAAATAAAAAATTATGTCATGATTTACTCAGCCTAATTGTTCCAAACCTTGTTTGGACCTTGTTTCCCAGCATCCCCTGGGAGTGAGTCATACAGGTTTGACATGAGGACGAGTAAATCATGACAGAATTGACATATTCCTGTACTACTGAATACAAAGATATGGTTTACATAGTTATTTTTAACACTTATAAAAATAAAAATAAACTGATTTTATAAACAGACACTTAAGTGTTTCTGTCCTCAGTTGGGTTTAAAGTATTTCAGTATGTTGTTACACTGGCTGCCTTTAGCAGCGTTCTTCTTGTCTTTGGTATCGGAGGTTTTATGCGAGTGTTTGGACGGGATTTTGAGGACCGGTTTCTGCTGTTTCCACTCTGTCAGTAACTCCCTTTGCACATCAGCAGGAAGTTGTGAGAATACATAAGGGTCCACATTTGCAGGGATATCTGATTGAGGAGCCTGAGTGGTGGGTGGGATATCATGACTTTCCGTGTCTTTGATGAGCCCAGAATGTAATTCCATTGTGGACTGAGCAGATGACAAGGTCTTGTCGAGTTCATGGTTATGAGAAGCAGAATTTCTGTGATAATTCAGTGCTGACTCACAGCGTTCAGGTGTTCTTGGTTGGTTAAAAGTCAACGTGGAATGATCCGCTGGGTCGTCTTCAAAAGATGTGTCAGCAGATCCGTAAATGAGCTCTGCATAGTCTTTATTTTGAAAACCGGTAATCAGCTCCATCTGAATGTGCCCAGGAAGCAGTTTGAATACTTCCGGATCGACACCTGGAGGCAGCTTGGAACACAATGTCTCCTCTGGAACGTCGCTCATACAAGACTCTCTAATGTTCATGTTTGTAACTCGTGAGTGCTCAAAAACAGGCTGCATTGGACATATGGGGTTGATTGAAGTTGGCTGTGTTTGTGATACTTGGGCTGGAGATATCAACGTGTGTTCTATTGGTTTAATGCTGTTCCATGTTTTATCTTCTTTATGTAAAACATCTGCCTGAGTAAACTGGGAATTTGCTACAGACTCACAGAGATAAGGTTCCACCTAGTGAGAATTCAAAAGACAGATTCTGTTAACTTTTGCTGTTTCCAAGTTATTGTTAAAAGTTTAATACATAATTGTCAGTTAGCAAGACCTATATATGTGTGTGTGTGTGTGTGACGTGTGTGTGTGTGCTTTTTTTAAAATATATGAATACACTACTGTTCATAAGTTTGAGGTAAGCTATTAAATTAATCTTAAGTGACAGTACAGATTTAAAATGTTAGAAAACTATTTAATTTCAACATAAATGCTGTTCTTTCACAAAAAAATAAAATGATTTAGAAGTACAATAACTTTTTAATACTGATAATAATAAGCACCAAATCAGAATATTAGAATGTTTTCTGAAGGATCATGTGACTCTGAAGACTGGAGTAATGGCTGCTGAAAATTCAGGTTTGCACCACAGAAATAAATAATATTTTAATATATTAAAATAGACAACAGTTATTTGAAATTGTTATATTATTTCACAATATTATGTTTTTTACAGTATTTTTTAATCAAATAAATGCAGCCTTGGTGAGCATAAAAAAAAAAAAAAAAAAACATTAAAACAATCTTATACGTAATCTTATATTTTATATAAATATATTTATAAAATAAAAGGTGAACAGAATTATTAAAAATTAGTCCCTAATAAGCTTTTATCAAAGTTATTAAGATCTCTAAAAGTTCAGCCTTAGCATAAGTTTGGTTGAGAAATGAAGAAAGGCTTTGTTGTATTTTATAGTTAAAAATGCAGATATTTATTGTGTTTTATCAGAACTAATAACTCTAAAATGTACTGACCTGCCGTTGTGATGTCATTTGTGTTGTTGTAGGAGATTTCTGTGTGAAGAAAGAGGCGATGGAGCTCTTGCTGGAGCTTTTAGCCTGCAGGTTACTAAAACACACATTCAGCAGGGTCAGATGGAACGGTTCGCGTGTGTCCACCATTTTATGAAAGAGCTTCACTGACAATGACAGTAACTGGGGCACAGCCTCACTGTTTCCTAAGATAAAGAAAAGTGAATATGAATAACAGCACAGCACAATCATCTCTCAATAATTTGTGTACATACAGTAAAGGCATTATGCAGTTAAAGCATGCAAAAGAGCAGAACTGTACCGCATGTGATCTTGAGCCCGGTGTGTTTGGGTATCGGACACTGTCGGCTCTCTCGACTGAACCAGCGATTAGTGACCGTGTATCGGCGAATCGTCAGTCTGAATGTGTGTGGCTGCCTGCCGTCTTTGTGCATCCTACAGATCAAAAGTCTATTGTGTTTTACTTTACTCTGATATTGTAAAATATAGTTTTTACCTCTCAGTCAGGCTGGTGAGTAGTTCCTCAGTTTTTTTCACAACTTCCTCTTGTGTTGAAATTTTCTTGAACGAGTCCTCGTCGCTGAGAGACTGAAATATATCATTTATTTTACAGATGATTTTATCTTTCGTGCTGCATCATTCTTGCATCAGAGCTTGTAAAAATTGTTAAGCTTCACAAATATTTGGATATACTGTTTACACTATCGTTCATAGGTAAGATTTTCTTTAAAGAAATTAATACTTTTATTCACCATGGATGCATTAAATTAATCAAAAGACACAGTAAAGACATTTATATTGATAATGTTACAAAAAAATTTATTTAAAAAATATGCTGTTATTTTGACCTTTTTATTCATTTAAGGAATCCTGAAAGATATGCATCACGGTTTCCACAAAAGCACAACTTTTAAGCAACAATTAAGGAGCACAACTGTTTTCAAAATTGATAATAATAAGAAAATTTTCTTGATCAGAAAATCATCATATTAGAATGATTTCTGAAGGATCATATGACACTGAATCTATAATAATAATGGAGAATACCTGAGGAGGACCCGCAGATGTGACTGGAGACTCATCAATGCCACAGGCGAGGTTTTGAATTCTTTTAGCGGTCCCTTCACCAAACTCCTTTACCAGGTCAGGCAGAGGAAATAACTGTAGATCTCTCACACTGACCAGACCCAGAGCCTTTAGCTTCTCACGTGTCTTGTAACCAATCCCTGTAAACACAGCCAATGTTTACAGAATATAAACAGTATATGGCATGAGATGGGTGAGCTTATATGTCATCTTACCAGGCACTCTGATAAGTCCTGTAAGGCTGCTCATGAGCTCAGCAGTGCTGTACGGCAGGAGGGTGGTTTGCTGGTTGGGTTTAAAGGTGCCGGACACCAGCTTGGCCAAGAGTTTGTTGCTAGCGATGCCAGCACAGCCTGTTAGTCCCAGCACGCTGAAGATGGCTTGTCTCATCTCAGCTGCTATCACAGAGCCTACAGCCAGTCGGGCGTTCTCCTCATCAACTGCCACACCTGAAGATGAGCATGATGATTTATAATGACCGGAAATCTCTAGCAATTCTCCCATTGAACATGAAAAACAACAAGAAAAAGGGTATGCTGAATTCTTCCAATTCATTAACTGCCGGTTATGGGGTCTGAAACAGCAAACTTTGAATTACTAGTCTAGATTTGTAACCAATGCCCTACAACCACTGGTTTTAAAACTGTTAGTACTTGCTTGAAGTGGCTCTCCGACTCACATTCATGTTTATATATGTGTCCACTGAAGGAGAGATCTGAAATACGGGTCTCCTTCAGTCTTCTCTCCACTATTTCTGTAACGTCCATGTAGTTTTCGTCAAAGCCCAGCCTCTCCACTAGGGGGCAGTATGACATCAGCAAGTCTTGGGCAGATAAAGTCATTGAAAAGATATTTAACTTAGCATTATGCAAATATACACTTCAGTTCAAAATATCTTTTTTTATGCTTTTGACAGAAATCTTTTTTGCTCGCCAAGGTAGCATTTACAGTATTTAATCAAAACTACAGTAAAAACAGTAATATTGTGAAATATTATTATGATTTTAAATAACTGCTTTCTATTTTAATATCTATTTTAAAATATAATTTGTTCCTGTGATGGAAAAGCAGAATTTTAGCATCATTACTCCAGTCTTCAGTGTCACATGATCCTTCAGAAATAATTTTAATATGCTGATTTGGTGCTTAAGAAACCTTTCTTATTATCAATGAAATAGAAATCTTTTGTACTAACTTTATAAATGTCTTTACTGTAATTTTTGAACAATTCAGTGCGTCCTTGCTGAATAAAAGTATTTATTTCTCTAAAAAAAATCTTACTGACCCCAAACTTTTGAATTGTAGTATATAAAATATGCAGAGGTGGGTAGAGTATCCAAAAACTGTACTCAAGTAAAAGTACAAGTACTTATAGAAATATTTACTCAAAGTAAAAGTAAAAGTAATAATCTTAAAAGTTACTTGAGTAAGAGTAAAAAAGTATCCAATGAAAAAACTACTCAAGTAGTTAGTTACTAGTTACTTTGTATCACATAGGCCTATATATATATATACTGTATATATAACATGATATTATTTAGATATTTTTTTCATTTAAATTATTATCATAATTAGATAAGCTATATTTGCAACAAAAACAGAAGAGACAAACATTATTTCTGTATATTATATCTGTAGCCTGAAAACCATTGCCTGTCCTTTGGTTTGTATAATAGTATAGTAACTTATACAACTACATTTGGATTATTAGACAATGTCGGAATAAAGTGACTCTATGGAGTTTTGCATTCATATGTAAAGGGGTGGGAACCATTGACACAGATTAGAAAGTGTTAAAACTCTTCACATGTGCTCGCAGTCATGTCATGCCCAACACAAACAACGATCATCAAATACACGATCTTCTTCTGTCTGTTCTCCAAAATGTATTTAATTGTAGGCTATATTTATGAAAGCATCTTTAAACTGGTTAACTGAGTCTAATAAGGCAGGCAAAGGCATTCGCTTTCAAGTCGAGTTCGCACGCCACTGCGCAATACACATTGTGTGTGTACAAACATTCATAAACTGCACGATGATAGCTTATTTATTGTATAACTATAAAGTAATGTATATGTCCAAAAAAAGGGTAATGTCATACTTTGTAGTAGTAATAATCTGTTTGGTTGTAAAATGTATTACCCGAATGAAATCGAATGTATCGTCGTGTGGAATAATTCATTCACAGACAGCTTACGAAGTAACATACGAAGATGTTCAACTAATAAAGATCTTCATCGCTGGCAAAAAATATGATGCATTTGCAGATTTACTTTCTAGACTGTGTAGCCTACTGTAGACTGTGGACCGCCACTTCATACAACGCTCTTGATGTTCTTAAATCTTCCTGTTACGACTCCGAGACGATTCAGTGCCTGCAGGAAACTGAACAGATCATTCAAACTGATTCGCGAACCGATTTAGACAGATCTGCCCAACTTGTTTGATGAAGTCTTTGAACAGAATCGACTCAAAAGAGTGATTCATTTGTGAATTGAGCATCGCTCATGCCCAGAAAAAAGAGAGAGTGCGCGCTTAGAATAACGCTTTTAACAACATATTGCATTAAAATAAAGTAACGAGAGGAACGTCGCCCAACGTAACGAAGTAAAAGTACAGTTTTTTCATTAGAAATGTACTTGAGTTAAAGTAAAAGTACCCACAATTAAATCTACTATTAAAAGTAAAAAATTTCCAAAAAAATACTCAAGTAAATGTAACGAAGTAAATGTACTTCGTTACTACCCACCTCTGAAAATATGCAAATATATATATATATATATTAGGGCTGTCAAATGATTAATCGTGATTAATCACATCCAAAATAAAAGTTTTTTTTACATAATATATGTGGGTGCACTGTGTATAATTATATTATATATATAAATATACACACATGCTTGTATATATTTAAGAAATATTTTCATGTATATACTGTATATAGATTTATATATAATTGATATTATATATAAATATTTTATATATAAATAATATTTTTTTCTTAAATATACATGCATGTGTGTGTATTTATATATATACAAAATAATTATACACAGTGCACCCACATATATTATGTAAAAAAAACTTTTATTTTGGATGTGATTAATCGTGATTAATCATTTGACAGCCCTAATATATATATATATATATATATAAACAATCGAATTATATTATAGTATATTCATTGTCATTATAATTATATATAATACATACACTTTACAAACACATAATAAAATATGTAAAAGAAAAAAAAGTATGATCTGACCAGTGACTTTGTAGGATATCTCTCTGTAATTGGTGAGATCTTCTCCTTTCACTAGCACCAGCTGTGGGCATTTCTCCACTGCATCAGTCACTGACATCAGCTTGGTCACGCCTTGTTCTCTCGCCACATAGTTACATGTCACAATAATGTATTTCTGCTGTATGCCTAAGAGACCAAAGATGTAGACAGAGCAAGTATGGCATTACATATGTCAGAAGGATAGGAATGAGGTTCGAGTATTTTTATGAATTTGTAGTCAGTTTACTTATTTCTGTATTACTTGACTGTGCACATTTGTATATTTATGATTGGATTTGTTTAGCAGAACAATTCATGTGTTTTTGTCTGTATTATTTCAGTAACTGCACCGAGACATATCTGTTGTATATTTAGTGAAATAATGTTTTAAAGTTTATACTCTGGTGTTTTACCAAGAGGTTTGGTTCGGAGGGCTGGATTTCGGATCATCTCAACTTGTGCATAGAAGCAGTCCAGGTCAAAATGCAGAATCACTTTATGAGATATGGAAGTAACTCTGTTAGTGATACTTCCTTCTGAAATGATAGATCACATATTATTCAAATTAAAGTCTTTATTGCAAACTAAAGCTGTCATGAGACATATGCTGTGCATTTAGACTAAGCAAACATGTGTGCGTAAGTAAATAATGTCCATAATATTCATGCAATACTTAAATAATAACATACTTATACTGACGTTCACATAGTTGTCCAGCTATGAACCCACCTGTCTCCAGCATGTCTGACTCTAAGCTGCGATCCCAGTCATTGTTGTCTCCCTCCTCATCCGTGTCCATCTTTACTATAAAGTAAGAGACAGATATGCGGGTATATGATACGCACAAACAAAGTAAAACAACAATTTTAATCAACAACAGCAAAACATGTCGCCACCAATATCAAAACATAAACCCACTGCTCATGGGCAACATTTGCTGTCACTTTACTGCCACCTATAGGTCTGGAGCAAAATACACAATAATATTACATAATATAAATAATAATTTCGTTTAATTGGACAGTAAACCAGTGGAATTAATGTAGCCTATGCATTGCTATCTATTGAATACAAAACAGAAATCAAATAAATCAAATAAATCATAATCTAAATATGTAATCAATTCAATGTGTTTAATTATATAAATGAGTATTTAAGCATATTTGGAACTGTTTCAACTGTTACGATAATTATCTATTAAATAATAATAATAAAATACCATTCTATACAAACTCATAATAGAAATATATAATATCACACAAAATATAAATCATAATTTATTTTTTATTAGACAGAGTTAATGTAGGTAGGCATTACCTTTTATTAGAGAGCTTTTCTTTCTTAAAAGGAATTATATAAAGTGATACAGAAAGATTATGTAAATCATAAAAATAAACATGTAATCAGTTCAATATGTTTTAAAACGTATAATTAATTGAATAAAATACCATGGGTATTTAAGCGTATTTAAAACTTTAAAATATGAAAGTTTATTGTTTTTATTTTTTAATAATCTCAAAATTGTTGAACTATAAAACTGACATGACATAAACTGTTACTTTGTATTTTGGAGGCTTTTATTTTGAAAATGGATGTGCCGTTTAGTCACTGTTTTCAAAAATAAAGTCGTGACTGCTTTTGGAAGTTCTGTTTATATCACTTAAAACCCTTTATTTGTGGAGTCCAAATACACTCTTACTCGTGGTTTAGGGGAAAAACACATATTCGTGATTGCAGGGTCTAAGTGACTGTCAATTATTTTGCTTTACGTTTTGAGAAAGGAGGAAACAGTGACACTTCCTCAGCGGAGTGAGTGACTCATAGCGACTGACTGATGCGTCATACCCTTTTTTTTTTTTACAGTCTATGGTCATACCGCTGAAGAGCAGCCGCTAGTTACTCTGCATTGATTCCTGTCCTGTCTTTTGAGTCATGTCGTTTCGGAAAGCGGTCAGTCTCGCGTGCGGGTTCGCCGGTGGATCTGCGGTGCTGGTGTGCGCGGCGGTCGCGGCAGATAATCACGGGTACTTCGGGGAGCGATGCCGATTCAGAAAGACTCTGGCTGCCGTGCACGCAGCGCAGCCTTCGGCATTTCCCACTGCGAACGGATGGGATTATAATTGGGACAAGTAAGAAATAGAGGGTTATTTCCGATTGATTACTATTGTATTTACATTCTATTTCGAGGATTCTGGAGGAGCACACCATGGCACAACCATGCTGCATGTTCAGAAAACCATTAACTTAGTATTGCCAGTAAACGTTATGGGGCAGCCTTAGGTAAAATGCCTTGATCAATGGTGATAATTAATGGATCACCCAGTTTAAAGTTTGATCTTAAATCCTTTGGCTTTGATCCCAGGTCTTTAACTACATTTGGCACTGATTGAAATGGTGTCACTGATCTTATTGGCTCAGGAAGTTGTAGTCAGACCTTGGGTGCGTTTCCCAAAAGCATCGTTAGCCAACTATGGTCGCAAGTTCCATTGCACACTCTATGCGCTGAGACCATAGTTGGCTTTGGAAAACGCACCCTTGGTTAATTGTCACTAATAGAGTACTTGCCTAATGTGCTTTCTTATAAGTGTCTGCTACCAACTGATGTTTTCAATCTCAGATATACCCTTGTATTATGGTCAAAATCTGGGGATGAGTTTTATGGTGGGGATCAAATTGACCCTAACTGGATTTAATAAAATAAATAAATCAGGGAAACTATGAAAAATACATCAACACTACTCACACTTTGTGTTAAACTGTGAATATTATAAAAATTACTGTAGTTATTTTTAACTGATAAAAAAAAATCACACCTTGAATACAGTATATGCATAAATGCATAAATGTAAATTAAAATACACTTAAGGCTAATTTACACTGCACCAAAACGCAATAACCAGATTACAGGACGTCACTTCTCAGACATTCCACAACCCGACAAAAGCCAATGGAACATGTTCAATCGGAGAAAACAAGGTCTGACCAATGGGAAAATACACACTGACTGATCCTACAAAACGAACATGTCTGTTGGCATTAGTCGATGTCTGTCGGTGCTGTGTGAATTAGTCTTTAAAGGATAGTTGAGAAACTGTAATAAAATCTTCAAAAAATGCTTTTATTTCTGGTCTTTGCCTTTGTGTAATATGTGGTTCAAATTGACCCTCAAGCTTCATAATCATAATAGATATCACGTGCACACATTCTATGAAAATGTTCATGAGAAAAAACAGATTAAACTATTTCTCAGAACTCACTCAATAATAAAAATGGGTCAGTTTGAAATACTGAGTGTTTAAATGTCTTTCAACCAATTGCATAGTCTCTAAAGAGTGTCTTAATTAACCGTCAGGTTTCTCCCAGTATAGCTCAACTATTTGCTGTAGTGTAGTGTTTGTATTTACTACAGTAACCACCAATGTCATTGCTTACTAAATTGAGTTCAGTGGGCCTAATTTGTGTTTTGACGCTTTCAGACGTGAGCCCTCCTCTATGGTGAACGGGAAGAGAAAGGAGAGTGCTGGTGACAGCGGAAATCCAGATGGGGAGAACAACAAACCCAAGGCCACACGCTACATCTGCCTCATCCGACACTCTCAGTACAACCTCAAGGGGGAAGGAGATAAAGAGAGGGTCTTGACGCCTTTAGGTACTGATCCCTCAGCATATATTAAAATAATAGAGATGCTGAGCCTAATCCATTAGATGTTACATTAAGCCAAAAAATTGTTGGTTCCTGTCTTGGCTGCAGGACGTGAACAGGCTGAGTTAACAGGACAGAGATTAGCAGCGCTCGGATTGAAGTACGATGTGCTCATCCACTCCTCCATGACCAGAGCAACAGAGACAGCCAACATCATCAGCAAATACCTGCCAGGTACAGTCTCATTCTACAGTCATATTCTGATCAAATTATGATAGGATAAATCATACAAGGCAAAATGGCCGGGATGTATTCATACTTCTGCAGACAAGTAACCTTTTAACAATAAATAAGGTTGTTACAATGCCAATGTTTCAGATGAAATTCATATTTTCTATATTATATGAATACTCGCCAAGACTGGCATTTCAACATAACTTTGTATGTATTTGTCTGTTTAGGCTAAAAAAAAGTGAAAAATTACTTAATTCAATTCTTATGTGCTAGGTGTAAACATCTGTCAGAAAAGCGTGCGAATAGCGAATGAATTCTCTTTCGCGTCTTATTGTGCTTAAACGGTTTAAAATTTAAACGGGTAAGCCTTATAAATGCATAGAAAGAATAAACTTTCATGACAATGCAATGTCACATGAACATAACTGACCTACCAATTTCGGCCTGTACATTTTAGCTTGAACCGTTCCTGTAATGTGTGCTAATTAAATATTATGAATTGATATTTCATGTTGTAAAGTGCTGCCATTGTAGAGATTCAGAAAGGTTATTTGTTTCACTTACGTTTTAGGAGTGGAGCTTGAAAGCTGTGATTTACTGCGAGAGGGTGCGCCCATAGAGCCCGTCCCACCTGTCACTCACTGGAAACCAGAGGCAGCGGTCAGTGCAAAACACAAAGTCTTGCTTAGCCCATCTGAAGGCATTATTATCACTCATTTGAAGTCTAAGTCTATGTCTTTGTGTGTTGAGTTTCTGTTGATGACTCGGTGAGCTCATAACAGAACACACCGCTAATGTTAGTGCTGGCGTACAAAACCCACAATAAAACCATCTCAAATCCCTTCACCAAACATCAAACGCACATTTTGCTTCTTTAGTATTTTTCTGCTGGTCATGCTAAAGCCTGATGTCTGAAATGTTGTTGTTGTTTGATGAGGAATGTTGAGTTTGGTTTTTGTCGTGGGTGCGCCGTGGAGTCCTTCCTGTCCTCACGTGGATGGTTGTGAAACTCTTGTGCTGGTTTCAGCAGTACCACGAGGACGGCGCACGGATCGAGGCAGCGTTCCGCCGGTACATCCACCGAGCCGACCCCAAGCAGAAGGAGGACAGCTTCGAGATTATCGTCTGTCATGCTAATGTCATCCGCTATTTTGTGTGCAGGTTTGTGTTCGCTTGCTACTCAGTCCAGTCTCTTTATCCTCCTTTTTGTCCTCTTGAAAGCTTTTCTGAAAACCATAAATAGTCTGTCCATTAAAAAAGTGCAATCGTAAGTATGCTCTGATCACTTTTTTATTGTTATGCGCGTGTGGTTGCAAAAGTTTTGTGGAAGCCCAAAAATAATGCTTTGGTAAAGCATAAAAGTCAGATTTATGAGATACTTGTCATTGAGACAAAAAGTTGAATATATGAGATCAAAAGTCAAAGTAAAAAATTATGAGTTAATAATGAATAATTCAGAGTTTTTAATATAACATACTTTTTATGTGATAATTTTAGTGCTGTCAAATTGATTAATCATGAATCATGATTAATCACGTCTAACAAAAGTTTTTGTTTATATGTGTGTATATATGTTATATATATATATATATATATATATATATACACTCACCGGCCACTTTATTAGGTACCCCATGCTAGTAACGGGTTGGACCCCCTTTTGCCTTCAGAACTGCCTCAATTCTTCGTGGCATAGATTCAACAAGGTGCTGGAAGCATTCCTCAGGGAGTTTGGTCCATATTGACATGATGGCATCACACAGTTGCCGCAGATTTGTCGGCTGCACATCCATGATGCGAATCTCCCGTTCCACCACATCCCAAAGATGCTCTATTGGATTGAGATCTGGGGACTATGGAGGCCATTTTAGTACAGTGAACTCATTGTCATGTTCAAGAAAACCAATTTGAAATGATTCGAGCTTTGTGCCATGGTGCATTATCCTGCTGGAAGTAGCCATCAGAGGATGGGTACATGGTGGCCATAAAGGGATGGACATGGTCAGAAACAATGCTCAGGTAGGCCGTGGCATTTAAACGATGCCCAATTGGCACTAAGGGGCCTAAAGTGTGCCAAGAAAACATCCCCCACACCATTACACCACCACCACCAGCCTGCTCAGTGGTAACAAGGCATGATGGATCCATGTTCTCATTCTGTTTACGCCAAATTCTGACTCTACCATCTGAATGTCTCAACAGAAATCGAGACTCATCAGACCAGGCAACATTTTTCCAGTCTTCAACTGTCCAATTTTGGTGAGCTCTTGCAAATTGTAGCCTCTTTTTCCTATTTGTAGTGGAGATGAGTGGTACCCGGTGGGGTCTTCTGCTGTTGTAGCCCATCCGCCTCAAGGTTCGACGTACTGTGCGTTCAGAGATGCTCTTCTGCCCACCTTGGTTGTAACGGGTGGTTATTTGAGTCACTGTTGCCCTTCTATCAGCTCGAACCAGTCTGGCCATTCTCCTCTGACCTCTGGCATCAACAAGGCATTTCCGCCCACAGAACTGCCGCTCACTGGATGTTTTTTCTTTTTCGGACCATTCTCTGTAAACCCTAGAGATGGTTGTGCGTGAAAATCCCAGTAGATTAGCAGTTTCTGAAATACTCAGACCAGCCCTTCTGGCACCAACAATCATGCCACGTTCAAAGTCACTCAAATCACCTTTCTTCCCCATACTGATGCTCGGTTTGAACTGCAGGAGATTGTCTTGACCATGTCTACATGCCTAAATGCACTGAGTTGCCGCCATGTGATTGGCTGCTTAGAAATTAAGTGTTAACGAGCAGTTGGACAGGTGTACCTAATAAAGTGGCCGGTGAGTGTATATATATATATACTGTATATATATACTGTATATATATGTGTGTGTGTGTGTGCGCGTGTCTGTGTGTATATACACACACTATATATATATTTAAATAAATATGCATACATATATGTGTGTGTACACATACACACATATATATACACTCACCGGCCACTTTATTAGGTACCCCATGCTAGTAACGGGTTGGACCCCCTTTTGCCTTCAGAACTGCCTCAATTCTTCGTGGCATAGATTCAACAAGGTGCTGGAAGCATTCCTCAGGGAGTTTGGTCCATATTGACATGATGGCATCATACAGTTGCCGCAGATTTGTCGGCTGCACATCCATGATGCGAATCTCCCGTTCCACCACATCCCAAAGATGCTCTATTGGGTTGAGATCTGGTGACTGTGGAGGCCATTTTAGTACAGTGAACTCATTGTCATGTTCAAGAAACCAATTTGAAATGATTAGAGCTTTGTGACATGGTGGAAGTAGCCATCAGAGGATGGGTACATGGTGGCCATAAAGGGATGGACATGGTCAGAAACAATGCTCAGGTAGGCCGTGGCATTTAAACGATGCCCAATTGGCACTAAGGGGCCTAAAGTGTGCCAGGAAAACATCCCCCACACCATTACACCACCACCACCAGCCTGCACAGTGGTAACAAGGCATGATGGTTCCATGTTCTCATTCTGTTTACGCCAAATTCTGACTCTAACATCTGAATGTCTCAACAGAAATCGAGACTCATCAGACCAGGCAACATTTTTCCAGTCTTCAACTGTTCAATTTTGGTGAGCTCTTGCAAATTGTAGCCTCTTTTTCCTATTTGTAGTGGAGATGAGTGGTACCCGGTGGAGTCTTCTGCTGTTGTAGCCCATCCGCCTCAAGGTTGTGCGTGTTGTGGCTTCACAAATGCTTTGCTGCATACCTCGGTTGTAACGAGTGGTTATTTCAGTCACTGTTGCCCTTCTATCAGCTCGAACCAGTCTGGCCATTCTCCTCTGACCTCTGGCATCAACAAGGCATTTCCGCCCACAGAACTGCCGCTCACTGGATGTTTTTTCTTTTTCGGACCATTCTCTGTAAACCCTAGAGATGGTTGTGCGTGAAAATCCCAGTAGATTAGCAGTTTCTGAAATACTCAGACCAGCCCTTCTGGCACCAACAATCATGCCACGTTCAAAGTCACTCAAATCACCTTTCTTCCCCATACTGATGCTCGGTTTGAACTGCAGGAGATTGTCTTGACCATGTCTACATGCCTAAATGCACTGAGTTGCCGCCATGTGATTGGCTGCTTAGAAATTAAGTGTTAACGAGCAGTTGGACAGGTGTACCTAATAAAGTGGCCGGTGAGTGTATATATATATGTGTGTGTGTATACATATACAGTATAAATACACACATATATAAACAAAAACGTCAACGTCAGATGTGATCGATTGGACAGCACTAGATTATTTTTACATTTTATCTCATAATTATGACTAGTATATTATAAATTCTTCTTTTTATATTCATCATAATCATGATTTACCAAAGCATGATTTTTTCTTTCCTTATGTGCCAGAAATGGGTTTTCATATTGAATATGTGGAATTCATAAAAAAACTCTGTTTGCAATGCAACCTTTTATCATTGATTCTTGCTTAGTCAAACATCGCGATTCATCCCTCTAACACTCAAACTTTAACAGTGTTAAAGAATGTTGTTAAATGTTGTGAACAGTGTTAAAGTTTAGCATATGAAAAAAGCCCATAGACTTACATTGAATGAACTTTTTAACCCATATCTAGATTATGGGTTTTATAATATCCATATCCATAATATCTCAGAGACTTGGGGTTGGGACAGTAAGAAACTGCTCAGACACTAGCAACTGCATAGTATAATGTTAGTATGATTTTTAAATCATAAATGGTCATAATTTAGTAAATGAAAGCCATTTTCTACCCTGATTTGAACGCTTTGTGTCTGCTGTAAGTCTTCAATGCAAACGCCCACTGCTATGATTGACTAGCGCCTTTGCATATGAAATAACGATTTCAACTCGATTTCTGCACTCTCACGAATGCTTTCATCATAACTAACAATGCAAACACGATGTAAATAAGATTAAAGCATCATCATTGATTATAACGGGAGTTTTGGCAGGAGACGAGAACTCACTAATAAACTCACGCTGTGATTGACAGCTCCAGAAATTATAAAGAGAGCATTCTTTGATCGCTTTCTGTATATAATTTAATCATAATTGAAATAATTTTCACATATAATCTGATCGTTCATATGACTTGTATTGTCAGTTACATGCTGAGGTCATGGTTTACACTCTTTCAAATAAAGTGTCTGTTAAAAGCGTGTGTTTGTTCCAGGGCTCTGCAGTTTCCTCCCGAGGGCTGGCTGAGGATGGGCCTGAACAACGGCAGCATCACCTGGCTGACGATTCGTCCCAGTGGCCGAGTGGGTCTCCGATCGCTGGGAGACTCCGGCTTCATGCCTCCAGATAAACTCACCCGGACATGACGTTCTCAAGCTAGACCAGCATGGCCTCATTACAGCCGAGAACTGAAGGATAGCTGAGATGGACAGACGTTAGAGTTTCAAAGGGTCAAAACCTTTCCGGAAATGTTCTGCTGAACGCCGTCTGAAATATGAACATGCCATTTTCGATTCCAAAAATTCCAAAATACGGAATGTGATTTCAAATTCACCGCCTCATATAGCGAGTTTAATAATAATCATACATGGCTGCAGTTTAGGAGAACATTGCTGTGAAAAATGTCCTTTGCAACTCTACAATCTGTTGCTGTAGTGATCGGTTCTCCTTAAGTGTCTTGAGTGTACTGATTTTGTATTTTTTAAAAGAGACAAGTTAATGATTATTGATATTTCTCCAATTAGACACTCCTGTGCCATGCTGATCAATAGCTGTGATGGAAAGGTGAAAGTAACCAGCAAGTGTACTTTTTTACGTTTATAAAGACTTTTTCCCGGAGCATCTTGCAAACTCTGGAGGCCTTGTTGAGGCAGGTGGTGTCTGTTTGCACTGTTTACGTGGTTATGTTTGTTTTAGAGGCAAGGTGTGAGTGAATTTGCTAAAATGTGAGAATCTTGCCACTGAGGAGGACTCTGTATTAATGTTTGATGATTGTTTGTACACAAAGAAAACTGACAGTAAAATTTTTTCATTGAGCTGGCATTCAGTGTTTGTGTCATACATTAAAAAAAAGTCATATTTCAGTTCAAAATTAAATTGTGATGCTTAATAAATGACCTGTATGATTAGGGACATTAAGCCATAAATAATTTTAGCATTTTTATTACCATAATACAGTAAACCAATACTACTTACATTAAATACTCAAAACAATCCTAGTCGGACACATGTTTTGTTGTTTATGCAAAAGATACCCGTTTATTTCTGGGATAAATATGCAGATATTTGTCTATTTTCATAAGATACACTACGGTTCAAAAGTTTGGGTTTTTTTGTAATACGTTTTTTCAGCAAGGTTGTATAAATTGATCAAAAGTCACAGTAAATATATTTAGAATGTTACAAAAGATTTTTTCAAAGAATTCCAAAAAAGTCAGCACAACTGTTTTTAACATTGATAAGACATTTTTATTGAGCACATAATCAATGATTTCTGGAGGATCATGTGACACTGAAGACTGGAATAATGACGGCAAAAAAATCCATCACAGGAATAAAGTTGCAAATATATTCAAAAAAGATTATAAATTGTATTTCACATATTACTGTTTTTACTGTATTTTTAACAAATAAATGCAGATCGGTGAGCATAAGACACTTCTTTCAAGAACATTTAAAAAATCTTACCGACCCCAAACTTTTGAAAAGTAGTGTACCACCAAATATACTAATAATGTGAATAAATTGGTATGTGTAATGCACCGAAATGAAATCTAAATTGACTAGTTTCCATAAAGGTTGCTTTTTCTTCTACAGTCAGAGAAAATCAGTAAAGTTACAAGACTGTGCACTTTATTTATCGTCCGTCAATAGAACATCAAATACTTTCCTTTAACGTATACTGTAAGAAAATAGGACTAGAAACGCATGCAACGTAAAAGGCCAGGACAACAAAAAATAATTCAATTCTCGACAATAAATTGCAACTCATTTTCAATTCACCAGTGTTGGCACTACAAAGCATCGTTTAACAAAAAGTAAGGCTGGCATTGATACAACACTAGCAAGAACTAAACCGTAAACCTTTTTTCTTTTCTTACAATCGCATTTTAGAGGTATTCAGACACTGCATATGCCAATGCTACTGTACTGTATGTTATAACAGAGAAAACAAAGGTCTATTCAGCTCGTATGTGATCAGTGCATTTGTCATGCACCGAGGAGCCACAGGCCCTTCCAAACAGATCATAATCAAAGGCACTAAAGCTTTACAAAGCAATGATCAACAGGCCAGCACTACACTGAGAACGATGGGCACCGAAGAAATAGATCACATGATCTGAAAGTACCACAGAGGATGTTCTGAACTCATTTCCTTGAGATATTCATCACATAAAACGGAGCTAATTTCTGCTTTTGCACATGTAGCCTTGATTTGAAAATGACTGGGGTGAATCGTTTAAGATCTGCCAAAATGGGTCCATTTCAAAAGCCAATGAGAGAATCACATTGTCCGTTGAAGATGGGATGAGGGACAAAGATCTTTGAACATTTCCGCACACATTTAAAGTGCACTTACAACACTCTGGATTCACAATCAAGTCTTACAGCTATTATGACATTAATGTAACAAGATAGAACCGGCTTGCCATCCGCACTCCTTATCAATCACCACCAACTTTGCGTGTGTTTGAACACGGTACGGCTCAAATTATGCAGATTCATATCTTTTCAACCAAGTCTCATCTGATGCTCAATTACATCAAAATCCAAAAAGAATTAAAAGTGCAAACAAATACGTGCATAGAAATGATAAATCACATTTATTTAACTTAAAAATAAAAAAGGGGAATATTTTTCACACGTTACAGACCACCTTTTTTCCCAACGCATAAGGCTGCAATTAACAATGCACGAATAAACACCTGCTTTCGAGATTCAGAAGTAGGTCTTTCCTTTAAGAAATGTAAGGCAGTTCTCCAATTAAAGAATAAAAAAGAACTTCTGGCAGTCAGTCGACTTCCCTCCCCCTCCCCCTCCCTTAAAAACCAGTAAATACCCATTAAAATGAGCATTTTGTGCTACTGACAGTTAACTAGCAAAAATAATTAAATAATTTACTACTACATTATTTCAATTTAGCTCTGGGTTTCTGTGTTTAATCCCCCCCCCCAAAAAAATTAAATGACTGTGTTAAGTGGGAAATTGAAATTGTGGGAAATTGTTCATTTCCATTAAAGACACAGCTTTGTAAATCCACAGATTTTTCTCCCAAGCACACGCGCACACACACACACACACACACACACACACAGAGATAATAAAGAAAACGGAAAACAAAACCAAGTTAGAAAAGTCCATCACAGATCAACATACTCTGCGTCATACACAGAAGTACCGAATATATATATATATATGATGACTCAAAAACCCACAGGAGATGTGCATATTATTATTTGAGCTGTGTTCTATGAACCAAGGAGCATTCAAACTGAAGGACGGCCTGTTGCGAGATCCTATCTGCGGTTTGCCTGGCACTAAGAACCCAGTTTGAGCGGATTTCATGGCTTCCATTATGACATTGTTCTCCTCTGTGATGTTCCATCCTCTGAAACAGCCCACCTGGATTTTTTTTTTTTTTTTTTTTCAGGTACTAATCAGTAGAAACTGTCGGTGGGGTTGAACGGGATGGAGAGCGTTTGTTAAATGGGGGTGTCGCCGAAATGTTTTAGCCGGATACGTTGGATGTAGCTGACAGGGCTGTGGTTTGAATGAGCGGGACTGTAACTGGAGTGTGCTGGGCTGTAGCGTCCGGGGCTGCAGACGTCCGGTGAGCCCATGTGACGAGCTGGGCTGAAACGGCCCGCGGGGGACAGCAAACCACTCGCTGGAGAGCCAGGGGTGACTGAGTGAGCCCTTAAATGGCTCTTGTGCATTGCAGAAGTCTGCCAGCTGAAAACATAAATACAGATGTCTTAAGTGTACATAAATATGCCACAAGATGCTCTCAAAAGGGATCTAAAAAAAAAAAAAAGATATATATATATATATATATAAAATAGACAAACAGGACCTTTCTTGTTCTTTAAAAATAATCTTAACAAGGCCAAACTTTTAAAGGAAAATTTTCAATGTTTTTTGAAAGAAGTCTCTTTTGCTCATCAAAGCTATATTATTAATCTGAACAAAAATAAAGTAAAAAAAAAAAAATTACCAAAAACAAATTACTACAATTTACATGAATGGTTTTAATATATTTTAAAATGTAATTTATTCATATTTTTATAATTTAAAATGTTTTTTTTATCATCAGCCACTACTCCGGTGTCACATGCTCCTTCAGAAATCATTCTAATATGCTGATTTGGCGCCTAAGAAACATTTATTATTATCAATGTTGAAAATTGTCTTGCTTAATATTTTCGTGGCAAACTGCGATTACATTTTTCATTAGGATTTTGTGATAATAGAAAGTTCAAAAGAACAGCATTTATTTAAAACAAAGCTTTTGTGACATTATAAATAAATAAATATAATTTAATTGATCAATCCTTTCTGAATAAAATTATTAATTTAAAATAAACTTTTGAATACTCGCCCTCAAGTTGTTCCAAAACTGTATGAATTTATTTATTCTCCTGAACAAAAAAAAAAAAAAATAAATTAAAATAATGTTGGTGGCCAAACCATGGGACCAACAGGGATGGGCCCCTTTGACTTCCATAGTATTAAAAAAGAAAATACTATGGAAGTCAATCGGGTCCATCAACTGTTTGGTCACCAACATTCTTTAAAATATCTTTTGTGTTCAACAGAAGAAATAAATTCCTACAGTTTTGGAACAACTTGAGGGTGAGTAAATGATGACAGACTTTTTATTTTACTTCAAGTACACAACTTTCACTAGTGAGCCACACATACACACCTTTGCATTTCTAAGTGGGAGAAGGCCTGAATTGTGCTCTTCCATTTGTGAACGCTGGGATACTTCAGAGGGTCAACATCTGTAACTCCTAAAGCTGACAAAACCTCTCTGTCCAAATTGCTGGGTGAATCACTGAAAAAGGAAAGAAAGAGGGAATGTTTGAAGCCAAAAACTTGAATTTTTCATTCATTGTAGACAGATTCTAGCTCGTAGAATATATTTGAATGGAGCATAACTAGAGAAGCGTATGGGAATTTTCACACATGGTACAAAATAGGACCTAAAAAGATTTTTGGCCCCATTTCTTTTATAACAAATAGTGAGTCAAGGAGGGTTTTTTACCTTCCGAAAATATGACAACCACAAGAGCTCAATCTAAATTGTATACACGGTTTTCCATTTTTGTAACTTCTCTCACGGTACAAACAAACAGGGCTGGGCAACAAACTCAAGCTCCTCTGACATTTCTCTTCAAAAATTCTCGTTTTAGACTTCTAATTCTTGACCGTTGTTTTGTTTCTCTATCCTCTGCGCTTCCGCATTCATCAATACATCAATGTCGGGTCAAAGGTCACTGTTCCGACGAAACTAGACTCACGTACTGCCGTTACCGGAAGCCAGTGATTATGGTTTATAAAGTTATAAATATGGATATTTTTCTTACAAAAACACATTGCTTCACATCAGACGGCATTCATTAACACCCTGGAGTCGTATAGATTACTTTCATGATGGATGGATGCGCTTTTTTGGGCTTCAAAATCTTAGGTACCATTTACTCCCATTATAAAGCTTGGAAGAGCCAAGATATTTTTTTATATAACTCCGATTGTGTTTGGCTGAAAGAAGAAAGTCATATACACCAATGGCTTGAGGGTGAGCAAATTATGGGATAATTTTGGGTATATAAAAAACATTAAAAATGTGATTTTCATTCATTTTCTTTAACATGTTGTGAGAAACAGAAGGTATTTAAGGCTGCTGTCACTTTAAGACCTAATGCACGGATCTGTTATATTAACACACGTTTACGCTCACTTAAGACATAACCGACTATGTTTATGTGTATACTTGTCAAGACTTGCATCTTTACCGAATTCAGTTCTCTTTCGTGTCTTGAGCAAATACACACAAAATTATGTACTCACGGTCTGTGTGCGCGCTTCAGGAGTATGCAACGACGATCTATCACAGCGCGTTGAGTTCTCTTTTGCGCTTTTAAAATCATTTGAATGGTTAAACTGACAAGCTTTTATAAACTTTCTAGATGAAGCAGCACTGGCCCAATCGTTCAGATATTCGATTATAGTTTTGGGGGGCTGAGACCCCCCTAAAAGGGCCTGGAACCACCCCTGAAGTGTACTACAAGAGCCTTAATATTTCATTCCACTATTTTTCTAGTCTAGAAATCACAATTTAGAAATTCTCTGATACCGCTGGAAATATCAGTGTGATCATAGGTTCCTCTCACCCTTCAATGAAGAGTCTTTTCGTCACTCTGGGAGGGGTCCGCAGTATGAAGTCCTGAGAGCTGTCAAGTGATCTGTAAGAGCTAGAAGACCCTGAGGAGCTGAGGTCTCTTCCCCCATGATCCCAGGACTTTGACCTGGCACATATTGTGCGCTCACCCCCTGAAGTCTCTATAGTCTGTTGGTTCAGAAGCTCTAACCTCTCACTGGCCAGAAAGAATTCATCTGAACTTGCACTGGACCTCCCATCTACTTCATTTATTCTCTCCACTCCATCCTTCTCAGCTGCTCGTAACACAGACGTCCTGTCTTTCTCAAACACAGAGTCATCTTCTGAGGACAGTGAGAGCCGGCCCAGTCCGGAGGTGAGCTCTGTGGCCTGGGCGTCTCTGTGGCGTTTCCCTCCACTTCTTCTTCTCTCCCTGTTTGTCCTCTCTGGCTCATCCAACAGAGACATCCTCTCAAACTCAGCCATTAGATTTGAGATGGGTGACAGCATGCAGGAATTAGAGGAACCGCAGATGCGAGGAGACATTTTGTCCTCGTTTGGTGTCCTGTCCCCGGGGCCCTGTTCGCACAGGCCATTTTTACTGCTGGAGATCAAGGATTTCTCAGAGAGCAGTAAATCTTGCTCTGCCGCTGCCTCTATGAGGTCAGCACTGTGGGAAACTGGTAGGATGTGAAATTCAAGGCCCCCTACCGCCCCCTGCAGGCCATCTTTGGAGTTCACAGAAGAAATACTGGTGAGTGCAGCATTCTGCCTGTTCTTGATCTCCTCCAGGCTGATGTCATCACCCTCATCCAGAAATGCCCCCACAGAGATGGAGTTGCAGAACTTCTTCAGTTTGCCTGAAATTTAAAAGAGGACATTTCATGGAGTGAAGGATTTCCCTTGGTCTTTGAAATCAAAACGTTTTCCCCAGTCCCCAATATATAACCGCTCACATTCATATCAATAAAATCATTTTACATGCAAACCATTCACAATATACATATAGAAAACTTAAAGTACAGTTAGCAAGCAATGATATGCATTTATATAAATGTAATTCAAGAAGTATAATTTTGTGTGTGTGTGTGTGTGTATATACACAGTATATATATATATATATATACACACACACACACACACCACTATTCAAATGTTTGGAGTTGTTTTTCAAAAAGACTTAAGCTCACCAAGGCTGCATTTATTTGATCAACAAAACAGTAAAAACAGTAATACTGTGATATATAATAAAGTTAAATTATTTACAAGATAATTTATTTGAAATAGAAATCTTTTGTAACATTAATGTATCATGCATGGGAAATTATTTTTGGTTATAAATTCTGAAATTAGAATGTTGTTTAGGTTGCAAAGTTCTTTTGAAACGACACCAATGTCAATGGTAACTTTACAGTTAAAATAATACAAATAACATTTTGACAAAACAAAGAGGTTTTATAAAATGATAAACCTCACATTTCAGTGTAATAAAAGATTATCCATCCATGTTATATTAAAGTACCCTATTATGCTATTTTAAAGGTTCCTAATTTTGTTTAGGAGGTCTCCTACAATATATGTACATGCATTATAAAACCAAACCATTTTTTCATAATATACATTTCACATCACCTCATTTCTCAAAGAGTCTGAAAACAGTTTGAAGATTCAGTCTCTCTAAACCCATCCTCTCTGCTAGCTTACTCTGCTCTAATAGCTCAGATGGCCCAGGCTGTTGTGATTGGCTTACAGCTTGTGTTGGAAACAAAATGCCTATTACAATATCTGAATTTCAGCTCCGGAGGCTTCCTCAGCATAAAACCAATCTCTTCTGGGCCTCAGCTACAACTACAGTGTTTGAGAGCAGAGCGAAGTACACCATAGGCTGGAATTATGCGTATTTGTTACGGAGGAATGTTAACGGGAAATGAGACTGGAATTACTGGCTCGTTTCAGCAGTTCAGAACTGATTCTTTCTTTTAGGAGACAATCACTTAATTTGTTGTGCACTTTGACCTTTAAAACTTTGCTGACCTTTTACCTCAAAAACAGCTAGATTACACACTGCACGAAAGGTAATATTCAAAATTTGTCTGAACAAAAACGCCAGATGGCCTGAATGGAAATGCAAATGTACTCTCTGACAGTAGGTGGTGCTAATGGAAATGTAGAAATACTCAAAGCTTATGGATAAGATAAAAAGAAAATGCCATCAAAACTTTTGTGAAGACAGTCAATTCACATAACCCCTCACCAAATAAAAACTCCTCAGATTTGCATGAATCAGGTGAATGGCCTATTTTAATCAGAAAAGCAAATTTGCCAAACGTCTGCAGGTGTGTTAAGAGTCAGTAGTCTTACCAGGAGATGGGGTTTTAAACCTGTTGCTGGTTTCATTCTCTCCAGCCTCCTCATGAGCGCGCTCCCTGAAGTCCTTTTTACTGAGGTATTCTTCAAGCACTTTTAGGCCGTCAGCTGACTGCAAGTCCACAAAACTATCCAGGAAATCCCAGTACTCTGCCCAGGGATGACCGAGCTCATGGGCCAGATCTCTGCTCACAGACAGGACACCAATATCTAATCAATGTTCAGTTCTCTATTAATGCCTAAAGAACATGAAATGAGCGTCTGTGATATGCAAGTAATGTCTAGCTTCCTTCAATTATGGCGCTTTTCCACTGCATGGTACGGCTCGCTTTAAATGGTACCACCTCTGTTGAGGTTCCAATGAGGTACCGATATTAAAATGTGACGTGAAAACACTACAGATCACAGATTGGTCAGAGAGAATAGTCACTACCAGCATCATTGGATTTGCAACACGAGACACTAGTGTTGATTTAAATATTCAGCAACAGACACCGCAGTGTTATTTGTTCGCACAACTTTTATTAAACAACTTGCTTGAAAAAATACAAATAAAAATAAAAAAAGAAACTTTGAATTGTGGTGACTGGTCAGTAGAGAAGGTGCAGACGTTCCTCTTGTTGGTAGCCTGGATATTGCGACCAGGAATGAAAACGTTTTTCAGCAACTTTAACGAGCAGACTATAATCCCAACCACTTTAAAGTAGCACTAAACTGCAGTGGAAAAGCAAACCGAGCAGAGCCGAATCGTACCACGCTGTGGAAAAGCAAAGCGAGCCGTGCCACGCCGAGCTGAGCCGTACCATGAAGTGGAAAAGCACCATTATATCTTAGTCAGCACTGACCTGCCAACTCTTTCTGCCCCACGGTCTGGGTCAGACTTTAAGATGTTGTGGAAATGGTCTGCCCGTTCTCTGGGAGGAGTCTTCCACGCCCGTCTGAACTCATCCGCCTATAACACAATGGGAATTCATTTATAGACAAATTTGATTAGGTCATAACACATGACTAAACATCTGTTGAGTCTGACAGCACAAAGCGAATATACTCACTTTAGATGGACTTAAAGGCCCAGCAAAGGCTCTGACTGCCATAACTGGATCCTTTGGGCTTCTGGGTAACCGTGGTGACAGGTTTTCCATTGGCTCAGGGGACCAAGGTGCACCAATAACAGGCTGGGAGGAATTATCAGTGGCTCTCAATAAGGGGATGTATAATCGATCTGTAGCCAATCAGAAACCAATCAGGTGTTAGGATATGGAATGCAACTAATGTACATTTTTTAAATGTATTAATACACAAGTATATACTAGCGGTATTCAAATGGCAGACCGGGGTTCTGGAGCCCGGCTTGGTTCCATCCGGACATAAATTTTCCGCCATTTTCTACAGATTAAAGTGAGCAGCGCGTCAAAACAACGAAGCGCTTTTGGTCGTTTACGTATATTTACATCCTCTAAAATTTTTATCAAGAGCCAAACACACTTAATTCAAGCCCTTTCCGCTGTGTGTGTTGCTTCTCTCTCCCGCTTAAGGTGTAAAGTGCCACATTAAGAGCTGCAGACGACGCGGTTATTTTAACAACAGTAGCGGAAACACGGTGAGCAGCAAAATAGATACTTTTGCTAAAACGCTGCAGAAAACAAGAAAGTAGCAAATGCAATTATTTGTATTTGTCATACAGATGACTCGACCATTTAACTAAACCAGCTTTGTGACGCCTTTAGACGTTTTGTTTTTTTCCATACATTTACCATTATTAATCAGCATACTAAGAGCATTTCATGATAAACTATGTTATAATTTGGAAAATTATTTAGAGGTGGAAAGGGAAGACAAAAAAAATACTAGTTAACTTTGTTTTGTGCTCATGATGAGAATTGATTATTCAATTATGAAGCAAATGATAAAAATGTAATAATAATAGTCTGATAAAACCTGGTATATACCATCGGCTTACCTTCTAAATATTCCTTTATCTTCTGTTTGACCTCCTGAACTTTACCCTTTTCTTTCATTCTTTCACAAATGACCTAAATTAAGGGAATACAATGGAAGACTGATAAATAAGCTTTGATAAATTATGAAATCCTCAGCATGAAAGCTATTGTATCAGGGTTACCGTACCTCAGAGGGTTTCTGGTTGTACTTGTTCTTGCAGTTCTTGTCAATGTCTGGATGAGAACAGAGTATGTTCACCACCTCTGGACAGCCAAATTTACACGCAAAGTGGAGAGGCGTCTCAAACCCCTATAAAACAAAGACAGCGTATTACATATCATATGTCCATATAAAAAAAAGATGTTCAAAACATTGGCATCAAAATGTTGGCTTTTAAAATATCGCCTTTGTCAAATTCTGAGGCAGCACTGAATGTATTGTCCACACAAATCAAAAGGCAATACCACAATGCATTGTGAAGTTTTTAATCCAAGATGAAAATATTTGACTCAGAAACAATAAATGCCTGTAGGAACAAATTTTACACAATATTTTTGTGCTTATCAGAGTATGTTTACGTAATTACCAGATAATAATAACCCAGATGTTCACATCCTCAGACTTACACGTTTCTATGGAAACAATATTAACGTCAAAATGAATGCATGTATCATGTAATTTATACAACAAGTAACAGTTGTTATGCAAATGCATTTTTGATAAACTTTAAAGTTTATTTTCAGATTAATAAGTCAATTACTGGAATTTTAAAAAGAAATATTACAAGATTACTTAACTACATTTGACTGCTGAAGCTAGTACCATTTTCAGCGTTTCTGCAGTTTTTTACCAGTTGGAATGTCGCAATTATGGCAATTCTGACATTGCATAAGCACACCTATTGTATTAATTGTAAGTTAATGACTGTGTGAGTGACCATTAATGGAGATGATGCCCATTTCAGTCACTATTACACTACTATACACACTGCTATAGTTAGGAAGCTGCCTTTAAAGGTAACCAGCAAAAAAAATAAAACATGAATGCGGAAGCTGCTACCTCAACTCTCATGTTACAACATTATGTTTGAACAGTTAAATAATAAAGACAGATTAAGAAGTAACACTTACAGCTTTATCTGGCGTATTGAGGTACAGGTCTACGATATACCGGATGCGTTTCTGCAGCATGCTCTCCTGGTCATCTGGGTACATGAGACGCATGAAATCTGGGTTCTCTAGAGTGTCCAACAGGATCTGAACAATGCCTGACTGGTTCTCCTTCCCAGCCACATGCATCACGTTATACCTGCAGCCCTCCTGCAGTCACATTTACAGTAGAGAAACATTTCAAAGAACAACATTCAGAGACTTTAAATAAGCTGTTGTGAATACGAAGAAGAACATGCTTAAAGTCAACATGAAACGGAAGTTGCGATAGTACATTCTCCAAAGAGAAGAGATCTCATAGCCAGAGGGAGGGGAAGTTATTTTGAGGGCATGTGAATATTGAAAAAAATAAAATAAATGTGCAGTGCACGGATAAAACATTTATAATAAATACTGCAATGTTCCATGAAAAAAATAACAATTGCCTATTTTGATTTCATGTTGACCTCAAAAGTATATAGCTGTGGAAATAAATAACTTAATATTAAGATACAAGGCCAGTTTCGAAAGAGACTTTAAACTTTGCAAAGAAGCCAATAGCTCACCATATCAAAACAACTCCATACAAACAGATCATGGTACAAAAGTGCTCACCTGGACTACAGTTGGGTTGTCCCCTGACCCGATGAGGTAACGAGGGTTGCTCCAGACCAGCTCAGTAAAGGCAATCTCGTCTCCCTTCTCCACGGCCTTCCTTAGCTTGGCCGTCAAATCTTGTGTCCGAGGACTTTTAAAACTGTTTGCCTTCTCCCTGTTGATTGTGTCTGCCTCCATCATAGATGGGTGGTCTGGTTTGGGGAATTTCACACACACACACACACACACACACACACAAAGGTTACATATCATAATTATGTATAACATATTTTTACTACATTATAAATTATTTAAAATATAACTTTTGAAACATGGTTGAAACTAATTAAAATGTATAAAAAAAATAAAATGATTTTTCAAATGGGCATTACATCTGAAATAATGGAGAGGTTCTTCACCTTTGTTAAACACCAGGCCGGGTTTGACGGGAGAAACACAGAGATTGCTTTTACTAGGCGAAGGGTAGTAGTCACATATGCCTTTGGCAAACTTCTCAGCATCCTCACGATTGGAGAAAGCTTTAAACCGAGCGCCCTTCATCATTTTAACGGCCTGCAAAGCCTCTTTCTTATCCGTGTACACGTGGGCTCTCTCTACAGAGGCAGACGAAAAGAAAATCAGTCTTAGACCAACATAACAGGTTTAAGTCATCTGTATGCATGTAAAAGACTATTGTACTAACAACTCTACAGTATTAGTGCTGATAACTAATTACAGAGGGTACACAGAATTTAAAGCTGACTTTCACAAAACGTACACTATGGTTCAAACGTTTTTTAAAGAAGCTACAAACACCTTAATTCATTAAGGATGCATTCAATGTATTATTCAAAAGTGACAGTAAAGACATTAATCATGTTACAATACATCCTATTTCAAATAAATACTGTTATTTTTAACTTTCTATTCCTCAAAGAATACTGCTTTGAAAATGTATCACTGTTTGTTTTACAAAAATATTATATTAGAATGATTTCTCAAGGATCATGTGCCACTGAAGACTGGAGTAATGATGCTGAAATGATACTCGCATCATTCTCTTTCTATGAAACCTGCAAACTGTATTCGTCGGTTCTAACTCTGGTCAACCGCAATAGAGTGTTGCTATAGAGCACTGCAATTATTTCTCATTTACTAGATTACAATCAAATGGACTTCCCCACACATTTTGCATCTATCCTCTGTGTGGCATTTTTTTTTCTGCGAGGCCGCGACATCAGAAGTAAAGGTAAAACTGCTTACCATTCCTAGCCAGTACATCCTCCCACAATGGGCACACCCCATAGAAGAAGGTGGGCGACACCTGTGCAGTTTTAGAGGGAGTCTGTGCCTCCAACTGTGAATTCTCCACATTACCGGGGCACACCGTTCCGCTCAGAGCTTCCTCCTCCGGCGGGTTGAGGCCCATGCCGTACCCAAAATCTCCATCCTCGCCTATGACCGGATCTGGGGTTGCTGATGTGGCACTGGGTGGCACTACACTCCCAGAGCCTTCCAACGAGGCACTGTTCCCACTGCTGCCATCAGGCTCAGTAAGTCCAGCCTTCTCCACTAGAGTCCTGGCGAGCTTGCGCTCAAAAATGGCTCTTGTCGTGGCAGTGATGGGGCCACACTTCAAGTTGGCTTTAATGATCTCCTCCCTCAACTCGTCAGCAGTGAGACCCTTCAGCCGGCTCAGGACCGCGTCCATGCTTCTGCTACTTTGGCTACCTGATTATAAAAAAACACATTTGGGGTTACAAAAGGGCTGTCACGCAGGGCTGCTAGCAAAGATAGTATAACATAGGTAGGGCACTTCATGTAATGTTCTGCACACACTACTAGTGGTTTAGAGAAATAATTTGCTTCCTTCTGTTATTGCTAAAGCTATCACATAAAATATGCATGAGGAATAAATGCAAATGTGCAGACTGAATAAAGTACATAACTAATGAAAAGAACCATGATAAAATGATTGAGTTGTGAGTTTGGAGTTCTTTGAAGATGAAATAGCTTGGATATATTGCTTGAAATCTTTGTCAGAGGCAATAAAAATGGGCTTTTGATGACTTACAATGAATGTGAAATTTGGTAAGGAGCAGAAATCAAATTTAGAAATCAAACGCATCCTTAAAACCAAAAAAGCACATTTTGGTAAATAAACAAAAAAACATCTAGCCTAAAACAATTTTCCATAAGGACAATTCCGCAAATATGACGTGCAGTTTCACTAGAAGCACCACAGAAACATTTGTCTATTTCTAATATAAACATTTTCAAATATACATATTTTGGTTAAAATCTATGTAGCAAACTAGAAGACACACTTCTCTTACTTTATTAGATATGTATAGAAAACGCAACGTCCATGCTTTTTTTCAAATCAACACCGGAAAACAAAGTTTTCCCAAATTATATGACACTGTTGATATTATTTACTTCCTTCACGTTTATGAAACGCGGTATGACGTCATTGTGCGTCATCGCGGCGGTTAAACTGACAAGCATAAAGCTCCTTTTACATTGTTAAACATCAAAAACGAGCGACATGAGGTGCAGCTGCTCAAATCGTGTCACCGGTCACGTTGGAACTAACCGCCTCTAATCTCATCCCCTGTGAAGCAAGCATGCGTCTGCAACATATAAAAAGTTTATTGAAACCGAAGTGTCACGCCCAAACTACCACCCATTGTAGTTTTTGTCTGTATATTAGATGATCATGATTAATGGAGATGACAGATCAGAACATGGATGATGAAAGTATCACCCGTGATTTTTGCAACACTTACCATCTATCAGCTGAACAGTGATTCCGTGCGTGATGTGAAAGCGCAAACGTGCATGTGTGATTTCTTAAACGTTTATATGAGTGTGAATCAAGCGGACGGTCTGGGAAGGGTCGCATTGTTTACAGCTCGGTTTGCGCATGCGTGTGGTACAGCCTGCGCCTGCTCAGTACGCCAGGCAGGGTTCATGTGTTTCAAACGCCGGTTGTGAGTCGGATCTTTGCAAACAATCGAATGAACCGGTTTACAAAACCGATCTGAATTATTTTTTCCCAACTAATTTTTGGCTGGAAATGGTACATTCAAAATTAGATTAAAGATACGCATTTATATTTCTCCACACATTATGTCCATGCGAATCAGCATTTGCAGAAAAGTAAGAATGTTCTTGTAATGATTACCCTGAAACATTTTTACAATTATTTTGCCATTTTTTATTTTGCATTTTATTCTGTACAAATTTATCAACAATAACATGGGATGTCAGAAATTCCATCATTACGTTACGTAAAGGAATGACAGAATTGATCGAAAGAACCGATTCGCGGAAGAGTCAGACTTCCCATCAGTATAATCACATATTAAAAGTCAATACTCTGACAATGACATCCCACAATATAGCGATTATTAATATCTTCATGTGATATTTAACGTTTGACAGGTTGACTCAATTAATAGTAAAGACAAAAAGGGAGATTAGCTGTATAAGTGAGTGATTAAAAACTCAGCCTGATAAAATAATATAAATATTACCTCTGCTTCTTGCGGGTGGAGAAGATGGGCTTGCACACCAAGAGCTCCTTACATGCTTATAGTTTCCATACAGCCATGCCTATTGTCACTTATTGTGGCAGAACAGGGACAAATATGTCGCGCTCGAAGAGCTATAATAATAACCATGCACAACTGAAAATATGGGGTTCTCGGAAATCACGCTAACGTTAGTTGTTTCAAGTTAACGCCTGAGCAGAAAATGTGCCTCCCGGAAATCTCTCTCGCTCGTTGTATCTTTACTTGTATTTGAATTGGTTTAAGCAGCGCTCCCACGTGTCTACCTCGTGTAATTTTTATACTAACATAATGGAAGCTTTTCCCGCAACGGAATAAAAATATAAAAAGATAACGAATTTATATCTCGCAATTCTGATTTTAATACAAGTCCGAATTGTCAGATATAAACTAATGCGAGGTACATTACGCAATTCTGACCTTTTGCACCGATACTTGTTATAAACTCTCAATTTAAAAAGAAAAAGTCCGAATTGTGAGGTAAAAAAAGCCGCAATTACGTTTATTATTGTTATTTTGTTCCGTGGCGGAAATAATATTAATCTACTAAGTTAATAATGAAAATGTGCATACTTTCCAGACTCTATCCATAGCTATAACTTACCTCAACAATAATACGAAGAATATGGTAGCAATTCATATCAAATAGGCCAGTATTTAAAACATTATCTCAAGATATCTGTAGATATTGCATTTTAACTTTTAAAATCATAAAACAGAATGTCTTCAAGCAACAGTAGGCAGTTACTGACAATTTGTAAATTATATCTGCAATAATAATATAATATAGATTTGGAATGTAATTGTGTTTCCTGTACTTTTTCATAACATAAAATACCATTCTAAGAAACACTGTATAGGAACAGAAGACAAGATGTGATCATTTTACAGAATGATTTATATTTTACACTCAATATGGTACATGTACATCCCATAAAAATGCTTAGCAAGCAAATAATTAAATCAAACTTTTTTTTGTAAACATTGAACAGAAACTCGTGCTTTTAGTCAGTACAGTAATTAACACACATTACGGTTTCAGTGAATTAAAAACCGTTTCCTCCCTTTTGCTGAATGCGTATGTATTAATCATTTGAATATAAATGTACATGTTAGCGTGTAAAGCTTCATTTCCCATTATGTAATTTAAAGCAGTATTAAGGTTATCACCGTACATGGAGATCAATGTCATTATCTCAGAACACATTTAAAACAGTTCAAGCCAATTACAAATTTAAGTTCAGCTCCACATAAACAACCGACAGATGGAGTTTGTGAAATGAACACATCAGGGGAAAGAAATAAAAAATATTACACCTAATTAAGATACATTATTCAAAATATATTTGCATACATCTCCAATAATTAAGGCTGTAATGACAAACTATCCATGAGAATATCGGGATGCAATTTTTTTTTTTAAATAAGTGAACATAGTATCAACACTGGCAAAAAAATGGCAAGATCTCTCCATCAAAAAGTAATATTTTACATCTGTCAATACCTGAAAGTCAGTAAGCTTGTTTTCTTTTATCAATTGTGCAATATAAGTCAACACCTTTCATATATATTATAAATATACATACAACACACTCAACACCACTTTCAAGAGCACATTCAACCGATTTTACATTATTTCCCAAGATCTCTCAGACAGAAATATTTATTTATAGGTTCATTCAAGCTATACATTTTTAGTAGTATTTAAAGGTTTCCATATTTGATCAATTTTAAGGCGCAGCCCTAAAGAGAACTAATCAAACTTTGACAGCTGTTATCAAGACCTTTTCTATGGGATCTCACATCTGCAAACCATAGACAGAAAACAGATATTAGCTGATATTGGATGACCTGATGTATATTACCCTGTACAGAAAGGGCCACTATTTCCCCAGTTTCACACTTACATTCCTGGGGCTTCAGGTCCTGAGTTTGAATCAGAAAGAGGCTGTGATGTGAAGTATAATATTGTAAGCGCAACCTCAAGGTCCCGTTACAGTGTGTCACAAAACAGTGGTCCTAAATTGGGTAACGCAGAACACAGTGCAGAGTACATGTAGACGTTAAGTTGGCATCGCTCTAGACTTGATTTGAGGCCTGGAAAAACTAAAGAATGCTGATTTAAAATCTGTTTTTTGGAAAAACAAAACATTCCGGGCTGATCTGTGCTTTAAAATGCTTGATATGGGGCCTTGTAATGTTTTGTTTTTCATAGTATTTGCATTATATTGCAGGGAACAGCTCTAGATCAGGCATCTGTCCATTGATGGAATGAGAGGTCAGCTCATTCACAGGCACAGAGGAATGGAAGAACAGTTCAGCTGCTGAATTCTCCATGCAGGAAGTGAGAACTACCACCAGACGGATATGTAGAATATACACCTGACCAGTTAGGTCAATAGGTCACTAGTTACTATAACACTGGAGTCCCTGGATGTTTGCTGTAGACCAGATTTGTGAGGGGGGTTCACTCCTGCAGGACTAAGCAGCCTACAGTAGCACTCACAAACCTCTTTCTGCACCTCTAATGAGATGAGAAAGAAAACTAAATCAAAGCTGAACGTCAGGTGGGTGACTACTGTGAAACTGCAAGCGAAATAAACAGATCAGAGAGAGAGAGAGAGAGATAGAGAGAGAGAGAGCAGCTCTGAAAATAAATAGTGATAAAAGTAATTTCAACACCAAAATGACCCCCCAAAAATAAAGCTGTGGTATAAAGAAACACTTTGTTACACAATCTTGGTTAGGTAAGGATAAAGCCAAATGTTGGCAGTTGATTAAAGAAAATAAACAAAGAAACTTAAAAGTGCCCATGAAGATAAAACCGAACTCTCTCCTCAGTGTCTTTAAGGATTCTTTGTGTATTACGAGGGCTGCATCTCCCCCGGTATCTCTTCATTCTCTTCTTTATTAGACGAATCGTTGCTGATATTGTCATGAAACCCTAGTTTTTGGAGCTCCTCCTCTGCGCTGGCTAATGACGTCACTGTGACCGTGTGTTCCTCCATCTGCTTCTGAAGGCTGTCCATCTCCTGCCTACAAGAAATGACCATCAGAGGAGTGAGAAAGAAGACGCCCACAAGGTGAACGCAATCTGTTATGTGATTGTGGTAGCTTTATTTATATGAAATATGTGGAAAAGGGAGGCAAGGGAGAGCAGATTTTGTGTAATTGTTCAAAATCAAATTATTTCTTTTGTTCAAATTCATTTTAAACATCGGGTATAAATAGGCGGTCTTGTGTCACGACTATGACAGCTTAAAATCCTCCCTCTGAGAATGTTCCTTTTTAAAAAAGTCAAAATAAACTAAAATAATGTGTCAATACAAATAATTGTATAAGAAATTCAAACCATTCTATAATTTGGGGTCAGTAAGATGTTCTAATGTTTTTAAATGAGGTCTCTTATGGTCAGCAAGGCTGCATTTACTGGATCAAAAAACAAGAAAAAGCATTAATATTGTGAAATATTATTACAATTTCAAATAAATGTTTTCTATTTTAATATATTTTAAAATGCAATTTATTCCTGTGATGGCAAGGCTGAATTCAGCATCATTACTCCAGTCTTCAGTGTCACATGATCCTTCAGAAATCAGTCTAATATGATGATTCGGTGATCAAGAAAAAAAAAAAAATCCTGTTATTATTAATGTTGAATACAGTTGTGCTGCTTAATATTCTTTGTGGAAACCAGGATGATTCTTTGATAAATAGAAAGTTCAAAAGAACAGCATTTATTTAAAACAGAAATCTTTTGTAACATTAAAAATGTCTTTATGGTCACTTTTGATCAATTTAATGATTTTTTGCTGAAAGTATTAATCTCTTTTTTTACTGACCCCAAATTATTGAATAGTATAGACAGTAAATTTATTATACGACATGTTACAGCCAGATATGACAGCGTTACTGCAACACGAATTGCCGCGGATGAGTAGCTGAGTATCTCTTCAAAAAGACAATGCTTATATATATTTCTTATTATCATTTCTTCTTTGATTCTGTTTACACCTGCTCTCTTCATGCGTTTTTACTGATCGGATACCCATCGGATTTTTTAAAAACTGTTCCATTTACACTTTGACGCATAAATGTGTCTCCGCAAAACGAATATATGGGACCCTGGATCACAAAACCAGTCATAAGTCGCACGGGTATATTTGTGGCAATAGCCAACAATACATTTTATGGGTCAAAAATTATATCTTTTATGCTAAAAATCATTAGGATATTAAGTAAAGATCATGATCCATGAAGATATTTTGTAAATTTCCTACCGTAAATATATAAAACACTTATTTTTGTGAGTGAATGCAGCACAATCGCGAACATAAATGGACAAATTTTAAAGGCGATTTTCTCAATGTTTCGATTTTTTTGCACCCTCAGATTCCAGATTTTCAAATAGTTGTATCTCGGACAAATATTGTCATATCGTAACAAACCATACATAAATAGAAAGCTTATTTATTGCGTTGGCTTTCTGGAGAGCTGCTCATATGCGGCGATTCATGTTGCAGTAGCGCTGTCATATCTGGCTATAACATGTTATATAGCCTATAACATGCGCTCAAAGTTAATTTTTTAACATTTTGGGAGGAGTACATATGCGGTTTCAACAACCAGATGCATTTGCACTTGTCCAGTTTCGGAGGGCATTTTTACACCTGGTTTGTTTTACGATCGGATAACTATCCGATCAGAGAAAACACATGAGGTGACCAGGTGTAAAAAGGCCTTTTTTCTTCTTTTCACTGCTACTTGTTTGTAATAGTGATAGTTCGTAATAGTGGGACAGTGTTACAGGGTGCACACTCTCCTCTAGTTTTCACATAGAAAGCTATGGTATGATGTGTGCAAGTCTTACTTTAGCTGTCTCAGACAGTTGTGGAGATTATTGAGAGGTTCCTTATTGACGGATGTTGAGGGTTTCAACAGTTCGTCCAAAAGTGAAGCAGGAACAGGGCAGTCTGGGATTTTTACTGGCGTCACTGGGGTCGATTCCCCCTTTAGATCCATCCGCTGGTGTGGGAACACAAATATTGAGGGAAAATATTCCATTACACACTTACCTGTACATATTACAGACCTACATCCAGTCTAAATTTTTTATTAAAGTGAGCATTAGTCTTACCTTTCTGAGCCTGCTGTTTTTGAGATCCTGTTTGAGCTGGTTGTTCTGCTGAAGAACAGTCTTCATGCTGCTCCTCAGCTCTCCCACTTTAGCCTGCAGCATGAATTTATCCTTCCGCGTGCCGTTGAGATCCTCCTGCACCATCTCCAGCTCCACCTTTATCCTCTACACATCACATCAAGCAAAAAACCACCCAGAATTAAAAAACAAAAAAACATTTTTAGAACAGTAACTCACTGACTGAAAGTGCTGAACAAAGCAGCGCACCTGTAGCATGTCCTGCAGGGTGTCCATCTCTCTATGGTGACACTGTTCCACCATCTCCAGCTGCTGTTTTTGTGTCTCGATCTCCCGCTGCCTCTGCTCCACCTCCCACTTTAGATCCTCCACCTGCAAAGAGACAGGAATACAGTGTGATTAATACGTAGTGAAGTATTTGTTTTTCTCCATACAGATATATATACATAAAAAGATCAATATAGATTTCAAAGACATGAATGAAACTAACTACTGTTGGGTCTGTCATGTTGTTAAAATGTAACGGTCAGGGGGAAACAAAAGCAAAAATGTGTACCCTCACTGGGACAGATCCCTTAAAAGGACAACTTTTTGTACCTTATCCACCCCTAAAATTATTATATTAGTTACTTAAAATTACTAGTACTAAAAAACTGTATAACACTTCATAATACACGCGGTTTCAAAAACAATCATGATGTTAATGTTTACAATATTGTAAATTCTTCATGCCTTAGTCGCATTTAGCAGATTACAGCTTGATATTTGCTAGATTAAAAATATATCACTTTATGCGAGTATGTATGTATAATATACTTTACATTTTGCAATGATATAAACAATCATGAAGCCGAGATATATATAGCATATATTGCTATGTGACTATACTGTGCAGGTACAAAATCAAGCAGTTGAGATTTGCTATGTTGTATATATTGCTTTATGTGAGTATACTGTATGTATGTGAATAAAGTTGTATATATATATATATATATATATATATATATATATATATATATATATATATATATATATATATCCAACTCTTGCACTTAACTGATTCACATCTAGACACTGATTCACATTAACACTCAAACCTAGGTTGTGAAACCTTGCAACCTGCTTACCCAGACAGCATTTTAAGGCATAACAGTAATATATTGAAAGAGGCTCTGTGAAGTTTCAAACTGAGAGGTAACTTTTGCAACAAAGCCACACTGTACCTCTTGGTTAGTGAGGGGTTGTTTGTTGAGCTCATCATCAAGTTGTTTTTGAAGGATCTGGAGTTGAGCATGAGCATCAGCTAATTCCTCCTGGAAATGAGAAACCTCCTCGGAGTGCTTCTCATCTTGAGCTCTGTCAGAGAGAGAGAGAGAGAGAGAGAGAGAGAGAGAGAAAAATTCACAAAAGACACCACCACAATCTGAGAAGTCACACACATCTGAAACTGTTCATTAACCAATCTAGGTATTGATCTCCATCGCTGCGTTTACAGTTCTTCACATATCTTACAAGCATCAGTACATCACTCTAGGAAAACTGGACCTCATAAAGATGTCTTGATGTGTTCTATAATTATGAGTTTCCGAGGCAGCTGTGATACTATAACCCAGAGTGTCTGGAAAACTTACGCAAGTGTCTTAGCCTCTTTCTGCAGGGCTTTGACAAGCTCCTCTTTGGCCTGCAGATCTTTCTTGATCTCGCTGAGCTCCAGCATGGCTGCCCTGTAGTGCCTGCGGTTATGGGCTGCCTCCAGCTTGGCCTCCGCCACCTGAACAAAGCGTACAAACACACAGGTCACACACATGCACATAAGAAAATAAACCAAAGCCTTCGGGAGTTCTCAAGGGGAACTGAAAATGCTACGCAGATGTTAAACCATATATTAACCTGCTCTGTCAGATCCTTGACTTTAATTTTCTCCTTCTCCAGAGCAGTCTGGAGCGTTTGCACCAACTGTCTCATCTGCTGGTCCTCCTCTTCTTTACGCTTTAATACTGCCTGAACCTGGAGTGAAAGATTACAGAGATGTTTAAACAAAACAAAACAATTGTAAAAACTATTCAATTCCACTGATTAAAGTATTGTCAATGATGATGACATGACACGCCGCATCACACCTGCAAGTTGAGCTGGACAAGATCTGCTTCTCTCTTTGCCAGTGCAGCCTCTAGAATATTGGCATGTTCCCGCAATGCACTGTGGGATTTTCCAAGCCCGGAGAGTTTCCCTTTCTCATGCTCTAGCTCAAGCGTAAGCTTCTTATTAGCATCTTCCAGGCGACGAATTCTCTTTTTAAAATTTCGTGACTCTTGGAGCTGTGCCAAAAAAAAAAAGGTGAAAAAACATTTCTTACATTTTGATAACACCACTTCTTTCACAAATTGCAATGGACTGTCCATTATGTAAAACTCACTTAAAAAATACATCATATTACTGGTATTTTAATGAAATATAAGCTATCAGTGAAATTTGGAGCAAGGACGACACCATTTTTATTTTTTACAAACATTAAAATTATTGAGCAAATCAGTGTACAGATAGTCAAAATCAGAGTTGATTAAATTATTGAGGCGAAATACTATGAATTAACTGAGTAACCATCTCTAATATCACAAGAGAATAGTGGGGATACACATACATGTACACTACCATTAAAAGGTTTAGGGCCAGTAAGATTTATTTTAATTTTTTATTCAGCAAGGACACATTTGAAATTTGATTGACCAAAGTGATTTCTGAAAGATCATGTAACACTGAAAACTGGAGTAATGGAAGCTGATAATTACACTTTAAAATATATTAAAAAAGAAAATAATTTTAAAATGTAATAATTGTTCACTATTTTTTTATTGTGTTTTTGATCATCTAAATGAAGCCTTGGTGAACATAAGAGACTTCTTTCAAAAACTAATAAATCTTACCGACTCCAAACTTTTGAAAAGTAGCATATTCATTCAGCAAGCACAAAAAAAAAAAAGATTATCTACAATTTTCTGACCTGAGAAAATGATGTATATGTAAACATGTTAATTGTTACCAAACCATACAGGTTTGCTATATATTAAGCCATTAAGAATACGTTTTCGCTCACCTCGTCTTCCAGTTCCATCACTTTCTCCTGATATTCCTCCAGCTCAGTGCTGGTGAGATTGATGACCTCCTGTAGCTCTTTCTCCAGCATGGCTTTACTCTGGCTCACTGCCTCCAGCTCTCTTTGCAGGGACTCCACCTTGGCCTGAAGCAATGACAAAAATACACATAAATCAGTTATTAGAAGATAAGATCCACTGTAGTTACTCACGGCACCAATGCAATACTTCGAGTTTTTAACAGTGAAAGAAGTATAATCATTGTGTCCCAATGCTTTCAGGAACTATGCAACTCTTAACTTTTAGTGTTTATATTATAGACCATCACTACCAGTTTACCTGAAATTCCAGGCTATTTCCTCCCTCTGAAACCTGAGCTTTGAGTTTGTCAAGTTCAACCTCAGCTGTCTCTTTGGCGGCGAGAGCTTCCTGTAGCCTGCGGCTCAGAATGCCAACTGCATTCTCATAGGCCTTATGCTTGGCCTTCATATCTTTCTGTGCGCTGGTCAAATCTGTGCCCAAACGCTTCATCCTCACCTTCTGCTCTGAGATCGCGCTGGAAGAGGAAAGAGCAGGTGCATAACAGCAAGTTAGACAAACAATTTTGGTCTACTTCACCATCATTATGTTCTTCTAAACATTCAGGGTCATTTTTAATTTGTTTAATAAATGGATGAAATAGGAAGAATAAATCCCAAACCCTCATGCTTTAATCTTGAGACGCAGGCAAGATCATAAGCAAACACGTACAACTGGTGGAACACTTCGGCACTATTGTCTATATGTCACATCACATATTAGTGATGTCAAAGAATGAGCAGCAAAACTATCACTATGGAAACCCTTATGGCAGAAGAGGCGGTGTGATTGTGACTCACGTCTTGGCTTCATCTTGCATTTGTTCAATCCTCTTCCTCAGATTTTCATTCTCTTCGGTCACGGATTCCAGATGGTTCTGGTCAAACTGAAGGGACTGAAGCAACAACATAGAGAGTGTCAAAATATGCTATATACAATACTGTTCAAAAGTTTGGGGTTGGTAATATCTTGTTTTTTTTTTTTTTTAAGTCTCTGCTGCTCACCAAGGCTACATTTATACAAAATGCAGTAATAACAGTAATATTGTGAAATATTATTACAATTTAAAATATCCGTTTTCTATTTTAATATATAATTTATTCCTGTATTTATTTAGCCTGGTTAAAACCAGACCATTCTCAGTTGTAACTGAGTTATGGTCTGGCAAAGCGTCATAGACAAATCATTTCCAGAGGTGCGTCACCAACGGACGTCGCGGATAGACCTAAAACCAATCAGAGCGGTGAATGAGATGACGTATGCAGAGCGGTGGAGAAATATCTCCGAGTGTTGCTCTTTGCTCGGTTTTTAACTAAAAGGAAACGTTCAAATCGCTTAAAACAGACGCGATAGCTGATTCGAACGAGTGATGTTCGACGGCGGCATCCATCTTAGTAATGTAGGCTACAAAATCTGCTTCAAAATCCCAGCGCTGTCGTCATCGTGTAAAGCCCGCCCCAACGTTTCTGATTGGTGCCTCGATTTCGACGGATTGGAAATGGGCTTGAATGAGCTCTTTGCCAAACTAACTTTTAAAGCAAATCTAAATTTGCCGGAAGTTGTCTGGGTTTTCCCAGGCTAGTATTTATTGGAATTTCAGCATCATTACTCCAGGCTTCAGTGTCACATGATCCTTCAGAAATCATTCTGATATGATGTGGTGCTCAAGAAACATTTCTTATTATTATCAATGCTGAAATAAAAGTATTAATTTGTTTAAAAAGATAATCACTGACCCCGAACATTTGAACAAAGGTGTATAGAGACAGAGAAGCATTTAGGCCACGCCCCCACCCGGGGCACACACACACACACAATCCAACCCTCTCCATTGACTTAGTATTGCGTGAAGCTGCCTCCTTGTCATTTCTTGGTTCCAACAAAAGACAGAACAATGCCTAAAAGCTGCTGTGACCGGGTGTAAAGCAAACAAGCTGAAAAAAACCCAGAACTAAGTTTTTATAAGCTACCGAAACATAAAAGCCAGCCTTTAAGGAGACAAAAGTGGATACAGGCAGTAAGATGTGAAGTATCAGCAGGAAGAATGGGTAAATTGTGGAATCCTGACACAGTATGCCTACCTGTGCAGTAATACATAGGGTGGTAAAATAATAATCCTTTGACACGGTTAAAAATAATGTTGATTTTTTTTAGCATATCCTGTTGCTCATTACATTCCCCTCCAGTGGCTTAGTTCTCAGAGTAATATGACACGTTGCGCTCTGCCTCAATTGCCTGTATCTCTATGTAGGAAAAAGTCTGTATCCTTGCAACCGAGATGATCTTGGTAATGCAGTGGGGTGTGTACCTGCAGTTGAGAGTCAAGTTGGTCTCTCTCTGTCTGTACGGATAGTAAATGGGCTTCCAGGCTGTTCATCTGCTGCTGGACTCTCTCCACTTCCTTCTGAAGGCGATCCTGTTCCTGCTCTGCACTCTTCTTTTCTCCCTCCATTCTTAACAGCTCCTGCTTCAGGTCCTTCACCTCCACCACCAGACGCTTTTTAGAAGCCTTCAACTCAGAGATCAACTGGTCTTTGGAGCTGGCGTCTCTCCTGTAAGCTTCGACCATCACCTGCAAGAAAGAGTACAGTAGATTAAGGACACTTCTGCCAAAACCCATTTGACTATTTTGTTGTGGTAAAACCTCCTCACAACTAGTCTTATCCAGCAACAAACAAGGCATATTTGTCAGTCATACATAAATGAAACCAGTAAGAAACGGATAAGATTTTATATATATTTTATAACAGTTTTATATATATTTATCATAAATAAATCCAATTTGTTTCAGTCTCATTCATTTGAACTAATTGAATATTGCTTGTTCCACAGCTAGCTATATTTTAACATTTATACTTTTTAACTGAATGAATTTTATTGTTTTCACAATTAACAGATTTATACTGATTCTAAGCAATTTGAATAAATGCATTTTGAAAATATTATTAAAAATAAAATATAATCAATTGGTAAATTATAAACAATGCCATGATTGATTTTATTTTTTATTTTTAAGTGCAGAAATCTTACCCGTTTCATTTATGTATGGCAAACTAATAAACTTAAAGTGATGCATATTTGTCAGTTTAAAACCGTGTAATCCAAATGAACCGAATTTTTGGTAACATTTTATTTTATAATGCCCTTGTTACATATTCTTACCATAGTAGCAACAGTAAATTATGCATAATTACATGCAACTAACCCTCAACCAAATCCTACGGTAAGTACAAGTTGTTAATCAATATTACTCTGTTACAGTGTAATTATATATTTACATACTATGACACCTTAAAATAAAGTCTATACCAATTTGAAATGTACCGTAATTCAAATACATAAATCTTAATTCAATCAATCTAAATATGTTTGGAGTGTACATTTTGAAGGAACTCAGATCGTTGGGCCACCTACCTTTTGCTGCATGAACTGCTCTTTCAGTTTCTGTGCTTGTTTTTTGAGGGTGCCATTCTCTTGCTTTAGAGCTTCAATCTTGTAGAGAAAGGGAAAAGATGCAATCTGAACCCATCCTAATATTCCAGTTACAAAAAAGCACATCACTCCGATTCAAACCTCTCACCTGTGTTGCTTTAACCTGCACTTCCTGTCTAAGCTGGTCAAGTGTGTCTGAGGCCAACAGCACTTCCTCTCCAAGCCTCTCTGCTCCTTCATCCAGTTCGCTCTTATCTGCCCGTGCTGCCTGCAGAGCCACTTCCAGGACTATTTTCTCATTTTGGAGAAACTGCAGGGTTTCCTCTTTAGCTGTGGCGTCAGTTTGTAGCTCCTCCAGCTGGGCCTGGAGCTCCTGGTAACGGGCCTCCAGCTGATTAAGGGCCTGTTCTTTGGTTTGGAGGTTGTCCTGAGTAGTGGTTAGCTGCTTCATCAGCTCTAGGTGCTCACGCTGTAACAACTCCAGTTGGGCGTCTTTTTGGGAGAGAATGAGTTTGACCTGGATGGAGAAGAAGTTAAGTCGTTTGAGTCATTAGGCTGCATAAATTAGGTCAACCAGAACCGGGAACACTTCCCATAACATCCGATGTACTTGTTACATCGTCAGAAGCCTGGCATCTACACTAATATAAGTCTGTCTCAGTCTTATCCCGAGGTTACCGTACTCAGCCAGATCTAGTCCGTATCCAGACCAGATGGTAGACCTGCACCTAGAGACGACCACAACAGCCCTGAATGTGAGAGGACACCATGACAACTAGACGAGCCGTAGAGACAGGTCCCCTGCATAGACCTTGTCGACTAGACTGTCATCGGCACAGATCCTCAGCAAAGACCATGAGAACCGGAGAAGTCCTCTGCACAAACCCTATGGCCAGCTTCAACTCCTCCCAACCAAATGGTGGTGTAACGTATCCTGATCTTCAAGCAGAAGGAACTGGATTAAATATTGTCAATTATATCAATCCACAATCTGACTTGTGATGCGACCTGGAATCAATCCACACCATGTAGGTTGGTCAGGCCAGAGGAGAACTGTCGCCACTGTCGCCTTTTGGCTTGCTTAGTAGGGGACCCTTTATATTCGGTAATATTATTGACTTGAATGCACTGGCACTATATGAGAACTGAACTGAGCTAGATGATGACATCATTGTTTTCTCCAGAGCAGCTTTTTAGATTAATTGAACTCATTTTATAACTGATGAACTTTACACAGTTATTGTACCAAACTAAATCAACACTGAACTACTTTCAACTGAATAATGACGGTTTACTATTGTCTTTTTAGAGCTGCTTTACAGCAGAATTGAATACTGTTTGTATCGTTGATCAATACTTTCCTGTTTATCACTGTAAAGCTGCTGCATTGTATAAAGCACTATATAAATAAAGGTGACTTGACTTGACATCATTAGGGAATGCTTATATTCAAAATAACATATTACAAGATGGAGCAACCTTGGATTAAGGGTCTTGTTCAAGAGCACAATGCTGACGGGTTTGAATCTACAACTCTGTGTGTGTGTGTGTGTGTGTGTGTGTGTGTGTGTGTGTGTGTGTGTGTGTGTGTGTGTGTGTGTGTGTGCTGGTGTTAGATACCTGCTCTAGCTCTCTCTCCAGTGTTGTGGCTGTATTAGCAAGTTTGAGAAGATGCTCTCGCTCCTCCTCAAACTCTTCCAGCTTGTGCTGAAGATCTTCCTCCACCATCGTCTTTGCCTCCTGGATTTGATGTATGGATGCTTCTTGAGTCAACATGTCCGCCTGGATAAGAATCAATCTATTATTATTGTTTATGCTTTTTAGATTGAATCAATTTCACTCTTTCTTCTTCAACTTGTTCATTGTTTATTAACTCAAGTAAAAAACTAAATATAGTGCCAGACCTCTATACTCTGTAGCTGTACAGCAATCCGTTCCTTCTCTTTTATAGAGCGATGGTTCGTCTCTGTGAGTTTGTGAGACAGAGTAACGTTCTCCATCTTCAGATTTTCCAACACACCAATCTGAGTCATTTGACCGGCCTGAAAGTAAATATACAAACAAATGCACACTAAAGATGGCCATTCTCCATCTGTACCTTTCTGATAAACTTTGAATACATATACTACAGTTTAAAAGTTTGGGTTCAGTAAGATGTTTTAAGTTTTTTTAAATAAATGAACTTTTATTCAGCAAGGATGCATTGAATTGATCAAAAGTTACAATAAAGACATTTATAATGTTGCAAATGTAGTTCTCTTCCACAAAAACAAATTTAGCACAAATGTTTACAACATTGATAATAATAAGAAATATTTATTGAGCACCAAAATCGGCATATCAGAATGATTTCTGAAGGATCATGTGACTGGAGGCAAAGCTGAATTTTCAGCAATATTACTCCAAAGGAAAAAAAAAATTATTTGAATAGAAAACAGCTATTTTGTAATAATGCTTTACAATTTTACTGTATTGTTGATCAAATAAATGCCGTCTTGGTGACCATAAGACTTCTTTCAAAAAGATTTTAAAAATCTTACCGACTCAAAACTGAGAATGGTAGTATACATGTTATGGGAAAACTAATTTATACTCCATCACACTTCACCAACAACGGCACATTATACCTGCATGTTTGCCATCTCTCCCTGCAGTCGCACACGTGCCTCCTGTGCCATACTCAGCTGCTGCTGGTACCAGATGCGGAGCTGCTGCAGGGAGTCCACTTCTGCCTGCGAGGTCTTCAGTCTGCTCTGCAGAGCGTTCCTCTCGCTCTGGACCCGCTGAAGCTGTGTCTGCAGGCCTCCCATCTGCTGCCGGAACTCAGAGACTACGTGGAAAAACAACCAACATGGTATGTAATAGGGGTTGCACAGACTAGTCGAACTGAAGGGACTGAAGCAACAACCTGGAGAGTGTCAAAATATGCTATATACACTACTGTTCAAAAGTTTGGGGTCAATACTTTGAATGTTTTTTTTTTTTAGACTCTTCTGCTCACCAAGGCTACATTTATACAAAAATACAGTCAAAAACAGTAATATTGTGAAATATTATTACAATTTTAAATATCTGTTTTCTATTTCAATATATTTCAAATGTAATTTATTTCTGTGATGGCAAAACTGGATTTCAGCATCATTACTCCAGTCTTCAGTGTCACATGATCCTTTAGAAATCATTCTGATGTGGTGCTCAAGAAACATTTCTTATTATCAATGCTGAAAACAGTTGTGCTGCTTAATATTTTTGTGGAAACTGACTATTTTTTTCATGATAACTTGATGAATAGAAAGCTCAAAAGAACAGAAATGTAAAAAAAAAAAAAAAAAAAAACATGTCTTTACCATCACGTTTGATCAATTTGCTGAATAAAAGTATTAATTTGTTTGAAAAGAAAATCACTGACCCCAAACATTTGAACAAAGGTGTATAGAGAGAGACGTGAACATTTATGTAATAGGGGTAGCACAGACTAGTCGAACTTTAATGCTCTGCCATGACGCTTTAAACTTCACGTCGACTAGCCGCTGATCATGGCCTATAGAGGATAAGAAATCTTTGAAGTCCACTTTTTACGCTCTGTTTCCAACCATTAAAATCAATGACAAATAAATGCATACTACGAGAGCGCTCCACAAGATTCGCTTGATTATACCATCTGGATGCTCCAAATTGATCGGGTGAATGCACGTTTTAAACAGCTTATTGTACACGCAAGTTAATCACGGTTCTAAACTAATGCACTGCTGCATTGTAACGCACACACATACAGACAGTAGCTCGCACATTTAGTAGCACAGAAATGTATTGTCAAAACTGTTCTGTGATTTATCAATAAAATAGTTCTAGCATATATTTCTTAGTAACTGAAACCCACAGCTTCACTATTAGTTGAGACGCTGCCTGCCAGGTAGAATTAATTCACATGCAATCTCTCTCACACTAATGCATTCATATAAATGTAATCTTTACTGTGCTACTTTGTCTGTATCTGATTTAGAACGAGCAGAAATCTGTGAGAAACGTGATGACCAAAAGACAAAAGAACTGATCAAAATAAGCTATTATGTAGGAGCAATAGCCTTGTGGGCAGCGTTGTGTCATATCCCATAGCTGTGAACAAGGCAACCCACATTCGAGTCTCAGCTCGGTTTATTTGTTCATTTATGATGTATTTAGCGACTAGTCGACGTTGACTTCAATCAAACAATTTTTTCACTTATAATTATTATTATAAGTTTTATTTTTTAAAAGTGCCTTTCCCAAGCTAAAGGTTACTTATTGTGACCAGTCAAGTGAGCACAGTTATGGGTTTATCAACAGGTTTTTTTTTTTAACCAGAAAAAGCCAATCAATAACCTTGGCCAATATTTTTGGTCAAATACTAGATCATTTTTTAACAGTGATTGAAATAGTTCCCAGGGCACTAAATGTACTAAAATCTACTGGTACTAGTAGGCAAAAGCGCTATCACCATGTTAACTGTCCTGAGTAACGATAGTCAAGTCAACTCAAGTCAGTTCAGTTCAGTTCAATATCTGTGTAAAGTTTACAGATTGAAGTATACTGATCAACTGATCAAGCTCAACCCTGACATGTACATCTACCACTTTGTCCTCACCTGTGTTGTCTCTGGTATTCAGGCTCTGTTGCATCTCCTCCACTTTGACCATCAGCCTCTGGTACTGCTCTTCAGCCAGCTGCAGGTCATTGCCCAGTGAGGCCAGGCTGGCGTTCTTCCCCTCCAGATTGCCCTGGAGATCCACCATAGCCTTCTCCAGTGCAGAGCAGTTGGAGCGTAGCGTGGTGACCTCAGAGGTGAGGGTGCTCTGCCTCTCCTGACTGGCCTGGGTTTGCTCCACCTGGACCTGCAACTGAGCATTTACTGTAGCCAGCTGTGCCTGGAGCTCCGTTTTTTCTTTCAGAGCCTGGAAATGAAGGTACGGTTTTAAATGATCCATGTGGTTTCAACCATGTTTTTAAGAAGTATATTTATAACAATTAATAAATATATAAACATGTATACATGCACACTACTGTTCAGAAGTTTGAGGTCAGTAAGATTTTTTAAAAGATATTAATACTTTTATTCACCAAGGATGCATTAAATTGATCAAAAGTGACAGTGAACATTTATAAATAATATTACAATAAAACTGTAATTCAAATAAATCCTGTTTTTTTTTTTACTTTATATTTATCAAAGATTTCTGAAAAGAAAAAATTATGATATAATAAGATATTAAGATAACATTGATAAGAAATGTTTCTTGAGCACCAAATCAATCAGCATATTAGAATGATTTCTAAAGGATCATGTGACACTAAAGACCGGACAAATGACTGCTAAAAATTCAGCTTTGCCATCACAGGAATAAATTACATTTTAAAAAACATTAAAATAAAAAACGTTAATTTAAATTATGATAATATTTAAAAAAAAAATTTTTTTTTTTTTTTACTATATTTTGATCAAATAAAATGCAGAAACTTCTTTAAAATAAATTAGGAAAATCTAATTGACCCCAAACTTTGTCTTTGACTGAGTGGCTCTTGTTACAGTGATTACTTTATTTTGTATTTGTAATAAAAAATGTAAATGTTTTTATTTGTGAAAAAAATACTAAAATAGGATTACAGGAAAAAAAATAAAGATTTTTGTAATAAAATATTATATAAAATAAATATTAGTTATATTGCAGTAATGTTGTGTATGAGTTGTGTGTGTGTGTATGTGTGTGTATCTATCTATCTATCTATCTATCTATCTATCTATCTATCTATCTATCTATCTATCTATTTACACACACACATATACACATATGCACACACAATTTTGTAAATATTTCAAACATAACTATAAATATTTAAACCAATCTTCTCTCGAAAGATGGTCATCAGACATTTAAAAAAATCCTTATCAGTTGACCACTAATAAAAAGACGTAGCCTTATATTCTGTTGGTGGCAGGTAGCAAATATTAGACAAATGCCTAGTCCCAGGTTAACTCACCTGACTGGCCTCTGATGAAAGAGACTCCAGTTGTCCTTCTAACCTCATTTTCTCTTTTAGCACTTGCAGCATCTCATCATGAGTCCCCATCACAGAACTCCCAAATGACACGCTGAAAACACATAATTCAATCATGAAGGTTCAATGGCCTGGTTTCATGATAGATAATAATGTTCACCTAAAGGTCAAAAAATATTCAGGGAATGGACTAACCGGTGGACATAGCGGGCCCATACCTGCTGGAGAAGCTGTCCCTGCGACTGCGAGGCTCTACGCTGCCCTCTCTGTCCTGCTCCAGCTCTTCCATGTGTCTCTCTTCAGTGGCTGCCTGCAGGACTTCCTGCAGTGATGGAAAGTGGCCCATGGCTTCTGGAGCAATCTCTCTCCCTTCAACGGTATATGGAGCCTTTGGCTTGTTCGCTATTGCAGCTAACATACTATATGTCCCTGTAGTAGACACACTGCTATAGGACGAGCTATCGCTGTCATTGCCGTCAGCTTTGAAACCTGATTCGCTGCCATCCACCTCAGAGACGTTGTCTCGGATTAGCTGAGATGTTTCCGAACGGCTTTTGGTCTCAGAGCTGATGCTGATTTGCGAAATGGTGGAAACTGAGCTGATGGAGGAATGCAGCGAGCTAAATGATGAGTCGGCAGACACAGAAACTACCCCACCAGGTGCTTCTGCGCTTTTAAAGTCAGATTCGGGAGTTTTGTAGTCAGCGAGAGAGTGGATCTTGCTGGAACGAGATGATTTGGATTTCTTCTCCTTGCTGGAGGGGATTCCTAGGCTTCCCAGTTTGGGACCACGAGGAACGCTGGTGCGCAGGAAAGAGTATTCCGTAGTCATGGCAACAGTACTGGCCCTTGGGAGACCCTCGGGATGGAGCATGAGCTCTGGGTCCAAAGTGCTAAATAGGCGGCTCTTAGGAGTGGATCGCCTGGTCTGAACGAGACAAAGAAATGATGATTAAACATAATAAGACATGTAAAACAGGAAACAGTAGCAAACACTGGACAAACACTGAACTGTTTATCTATGTCTAACGTTAAGTCCATCAAGTCCACCTATAGCTAATATTAAATAAATGATTTACTCAAATGATTTGGCCACCCTCATGTTGTTCCAATCCTGATTGATTTTTTTTCTCCCCAAGGAACACAAAAGGAATGAGAATGTTAAAATAAATAAATAAATTGTGAATATCAAACCAAAACATTTCAATTAACCAATCGTTTAACATTCTTGAAGTCAATTTTGTGTGATGCTTCTTCATGTGCCATATTTAAATACACTGGACTTAAAATATGGTCTGTTCCTTTCACAAAATTATATTATGACTTCAGAAGACTTGAAATATAGCAGACAAGGAAAGTCAACACTTAATGAGGGTGAGTAAATTATGCCAATTAAATTGTTTTTTGCCAAACTATTAATTTAATTCAATATCAGTTGTCATGAAAGCACTCACTCTCTCTGTGTGCCGCTGTACTCTGTATTGTTTGAGCTGTTCCTCTAGACGCCGGCGAGCTTCCTGGCGAATTTTTTCTTCATTTTCCATCTCCACTGATGGCTCTTTTGAAGCTACAAGAAAGACACAGTCAACAAATGCACAGAAACTCTTGCTACATAAAAAATAGGCAGGTGTTCAGATATTGTCAACCAAGCTCTGTTGGATTGAATGCAACAGGCTATTGATTATACGAGACTGATAATACAGCTCATCAATCCTGAAACATGCTTTCTTTGACAATGCTATTTTTAGGGATGGCTTTGACAACTGGTTCCATTTTTAAAAAATACAAGAACTTACTGGATGTGTAATAACGCAATATGCGCACAGTCATCTTTCTCATCTTTTTACAGTTGTAATGGTGATGAGCGAGTGTCTTATATGCACACATTGTTATTAGTTTTAATGCAATTAAAAATTCTGTTTAAATGCATATTTTTGGTGGTTCATATGTTTTGGTACAATGGCCTTACAGAAAAACTAAATTCAAAGTATTGGTCTAAATAAGTTACTAAAAGGAATAAATATGGTAATGTGTGACTTGTTATTACTGCTCTGTTAAAACCCGAAATGAATAATAACCAGGCTGCTGAGCATTTTCCAGAGCAAAAGTACTAGAAGAATTAGAATCATTAAGGGAATTTTACAGTGGAACTGGAACCAAAATCATTCAAATGTCTCATGATTCCCATCCCAAGTCTTTTAAGAGTGAAGCTTCATGCTCATCCTGGCAGAGCAAACACCATGTGATCTCTGCAACCCAAAATAAGCCATTCCATCTGCCTTAGTTAGAAAAAGAGAAAAGCACACTTCAATTTCTGCGTCAGTTAGTTATTAGATCAGCCATATTCCACGTCCAAGCCAAATTGACTTAAATACTGGCAAGACAACATTCATCTTGTTATGTTGTTCCCAGAAAAGCTAAATTTTCCTGAATCACCAACCAGCACAACAACCCCGGTATTGCAAAGAATTAACGTAGCACCAACAATCACAGGAGAGACTTATTAGCCTTTAATTAATTAATTAGGATTCCCATTCAAATCTCTCTGCAAGCCAAAATGGAGAAGCAGGCAAAAATAGGATACAGCAAACAGGGAGGGTTAGCCTAAATCAGCCTCAAAAGCCAAGGAATTACAACACAACAGGAAGGGACGAGGGTGATTTGGGGGGTTATCCAATATCGTATGCTTACACAATTCGGTCTCCTGCATAGGAATACTTAGTCTGAGCGATTGCAATGCGTCACCCTTGTGAATAGAGCCCTCTGCAAGAGCTGCCTCAGACTTCTCTAGGCTGTCAGGGAAAGAGGCCACACCTGGATCCAGCTGTGCGCTCAGGGGGGAGTCGGCAAGGCGGCTACCCAGGGGAGGAGTTGCCAGAGGTGGGGTTCTGCCTCCGTGAGCTTCCTGACCCTCCACCACGGCCTCTCCGTTTGGCAACAGCTCTGCTTGGACATGACCTACAACAAAGAGAAGGGATTCAGCAAAACAGCGTTACATTTACAGGTGTTTTTAGTGTTTTACAGGCCAGGCATGGATGACATATCATGAAATATATTTTGGTTCATTACAATTTTCATTGTTCAGTCTGACCTGGTGTGTGTACTTAGCCTTCTATGGACCACATTAATAATTACTATACAGAAAAATAAAATTACTGACCGGTCATTTTACAACTGTAGGCCTTGCTAAAAATAAACACTAACAACAGTTATTAAAAATGATCACATCTTAAGTTATTAAAGTTAAGTAAAAATGTGATAAAATAAAATTAACTTATTTAAAACAAATTATTACCCAAAAGAGCACTTTTCATGCTTTAGTAAATATCACTCCACACAAAACTATTTGGTAAGACTTTACAATAAGGTCCCATTAATAATGCATTTACCGTACTAACATTAACAATGAGCCATACATTTGTTACCGTATTTATTTATCTTTGTAAATTAGTTAATAAAAATACAACTAATCATTGTTAGTTCATGTTAGCTCAAGATTATTAAATAATATTAATAAAAGATACAACTTTTGATTTTAATGATGTATTAGTATATGTTGAAATTAACATTAAGAATGCTCATAAATGATTTAGAAGTATTTATCATTGTTAGTTCATGTTAACTAATGCATTTCACTAATGTTAACAAATTGAACCTGATTGTTACCAACAATTCTGTAGAAAACAATGGCCCATTCATATTTGTCATCCTTGATTCATTTATTCTACTGACACTAAGACAAAGTGAATACTCCAAGGGGGACCATATTCAACATGTCGAGATCATTTTGAACATATTTGTCCGAAGCATTATTCTTTTCCTTATGGGTCATGTTACTTTGCGCACATTTAAAGTACAAAGCACGACCTAAATTAGCCTGTTTATATCTATGTGTTATGAGGTTATGATTGTTGGTTTTTGGTCATTCACAACTTTCATAATTAGAGACCAGCATAGACAAAAGTTCTCCTGTGCGCAAGTCTTGCAGAACAAGTCAAACAGCCTAATCGAGCTACAGTGACAGTTCAGGAAACTGACACTAAAAGTGAGGGGGAAGTTTGTGGATATATCTAGAGAAAAATACTTCTTAATAAGGTAACAAATAGCACTGAAAAGTGGGAAGAAAAAACATCTCAAAGCCAAGTGACGCAGTAAACAGCAAATGTTCACTTTGAAATTTTGCCAAGTTTTGAATGAACTGAACACAACAAAAAAACTCTCATAAGACAAGCTTAACAGTGAATCCTGCGCTCACATTTTGAGTATAAATGGTATATTTTTATACACTATAAAGACCCAATTTATAATATAAAATATATAACAAACATGTGTAAAATATTATTTGGAAAATATTTAGTTTCTTTTACGTTACATTTTTGTTATTCATTTGGTTTTATTATTTAGCTATTTAAATCAACCTTTTTATTTAAATCAATTTTGTTTTATTATTTATTTATTGAAATATATATATATATATATATATATATATTAATAATTTATTTGATACATGAAATGCAAGAAAAAAGTAAATTGTGCACACGATTTACAAATCGAGGGAACAAATTAGTAAATCGTGCGCACGATTTAGTCTACTATTTTTTTCCTGCATGTCATGTGCGGGCGTGGCTCCGTAATTTTAAATTAAAAGCATTAATTAATTAGTAAAAATGTATTTCGTTTTGCTCTGAACTTTTCCACGGACCCCCTAGCATACTCTTGCAGCCCCCTGTGGGTCACCACCAGTTTGAAAACCCCTGACTTAGAACATCATCCATCAAATTTAATATATATATATATATATATATATATATATATAAAACACTCACCATTTGGGATTTTCTCTGTTACGGGTGATCTCTCCGACTTCAGAGATTCCACAGTATTGCTGTCTGGATGTTGTGCATTCAGCTGCTGAGGGATGGCCTCGATTGAGGCCGTTTCATTATTTCCATTTTCCATATCTCTTGAAATACAGATGCTGTTCTAGCATCCATTAAAAAATTAGATGGGCCTCACTAGTGCAATTCAACTTTACTTCATGCTTGGTAAACTTTGGTTGAGACTGCAGGATGGCCTGGATGGTGCAGACGGCTTCAGTCCTTGGTGAACCTGAGGAATGAAAACATTGCTTAAAATCATCCATACTGTGAGAAGGGTTCAAGATTCATTGCCCAGTTAAAGCAGTCTTGATCAAGGGCACAATGGTGATATACAGAGAACGTGATTCACAACATGTTCCTGAATCAATATCTTTGCTGATCCTGGAACAATATTCCAATCAACCAATCAGATTTGAAGGACAAGTTTACAGTTTATGTCAAGTTTAGGCTTACAACCAGGGTTAGATGCTTCTACATCAGTGTTTTTCACATATCATTTCCCTGTGCTTTTAGGGATAAGTTATGGGTAGGGTTATGAGGGGGTAGGGATAGGACTATATTTTTGGACAGGAAAGTTGTTCCAGAATCAACAAAATATGCTGATCCAGGAACTGTCTTACTTGGCAAAATTACAGTGACCAGTGTGGGATACTTTTGTTATTGTTGCTGGAAGTGGCACTAGTTGTTTAATTTTTTCTTTGTCATGTTTATATAAAGTGCCCTCGGAAATACTTCTCTTTTTTTACCCACTAATTCATTCCACCTCAATTTGGGGCAAGAAAGAGGGAAAATAACTTCACCACAATTTTAACTTAGTACAAACAACAGTGGTTTAAATGACAGTTCACTGATTCTTGAGACATGAGACAAAACATGTTCCACATCTAAACTTGCTATTACCTTTCAAAACAGCACCATTTCCATTTAGAAATGAATCAGAGATTCTCACTAGAATGTTCTTATGGCATGACATTCAACTACCCTATAACTATAACAATACCTATGACTACTACCAGGTGCCAAGGGAGCTAATTCCTATAAAATTCCACTCAATTCCTCTAAAACCATCGGTCCACTCCGACCATAGCTCAACACTGCATATAGATTAAAATGTTAAATAATAAAAACAGTAATACAAAAGTCTCTTATGGAGAAAAGCAATACAATTTAATTAGTTATCTTTTAATAGGTTTCCAATGCATTGGAAAATATTAGTTCCTGTAGTGCTTTATGCATGCATGATATGCAATATATGCTTTAGTCAACACTTTGAGCTGTCAACACAACGGTTGTCTGTCTTACTGCGAAGAAAATTCAATAAATAAACTAAAAATCTGCTTTAAATGAATGATTTAGTCTCCATTCACACACTGAAGGAAATGCTTTATTTGTCAATATTTATAATAAATATTGGACACATTATTGCTAACAGGTGGTGATGACTCATACTGAGCTATAGGCAAGGAAAACAATTTCATGAGAAAATAAAAGCAGCAGGAGATTGAACAGAATAATCCTTCATATACACGAATGCATATATTCTTCCTTATATAAACTTTTCAGCACTGTAGTTTGCTTTATCCTAGTTGTTATAGTTAAGTGTCATTAAGTGTCATCATGAAGTGTCATTATGGTGGAGGAATGAGATTTCTGTCTCACACAATGCTAGAGGATTAGACTAACCATCAACACGAGTCTAACTGTATAGACTAATGCGATTTAAGACACTTATCAGACAACTGACATGCGAACAAAGCTGTCATTACTTTAAAATCAACCTTGTCATAATATCACATATAGACAGATCAGACTGACAACAGCATTTTTGATTAACGTTAACTGTCACTCAACAGAGATTATGTCCCTTATTTCAGTGCAATTAACTGAAAATGAAAGCACAGCAACAAATACGTCAATCATAATAAATAACCAGCAGCACGGAGAAAGTGAAAAACCACTGGAGATACAGTGTTAAAGTGAGTTTATTATTATAAATCTTTGATCTCATTAGCATCAGCCTTTTAGCTACTTAGCCACATCGCACGGTTATCTAAAAGCAACTGATGCATGACACTGACACACGACCACGCTTCTGCATAGCAGTCGTCACGTGAAATGGTGAATTATTAGTATGGTGATTACAAGAGATGATAAAAAAAGTAATTAAGCACCAACCTTAGACGTGCTCCTGTCTATACTACGTGGCTGTTTAGGTTCCGTCCTTCAAACAGATCCGTCTCACAACGGTTACCTCAAAATGAAAGGTTCCGCGTAGAGCTGCTGCGTAGCTACGTAAGGAAGGCATCTATGGATTTTAATATCCCCTATATTTTATTTATAACAGTCTAATATCAATAACCAGTTAATAATCATACTTTTATATATTATTTATGGTTAAAAAAAATCAAAAGCGTTCTTCTGACCAATTGTGAATGTACTGATCTTACAAACATGCTGCACGTTTTTTGTCTAAATCACAATCAGTATGATTTTAAACACTAATTTAAACTGTTTTAAATTGTATTGTGCAATCAAATGAGTAGACAAAGACCTGTCTCATGAACATCATCTCCAAATCATATGCTATTACACAAACTGAAAAATCATATTTGCCCCATTAGGCTTTTGAATGGAAGCCATACAGACACTGATGTATGACAAAGCATCAGTCTTTAATTTGATTACAACCCTTTTACATGATGTATAATTAGTAACCACTATAAAATGTGAGATTTCAAGTCATTCATCACATGCCAAATGCAACTTAAGGGACCCTTCTGCTTTTATTAAAAAAATACTCAAACTGGGAATGTGGAAAATGTGCGGTTCAAACACATCAAATTCCTAAAATGTACATTCAAAATAAAAATAAAAAGCAAAACAATGTCTAAGAGACCAAATTATTGTGCATGCAGTCATTGTAATATTACATAAGATAAACCTTAGACATGGCCTGTAAAACTTTATCAATGCTGTTTCTTGGAATTTAAGTTGTAACAACCCTTATGGAATGAAAACCGTATTTCATTAGTGATACAGTACCTACTTATCTCTTTTAAAAAGCACTTATGCATTATGACAACAGGTTCCAACTATTTAAAACCTCGCTGCTTTTCCACACTCAAGTGATAACGGAGTCAACCATTCTTTATTTTCTTGATTTCCAATTCAAACAGAAGAGGGTCACACTCATAATAGAAGGGTCATACTCATAATAAAACTTCCTTCAGTTATTCAGAGCAGTCTTTTTTTGCCAGATGCAGCCCTCCACAGAAAATGAATCATTAGTCATACAATAGTAAATTCAAGCCACAGAGAAGCCAAATGTTCCTCATGTGACTTTATTGTAAGGAAAAGTTAAAGATCGCAAATACTCATACTCCCTATCAACTCAAACAGCCCGCTCTCATATCAGACAGTGCTCATCTAGACGCTCACAATATAACTCTTTAAAGTACAAAAGAAAAACAACAAAAGAAGTTACCCAATGTGGGAATCAATCAATAGCACAAGCCTTGTATCATAGCATGTCGTGTAAATACACAAATACATGATGACTGACGACTGGTCCACAATGAATGAGAAAATGAAGGGCGATATGAGAGTTTGTGAATGGGACAAAAGCTCACAACATCTTGATGATTGAGAAATGGACGCATTAAGAGTGGCACCAAGGTCTTGTGAAGTCAAGAGGCCAAAAAGAAAAAACAAAAGTGTCCAATTTTTCAATTTCAGAGTCTGTTGTAGAAAAGGGGTAAATGGCAAGTGGAGCATCCGTATGAAGCGACGTTCCGGGCTCATTTCTTCTCCTCCTCACCAGCCTTCTCTTTCTTCTCTTCCTTTACCTCCTCTTTCTTGTCCTCTGAACTCTTTGTCTTGTCATCTTTCACAGACAGCTCCTCCAGCTTCTCTGCCACTTTGTTAGGGCTGTTCATGCTACCTGTGAAACGAAATTAAAACAGTGAAGTTGAAGGCTCTTCAAAGACTACTCCAACTGAAGCCTTACACAAATTTATGAAAGGAAAAAAAATGTCTGAGAAGATACGGTCACCTCCCAAGTGAATGGCAAGGCAGTTTGTAACAATCCTCATGTTACTGTAGCAGACAGAAAAAGTCTAAGGCTGGATGTGTCAGTCTTAAACAGAGTGAGTCTGCAATAATCCTGGTAGAAAATGCCATCATCTTACCTTCTAGAAACTTTCTGGCCTCTTCTTTGCATTCATCAAACTTCATCTTGAACTTCTGTGCATCTGCAAGACAAAGGAAACAAAGGGCACAAAAAAAAGCAGAAGTCTGTTAAACTAATGATCAAATTAAATTTTAAAAAGCATTGTATTTATTATGCTATTCACAACTAGTATAATTTAAAGTATGCAGGAAATGGAAATGTATCTATTTTCTAAATGCATATTAACTTATTATGAATTAATCATCCATGCATGAGTTTATTTTTGTCAAAAAAAATGACCTTCTAATCTTCTAGAGAAAGGACATTTCTCTCTAGTGATGTTGCCGGACTTCTCCAGCTTAAACCCCGCCCCATTATTACAATCAACTACAAGCTTGCATTCAGATCTGCCTCCATCCAATCAACAATAGATAGAATCAAATCCCCACCTAATATTTTTGTTTCACTCGCATGCAAGTCACAATATGGAAGAAAAGTTATTTCGCTACTATTGTTTCTTTCTGTATTTTGTAGGGCTTCAATTAGTTTTACTTTAACTAGATCCCTGAGATTTGTTCTGGAGATCATGTTCATTTGTACTCACTCTCTGCATTAAGGAATCGAATAGCCAGCATCTCTGCTTTGGGTTTTTCATCTGCAAAGTCAGCATGTGTATTCCACACCCAGGCCCTGTCACTGCCTGCATTGGGCTTCAGCTCCATCAGTGGCATAACTAGAGCACAGGATTTCAATTCATGAGTTAAAGCCAGCACATGATTGGAAAATTAACAGGAGGAGGACAGATAACGATTACACTCACTGTTGTGGTTGGCACAGATTTTGAGGGTGCGGTCTCTCCTCATGAGAAGGCGGATGGTACCCTTCTCTTTGTGTCGCAGGAGTTTGACATCACCCGTCCCGCGCTCCTTCCACTCGGGAGGGTCGTTCTCACTGGCAAAACGATACAGCTTTGCCCTCCTACAAAAACCATGTTGAAGATAAAAGTCAGCAAAAATTCAGTTCTCACGCAGCAGTTCTCTTTTGCATGTCACCGCACTCGAACAGACAAATACAGAGAAAATTGTGTCAAAATGCCCATATTGGTGATGGTGAGTATCCTTGATGAATAATTTATACAGTGAAGTCTATGTAGTGTTTTATTTTTTACATTTGTTCATTCAATTTCTTTCTTGAAAAGCTGCAGCTGAAAAAATTAAAGCACTGTTTATTTCACTTGTATATTTTATTGTATTTGTCCTATTTTAAATATATAATATATATATATATATATATATATTCGTTGCGAATGCACAAGCAAATAAAAGACAGGCATCTTGTCTTGTTGTTTTGTGCAAATGTAAATTGTAATATTGTGTTTATTTTGTGTAGGCTTATATCTGATTGATCTCATATAGGATGCATTTGGTTAAGAATTAACGTAGTAGTAAAACAGTATTGTAATCAAACGTTGTTTTGCCTTGTTTCTGCATGTAGCTTTAGGAAGAGCACATCCACAACATGAGTCACACATTCTGACTAGCACACAACTTGAACTAAGTTCACTTGTACAAAATTTTTTTTGTACATTAGCGTCATTTTGTGCAGATATAATTTGTAATAGGTTTGTTTTGTATACATCTAATTAATCTCATATAGGATGCGTTTTCGTAGAGTTAAATAACCAGCTAGCAAAGGGCTTCAGTTTACTGGCGCACACAGCCCAAACAGCAATGCACGACTTATAATAACTATGATTGGGACTGTCATTTTACATAACATTATAATGAGAACGCTATTTTAATAAATCATTGTGAATTCATTGGGTTAAGTTGCCGTGGAACACGAGTTACACATTCCGACTAACAGGCATCTGAGTAGTGTTGCACGATATACCGGTACTAGAAAGGTAAGGAAAAACACTCGGCTGTACCGGTCGCTGTTATATTATTAATTTACTACAAGTATGCTGCTAGTTCAGGCACACATTTATTTTCCTGTTGGTTCTTTGCAATGTTAATAAAATATATTGAACGTTAATTCTTTATGGGTCATTACTTTGTGTGTGACTATAAATACTTTGCTTTAAAAGTACACACACACAAAAAAAGATTCAGATAATCGATAATCGCTTTAGCATCGAATCGCAGCCCTCTGAATCGTAATCGAATCGTGAGTTGCCTAGAGATTCCCACCCCTAACGCGCACCGCTTGACAAAGAAACATGCATGAGAAAATAAAGCGCAGGACAAGCTCGTGCTGCCGGGCTCAGACCTGAAGCGCGCGCATGCCTTCCACACAAATCGCGACTTCAGTTCTCTTTCACGGTTTATTAGGTTTCAATAGTCAAAACTATGTAAAAATGCACGTCCTGGCAAGTAATCACGTAAACACAGTCGGGTATGTCTGTAGTGAACCGTTTGTAAAAAAGAAAAATCTTATGTGTTCCAATGTATTGGACGTGCAGGTCTTAAAGGGCCAGACTAGCAGTCTAATATTCTGTTTGATTAATGTTAATCAAACAACAAAAGAAAATAAACAATCACCCAATAAACACCCAATTGACAATAAATTTAAGCTATTTATTAAGAATCAATCTATAGTTAATTTAGAGTTAAGACTTTATTTTGTCAGCTACAGTAGGTCTATTTAAAGGCGTGGTACAACGCTCTTTACACAAGATGTAAAATAAATCTCTGATGTCCCCAGAGTGTGTATGTGAAGTTTTAGCTCAAAATACCCCACAGATATTTTTATATAGCATGTTAAAGTTGTCACTATTTGAGGGTAAGCAAAAATGCACCTTTTTGTGTCTGTTCCTTTAAATGCAAACGAGCCTCTGCTCCCGGCACAGAGGGCGGAGCTACAACAACTTGTGTCCTTAGCAGCTCTGATTACCTCACACAGACATGCACAATGAAAATTCTGAAAGCTTTTAGCCTTTTATGTTCAAACCGGAGTCAGAAAGGTGGAGAGACTCAAGAAGAAGTGACAACATTTCTGAATAGTTATTTGATTAATTTATGTAGCTTGTGTAGTTATCTTCTAGTCATTGATTAACATATTCTGTCTTGATAATCTATAAGTCGCATTCCCGGGGGTGGGGTTTATATAAATTTTAGGGTTAGTGATGTCACTAACCCGGGAGGAATGTCGTGTAGTCCCTACCAGCCGTTTTTTGTTGTAGTCCTTAAAAAGCAATTTCTTTAAAAGAAAATATCTTCCTTTGCTTTGAACGTCGTAACTTTGCCGTTTATCATAACTTTGTTTATGCTCAAACAGCAATATTACACTAACTAAAGTTAGAAAAGTGAAATCATAATCAACCACCCCTTTGAACAGTAGCATTCAAAAAATAAATTAAGAACTGTTTGTTTTATTTGTCTCATATAGTATGTCATTGTTTGTAATTTTTTTTGCTTATTTTTAATAAAGATAAAATAAAATGAATTATCTATATTGTAATTATAAAATTAAAAATTATTAAATGACTCGGATCTTAAAATAAGATTTGGGTCATCCCAACCTGTTCAGAATTGTGAAAGGTTAGCGAATGTTAACATGACTGATAATTATGTCAATGTTGCAAACATCTCTGAAAGGACGCACACACTGGCATGTAATTAATTATTATTATTTTATTTCATAAAGGGGAGGGAATGCTCAAAAAGCAGGGCAGGAACATGCTGGTCAAGTGAGTTTTAAAAAACTTATTGTAAGGTCTGTCATATTTTAATTACTTTTCCTGTTTTAGTTTTTTTCCCCATGGTATCGATTCAGTATCGAGGTATTTCTGTCTGGTATCGTATCAAAGTCATAATTTTGGTACCGTGACAACACTACATCTGAGGCGAGTTGGTGGCAGTTGTATTAGTCGTTATATTTGGTTATTAAATAAGTCGTTTAATGAAATGATCGATCACATCGACTCATTTTACAATCCTACTAGCCCTTTATTTAGACTAAAATCCTTCGCATTAATTTGGTGAAGAAGTTGAACAGCCTTTTGAGCAGCATTTGCACACCCGTCATGCTGTTGGCTATATGCCACTGCAGTAGACACATTGCAGTATTAAGGCTAATGATTAATCGATTAATTGATCGTTAATTTAAATGACGATCGATAGGAATTTGTGTAAATTGACATCCCATATATATATATATATATACACACACTCACCGGCCACTTTATTAGGTACCCCATGCTAGTAACGGGTTGGACCCCCTTTTGCCTTCAGAACTGCCTCAATTCTTCGTGGCATAGATTCAACAAGGTGCTGGAAGCATTCCTCAGGGAGTTTGGTCCATATTGACATGATGGCATCACACAGTTGCCGCAGATTTGTCGGCTGCACATCCATGATACGAATCTCCCGTTCCACCACATCCCAAAGATGCTCTATTGGGTTGAGATCTGGTGACTGTGGAGGCCATTTTAGTACAGTGAACTCATTGTCATGTTCAAGAAACCAATTTGAAATGATTAGAGCTTTGTGACATGGTGGAAGTAGCCATCAGAGGATGGGTACATGGTGGCCATAAAGGGATGGACATGGTCAGAAACAATGCTCAGGTAGGCCGTGGCATTTAAACGATGCCCAATTGGCACTAAGGGGCCTAAAGTGTGCCAGGAAAACATCCCCCACACCATTACACCACCACCACCAGCCTGCACAGTGGTAACAAGGCATGATGGTTCCATGTTCTCATTCTGTTTACGCCAAATTCTGACTCTAACATCTGAATGTCTCAACAGAAATCGAGACTCATCAGACCAGGCAACATTTTTCCAGTCTTCAACTGTTCAATTTTGGTGAGCTCTTGCAAATTGTAGCCTCTTTTTCCTATTTGCAGTGGAGATGAGTGGTACCCGGTGGAGTCTTCTGCTGTTGTAGCCCATCCGCCTCAAGGTTGTGCGTGTTGTGGCTTCACAAATGCTTTGCTGCATACCTCGGTTGTAACGAGTGGTTATTTCAGTCACTGTTGCCCTTCTATCAGCTCGAACCAGTCTGGCCATTCTCCTCTGACCTCTGGCATCAACAAGGCATTTCCGCCCACAGAACTGCCGCTCACTGGATGTTTTTTCTTTTTCGGACCATTCTCTGTAAACCCTAGAGATGGTTGTGCGTGAAAATCCCAGTAGATTAGCAGTTTCTGAAATACTCAGACCAGCCCTTCTGGCACCAACAATCATGCCACGTTCAAAGTCACTCAAATCAACTTTCTTCCCCATACTGATGCTCGGTTTGAACTGCAGGAGATTGTCTTGACCATGTCTACATGCCTAAATGCACTGAGTTGCCGCCATGTGATTGGCTGCTTAGAAATTAAGTGTTAACGAGCAGTTGGACAGGTGTACCTAATAAAGTGGCCGGTGAGTGTATATATTAGGGGTGGAACGGTTCATGTATTCGTATCGAACCGAAACGGTACGGGCGTCACGGTTCGGTGCACGAATTTACACGGAGAATACACGGTATAAAAATAAATAAAACTCGCGTGCAAATTAATTAATGTAATGCGGAACTACTGTTAGATACGCGGGTTCTTTAGGGACACATAATCTGTAGGCTACCATCGGCTTAGCTCTGAACGCGCGTTCACTTCAAACGTTTGCTTTATACGCGCGTCCTATTCGCTTTGGACTAGCGTCGAACTAGACGCGAATTTGAAGCTCTATTCGCGTTTGGTGTGACCGCATAATGAACAGGCTGCGATGTCAAGATTGCAATGCTGGAGAGTGTGTGTGTGTGCGAGAGAGAGAGAGAGAGAGAGAGAGAGAGAGGCGCGCGCGATCTTACTGTGTGTGTGTGTGTGAGAGAGAGAGAGACATTTTGTTTATACAGATCATTAAACCTGCAAAGTGTTTACTTATATTTGTGTACACTCGCAATAAAACACAACATTGTGCTTTTGTCACACTGTAAACTCTTGTCAAACTGTAACCTACAACTGTCACCCAACCAAAATCACATACACACTGTTTTAAAAGCAAAACATATTTATCCAACTCCATTTCAAAACAGTCTGTCTTTTGGACATTCGTCATATTGCATTGGTTTTCATTTCTTGTCCTCTGAGCACTAATCTTACACATTCAACATTGATTGAAAAAGAAAATCGAATGTGTTTTTAATGGTAGTATTATTTTATACAGAAATCAATTATTTATAATTCAGTTGAGAATAATGTTACATTGTCAATTAATAATGTTAATTAAAATTAAGGAAAACAAATATATTGATCTGAAATATAGCAAAATAATTTTAAATTAATAGTACAATTACCAAACATATCGCAAGGTCATTTTGTCTTTTTATTAATTTAATTAATAAACTAATTATATAAAACTATTGTCAGTGCACTACAAATAAACTGGTTCTATGCCTTTATTAATAAAACTTATTTAAAAAATACAATGCCTTCTGCATTTTTGTTTTGCTTTTTCCCTCCATTGTACCGAAATCGTACCGAACCGTGATGTCTGAACCGAGGTATGAACCGAACCGTGACTTCTGTGTACCGTTCCACCCCTAGTATATATATATATATATATATATATACATATTATATATATATATATATATATATATATATATATATATATATATATATATATATATATATATATATATATATATATATATATATATATATATATATATATATATATATATATATACACACTAGGGGTGTAACGGTACATGTATTCGTATTGAACCGTTTCGGTTCGAGGCTTCCGGTTCAGTACGCATACAAACCGAACGATTCCTTGGACCATTTTTCCTGCCGACAAAATTTGCGCTGGCGCGATCTCCACAACGTTGCGCAACATCAAATGGCAAGCGTAATGATAGCGGAACGAAACTGCGCTACTCCTTATATTGTGCTTCACGGATCGTTTATAAGTTCGGACCAGCAACATCTGTGCAGCGCGAGCCGATCTCGATCAAGCGACACTGTTACAACCGTTACAACACAGCGCTAAGAGATCCAGTGAAGAAAACATTTGAATTCGCCACTGAAGTAATAACATCGCTGCGAGATCTAGTGAGAAGCATTCACATTTCTCCGTTATTAACCGTAGATCTCTATTAGATCAAACAGCGCTGACGTGGACACCAGGAGAAATATTGTGCCGTGAATGATCTAGTAATACTTTACGTCCACAGACCAGCAACATTCACCATGGATTTAATATAGTAAGACTAAATGTAACCAGTTTGGCTGGAATAGTGAAATGCTTTCAAGTACTTCACACATCTTTTTCCAGCACTTCAAAACTCAAATATTATATAAATAAATATATGAAGAGTTCAGATGCAAAAGTCTCTGATCATTCTAGAAGAAAATTTCAAATGGAACATTTTTATGAAGCTTGTATATTTAAGTTCAGTAATTTCACTCAAATGACAATTAATAGGTAATCTTCATTACCATTTAAGTGAAATTACTGAACTTAAATATACAATCTTGATAAAAATGATCATTCTAGAAGAAAATTTCAAATGCCTTTTGCATCTGAACTCTTCATATATTTAAATGTTATTTTTAATGTGATGACCAAAACATTATTTGTTCATCCTTCAAAGATGACACCCATTTATAAACCTGAAAGTTTCAAGATGTAGGAAAACACACTTATTTAAAAAATATTTTTTCTTTTAACAAATAGGAAATTTCTCTGGCATTTCTTACTTTTTGCTGTATCGAAAACGTACCGAACCTTGACTTTAAAACCGAGGTACGTACCGAACCGTGATTTTTGTGTACCGTTACACCCCTAATACATACACACACACACACATACAGTTAGCCTGTAAGGCAAATTTTTTTTAAAGTAGGCAAATTAGTTTAGCTGTACTGCTCAGTGACTTGTAATACAACTAATATGAAAAAGAATAGTAATAAGATTGTGAATTAGGGCTGCACGATGTATCATTTTAACATCGATATCGCGATGTGCGCATCCACGATAGTCACATCGCAGATATGTACGATGTCAAGTATGGATCGTAGTTGATGGTGATTCATGATCAGTAGGCAACGTGCCAGCAGCTCTCCGGCCCGTAACGCTTGTGATTCGTGGATTAATTGCAAAGTTCAACCATCATAGTGTGAGAGTTTATCAATTTGCAAGTCCTGTCAGTTTAAACATAAAGCGCAAGAAGACTGGAACTTGCGCGCTGTTTTCTGTCAGCATCTAAAGCGTATTTTTGTCCCGCCAAAGTTTGACCGGTGACTGATGTAAAGACTGACTGCTGCGCTTGTTTAACTGAGAGAGAGAGCAGAGAGAGTGAAAGCCCCGGTCGCGCGCGCGCACTCTCACCGTCTTCAAACTGTCTTTCTCGCTCTCCCTCCCTCGCGCATATTAATGAATTGAGTTGAGTTGACTCAGTGATGGATTTCATCCAGTGATGAAATGTTTTCTGTGTTGACAAATCTTGTGCGATGTGGTCCGTTAATGAAACGTCCGATTCGCGAACTAATGACTCATTTGAACCGATTCACTTTAATGAATGGTTAAAACAACTGATCTGTCCAACACTGAACTCAAGAGACATAAATCAGAAACACTTTACAATAAGGTTCCATTTATTAAAGTCTAGTTAACTACATTAGTTAACATACTATTAATATTAGTTTCTATGCAGATTTACTCCATGACAAAACCACCCAAGTCATTCTAGAATTATTCATTCTTTCCAAATAGAGCTATTTAAGTAATCTGGTGAAATTGTTTTTATATCGCAGAAAAATAAAATATCGCAATGTGATTTTTTACCAATATCGTGCAGCCCTATTGTGAATCGTTACCTTCTTGAAAAAAATCGTGATATGATTTGCCACATCTACCACCCCTGCAATGAAAACCTTTTTAAAAGGTACACAAATGTAACTTTAAGCTCACTAGTGGTTAAGAAACAAAACTGCATGCATTTTGGGGGCTCTTAGCAACTGCGCATGAATGACCTTTCACAATAGATAATGCTTTAGAGAGCTACATTTGGCAATTTATCTGTTCAATAAAATACCTTCACCTGTTGAGCAACAAAATTGGCCAAGCCAATGTTGATTCTCATTTTATTACGAGCTGTGTCACATTATCTTTTTACCAGCAGACTCTCCTCTATCCTGCTTTTGTTTTAACTGGGGATTCCCCAGTGGTTCAAGATTGATTTTATGCTTTCCATGTCAACCTTTCTTGCTCATTTTGACAACTAACCTATGCCACTCCCACACCGGCGTCAAAAGTAGCCTGAAGCAACTTGTCTCTATTTATGAGTATGACGAGGCATGCATCCCTGACAGGTCTAAAATATAAACAATGGTAATAGGCTTACCATAGTGACTCAGTGCAAGACAAAAACACATTTTGGAAGGATTGATGTTGTACTGACTCATTTAAATAGTTAATTTAGAACAAAAAACAAAAGTTACATAGTGTACTTTTAAATCTGAACCTGCTTAGTATTGGGTAGTGACTTACATCTTGAAAAGTTCCTCCTCATCCTCTTCTAGGGTCTTAACATCCTGCTCAGGTAGGGAGATGATGGGCTCAAATTGAGGGTCATGGTTGGAGTCCTCAACATTTTCCGGGGTTGCTTCATGATCATCTTGTGCCTCCTGGAGGGGGAATTAATAACAGCAGCTTTTGTAAATCAAACATCAAGAAACAAATATGCTTATGACCTACTGCAGTTGGTCATGACCCAGGATTAGATCCCTATTTGTTTTTTGAGAATAACCTAAATTTACTATGGCATTTGTTCTGCTGAGCTTCACACTGTCCTGATCCCGGCTGTGGGGGTCCTGCTTCCACATTACTCATCAGATCAGTGGAGTGAAAAGCTGTTGGATTTGGAGGGATCATTCTCTGGAGTTTGGCCTATTGTCTCCAAATTTGCTGCTGCAACCAAACTTACACCCACTGGTGCTGAGCCGTGAACTTAAACTCACATGCTGGAATTCATGCTCTTGCTATCCACTAATCACTACTCTAACATCCACGAGGGCCTTTTAGCTTGAATTATTCAAAAGCTTTCCTACCAACTCTTGCAGCAGATCTTCAACACATGTGAAGCTTTAAACTGGTTCAACCCCTCCTAGTTAAGTTTCTTCAGTCAGCATTTTAATAATACTAAGAAGTTTATTTAGCTAAACAGTTTACTTCACTCAATATCAGATATTTATGTCTAAAGGGGTAGTTATATCAGTTTCTCAGAAGTGGACATTCAGTTAGCACCCAGGCTAGCAGAAGCTAATGAGCGGCCTAAAGGTGTTTAAGTGTTTGAATCTCCCGTCTCAACCCACTGTTTAGACACAACTGAGCAAATACAGTTAAAACACGCAAATGAACCCGGAAGCTGCTAATAAACCGGCTTTGAGTTTGAACTTCACATGTGCGGCAGGTTAGCAATGCTAACACACACAAGCTAACAGTGTCTTAGCATGGCAGCTTTCAATTCAAATTATGGGCAGTATTTAATTGGAACATGCCGTGGATACTTTTATTACGTAAATGAAAACAATTATTTGATTGTCTATTATGTTTAAGTAAGTGACGAACACAAATGCACATATTATTATCATTTTAAGGACGTTAACGTAACGTTGCAGCTGCTATTAACAGTGTAGCGTGATTTTAAATAAACAAACGACTTTGACAGCGTATAATTAAAGGATATTACGAATATAAAGTAGAAAAGTGCGGTTTTAACGTCTAATGTTTAAGCGTGCGACGTAGGTAGAGGAAAAATTAAGTGCTTTTCACTCTCTGTTAAAAAAGACCCGTATAAAACATTTATCGTCAACTAAACACCCGAAATAACCATCTCTCGCGGTCCGAAAGGGACAGAAGATGAAGATGATGTCACACTTACCTTTGGGTCCGACATTGTTTTAGCAGATGTTTGAAGATTTAGGAGAGTTTCTGTTCGGTTTGACCAGTGCGAGCTCGTGAGATTTCACTCCGATACTTTCGCGCGCGCCTAACCGGAGAAGAGACACGGTGACGTCAGCGCAATGCGCGACGTCAACGCGCGCTTCGACTACGCACAATTTAATTCTGAAGCTCCAGTTGATGCGAATAAATGTTGTTATTGTTGTTTGTTTCTTTATAAGTTTATCAGGTGCATATGCCTTGATTTTCTTGGCTTTGGCATTTATGAGAAGCCTTTCCTTTCTAACAAGACAGAAAAAGAAGATGACCGGTGATTATATTTAACATCCATGACACTCTGTAAAGTTTTATGGTCCTGGGATTTTCCTACATCCCCCTGCAGAATACCTGCAAATGCACATTTAGAGCCCTGCAATGCAGTGGCATTGACCTTTATTATAGAAGACTGAAACTTCAGCATGTTAACCTCAGAGTTCTGACATTTCTGTCAGACCATGTGACTATTTGGGATAATTTATCTATTCCTGAAATTACTGTTGTGTGAATAATACAGGAGAATGTTGACACTGTTACATTTTACATTACAGAAAAATGCCTTAAAACCACTGACATTTTATATTTGATTCATATAGATAAGTACTTAACGTTTGTGGCCTACATTGATATTTTTAAATCAAAACACATGTGAGGATGGATTACTGGGGGTCAAGCAAATGTGGGTTCCAGTAAGTAACCAAATTGAACCTTTCTGCATGACATAGCCTAGAAGCACATTTTCAGTTTGTATTGTAGCCTTTTGAATTGAAGTCTTCTTTTTAGTATTTAATGGTAGTCAACAAATAACATTTTTTTATTGTGTTTTTATTTTTAAACTTTAAATGTATGTTTAAGGGTACATGTATATAACTAATCCACTAATTTATTTGGGCTATTTATTTATTTATTTTGCACAATTCCTGCAGTGACAATAAAAAACATTTAAGGTATTAATTATAAGGTAACAAAAACAGCATTCATAATAATTTGAAAGCAATGCTGTAACTGTTTGAAATGAATTTACATGAAAATAAAGAAACTCATAGTTTGTCCCAATAGAGGTGTCCTTTGCTTGCCACTAATTAATACTTTAAAATAACCTAAATCAATTTTGGGAGCTCGCATGGCATCTCTTTTAACTCCAGGTTTGTGTTACTTGAGTTAGCTAACATTTTACTACACAATGCACAATAAAACCAGAATAAACATATGCATTCTGCACCTTCTAAGAACGTTATGTGACATCCGGAAAGACAAAAATCTCAAGAAATGAAGCCTGATGCCAATGTGATTATTTCCCCAAGGTTGTGAGCAAATCCACAGAGAAGAGCCAAACAGTGAGAGCTGAAGAAGAACCTCTGCATGAACTGAGCGACATTTGGTAAAGCAGAATATACACACACAAAAGCACCTTTACAGATCAGAAAGAGAAACCGCTCATAATAACTTTGATTCTAATTTTGCACGAAACAATGAAACTAAAACTTTGTGCAATTTCTATAAATCTAGGCAGAATGGCTATTCAGAACTCCTTGAATTCTACATACTATACTTAAAAAAAATTAAATCTTAATGCAGCTTTTAACAAATTTTGCGCCTTGTGATGCCCTAGAGCTCAGGTTGTAATATATTTTATTATTTATTATTATTTGTAATGCATGTTCAGCATAAAAATAAATATTTAGAAGTCATGTTAGGAATCTGCTAATCATTTTCCATTAATAAAAAAAATAGCAATGTTGCTGCCTTACCATTTAATACAAAAATAAATCCATCTGTTATCTCTCTACTAATATAAACTATTTTCTAATATCTCAACAACAAATTAATACTGTAACGGTCTCACAATAATAGGACCATTGCTAACTACACCACCATTTTAATGTTAAAGGCTACCATGCTGTTAACTGGTTTCATGCTGGTGAATAACATTGCCTAATGCTAATCAAAAAACAAAGGCCCATTTTTGAGATGGATACTAATAGTCCAATATTTTACAGTTGTTCAGATCAGCAGCAGTCAAGCAGATTTTTCTGCATGCCCACACCCAACAAACTAGTTTGTGTCCACAAATCTCTGAGGAGGCAGTGTGGGGTTGAGCTTGGCATGAAACACTGGAGGTATTTTCACTTAATCTACACAAGCTTGCTTTTTAATATGTTGTAAGTGAATGTATTTTATTGATCATACACAAAACATACAGGCGCAAACCTTGGCATTGCTTCTTAAGTATCCCTTGGCAAATTACAGTCAAACACTGGTTTCACCTGCAAGTCACAGAGTTTAATCAATTTTAAAATATACATAAACAACATTTTCTGATTTTAAATACCCCAAATTTCCCTCCCGTTCCCTTCATTTTCTTCCCCTCCCTCGGCAATCTTTTCCCTTCATCCTAGCAGAGGGCACCTACTACCTCCACAAAAATTAAATCACTCTAGTTGTGCAGCATATTGCTTTTTTTCTTTTCTTTCTTTTTTAAGACATTTGCGAACATAAATACTACAGTTTGTTTTCTGCTCTGATGTTGGACTGTTCAGAAGAAGTTGAAACCGCAATGTCCTACAAACTGCCCTTCCGAAACGAGAAAATGTCCAAAATACTGAGGTCTATCCTCCTCTTTACAACCAATGCAGATACTGAATGGATGTACTTTCAGTCCTCTGTTCTGCTGGTCTCTTTCTTTCTAGAACTTTCTTATCCCCTCCAATGGGCAAGTTACTGGTGGTGTCCATTGTTGAAACTTCAATCTGGGCCTCAGAAGTCTCTTTTTCCATATTATTTGCTTCCATGTCCATCATACCTCTTTGTACATCCAACCAGCCCTCTTTAATCGAGGAAGTCCTTATCTACTGATGGTCCCCAACATTTTAGACCGGGTTGGTGGGCATGTTTACGACTGGTCCACAGTGGGCAGGTGCAGGCAGAGTGAAGGGCAAAGCTTAACTGTTTAACGGCACTAGAGGAAAACTCAATTTAGTCACAAGGCATGCATGTTACACACTCAGTTCTAGAGTTTGCCCTCAAGAGGGTGTGATATCTGTGTGTATGTACATACATTTGTCTGCGTATGCATGTATGAGTGCAAGTGTGTCTGTGTTCAAGTGTACAGGGGTCTCTTGTCTTGCAATCTTTATTAATGCGGTCCTTCTGCCCCACTGTAGCAGGGCATCACAATCTCACACTCTGGGGGAGTATTTGGGGTTTCTTGGCACCTCGGTGAAAGATTTCAGCTCGTAAGGAATCCCAGTGTCCACCTCGATGGACTTGCGGGAGAATAGCAGCCGGATATCATTGTGCAAGTAGATTTTCCCAGATTTGGAACTCTGGAATCTGAGATGTGCAAACACAGAGGATAGAAAAACAGGTTTATTATGCTTCATTTGCCACTTATTAGAGGTAAATAACCTACTAATTACTTTTATGATTCTCTTTAAATAGAATATGTTTAAAGGGGTGGTTGATTATGATTTCACTTTTCTAACTTTAGTTAGTCCCAAATGTTGCTGTTTGAGCATAAACAACATCTGCAAAGTTACGACGCTCAAAGTTCAAAGCAAAGGAAGATATTTTCTTTTAAAGAAATTGCTTTTCAAGGACTACAACAATAAACGGCTGGTAGGGACTACACGACATTCCTCCTGGGTTAGTGACATCACTAACCCTAAAATTTACATTAACCCCACCCCCGGGAACACGATTTATAGATTATCAAGACAGAACTTGCTAATCAATGACTAGAAGATAGTTAACTCCACATAAGCTACATAATTTCATCAACTAACCATTCAGAAATGTTGTCTACATGTTGTCACTTCTTATTGAGTCTCTCCACCTTTCTGGTTTGAACTTAAAAGGCTAAAAGTTTTTGAAATTTTCAGTGTGTGTCTGTGTGAGGTAATCAGAGCTGCTAAGAACAAACTTTTGTAGCTCCGCCCTCTGTGCTGGGAGCAGCAGCTCATTTGCATTTAAAGGGACAGACACAAAAACGGTGCGGTTTTTGCTTACTTTAAAAAAGGGACAATTTTAACATGCTATATAAAAATATCTGTGGGGTATTTTGAGCTAAAACTTCACATACACACTCTGGGGACATCAGAGATTTATTTTATATCTTGTGAAAAGGGCATTTTACCACCCCTTTAATATAGTTATTTAGTTTAAGTTAGTTGCAAACTAGCCCATACACAACTGTTTTCAACGTGGATAATAAGAAATGTTTCTCGAGCATCAAATTAGCATATTAGAATGATTTCTGAAGGATCATGGGACACTGATGGCTGCTGAAAATTCAGCTTTGCCATCGCAGGAATAAATTACATTTCAAAATATATTAAAATAGAAAACTAAATATAGTTATTTTAAATAGTAATAATATTTCACAAAATTTCTGTCTTTACTGTATTTTTGTTCAAATAAATGCATCCTTGGTGAGCAAAAGAGACTTCTTTCAAAAACTTTTCCAACCTTAAACTTTTGAACAATAGTGTTCAGCATTTACCTGAGGTGTATCAAGTAGCAGAGAATCTTCTTCCTGTCAGACAAGGAGCCCTCCTGCCCCTCCACCTCATCCACAGGCACCAGGAAGATACGATGGCGCAAGAAGGTCATGTGATTAACGGGCATGTCCCCAAAATTATACGTCACCAAAAACATTTTAACCACAGTCTTATTGGGGTTAAATAAGGTCTGCAAAAAGACAACCAAAAAAAAGATAGTTCAAACAATAGATTAAAAAGTAAAAGTTACATAAAAAAAAAAAACAATATATATATATATATATATATATAATATATATAATTTACAAAACATAATAATACTAATAATAAATGGAAAGAAATAGGAAGAGAGCCCACCACTTGAATGGTCCCTGCTTTGGGTACGCTGTATCCTTTTTTTCCAAGTGGTTCTAGCAAGATCACCCCCTAAACATGGCAAATAAATATGACATTTAATATGCATTTTACAAAGGACATTTATATGTAAATTATGGGAGTCAATCAACAGATAAATCAACTGATTAAAAAATAAAAAAAACTCTAAATTCACTAGGCTAAGTGCATGCTCCTTTTAATACATGGGCATTTTACAAGTGCTGAGAAAGAATCCTCTAGCGTAACCGCATGGATTCAACACACAAAGGTAGTAAGTATATACCAGGAAGGGAGAAGGGGCACTGTGCTCTGAGGTGTCATAGTAAGTCACTTGCACAGGCAAGGTTGCATGCTGTGGGCAATAGGAGCCGCTAGCCCCGATCTCTGCTGTGAAGCCCTCGATTCGCCCAGATGGAGTAAAACGGCCCTTCAGAATTGACTCCTTCAGACAAATGCACACACAAACCCCAATCAGAAATGCATTAAACACAACTTTTAAAATCTTTACACATTTTAAAACAAAATAAAATGTGGGCATCATACTTGCCGACTTTGTACATACAGAGGAAAAACCGGGCATTATACTAAACGACTGAGGATCACACACTACCAGACGTTCAAGTCATTCCAAACACAAACAGAAACATGCACCTTGTTACTAGGAGACGCATGACAAATGAAAACAATATGTTCTAAAATCAGCTCAAAATATCCAACATGTTTGACATCCTCCGACTGGGTGAAATCATAGTCTGAAGCTTTCAAAAATAAAAATATTGGAGTCTGTGCCCATCATACACTGTGCTATTTTCTGAGAAATTTGTCCAACTGCCCATAACCTATATTAATTTAGTATTTTATTTATTAGCTTAGTGTACCTCAAAGTTGCCAAGAAGAGGTCTGCTAATGGAGGATAAAGAGGAGACTGAACTACAGGAGCGACTGGTGTCTGTTCTGCGTCCGCTGCGCAACTGTCGACTATAACAAAAAGTAACACACAAATGTTTTTATTAATATAATCAAATATTTGTGTTGAGACAAAATAAAAAAAGCAACTTACGATTTGAGTCGACTCCCTGCTTTGAGCCTTCGACTTGATCGCGAACAGTCTGTAGCAGTCTGAAAAGGAAGTTTGAAAAAGATGTTACAACTAATACCAAGTTTTACTTCAATAATCTGTTTAAGAAAAAAAGACTTGCATCAGAAAATAATGGCGAACTAATGTTGAGGTCCATTTTTTTATCATATAAAAACAGGTTGCTGATAAACGTATAACTAGATTTAAATCTCCTCAATCAGCAAAAGAAAAGTGTTTGAGAGATTGGAAAGATGACATTGGGAAAAGAAGGCCCATTATGACATCAGAAATCACATTACACTTTGAATGCTGAACATTCTAATGTCAATGGGAGATTTTCAAACAAACCAACAAACCAAAAAAGACTGCAAGTACTTACAGATGAAGATGTAGCTGCAATATCACACATATCCCAGTAGTCCATAATATCATTCTGATAATAGTTATTAAATACTATTATTAAATATCAGCTAGACTTAACTATAGACTGTGTATAAAACTTGTACATTTTCAGATAGTCTGCTCATTTATTTCAGCCTATTCATCTCTTTGTTACTCTATACTAAACCTCTGTTCGTTCCTTTCTCTTTGTGATTGTCTCTTCGTTGGCCTGTTTCTATGATCATTTCTCTGTCCTTCACTTTCTCTTTTATTCTTCCCTTCTTGGCCTCTCTTCAGTCCTGAGCTCAGCCTTCGAGCACTGACACCGTCGTGATGAAAGTGACAGTATATGAGCCTCTGTAGTCCGTGTAACCCCTTTCACCCAAATTCGCTCATTCTGGAACTGAATTTGGCCAGAACCTGTATGTGTATATGGTTTAGGTCAGGTGAGGCAGGTCTCACCTCTTGAACAATGGCTCTGTCAATGGGCTTTGTTCTGGAGTCCCAATGCTTATTGTACCGCAATGGAAAATTAAGCACACATATTCTAAAATCTCTCACTTTCTCACTCCCTAATGTCTTTTATCCATCTGACTAATCACCTTTCATCATGACTCTGTCAGTAATAGGTAGTAGATCATTCCTGCCCCTTTACACTTACGCATCGCCTAGAAAACGTTTCTCAGCACCTTTCCATCTCCATTCCTATTTGTAATCATTCATAATGTGGAAACATCTGGTATGTTTTTCCCCCCTTAAATTATGGCTTTTACACATGACTCACAGTCAAAGCGTCTCTCACAATGTGCCACTTTTATCTTAACATGAAAAGCATTGCAAACACTAGTCACAGATGATTGTACCTTCTTTTCTTTTTTTATTCACAAAGAATTTCTAATGATTTTATGCTCTGAATGCCATGATATGCAATTAGTTTTCCATCTTGCTTTATGAATGATAGTAATGTGCTTTAATAATTGGCTACACATTGAGTTGGAGCTGTCCGAACTATGAGAGTTGCATTACTAGACCCCCTCCCCCAGGGGGAGTCTTCAAGGTTAGCTCAAAAGTGCATTATGTGGCAGGATGCCAAATGGGAGACTAGAGACTGTTCTGTTTGTCAATGGAAGTGAAATATTGTAAAACATCTTTAATATTTAAAATAACTGTTTTCTATTTTACTAGATTATAAAATGTAAATTGCATATACTGAATATTGAAAATTAAATATACTGATTTGGTGTTCAGGAACGAGTTCTGATTAATATCAATGTTGAAAACAGTTGTATTTTTGTGTAAATCGTGATGCATTTTTTCAGAATTCTTTGATTAATAGAAAGTACAAAATAACAGCATTTATTTGAAATATAATTTCTTTGTAACATTATTATGTCTTTACTGTCACTTTTGATAAATCGACTGCATCCTTGCTGAAAAAAGTATTAGTTTCTTTAAAAACAAATCCCAAGCTTCTGAATGGTAGTGTATAATTGAAGTCATCTACAAAATAAATGTAAGGGTCTTTATATAATTGGATTACGAGGCGCAAGTAATCAAGCTGGTGGTTAAAATTTAAGTTTGTATATCTAGCTGCATTGTAAAGTCATGTGGAATGGCCTTCAGTTTAATTTCTAGTTATTTGCATCTCACCTTGGTGTGCTCTCTTGCTGAGGGTAGTAGATGATTCCAGAAGGGTGCACCCTTGGCATCAGTGCTGCGACAGGACGCTAATCCGAGCCCTGGTGCCAACAGTGCCAGCCTACTGCGTTTTGATGTAGATGGACCCTCATCCTCTGAGCAGGACTCTCCTGTATCACTGAAGGAGAGAAGTCTTTTCTTCACTGGACAGGAATTGGATGATCCTGGTATCTGGCTATTTTCTTCCCCTGGTGTTTTCTCAAGAGAGCTCAGTCCGTTAGAGGAGGAGGAGGAAGAGGAGGAGGTCTTTGTCTCCAATGGTGGAGGAGAAGATTCGAAAGTTGCCCCCCATTCAACAGCTTCAGCGGGTGTTGAAAATGGGACCGGTGCCCAACTGCTCTCTGTGGCACACAACATACTCTTGACGTCCACAGAGTCGTTCTGTGGCTCTTCGCTGGAGCCAGCCGGGACGTTTCCTGCTGTGGAGGCCTCGGTCCTGGGAGTAAGGGTAGGAGGACTCCCCTCGCAGTGACCCCAGGTGGAGTGAGGGCCTTGGGGGTCCACCATTGGAGGAGATTTTGGGGACAGCGGGGCGAAGACGTCTGGGACAGGCCTGTCGTGGTTGTGCTGGGCTGGGCGGCGACCAGGAATTGGTGGATGCGAAGGGGAAAGGGGAGGAGACCTAGGGATTTCTGAGTCTCTGTGCTCAAGGAACGAGTTGTAAAAAAGTGGTTCCACCCCAGACCCACACAGCACCTCCCCATCGGACTCATCATCATCATCATCATCCTGTTGGAAAAGACGCTTGTGGGCGACAGTGACCGACGTCCCCTCTAGGCTACGTTTCATGCCTACTCTGATGGGTCGCAGAGTCTCTTGATTTTCTCCAAAACCACCTCTTTGTGAGAGAATGGACAGCTGGTAGACCTTCTGCAGTCTGATCTCCTCTTCTCCAAAAGGTCTGGGAACTACTCGGCGTACTCCAGGTTCAGGGCTCTCGCTCCGAGTGCTAGGCAGAGGCAGATCGCCATCCTGGGCTGGAAGCTCTACGGCCGGCTCTTTACGAGCCAGTTCCACGTGGATGTGACGCATAGTGACTTTGCTTGTGCTGGGTGATTGTTTCAAGGGAAGCTGTGCAGTGTTAAATAATAAAGACACAAGCTCTAGAGAGTTCTAGAATGTCCGAACAAGTGCAACAAGGCTGTGAAAGTGAAAGTAAGCTTCCCGTCTAGGTGGATGGAAGGCTGTTGTTTCCAAGGGTCAGTTATGGAGTTAGCACAAGCTGATTTCCACAGTGCACACTGCTTCTGAAGTACAACAAACAGGTATACAAGCATAAGCAAATTGATATGAAACACATAATATATATATAGTACACTAAAAATAACCAGCTCATATGTTCATGAGCTCAACAGCTCATTTTTTAATCCATTTGAGAAGAGTCTTTTCACCTATTGATCGAATTATTTCAGGTACACCACCCCTTTCCATCCGATGGACATTTCATTTGGATTTAATTTTGTTTTTGTTTTTTTATCCAACTGAGCCATCAGATTACTAATGGATTATTTAGGTGCATGAAATGTAGCTATTGTCATTTAGACAGCTAATTACACTAAATATGTTTTTTTTATATGTTAATTCATTCAGGAATCAGACCATCTATTTTCGCTGTATGGTTTTGATTCACTAAAAAGAACTGGCTCATATGAGTCAACTTTGGGAATCAGAGTACACTGGTTTTATTGTGTTTCTGATTATTTTAAACGAAGAATTGGCATATATGCATCATTTGTGAATATATGTTTGTTTTTGCTAGCTGTCCGCAAGGAAAATGCATTGCCATTATTTCTTGCCATACTTTTTATCTCAATCACATTCAATACAATCTGTAAAATCGCATTCACAACTAAAGGGAGAGTAACAAAAGGGAGTGTCACAGCTATAATTTGGTGCAGGAAACACTGTCATAAAATACATTTATACAAATAAATGTGTGCATGACCATTTTCCTAACCTACGTGCCTGTTGGAGCCTGCAGCTTGGCTTCAGACCCTTCTACATCCACCCCTGGAGCTTCTGAGTTGTGTTGACCCTTGAATTTTGACCCTGTCCTTAGCCCCTGAATTCGCCCATCTCCAAAACTGCCCCTCTGATGCAAAAACAGCATTCCCAGACACACAGGCAGCTAACAGGGGCCTGACAAAAGAGAATTAGCAAGAGAAAATGTCAAAGAGACAATCAAGTTTATATAGAGACATAAAAACACTTCATAAATAAAATAAAATGAATACAATTTTGGACATAAACTCGATTTCTGTGCTGCACTTAACAGACCATGTTGAATAGGTTTTAAACCACTCAAGAAACACCTAACATTAGGACTACTAAACTTTGACGACAGATCAAACCTGCTAAACAATTACTTGGTTACCAGAAATCATGGGCTATGTTCACACTGTCATTCCACGTCCGGTTATTTGTGTATCCGATTGGAATCTGTTCACACTGTGCATCACGACTGTTCAGATGCGATTTGTTTCTGCAACGTATTTCAGCATGTTTTCAACAACAACGTCTGCAGTTTATGTTTTATGTGGCGTGAGAACGTCACATAAACATAGGCAGAAAAGATACATGAAATTGGATCAGAGCAGTCAGACTGAAAAGGATTTCCATAAATAGGATTTGAATAGAATTTTAAACCACATTTGAATGTAGCTTAAAATTTTTTTTTTGCCATTTACACATGCTAAATATGATCAGATTCCAATTGGCTATGCACAAAAACAGATTTGGACTGGCAGTCTGAACAGGGCTATAGTATATGCGTTTAGTTTACTTACCAAGGGCAGAGCGTCAGTGAGGTGGGAGGGGCCTTGCAGAACGTGCCAATGAATAGATAATATCTCTCCTACAGCTCCACCCAGATAAGGCCAGCGGCCAATCACGCCTCCCCTTGGCTCCTGAAAGGAGTGAACTGCTCAGCGGCTGCATCCTGAGCCAGGCATTCCAGAGACACAACCTGTCAGAGAACAATGGTTAAATGGACAACAAATCAGTAACCATCTTCAGTTCAACCTGCACATGATCCGAATCAGTCGTTGTAAACAGATTCTAAAGTCAAGTTTTCTGATAAATTGCTGTGTCAACACATGCGCTGATGAGGTTAGATGTCAAAGCTCAAATTGATCAGTCATCTAGCTTTTAATTACAAAAGACATTGTTTTACTGGTTAATAAATCAATCAAACAAATCACACTAGCAGGGAACAGACACAAAGAGCAATCATATGACTCACTAAACTCATTTTATGCCATCTGATTAGGACACATGCTTGAACAGACTGTACTACATTGCTCTGACTGTCTCACTGTCTCTAGAGCTCAGGCCTGTTTGGGATCAAGACTGGCAGACAAAACACGGAGATGCACAACAGAACCTTTGTACCGTCTTGCATCAGAGAACGAGCAGTCCTGCTCATTAAAAAGACAAAAACAGGAACATACAAGCACTAGCCCTAAGTAATGGCTTTTGGAAAAACACGATATAAGTGAGCATTATCAACTGAAGCTTAGTTAAATGCATGTGGTCTGAATGCACTCTAGCTTAAGGAATCTTTTTGTCCTTCCTTTTTCAATATCTTTAAGAAGCGCAGTGAATTTGAAAAAATTCTATTATTTAATCACACTCATGTTGTTCTGAATCTGTATGACCTCCATCTGTGGAACACACACACAAAAAAACTATTTTGAAGAATGTTTTAGATTTTGTTATTTTTGAACGAACTATTCCTTTATAGGTCGAATGTGGGCCATTATTTACACCACTGTGATCATATATATGTATGGTTAAGCTGTTTTCAAATTAGCCGTCTTAAGGATGCATACATCACATCCAAAGGAGGAAGAGAATGACAAATCCACTGCATTATGAAAATCATAATCTGCTTGTCAGTTAAAGGCACTAAAAATTATGAATACCACAAGAGAGCTCTGGGAGTGAAGAGGTGCCTAATTATGCACTTCAGATCAGTAGCGAGGCCAGAAATTTTGAAGTGAGTGGACCTTGGTGAAATAGGGTGGACCTCAATTGTGTACCACTTGGCCGCAAACTATCTGGACTTGCCGTTTTTTTTGTTGTGCGCAGAAACCTGCGTAAATGGGGCTGAGCAGGCGGTTCATCGAGTGTGGATAAATCAACCGGTAGGTTGCTTTTCTGAAGGATGGGCTCTGGGTTGTTTTAATTATTACTTACTATGTTACACCAATCTAATGTTGAAAATAGTTTGCTGATTAATATGCATGTAGACATGGTGATACACTTTTTTCAGGATTCTTTTGATCAATAGAAAATTCAAAAGCACAGCGTTTATTTGAAACAGAAATATGTTGTAGCATTATAAATGTCTTTCTCTCACATCTATTTAATCAATCCTTGCTGAATAAAAGGTTTAATTTTTAATTACATTTATTCAAAAAACAAAAACCTCAAAATTTTGAACAGTAGTGTGACATATCTTGCGATGCACTGAGCACCCTCTAATGAAGCTCAAGTATGTCAGTCTGATCGCTATAAAAGCACAAAATATAAAAAAGACAGAATGTTGAGGATTTGGCCTTTCCAAGAGAAGCATTTGCATTACACTGCTTGAATGAAGTATTCAGTGGCCTCTCAAGGGAGGAGCTTACACTGTAAAAAAGTCTTTAAAAATAGGGCACAATGTACTGTGTTAATATGAAGGAATTTTCCATATCGATTTTTCACCTATATTTTGAATTACACATTGCATTGTGTTGGGTTTTAGGGTTAACGGATAATGGCCTGGCAGAAAATGACCAGTACCTTTTCTGGTTTTCTATGGATTTTTTTCTTTTCTTATATAGTGGTGGCAGAATGTTCCTGAGCGTTTTTGAGTTCACTAGCAAAATATAGGCCTCAAAATATGGGCCTATGTGGCCAATTTAATTAGACCATGGAGAGATACAAAGAGATAGAGACAGAAATGAATACTGAAGGAGAGTGTTTTGGTGAGGTCACACAGCATAACTTGGGGTTGAGGGTATTTTAGGCATCGCTTTGACAAACGGCTAACGGGGCAGACCTCACAGTGACATAAGATCTGAAATAACATTCAAAAGGTCCAGACTTGCATAGAGGACACCTAAAAACACTATCTGTAACCAAACAGCATTCCAGGACCTGATTCAAAACCAGACAGATACAAAAACAATGTAAATAACTGAAAACAACCAATGTAAATAACTGAAAACACAACGGACAAAAGTTTGGGTTCAGTAAGATTTGTCAATAAGACATTAATACTTTTTCAGTTTCCTCAAAAATATTAAGCAGCCTAATTGTTTTCAACATAAACAACAAATCAGCATGTTAGAATGATTTCTGAACTATCATGTGACACTGAAGACTTCTTTCAAATACATTTTAAAAAGCATTTTGAAAGGTAGTGTATATAGAGTTTTGAGAAATTTGGGTTATACAAAAGTCTTTTTTTTTTCAGAGTTGGCCAAGCATATGGTGGTCTGTTACACATGATGTAAGACCCTTAGAGCGTTGCTGTGAATCTTTCGTCTCAGCATGAATAGAAGCCTAAACCCCAGGTCAAATACAGCTGACAAGACACACACCAGCTAACACACTGGTGTTACACACACCAACATGTTGCTCAGAGGGTAGGATGAGAGATGTAAAGTGTGTTTATTCAAAGCAAACGATGCCAGTGATATGACTACACACTTTCATATACAGTACGTAATGCACTCTTCTATGCAACAAAATAGACTTTTTTTACACATACTAATTTTACCAGTCATTATAATATGTATTGCAATCAACTGCATGATTTCATTATCAGCTTAGTCCTATTCCTGAACGTCTCTTGATATGGTTGCATCTACAAATCTAGTAATTCCATTGGAATGAATAGTATTCCAGGTTATAATAACAATTCAAGGACAGACTGAGAATTAAGTTTATCCACACTGCCTGTTAAAGAAAAAAGCAAGAATGTTCATCCCCACCCCCAGAGAATTCAATACAGAGTGGAAGAAAATAGATAGGGAAACCAAACAACCAAGACTAGCTTGGGTAGCTGTCAGCTTTATGGTGTTTTTCTGGTTACTATGTATCATTTAGGAAGAAGAAGTCAGCCAAGAATTAGTCAAGTCAATTTAATTTGCATAATGCCTTTCATAATACAGCTAGTTTCAAAGCAGCTTTACAGAAAATAGTGTCTTCTTAATGCCCTTAGTGAGAAACTGAGCAATGGAAAACCTCCATAAGATGATTAGAAGAAAATTAAGGGGATAATTAACAACAAAAATATTTTACATAAATCACACTGCAATGGAAGACATCTGTTATCTTCTTTAGTTATTGGGATTCTTGAATGCGTAGCTGCGCATCTGTTTGTGATGATTATGAAGTGGTAGCTGATGGCTATAGAATGAAGCAACAATATTTCCTTCTTCACATTCTAGTTTCTCAGTTTCAGGAACAAGGCAACAACACAGATAAGAGATGGAAGGACTCATAGAAACCAAGGGGAAACTTTATGACTAAACAATCAAAAAATACATTGGAGCTTCATTTCAAACATTGTTTCCATGGTTGACCTCTGAGCCCAAACAACATGCTGGGAATACAAGCTTTATTAAACAAGCCATTCTCCCTATGGAGCTTGTTTATCATAGCTATGAGCCCGATATAGCTAGTTTAGCTATATTATTTATGGATGTCATCTCATCTAGCTTCTACCTGCCAAGAAAGTATAACTTTTTGGGGGTTTTATGGAAGCATGGAAGTATTCTCAAACAAACGATTCTTGATTCTAAAATACAGCTGAAAGAGTTTCTTCCCTCACTGAATCCTCAAACAGTAAAAACAATGAATTCTTTCTCACCATGCACGTGAGAGAGTGAGTCACCGAGAAAGAACATCTCATGGGTGTGAGTGTAGACCTCTACCCTTAAGGTACAGTGATGATGTGTGCAGCCTTGAGGTTTCTGCAAAACACCTGGCTTTTATAACGGAGGAAGCCACTAAATGTCATTATAAACTACAACAGGAACAAAGACTCACAAGCACACCTCTGTCTAAGCGTATCTCTCCGCAACTAAAAGCCTGTCAGTTTGCAAAACCAATAGCTGAAATATTATCTCTAGACACAGCACGGGGCATGATGTCATTGATTCATTCTGTGCATTGACAGATATGACAAGACAAAAAGAAAAAGCATGAGACAGCTTTTTTTCTTCTTCAAAGTTCTCTACGAAACTACTTCCTTTTCCACTTCCAACCACCCATGTTCATAAATGGGTGGTTGACCAATGACATATACAGCAAAATAAAGTTTTTAGGTCCAAATCCACATTAACTTTAAAAGCATAATTTATATGTAGGTGCTTAAACTAGTCACCATTTCTTTAAAGTTATCCACCATTTGCACCAGTATTCCATTTAGTCTATCAATTAATATAAGACCTTAAAACATGAATGTATTAGTTAAAAATAATACAAATGTGGTTTAAAATAATTTGATGAAGTATAACATATCACACTGCAGAACACTGATACCACTGCAAAAAAATGGCAATGACTCATAAACAAACGTAAGCAAAACTTTAGGTTAAAATCTATATGAAGGGAAGCGTAATTTATGCGCTTCAACTGTTTTTCACCATTTTAAAGTTTTTTGGTGCATGACAAATAACTTTTTAAAAGCACAAATATATTCTAAATGTAGCATCTCATTTAAGACAAGGGCATACAAACTGAATTTATAAGATAAAAATAATACACATAGAAAACATTTTGATTAAAATAGTGTTAGATAAAGTATAACATGTCACACCAGGACACTGATGTCACTGCTAAAAAAAAAAATGTCAATGACTCATAAACAATCTCAATAAAAAATGAGGTTCTAAATATAATTGGGGTGCCTTAACTGGGTTTTCACTATTTTTACAGCTTGTAGCTAGTTTGCAGTTCATTTAAATAGCATGTGGTGTGACAAATGAACTTTTAAAAGTGGGCCTACACATATTCAAAATGTAGCCTCTCAATTAATATGAACAATACTTAACCCCGATGTTTACAATAGTTTTAGATGAAGTATGCCATGTCAAACTGCTGTCACTGTTTAAACCACCCATAAACAATACAGAATTCATGTTAAGCTCTTGACTCACCTCTCTAAGAACTCCAGCCCTTTCCTACTCGTCTGTTTCTCCGTCCTCTCTGTCGGTCCTCTAAAGTTGTGGTTGTTCTTGCTTCAAGACTGAGGAGTTGAAAGGTTACTTGCATGGAATGATGAGGGAGTGCAGGCCTTTATTTCTGTTCCTCCCCTGAGAGGAGAGAGAAACATACAAGACTTGGGTCCAATCAAGGTTTCTTGTTCAAGCAGTCTGTAAAGGCACATCTCGCTGTTTATGCTCTCTCTGCACTGCTATTCTGGTATGCCCAACTGTGAATCTCTCTTTCCACCCTCCCGAACTCCCCCTCTCTCTTTCAATAACTCACACACAAAACCTCTCTCAGGCTCCCTTTGGCACATGCATATAAACTCTGTAATAACCCCCCTCCCGTTCCCCCCACCCCACTTTTCACTTCTAAATCCCCCCACCACCACCATCTCACACACATCTTTCTCCCCTCAAATAACTTCAAAACAATGAAAGCAGCTTTGGTATACCGCCTTTAGTCCTCCCTCCCTTCTTGTGCTCTCTCTTTCTTGTTAAATTTCTCACCACTTGTTTCTCTCTCAATCCTCTGCTTTGCCTTTCAGCCTACTTCCTCTCAGCTGGTAACTGAAGGCGTGCTCGCTTGCTCAGTCAGCACACAACTCATGTAAGAGTGGGGCCGGCTGTGCTGTCGTCTGATTGGTCATAGGGAGGGGGATCAGATGCCATAGCGACTGTCCTGATAGGTGTAAAGGTAAAAGGGAAACCTCAAAAGTCCCGCCCACCTGTTCAGCTTGTTTTGCAGAGGCAATGTATTCCCTCAGAGCTTCAGTGAGTTATTGTGTGCATAAGTGCCAGCTTGTGTGTGTGTTCTTGTCTAATGATGGCATTCCAGAGCAACCCAGAGTGTTACTTTGGAGGCAAGTATGCCAATGAAGAGATTCATGTTAATTTTAGTGATAACTTTAAAAGTTTGGGGTCAGAAAGATTTTACTTTTATTCAGCAGGGACACATTCAATTGAAAAAAAGTTTAAAAGACATCTATAAGGTTACAAAAGATTTATATTTAAAATAAATGCTGTCCTTTTGAACTTTCTATTATCAAAGAATCCTGAAATAAAGATTGTTTCTACAAAGATATTAAACAGCATAAACTGCTTTCAACATTGATAATAATAAGAAAGTTTCTTGAGCACCAAATCATCATTTTAGAATGATTTCTGAACATTCAACGATGCCATCACAGGAATAAGTTACATTTTAAAATATAAAACATTTATATATATATATATATATATATATAACATTTCACAATTACTGTTTTTACTTTATTTTTCCTCAAATAAATGCAGCCTTTATGAGCATAAAAGATTTCGTAATGTACACAAATATAAGCGCAGTTCAGCATTCAAACAAATGCTTATGATCATGCTTTACTCAAATACTGTACATTTAAAAGAAAAGAAAAGAAAAGGGGAAAAGAGCTCAAAGGGGAAGTGCACAGCTGAGCGGATACGTCTCTGCATGAAAGTGTGTTATCTGCCCTTGCACACAAACAGAGATTCTGATGGGTGTGAAGGGATGGGTGTGTGTGTGTGTGTATGTTTGTGTAAATGTGTCCGCAGGCAACATGCCACAGACCTCTTTGAAATGCATGTGCAATGCATCTTCCAAATAAGGAGAGGTAATTCCGGATGCACTTAAACGAAAGTATTAGCACATGCAGACAGATTAATTTCATCTCTTTAGATGCAGTGAGTGAGGTATAGGGGAAGGTGATGGTGCGGAGAGCTCAGTGTTTGAGGGTTACTTTGCATATGTGGTCGTAAAGGTGGAAAAGGTGTTACACCAGTCACTGTAGAGATCTAATGTCTTGCACTGCATGATGTTTAGTGAGCTTAAATTGAAAACATGCCTTGCAGAGACACACATGCTTCTCCTTTAAGAGCTCATGTTCCGTGCCCATATAAGGAATGCTTGGGGGCGTGGCTTGAGACATGAGCTGGCCTCTGAGAATTCAGATATACAGAGTGAAGCAAAACAGTACACACAAACACAAAAGAGCACACACTATACACAAAGATGCATATACACACACTCAGTGGTGCTTCAGCATAGATTTGGTGTATGATGCTGACAAAACACTGTAGTAGGCAACACTGCTCTCTGTTACATCTCCAAAACAAGTTTTATTATCTTTCAAATACTTTCCCTGCAGCTATTCTGGATATGAGCTGAAGCTGGGATCAACTGGACAATACGGGACTGAAGCTCACAGCTACATTATAACCCGTACCTTCCTCCATGTTTGAGAGTGTCTATATCCCTTTTCAGTAAAAAAAAAGAAAAGAAACCTCAGTATACTTTACAAAAATTCTTACTGACCCCAAATTGTAAACAGGAGTACATGCAAATTACAAAATGAACAATAGAAAGGAAAGCATCATTGTATTAATCAAATATGTTTTTTCATATATTTTTTGGACTATTTTAATTATTTTTTATTTAATTACCGTATTTTATCATTTTTATTAAGCATTTTTAAATTATTTCTCCCAAGGGAAACTAATATAATTTCCTCTAATACAACTACTATGTTAATCAAGTAGTTAGTTCATATGCCTACTGTAACAACATTTACACTGTTGCCATTCAAACAGTTAGACTCTAACTGTTTGAATGGCAACAGTGTAAATGTTGTTACAGTAGGCATATGAACTAACTACTTGATTAACATAGTTGTAAAGTTTTAAACAAAAAGTCTACATGCAAGGCAAATAACAGCACTTTAAACCAGAATTGAAGTCCCACAAGACTGACGCTATAATAGTCAGCTGTTCAACTTCCTGTTTTCCACTTCAATGAGCCAAGTGAGAACACAAAAGGTGCAATCCTGTGCTCTCTGCACAGATAATGTAAACACACAGGATGCGATTTCTGATAGTCACACCTTCAATACGCTTACTTTTATACTTTATTCACTTTTGATGTTGCACAGAGGTCAGAGGAAGAGAAAGAGACTCTAGAAAAGAGCAGAATGTTCCAGAAGAAAAATGTAGAGGAACGGTACAGCAATCTTGCACACGCACAATCTTTGAATGATCTGTGTGCATTACAGATACACATCTTTACAACAAACCCTATCCCAGAGTATGCATGCTATAAATAGATCGATAAAATTATACTACATAACAAAAGGCACTGAAACACAATGAAGTACAATGAGGCAAGGGCGAAATTGTCAATCACACATTGGGGGGGACAGCTGTGGAACTTTTTGTGTTGGCGCATGCACACATTTTTTTAATCAAAATAAAATAAAAGTCAGAGTCCGAATGTTTGTAATTGTATAACACAACAAGGAATTTTATTACATCTGATCGTCAAACCAACGTATAGCCTACTCACAATGATTACAGCATCGGCATCAATTACAGGCCTGAATTGACAACAAAGCGGTCAGTGATCTCTCTCTCTTATATTCTTCTATAAACATATAGTGGCTATAAACATTTTGATTAAATTACGGTTACAGGATAACAGGATATTTACCATTCATAGATAGCCTATGTGCCAAATGTCTGTCAATTTCCGCGCTCCTCCTAACTCTTTTTCTGTTTGGTTTTTCCTAACTCACTGACGATGCACTAGGGATAGGAAAACATGACATGGATTTCAGGAGAAATAGGTTTTGCTAAATGTATAGTGTAAGGAAGTCCGAATGGATTTGGGAAATGGACCGGCCGGGATTTTATATTTTCGGAGCTGGGAAGAAAGACGTAGGCTATTTGCAATCACATCTGGCCCTGCCCGCATAATCATACAAGCCGCGTTTCCATTAGGCTACTCTTCAAATTGCGCCAATTGAAATTGCGTAGCCTAATGAAAATGCGCACAATGGAAACACGTCCATTTCGCAAAAACTCCCGTTTATCCCAATAAAGTTTTTACGCTTGCATGAGGAGGCTTTTCAGGCAATTTGAAAAAGGAATATTTCGCAAAACTGCAATGGAAACGGGTTTTGCGCATTTACAGTCAGCTGACTTAGAATACGCGGTGTGTTTTGGGTCCGTGTCCGCAAATAATAATAATAATTATCATTATTATTATAACATTTATTATATGTAGAAGACGCTTTTATCCAAAAAAGGAACAAAGCAATTCGTCACATTTCATTCATAATACAGGTTGGACAATAATAATAGGGCTAAGATTATCACAAATAAACACAAGATTTTGACGCATATCCAAGTGTGTGTGCGGACTGGGTGTGGAGCGCGCACTGGATGGCACGGTGGCGCGGGCGCGAACACTTGCATTTTCCTATCAACAGTCGAAACAACTTAAAATACTCTATCATTTCTGGTCATACAGAATATAATAATACATTATTCGCAACTACTTTTATTTGCGTAATCTCACAATAACAAGAAAACGATGTGCTTTTGTAAAATAAAATGAAACAATCAGGCGCGCTTTCATGATCTCCGTGAACTGAAGCGCTATAACTGATAGGCTAGCCTTTGTAGACTGAAGCTTTAAATGTCCACTTTAAAAGGAACAAATTCGAATCGAAAGCTAATACCTTCTGATTATGTAATCCGTATGAAAGGTGCATTTCTCTCTAAAGGTGCATCTGGAGATGGAGATATGTTTTTAGCCGACACTGATTTAGGAAAACAATAGTTTATTAATAAACAATTAAAATGCCTCGTTATTTTTTCAGACACATTTATTATAGCCTAACTCAACTATACATCCCCTTTCTGTAGGCTGTGGTTATGGCTCTTCTCATTCAGCACTGCGGTAAAAATATAATTTCCAGGTTCTAATTTGGCCTTAGAAAACCAGTAAAATCTACATTTTTTTCTCCATATTAATTTGTGAATATTTTAAATGTTTAATAAAGGGGCAAAAAGTCATAAACAAATATCTGAAAATTCCTCTCTCTCTCTCTCTCTCTCTCTCTCTCTCTCTCTCTCTCTCTCTCTCTCTCTCTCTCTCTCTCTCTCTCTCTCTCTCTCTCTCTCTCTCTCTCTCTCTCTCTCTCTCTCTTATATATATATATATATATATATATATATATATATATATATATATATATATATATATATATATTATTTTTTTATTTTTTTGTGCAGCATTTGGTGTAGGCCTACAGGTCAAACTAAAATGTTGGTGTTCACCTTTGCGTTTTAAAAATACAACAACCGTTCATTTTTCGTTTTGCAATTAGGCCTACGGGTTAAATAAGAAAAATGAATGCAAGTACACTGACCGTTTGGACATAATACGAGACAGAGTTCTTTATTGAATTCATAAAATAAACAATAATTACAGGAGTAGTCTACTGGACTCTAAACCCACTGATCTATATAATGACATTAATAAAGTCATTCTATATTGATCAGTGTCTAAACCTCAAAGAAATGCCACAATCAAGACATCGGAGCAGAAATGAGGGAGAAACACCCAGGAACTCCGTGTCTTTCCCTGCCATTAACGCTTGGATAACACGCCACGTCTCCTTCCATTAATAATAATAATGTCTATGCGGTGGCTGTGATATAGGCTATAAACCTACCAACGTCCGTTGCCATGATTTTTGGAATGACTGATCGCGAGAGGAAAAAAAGACGTTTTAGTCGCATAACATCGGTTAATGGAACGCCGTCATTTCGCAATAGTTTTTTATCGACATTTAGAAAATATCGCAAAAGTTTTGCGCAAATCTGTAATGGAAACGCGCCCCAAATATGATCAAATATTGGGGGGGACAAATTGCCCTTCGTTGAATATTGGGGGGGACGTGTCCCCCTGTCCCCCCATAGGATTACGCCTATGCAATGAGGAATCAGCTGTGGAAGTCTGTATGTGTCACTACAATAACAAAAACAGAGCTGATGCTAGATATCAAGGCTAGTCCCACTGTAGAGATTAGCAGCTGACACTGATGAACGAGGACGGTAACTAACATGCCCTTGGTAATACGCTCTCCAAGGTGGGGGTTGTTGTAGGTGACAAATTTACTTCTCTGAAACAGAGTAAGGGCGTAATTAGAGAAAGGGAATAGATGGTGGAAGGTGGATTTGAGGGCAAAGGTGAAATGAAAGATAACGGCAGAGAAAAAGGGAGCTGGGATATGGAGGCAGAAAGATGATGAAAAGATATGGTGTTATTCTAGTACAAAGAGTACACACTCACACACACACAATCCATTCCACACAAACTCCTGCTAACCTGCAATTAGCCTAGCAAAGTACTATACAAAGTACAGGACATACATCTTAGGCATTGCTAAAAATAGCCTGTTCTGTGGCAATACTGCAGAACTTCATTTAGTAAAAAAATATTTACTAACCCTTTGCTAAAATACATTTTTAACTAATGTATTGCTACAGCCTATGGCAACATTCAAACTACTGTTAATTCTTAAAATTAAGAGGCTAGTCATATTTAAATGAATGATAAACAGCCTTGTTTTCGAGCTGGCTTGCTTGGATCAGACCTGTGCACATGCACACACTTAACCCAGTGATACTGATCTGGGAAAAATTTCTATTATTGAAATCCTTATCTAAGTCACCAGTAGAGTGGGTTTGGCTATCATGATTAACCATCCATGGCATCTCTACGACTATTTAAAGAAGTCAAGGTTCAAAATGTTGCAAATCAAATGTGCATGCATAGATATATAAACACAAATGCATTGGAATAAAGAAGTACTGACCAAGATTATCCAAACTGTAACCAATTCAAATGCACTGCCACAATGTTCTGACTGGTTGTTAGAGGGTTGCTATGCGGTTGCTAAGATGTTCTAAGGGGTTAAAGTGTATTGCTATGCTGTTATTTTAGTATTATTTATATACTACTATAATATTTCGAATTAGCTTTTATTTTATATTTTCAGTTTTTATTTTAAATCTAGTTTAAGATTTCGTAGTTTTGTTATGTGCTTCATTCATTTACAAGACAATGGCGCTTTGGGGACCTTAAAACCCATACTTTTGAAAAGTGAATTTCTAGTTTTTAAAAATTATATCATTATCGTTTCCATGTTAACTACAAAAAAGAAAATGACCTTATAGACCTTATGCACCAGAGAAACAAGGGCGCAGCCATCTTTAGAATATTGTCTTTGAACTTCCGTTTTTGCGGTAATTAGTAATTCGCTTTTGAAGTGGATTTAGTTAATGTAAAGTTAACGAAAGTTATCATGAGGATTGTAATGTTTAAAGCAGATGTCTTAACAAATGTCAGTCGACCGGGAAGATTTTAAAACGAGCCGTTCATTTATAAATAAATACGCAAGATCGCTGTGAAAATACAGACCGGAAGACAAAAGACAACGAGGACAACGCTGAAAAGGGGCGGGGCCTACATAAGGTCTATAAGCGCGTAGTGTTTCTTTATAAAGTGACATCGCCAACTACTGGCCTGGCAGCAGAATAGAGGGTTTTAAAGGTACAATATGTAGGAATTTTGTAATAAAATATCCAAAAATCACTTGCACAGTGTGATATATTTCCTGCAGTTGTGTACTTACAATATCCCAAAAGTCTCCAAAGATTTTTTATTTCAGAGAAATTCCAATTTTAAATAAGTGGCCGTCCCGGAAAAAAAATGTCGCCTGTCAATGACGCAATATCCGCGGTTTCCGCTCGTACTGCCATAGCCATGACGTAACCATGGCGACAGACGTGGACAACTGTGTAGAGCGTAACGTTTAGCTGCACGCTGTTGTTGTTTCGTTCAAACATTATGGACCATGGCAAGCAGACTTTGGGACAAAAAAGGAGAACTAAAATGAGGATCAATATCAGCGTGGCGTTTTCGAGATGCCGAGAGCCCCACGTCCGCGTCTAATTTGGAGCAACACCACTCTTGCATATACTTTATTAGACAGGTGAGCAAGTGTACATAAAACAAAAGGATGTATCTGTGTTTCCTTGCAACTCATGCAACTGTCAATAATATCACTTATAAACAATGCGAGATACATACGCCTATATGACGTGACAGATCAATCATTATGCATATGTTGATTCACCTCAAAAACCATCAAGTGATCGTTATGCTGATGAAAATTCACTTATATCGCTCTTTGTACTTATATCGCTCTTTGACCGAGATTATGGCAGTGCAATTAAATACAATCGGATATGTGTTGTTAAACAATATTTAGCCATTACTTGCAAATGTTCGTTTAAATTTACTTTGAGTACGATTGGTTTGAACACGTAAAACAACACGGCATTAACCATAAACACGTAAAACTGCGCAGCATTAACAAATCATTTGACAAATAGCTGTAACAGGATAATATAGCATAACATTTCGCGTTCCTTGCAGTTAACTCATTATGGTGACATAAAATATTGCGATCAGACGTACAGGTAATACAAAAACAAATAAAATGACCTCATCCGTGGTCATGATTCATTAATTCCATAACATCTCTGGATGGTGAAAACGACATCTCCCATCGTTCAACTCTCCCTCATAGCGTCACCAAGCTTCGCCTTTGTTATTGTTGGTAACTGCGCCCTCTTGTGGCGAAAAATTCTTACATATTGTACCTTTAAGTCGTTTTCGTGGATCCGTGTGACGACGTAATCGTTTTGACGACGTTGTCGCCTGTACGCGAAAAACTTTTCTGTTTATAGTTCATCGTTGTCGTGTAAATGTACCCTTAGAGTTTGTGCAAAAAAACATAAGTATTATCAATAATAACAGTGATGCTTTCCTTTAGACCAACTCAAACTGGAATAAGGATCCAATTCAAAAGGCCCAAACTCAGTAGCAAGGATAGTCTGTAAAAAAAGAACCCTGAATCCCGAGAAACACTGAAAAGACCAGTGCTAATGGACCGACACCACCCTCATTCACATCAAGATGAGAGAAAGAGCTTTTAGGGGAGATGTTGAATTGAAAGCCCTCATTCAACATTTACACGTATCGGTTGCAGAAAAGGTGTCGCTTCAGGCCTTAAAGACGCATGCTAAAACAGCTCACACTGAATAACCATCTCCAACATGCATTTGCTTCCGACACCAGCTTGACAAGCTTATCTTCCGATTTGCTGCAGCTATTCCTACCATGCATTTCCCTCACTAACCCAATGATGTAATACATACTTCTGCTGACGGGCACACAGAAAGAGGTCACACAGCAAGGGCATTAAGGAGCTGTTCTGAAGCTCTTAATATTCAGACTTCAAGCTGGTGATAAAGGGCACATTCTACCTGCAGCTCTTTTGGGACATGTGAGCCCTTTACAGAGAGAAAGAGCCCACTCGGGGTCACTGCTGATCCTCTATTCATCTTTCTTTTCTTTTTTTTTTGGACAATAGAAATCACTCTGCAGCTTTCCATTGTGCCTTTCTATTGACGTCCTGTCTGGCATCAGTAATGAGCAGGATGGATGCTTGCCTCTTACATATTCTGCAACCTGTGTGCGCACACCCACCCACTACCAAAACTCTGATGCTGAATCCTGTCTTTCTCGATTGAATCTGATAATTAGGCTACAAGGACAACATAATATATTCGCAGTGTTGTGTCAACAGCAACCGATTCTGAAGCAAACAGGCGAAGCTTTTTAAATAAACTGTGCCACTAAGGCATGATTCATATGGGCCCATGGCTAGGGGTGTAACATTACAGAAACAGAATCATGCACACTTCAAGCACAAAGAATGTAATAAATCCAAAAAGGACAAAAGAAAATAAAAATTAAAGGATAAAGAAGGAGAGGCACTGAGATGAGAAATGCCTGTGCCTTTTGCACTGATGAAAGTTGCCTTCAGTGGACGAAATAGCATGAATCAGACAAAGCAGAAACGCCCCCCTGCGCATGAACATACAGCAGCCCCTGTATGCATTGTGTGTGCAGACTGTGATTAATCAGGCATTTTCAAACACACGTGAGATCATTACAAATACAATAGATGGAAAAGACCTAAGGGATCTTTATTTGAGACTGGGGATCATTTAATCATTTAATCTTAGATTTAAATAAAGAGTTTAGCTTAATAAGGTATATACATGATTGACTAGTGAGATTGCTGAGGTAACTTACACATAAAAAATTCATCCTTCGTCATTATAATCTCAGATCCTTCACATATGGTGAAATGAGACTGATCTATATATAAATGGTGAAATGAGAGTGATCTAAAGGAGGATGGTAACACAAAGAGAACTCACCCACAGCAAACATACAACGATGACAATGACAAGGACTGCAGCAGTCAGCAAACTAACATTCCCATCATATCTGGAGAAAGAGTTTGATGGTATTTTAGACAGCAGGCAGGATCTCAAGATCTTCAGTGTAATCGACGTCAAACTATCTGCGTTGAAATCCCACAGTGTAACGAAGGTAACGTTATATCTGACCGATGAGGGTACAAGATCCTGGTTTCAAAATGTCGACAAAGCTATTTTGATTGCCTTTCTTCTCCTTTCCACGTCCTATGCCAACGGGCCTTTGCTATTTTCTGCTTGGCTCTTGGTCCAAAGCCCTCGCCCATGAAATTAGTCTGTCCCTTTAAAAACAATACTTCCGGGATTTGCTAAAAAATAACTAGGAGGAGGGACGTTCGAACAGCTGAAGGGCTGTCATTTAAGCGATTGGTCGCTTTCTCCTCCACGAACCAATAACAACTGCGTACTAATACTATATTTGAATAAATTTGAATAAAAGTAATATATTTCGACGAAATAGATTCTCATTGGTTGCGTGTCAGGCAACGTCTTATCAAGCCACGCCCCCGTACACGTGCTATTTGTTCCCTTTTCTCCGCTTTGGTGGAGAAACGTATAGTTAACGACAGGGAAAAAATGACAGGGTTTATGTAACGATTAATTATCAATATATTTTGATAAATTAATATTTTGTAAACCAACTTAAACAATAACAATATGCCGTTACGTACAGACCTCAAATAATTGTAAATACCTCTATTGTTTAAATTAGGCCTAATGAGGAACGTTTTTGTCCTATGGAATGATTTGTAATACAAATAATACCAACTTTATTTTCTGTAGTGCCTTTAAAGGAGTTTCTTAAAGCGAAATATAAGAAAATGCAAGTAATAAAGAATTCAAACAAAAGGTGGATTAAAATAAGCAATGATTACTACAATCAACATTTATAATTAATAATAATAATCAAACCAACAAAACTTTTCACTAAATAACCCCACAAAATCATATTTTCATTTCATTTTTTTCCTGTCTAAAGTCGATTTAAATTATAAGCTATGCAACCTAAATCCATCAGAACTATAGAAAGAATTTGAATAAAGCAAATAACAATTAAGCTAAACTTAACAACACTGGTTTCAATTTAAACCATACTCTATAAAAACTAAACAACGTTTAATCCTGAATTGGACTTTTAATATATTCTGCACAGGAATTTGCATCTTAATAGCGTTGATTGTGTTGCTAAATCAGATACCATGTGTTTACGTTTACTTTTAATATGACTATAATTATGAATACGTTCATTTAGATTGTATTATGAAGCAGCATATGATCACCACTAGATGACGCAATTGTACCACAAAATACATAAATCCAAGTCATTAAACTCAAAAGGCTGCACCACAGTCTGATGTAAGAGTTTGTTACACTAAAGATGCGAGATTAAATCAGTAGAAATCAAACAGTATACTGTCCATTTTGTCTTCTTTTTTTTCTTTATATTAAAAAATATATTTTTTAAGAATCTGCACATTGTTATTGTCTCTACTACAGGTGTAAAATGTCTAACATTACACATCATTAATTTGAAAATTCAAAACCTGGAGGTAATTGTTGAAAACCACAGGGTATTTGTTTGTTTTAAATGATTATAATGATACAGATAATGTAAAATTGCGGGTTAAAGACTGCTTTACACACCTGTAAGCGTACAAAACGTTATTCCCATAATCCTTTAAACCCGCCCAAATTCTCCGTTCCTTGAAGCCGATTGGATCGTGCTCATGTCACTAACGCCATGGGTACGCCGAACAGTTCCTCGGGCGCGTTGCAAACACAGTCGGTACTTCACTCTTATTTTTATGATGAATTTAAACAACTACGATTGTTTTGCGCAATTTCAAATATCATTTCGATAGGGGAGGAAATAAAGTGGCAAATGCCACAGTAGGTGATTAAGTCATAATAACTGTGTTGTGTTGGAATAAAATCTCAGCAATGTCGCTTCTGTGCGTGCGAGGTAAGTTAAGTGTTTGAGACCTTTTACTATTTTTCAGTTTTCTTGTTATTTCATTGTCTCACTTTTACTGTGTGTATGTGCTTCTTGAAATAGCGTGTGATATAAAATTGAAATGTGGGCTATTTGAAACCGGTTCACGCAACAGGTAACACTAACAGATTATGATAAAAGTTATATAGGCTATCAAAAACAGGTGTGACTCTGATGAATAAGTAAGTGTAACACGGACTCGTATGTGTGTTACTGTGGATTGGATGCGACTCATCTTCTCTGTTAATGCGCTTAGGGGTTTCCCGCTGCTGAATTGTCATGGCACCGCATATGCTGTGATCACCTGTCTGGCTGTCCTACTGTACGCTTTGATTGTTTGTGACACCAAACACATTTTCCCCTGGATTATTGCGTTTCATCCACATGACAGAACGGTGGGTGTGTTTTGGGGACTAAATTTGTGCAACTGTGATAACCTGTTGTTGACTTGACATACTTCAGTAGCAATCTATCATGTTTAAGATTAGCTTGAGTTGAATTAACTTTTGTCACTCGATTTAAGTGTAGCCCACGTTTATATCACATTTGCAAACACAGCATTCGTTGGAGTTTTGTGGCTTTAATGGATGCCAGTAGCTTTGAAGCCATTTATATGCTAGTGTAACTCCTGAACATTGTATGCCAATTTTGCTCAGTAGCCTATTTATAATACAGTGTACGAAAAATACTCGATTTAAATGGTTAGTCCACCCAAAAATTAAAGTTATCCCAGAATTGACTCCCCCTCAAGCCATCCTATGTGTATATAACTTTCTTCTTTCAGCCAAACACAATCTAAGTTATATAAAATAGTATCCTGGCTCTCCCAAGCTTTATAATGGGAGTGAATGGTACCTTAAAGGTGCTCTAAGCGATGTCACGCGTTTTTTAGGCCAAAACATTTTTTGTCACATACAGCAAACATCTCCTCACTATGCGCTGGCTGCCTGTCCCCTGAACACACTGTAAAGAAACGCGATCTCTGTAGACAGCCCAGGCTCCACAAACAGCAACAAAAACAAACTGGGCTAACCCGCTCCACGAAACATGACAAACACTTCCAGCCAATCACCGACAAGAAGGACTTGGGGGCGGGGTTTGCGGGGTTTGGGGGGTTAGTGCGCGGATGAGGAGGAGGGAGGGTCTAGCTAGCCTCCGTTTTGTTCAAGGGGGTAATCCATCGACCGGAAGTTGAAGCCGGCCGGGTGCCGCCATCTTGTAGCAGAACTTCACTTGTGTTAGCATTTCTATTGACTCCCATTCATTTTGGCGTCACTTTGACAGCGAATAACTTTACATCTGAGACGTTTAAAGACTCCATTTGTCCATTATTTATTTCTAAAGAAACACGACAATGTATAAAGGGCTCCATTACCTTCTATGTTACATTATGGCCCCGTAGAAGAAACAGTTTTTGTAAAAATAGGCTAACGATTGCGTCATAACCACTCGACTCTCTGTCGCGCTGTACAGAAATTACCGTACAGACAGGAGGAGAAGCTCGCAGGCAATCGGGGGGACGTCCCGTCAAGGGAGAAGCCCATAGATAATGAGTCCATAAAAGCAACGGAATACTTACTCCTGCTCACTCACGCCAAAGAACTCTTTGCTCAAGTTCCCCGTCTCTGCAAGATTAACGTTGGCAATTTTCACGCACAGCTACTAGAAGATTCACGTCTGTCAGACAGATTGCGCACGTCATCAAGCTTAGTTTGAGTCGGTTTGAGTCTGCGCGTCAGGAACGGAAGTGCTCAAAAATCGCTAAAAATGGGCTTCAACTGTCTCAACTGAGTTCCAATGAGATGGCTCTGTCCACTTCTTATACTGTCTATGGTTTTGTTTGACAATACTTTAAATGTCAACAAGAAGTGACGTCACCCGACATCGCTTAGAGAACCTTTAATGGTATGTTTTTGAAGCTCCAAAAAGCACATCCATCCATAATAAAAGTAATCCATATGGCTTCGGGGTGTTAATAAATGCCTTCTGAAGCGAAGCGATGCATATTTGTAAGAAAAATATCCCTATTTTTAACTTATATAAACCATAATCACAGGCTTCCAGTAACGGCCGTACGTGAGTCTAATTCAGTCGGTAATGTGACCTCTGACCCGACGCATGATGTAGGATTTAGGAGTAGCGTAAGGTGAGAGTAGACGTCTCTCACGATTAAAACAAATAGGGCTGGGCAAGAAACTCAAACTCCTCTTCTCTTATCGAAATCCTCTGTAATTTCTCTTTAAAAATTCTAGTTTTATACTTCTAATTCGTGGCTACTCTTTTGTTTTGTTTTTGTTTACGTCAATATGTCATGACTAGAACTAGAGTACGGAGGTTACCGTAAGCTAGTGTTTATAGTTTATAAAGTTATAAATGTGGATATTTTTCTTACGAATCACTTCACTTCAGAAGGTCTTTATTAACACCCTGGAGCCGTATGGGTTACTTTTATGAAGGATGGATGCACTTTTTGGAGCTTTAAAAAAAGGCTCTAATCACTCCCATTATAAAGCTTTGAAGAGCCAGGATATTTTTTTAATATAACTTTGATTGTGTTTGGGTGAAAGAAGAAAGTCATACACCTAGAATGGCTTGAGGGTGAGAGAATTTTTGTTTTTTGGGTGAACTAACCCTTTAAGTCTGCAGTCATTTGACGCTTTGATGTTTCATAAGGCCACAGGCGTTTAATCGCAGGTTGCATTTATTAGCCAAATTAGTCAACTTGGAGGCTCTCTGCCAATAGTGTAAGATTGGAATGGGGCTACCCATACCTTAGGTATGGTTATTACTGTTGCTCATAGTTGGGAATTTAAACGAACCCTAAACCTTAAACTTTATCACATTTCTCCAATAGAATCAGAAAAAATAATCCTCTACACTTGCATTATCTCAATAGGCCTACCTAAACATGTGAATATCATAGAGACTTGAGGGCTCTTTTGACTTGAGCCTGTAAGTAACAACCCAGCAACCAGCCAGATCTCCCTAACATAGCAATGTTTATTGTCGGCATTAAATAAAAATTCACCCATCTATTTTATAAATGCATGTAAAGTTGCTTGTAGAGTGTTAATTCGAACTATGACAAACATTTCACTCGCACTGGTCTATCTTGGTCGCTTTAAAAGCACACGACAAGCATCATTGTAGGCCACCTGCAGCCTTTGCAGACTGGCTTTTTTATAGTTAGTCCAAAGATGGGCCATGTACAGAGATGTACAACAATATGTCTTAAACAGAGTCATGATAGAACCATCACTACAAGTAATCAAAATTAATCAATATGTCATAATTGTATCTTTTAGTGACAATGACAGACCTTTTTCCGGTGACTTATTTCAGTACTTTTACAATTATTTAGCTCTACTAAACCCCATCCCTGCTAGTTTGCGTTTATCTGCCTCCATTTAGGAGTGGAACGCTTACATCTCAAAATCCAATCATCAGTTGATGCATAAAATCAAGTCCCCGCCCTACAATTTTTCTTTTTCAATAATCTGTTACACTTATACGTCACAATATGAAAGAAAAAAAATGTGGTTACTTCTGTTTCATTGTGACTATAACTGTGTTAAACCACTGGCAACCATATAGAGCAACTTCGAATAGTGGTGGTGACTGCTTTTGCATGGCAAAGCACCACTCGCATTTCTTCAGAAAATGTAAAAGTCTAGTTAATTTATCAGTTCTGTTGATCTATTGTGATTTGGAATAGTTTACTGCAGCTAAATATTCTGCCCTTAGATGTAAATGGTATGCAAACTTGATATTTCCAGTGACCAAATGCATGCATATGAGCATGCCATCAATTTTAGACTGTCTATAGGAGTTTCCTCTCTTTATAAATCCAATACAATTGATTTTAGTTTGTCTGGACGAGAGTAAATTGCTGTTCTGTGAGGTCTTTTGTGTCACAAAGATCTGTCATGCTGTCAGCAGTCGTGAGAGAGGAAGCATATACAGAAAATCAAAAGAGACTGACATCTCGATGATGAATAGAGAGATATTCTGGGATAACGGTACAAAATAAATATGATTTGCTCTCATCATGAATGCAACAGTGGATCATTATGTTCTGCCTTTTCTATCAGCGCTCTGCTCCAGGCCACGTTTTACGGTTAGGTTTTTTAAAAAGACTGAAAAAAGGGTAGAGCTTCAGATTTGTTTTGTGTTGCTTTGGATTGTTGAGAACTGTTCATTTGTTTAGAAGTTTGTTCTCCACATGTAGAGAGCAAACACAGGCAGTAGGGGAAAGTGAAGTTTGATGGATTCAGCACGATGCTGGTGTTGGGGGGAGGGATAGAGCTTGTGTGTAATCCTCCGGCCATCTGGTGCTGTGTGGGTCTACGTGTATGAGTCCGCCGCATCACATGTGTGCATGCCAGTGGTAAACTCTCTGTAGCCTCTGCTTTTCTAATCTGACCAAAAATTGCATTCAAAGCTTGCCGGATATCTAGTGATATCTTTCTTGTATTAGATCTGTGCAGATAGTCACTATTCACGAAAGTTTAGATAATGGCATGTCGTCTTAACCAGAGGAGTTCTGCTTCTGCTACAATGTTTTAAAGCCTGTGAATAATGTAAAGCCCACATCAAGAACGATAACTATATTAGCACCACGCCAATGCACAATATTGCTCTGTTTATTATAAGTGAGCGCTGTTTTGCCTTCTGCTGCTTTAAAAGGGATAGTTCACCCAAACATGAAAATTCTGTCATCTTTTACTCACTCGAAAGTTTTTCCAAACCTGTATTTCATTCTTCTGCTGAACATTAAAGAAGATATTTTGAAGAATATGGGTAACCAAACTTGGGCCCCATTGACCTCCATAGTATTTATTCCCCCTCAATACTATGGAAGTCAAAGGGGCCCATCAACTGTTCGGTTACCCATATTCTTCAAAATATCTTCTTTAAGGTTGTTCCCTTGAACAACGATTGCTTACTTTTGGGGGTCTTGACTCTTGTGTCAGCCGAACAGCTCCTATTGAAATGCAATTACATTGTTGTACATGTAAATGCTAACGCTTTCTCCAGGTAGGCCTAGTGGAAATAATTTGGGAGAGGTTTAATAATTTGTACTATGGGCCAGAAAAGGTTTGGTTTGTTGGGATTAAACCCTGTCGTTTGTTCGAACTTGCTCTGGACATATGTGGTTAAATCCATTATGAAGCAGTGTTTTGTCTGTATCTGTATTTTGTCCCTTTCATCAGGTATTGTATTACTGCAAAAAAGTCTCACTTTCCTGCTCACTTTCACTTACTTTGTCTTTTTTTCTTTCCTTTTCAGTGAAAAAGGCCAAACTACAAGGACCTCCAGGTAATGGACTGTTTGCGTCATGCATGAAACAGTTGTGGCTCTACAATTGCCTTAGATTTAAAGAGGAAAAAATAACACCTCATTCATTCAATTGTCATTCAGATGAGTGTTTGCTGCTAAAATAAAGTGCTTGAATCAAGACTCATGCTGCGGCCCAGTTTGGCATGGACTGGACTGGAGAGACACAGTGAACTGGTTTACTTGTTAGCCAGCAGGCAAGCACTAGACTGTCAGGGGATTTTCACTCTACTATAACACATATTACACTCTTTACTCATGAGAGATACAGACACACACACACATGTGTATGCCTTTCAGTGACTGATACTTTGAATTGCAATAAGATTTGTTGAGGAGCACTTAAAACAAAATTACATTAATTGATTGTTTTTAATGCTTTAATTTATAAGTATATAAGCCATGACAGCCGATACTAGAATTGAACGCAATTATATCCCTTCTTTTATTAAAATTATCTTGATGTCTTCAGCAAATATGAAAATTAATCAAATTTTTTATACTGTAAATAGTATAGAGTTTTTAATATAGCTATGTATCCATTATCAGCCTTAACATGAAAATGATAATTTTATGCATAAACACAGCCATCATGTTAAGACTTTATCTTATTAACTCTGACCAACTAGCAGTTATCCAAGGGTAATCAAAACTTTTCAGATTTAAATTAGACCAATCTACCTTTCTATGCAACTAATTTTAATAAAGTTGTGATCAGTCTTTAAGGGGACATGAATTGAGAAATAAATTTTTCCTTGATCTTTTGACATGTAAGAGGTCATTGTAGTACTAGCAGGGTTCTCAAGTTTTATCAAAAGCTTGGAGTGAGATCACATGCGGTTAGGGGAGGAGCCCCAATGGAGCCCCGCCCCCCAATTTTACCCATTGTTCATAATTAACCAGCACAAATTGAAATTATAACAATTGGTAAATCTGATAAATGACAGAGCAATTCATCACATCAAATATAGCCTACTCTTTAATGTTATATTTCAAAATGACAAATATACAAAAATTACAAAAATATAACAAATTGCTCCAAACAGTTTGGAAAAACAAATCTTTTTGCATTTTGAATGTGTCGAAATGGTATAATGATTTATTGTGTGGTGGGACATTGTGAACAAATGGACATATTAGAGTATTAAGGTGTTTGTGTGTGTGTACACGAATATCTTTTTGCTTTTTCCCTGACATCTTTGAAAAATACAAATGCAATGATTAATGTATGTTTTGACAGGATATAAAATATTACCCAGAGCACTCTGCTTTAATACATGTAGCCTTAATGTAACTAGAAAGACTATTAATACAGTATAATATATAATTTAAAATAAAATGAAGAAATACCTTTTCATTCCTCCCCATACCCACTAACATTTCCCTTATAGTTTCATAATGTAAGCTAGCCAAACTGAGCCAAAGCTTCTGGCCTGGTTGCAAAGTAGTTGTAGAGTTTTTGACTGCATCAATAATAATGTATACGATGGGCTATATATTAAATGTTCTAGCCTAAAAATGTTAGACGAGCTTTCTTCCCTTCTCCATCACGACGCGTTTGCGCAATGTTGTTGGTTACCTAGTAACGAACGTACGGTGGCCGAGAATGTTCCGTCAACTTCCGTGTGTTTGCGCGCGTCTATGTTGCCTAACGCAATCTGGCCGAGAGATACGTGCTGGCAGCAGGAAACTTCACTTTGTGTGCCTGCGCCTCGTATACAACGTTATATATAAAGCTTGCAGGACAACTTGGTTGGCATTGCCTTTTCAGCGTGAGAAATACACGGTGTGGCGTGTGAACTGGTTGAATTGCGTGTGTCTCACGGCCAATGCGTGAGACTTGAGAACCCTGTAGTAAGATTTAGAACCTTATCTAAGAACCTAACTGAAAACCTCCCTGTTAGTCCAAAAACAGCTTTTATTGAAACCAAGCTCTGAAAACGACTCGTTTCGGATTGTGCTAGGAAAGTGGTCATTTGTTTTCAGCTATGTGAATGTCTCAGTAGAGCATTATTTGTTTGTTCGGTACATTTCACTGTGAATTCTTTGGTGAATCAGTCACAATTTTGCACAGGCTTTGCAAACAAACTTTTACTGTAAGATATGGGCCCGACAGTAATGCCACAACAACCGTAACACAAAACCTGTTAATTCTAATGCAGAATCTGTGGTCAGTGATCTCTGATGTGTAATGATTCATGTACAATCAGATGTTCGCCTCAAAATAGTTAGTGCTGTTTATGCATCAGTAGTGACTAAACGGCCAACTTCATTGTTTTTTCTTAGTAGTTACTTTAATTGTGATTAAATTATATACAGAAAGCAATCAAAGAAGGCTCCCATTATAATCCCTGGAGCTGTCAATCACACAGCGCGAGTTTAACAGTGAACTCTCGTCAAAACTCCCGTTATAATCAATGATGCTGTCTACACTGCACAATGGATAATTATCAATCTTATATACATCGTGTTTGCACTGTTATGATAAAAGCATTCATGAGAGTGGAGAAATCGAGTTGCAATGACGAGATCACTGCATTCATGCTCTCAACAGACATGTCTGTCATCGGCTCCAATACTCACTCGCCACTGATTTCATGCAATGGGATTAGATCTAAATGTAATGCTATAATAAACACATTTCACGATTCGTTAATCTCGACAGCTGTAATAGCAACAATGTAGTAAAAGTTTGAGAGAGTTCCACATGTAATACTTGCGTATATCATATGCAAAGGTGTTAGCCAATCATAGCAGTGTGGGTGTTTACATTGAAGTGTCACAACAGAGCAACACAGTATTCAAATCAGAGGACTAAAAGAAAATTGCTTTTATTTACTAAATTATGACAATTTTTATGTAAAAATCATAATAACATTTTAAGTGCACCTCAGGAAACATTATTAAAAAATGCAGTTCATGACCCCTTTATAGGAAAGAAATTAGATGAGAAAATCTCCAGCTCCAGTCTATGATGCAATTTCAGAGAGACAGCCTGCAGTCTGCCAGGGGAAAGTTGTTTTAATCTAGAATGTGTGATTCTGAATGGTTGCTGTTATGTGTGGTTTTGTGACACAAAATATTTCAAGAATTGTTGGCACAAGGTGGTGATATTGAAGTTCAAAGGGTGTTAGATTAGGTAAATATTGCAGACAGTGACAACTTAAGGCAACTGGATCTATATGGGTACATGCATATCTTTCAGTCTAACCAATGAATCTATTGAGAAACTAATGAGCTAGTGTTTTTGTCTCTCTCTCTGGATTTCTCTGTTCTTATTGACTGTGTCTGGGTCTTCTCATTTTCCTTGTGCCACCCACACCACGAATGTCTGCTTCTGCTACCCTGCATCATCCGTCCGTCCATCCATCCATCCATCCATCCGCTAAATACCTTAAAGGTGAAGTGTGTAATTTCTCCACAACTAGCAGCATCAAACAGAATTGCAATCTACTTTTTGAGTGCCCAGACTGGGCTAAATGTATAAACCTCAGCTCAACCAATGGCATGAGTTGGTGGCATTTAGTGAGTATTTAAAACTTATTTGAAGAGACAGTCACTATCTGTGGGGTTCTCTTTGGTGCTGCTAGTGGAGAAGACATTAAACACTTCATTCATCTGAATGTGCATCTAGAATATGTATGCATATATGGTGTTTTTCATTACCTGATGATGCACCTCATAACTGCATAATTCATGATCTCTTGATTGACCTCATGTCGAGTGACTATTCCATAAATGAGACTAAGATCACTGGGTGAGAGGTAGGGAGTGTGTGTGCGCCTGCAGCAGCAGAGCATCAGCCTCCCAAATGAACAGCGGTCTTTCTGAGTGACAGATAAGCCCATAGAAATCTAATTTATTGCTAATAACAGAAAAAGCCTTTTCAGCCTCTTCTCAGAGTGTCCCACCCACAGCACAGGATTGAATACTGTGCCAGAATCAAATGCAGTTTGTCTCCTAATAAGATTCTATTATGTTTGCTGCTGAGGGATTCTTATTGAAAAGTGAAAGTGTCTCACTTTAGTTTAACAGCTGGTGATGCTTAATTGCATCAAATGAGGAAGCCTATCATTTACATTTATGCATTTGGCAGACAGTTTTATCTAAAGTGACTTACATTACATTTCAAGGTACATATTTTGATTCTTATCAGTTCTTGCTTTCCCTGGGAATCGAACTCATGACCTTGGCGTTGCACGCTCTACTGTTTGAGCTACAGGAAGGCTATCATTTAGACAGGGTGTCTAAACACCTATTTCTGGGCTAAAAATTACTTTTTCTAAATACACATTTGTTTTTGGTCAGAAGAAGTTAATTTATTCCTGTGATGGCAAAGTGAATTTCCTGTGAATTTTCTGCAGTCATTACTCCAGTCTTCAGTGTCACATGATCCTTCAGAAATCATTCTAATATGCTGATTTGGTGCTCAAGTAACAATCCTGTCAGGACCACTATCGTCAAAGATGATTGACAACTAGCATATACAGTAGTTCGTATTGGTGGTATGGTTCTTCTCTGGGCAAGAACTTCTCACCCATCCATGCAGCCTAGCATAGATAAGAGCAGGGAGTGCAGTGATAACCAGAACAGAACCAACATAAATGTTTTGTAGCTTTCATTAATGTTCTTAATGGCAATAATTGAATGTAACAACATAATTCAAGATAAATGAGTCTGATTCGAAGAGGACTATCAGAATGCCCAGTCCTAACTGTAGACAAGAGGAGGAGCTGGGTATGGAGGAGGGTAATTATCTCATGAGCAATGCAATAAAGCTGCTAATACTGAAAAAACTTTATATTGGAATGCTATGATAGGCGTCATATTCCAATAGACGTGGATCAGCTTATTGTCAGCTGATGCGTGCCAGGAGGATAGTTCAAGCTGAAGGTCCTGGACATCTTGTTCAGATACATGGCAAAATGCATTATTTAAAAAACCAACAGATATAAAATCAAAACTTGACAGCCTTTGCTAGAAATATTATAATGGGTCATGGTTGGATCTTGCATCAGGGCAATGATCTAAAACAATCATCAAAATTAACATAAAAATGGGTCACTGAGCACAAAATGTGGGTTCTGCAATGGTGATTCCAGTCACCTGACCTGAATCTTATAGAAAACTGAAGAGGAGAGAATATCAACATGTATCTGGAGAGATTCTTTATGGAGGAATGGTCTCTGATCTCTTGTCAGATGTTCTACAAACTCATCAGGCATTATAGGAGAAGTCTCAGAGCTGTTATCGTGGCAAAAGGAGGTTGCTGCTTTTTTCATATTTGCCAATAATTCTGACCAGGACTGTATATGGCGAAAGATGCCATTTTAGTTTAACTGGTGCTCTGTAATATGGGCTATATTTATTGCTTGCACGGAAGTGTCTTTGTATTATTTTTAACATCACTTGTGGGAGTATTCTTTCAAATAGCTGTTAAATGTCAGCAGTACAGGCCCAGGCGTGTGCGAATATGACTTATTTATTTTCGTAAGTCATCAAAAATTAAATATTCATCAGGTTTGGCATCCCTGGGAGCCCCTTTGCACTCTGGGACAGCGAGAGAGATCGAGAGTGTATAAAGGAATCTTGTGAAAGGAAGTGGGTAAAAAAACCCAGCAATTTTCACTCTACATTTAAAATGCTCCCATCTGGGTGTTGACTCAAAATTCCTTTGGCCAGAAGAAATGCGTATTAAAAAAATAGTTTATTCCAATGGCAGTGATTATTTTAAATTGCACTATTTTCTGAAGTAATGCAAGAGAATGGTTGGCATTATATCACTTTTTAATTGATTGTTTTGATGATTTAAAAAATGTATATATGTTTGGAATGATGTAAATCGTGTAACTCTTTTTAATTCTGTGTTTGTGTTGTCAGTGTGTGTTGTGTTGTTAAGCACTTATGTGGATGTATTTATGTATATGCTACTGTATGCATGAGACCAGTGTCAAAGACAAATTTCCACTCTGTGACAAACAGAATGGACAATAAAGTTAACCTTAACCTAACCTAAATGGGTACAGATGTAAAGGTGTAACTTACACCGAGTGTAATGTTAGGTGTAGGGAAGGTTTTTTTTCTGGTGAAGATGGTATTATTTTTATTGGTGTTCGAGAGAGAGAAGCACCAAAAAGAGTCTGACGTACATGGTAATTAGAGATTTAGAATAATATGAATATTTGATCATTTCCCTGCTTCACCCTAGGCTGAGATTAGACCATTAATCACAAAATTCACACCTCATTTCTGTATTTCCAATTAATGCTGGCTTTTTTTCTCTTCAAACATGATTCAGTGGTTCTGCAGCCTGACTGTAGGATTGTTACATGGTCTACAACTTGAAAAGCAATGGTTAAAGATTAAGCTTTTTTGCTGTCTAAAGTTAAAAAAGAAGAGATTTGTGTATATTTCCTCGCTGTCCTTGAGTCCTCAGTCTTTAATTTTGTGAAATGCAGATTTCAAGCTGCAACTAACTTTGGCAAATATTTATTTTCAAATTATGAAATGACTCTAAAAAGCCCATGCATTTAAGCCAACTTGTTTTATTTAGAAATGTATATAAAAAATACAGAAAACATGAAAGAAATTATGTTCCACAGCAATACACATGCTGTTACTTCCATTTTACTTTTTAGTTTATTCATTCTAAATGTTTTGTTCTTGAATACACAGCCCAAGGGAACCCTCTGACACCATGGGCCCTATTTTAATGATCTAAGCGCTTGGTCGGCGCCCCATGCATTGTTTAAAAGGGTTATCCCTATTCTCTTAATGAGTAATGGGTGTGTTTTGGGCGTAACGTGCAATAAACCAATAAGATTCTCATCTCCCATTCCCTTTAAAAGCCAGTTGTGCTCGCGCCATGGCAGATTCGCTGTTTACATGGCGGAATTTGCAAGCAGAAAGACTGAACGCGTCTCCAGAGAGGAAACGGATCTGCCCGTGCGTGAGGCTAAAGCTCGCAAGCAGACCATCTACGGGACAAGCTGGATTCCACCATATCTTTATGTACACAATAATAATCTTTTACATTGTAATCCTTTTATTTTTAATATTTGGCTAGTTTGTGTGCTGCTGCGCGTCCCTGTGTGTGTAATAAGCAGAGTGTACACTCGTGGACCCTCCTATGCGCACATTATTTTTGTTGGTCAATGGTGCACTCTATTTCAGTTGCCTCAAAATAGCAACGCGTCAACAATATGCCTGAACACACCTCGTTTCTAATCATGGGTGCACAAATGGTTGCAAATGCATTTGCTATTTAAACAGCGTGGTGCAGGACGTGAAATTGATAACTGCATCGGGCTGAAACTAGCAAAAAACACTTGCGTCGGCCGCATTGCGCGGGGTGTATGAGAGGGCCCCTACACCAGAGCAGCGTGACTCAACAAAAGCAGATAGAACTCATTATAATCAGTGATGTTGTCTACACTGGATGCGAGGCAAGGCGACATGTCACACAAATTCCCAACAATAAACTAAAGTTCTATTTCTGACTTACTTTAAGCACTTGCGTTACTTCTAACACAAAGAACCAATAGATTTGCAAGAGTCGCTTTGCCGCGTCCAGCGTAGACAATCTCAAGCTCTTCTGTATTTGTAATACGGTGACGTTCACACACAGTTCAGTTATTTAAGGGAGTAGCAACCGATTCTATAACCAAACTCGCACCCGTAAATTGCACGTCACATCGATGTCACATGTTTTTACGTGATGTGTGTGAATGCACACACAGATTCCAGAAAACCACTGGCAGTATGAATGAACCAAAATCGAACTATCCCTGGACAAATCCTGGGACACATTATCAGTGTATTTTCTGGAATCTCTGTGTAAAAGGAGCTTAAGATGATTGCTTTATGTTGATTGGTTCTGGATTGCTGCTGGTATGGATGGTTGACTAAGCCATGCTGTTGCCCAACAAAGCCTGGGTTTACGTAATAACCTTTTTCCCACATTGTTTTTACTTTACCCTGTGTTATTAATCAATCTTTGTATACTTTTGGCAGCTCACTTTGCTCTGGACATAATACAAAAGTGTGGAATGTTTCTTAACCAAAGGTCAAAAAAGATGTTAACCCAGTGTTAAAGGCACACTATGCAAGAATTGTACCTTAATATAACAGCTTCAATGTAATTTCGGTGGTAAACAAACTCATAGTAGGGCGAATCATCCTGGTAGTAAAGCTTGGGGGGGACGCCGCTTGAAAAACCAATGCAAGTTTGAGAGGAGCGCCCCCGACAAATCTCGCGAGAATCACAAAATGCTTTACGGCAACGACGTCACACACATCAACAACAACATATGCATATGAAGCACAAAGACACTTGTGCGCATTTCAGACGTGATACTCTACGATGGAAAAAGCAAAGAAAACGCGGTCGGAAGAGACTAGGAAAAGGAAAAGAGAATGAGCCTCTGTGCTCAACTCGTAATAAATGCATCAATCCGCAAGTTTTGTTTGAGTTCTTTAATGGTCTAGTGGTAGATCTTTTGCCAAGCGTGTCAGAGGTTACAGGTTCTAAGTTTTTTCTCTCTCATCAAAACTGAATATGTTCATCAGTGGTTACAGTCTATATCAAGCAGGGACACGTTTTTGTGCATTTTATTTTGTGATTTCACCGGAATGAATAGTGAGTCTCCGCAACGGCGATAGATTGAAGAGCGCGTCCGAGTGAAGACTGCACACCTAGGGTGACCACCTGCTAATAAGCCCAAGGGGGGACAAGGGGTATGTTTCTGAGGGACAATGTGGGACACTGCCTGGCGCGCGGCGGTGCCCCCACCCCACGGGCAGACTCTGATAGTGGTTTACCCATTTCTAGCACGCACCTTATGGTATATTAATAATGCCCTATTCCCCTAAACATGTGTAATTGCTGATGTATGCTCATGAATAGGCCAACCAATGTGTATTTTTTCTAAATAAAGATTCATAATATTTTGAACATTCAATGAATTGACAGATGCACTTCCACTTACGATTTACTTTAGCTATTTAATTTGATTTATTTTTCATTACAATTTATTCACTTTAAATAAATAATAAAATAAAATTATAGGAATTAACAGGAATTGTAGTTGCTCAACACCACAGGAACAGTTAAAAAAAAATTCTTAACTCACAACTCCAGAGGTTCACGGAACGAGAAGGTGCGCTTACTGCGCTGTCATGACAACAATGAAAAAGTTGATAACAACCTAGTCAGCAGTTCAACTGAGGTCACGTGGGTGTGGCAACAGTAGCGTGCTGAACTGTCAAGTAATGTTCGTTTGGCTGCCTGGGGCTCGAGCATATAGAGCGACCGACTTTTTTTTTTTTTTTAGCAAGCATTGATTGTTCGTGACATGGTCTCAATTTGCGGGACGTATGAATTGGGCTTCAAACGCTGTGCGCGCACGCGCTACGCGGGACGGGTGGTCACCCTATGCACACCACAGAGAACACTGTATCCATGACACTGATAGCAGCGGACACGAGCGCTCAGCTTGAGTTCAAAAACACATTTTAGCGCTAGATCTCTTATTTAATGCAAAAAATGCACACTATGCAATAGGGGTGTGACGAGATCTCGTGCAAAAGTCTGCTCTGCTCATCCAGCGCGAGTTGCCGTTGCAATCAGTGCGGCACGAATCACAGTTCACTGATCGCGTGACGATGGCGGAGGATTCGTTGCGCAACAGACTAAACGTCTGGTAAATGTCTTATCATTTAGAATGCGCGCTCAGCACCGCTGCTCCCTATACGCGCGGTCACGAATTTGTAAGTGAAAGTAAAACACAAGCTCCCTGATGTGCATTGCGCACAAATTAGGCTGCATATACATACAATAGTCTGTCTCCCAATACCCATCTCTGGACTGTTTATTTGCGGCTATGGTCTCAGTTTGCACTGTGAATATTGAGAGAGCACTGTAACGTACAAAGGACAACAGACAAGGGAGGCTCCGTTTCTGAACTTATAATCGGAACGCAAGAACAACTGTAGAGACAAACACACCAGCCTCGTTTCTCTCGGCCTTTTCCCAACTCACCGCATTAACCCTATAACTGCCGGTGCAAAATAAAACCGCAATTTCACAACAATTATAAAGAGTCTGTGTGCTAACTTTGATTATGGTTGCACTCGCACTTATTGTTTGCACTTAATAAGACTAAGAGAAAACAGTTATTTATTTTTGTTATTTATACGGTTTTTATTTCTCTGTTAAATGTGTGTTAAAAGGAGTTCAGTTAGGAGGTCACACACAGCCTCAATCAGAAGTTCTGAAAGCTCTTAAATGTACAGTAAGGTCTGAAGAGACTAATGTGAAATTATACAGGAGAAAAGCCAGTCAATAAAAACCTTTTACAGTGCTTGAATATTGTTTTCTTTCAATGCATTTGATAATTCATACTCATAAAGTAGACCTGAAATGACATGCATTAGAAGATTATTAGTTAAAACATTGAAAAATGCACCTGCATACTATTTTTCCAGCCATGAATTTTGTCATTGAGGATTTCTGAAAAATTGTGCAAAAATCTCGTCTCGTCTCGTTCTCGTGAACCCAATCTCGTGTCTAGTCTCGTCTCGTGAGATAAGCGTCTCGTCACACCCCTACTATGCAAGATTTGTACCTTAATATAACAGCTTCAAAGGGGTATCAGGCCGTGAGTGCAGAGACCAGTCTATGGCAGAGACGCTCTGCATGAGTGGTATTTACGACAGTAACGTTAAATACAAGTACTCCACAGCGACTCTAGGGGTCGCTGTTTGACAAAAACGGAATTCCTGCATAGTGTGCCTTTAAGTGTAATGTTCAAGGACGGCTGTTTAAGAAGCCTAGTAATCAAGCTAGTTAAGATGCCACACCAGTACACCACCATCTCCAGCATGCAAATGACAACATATGCTGGTAACTAACTGTTGTTTTCAGCTGGGATGGGCACAATGGCACTTAATTATTTGCTTGGGGACATTTGAGGAGTAAGGGAGAATAACTAGCGGAGAGAGACCTAGATTATCAAATGTTGCAAATGGCTCCTTTTGTGACTTAAACCAGACACTCCTTTTGCTTACTGTTCTTTGTGTACCTGTTAACTTTTAATTTAAAGGGTTTGTACTTAACCTGCAAGGTCAGAGATGTTTTATTATGAGAAGATAGTCTATTGAGTAATATTTGCTCTAACACTTTAGCTGAATCCCTTCTAACCTTTTAACAATGACAGACCTACACACACACACACACACACACACACACACACACACACACACACAGAATCAGCCCAGCTCTTACAAAGAATCAATTGCCCTTCTCTGACTTTTTCTATCTTCTCCAGCTCTATCCCTCTATTTGTCTCTCATTCAGCCCCAGTTCTGCTCTTCATTAGGGTGGTCATATCAAGAGCGGGCTGTAGAAGCGTGTCCCTCTCTACAGGCTCTGGGATGAGGATGAATCCATGGGGACAGAGATTACACTTAAGGGTCTTGCAGCATGTCTGCTGACAGATAGAGAGAGAGAGAGAGGAATTGGATGAATTCTCATTAAACTAGCATTACCTCTTGAGAAAAGCTGTCTAGTTCTCACCTAGACAATCACACGACACTTGACCCTCAAGGATTACACTAATACTAATGTATGCATATACACCCAGATGACAGTTATCGCTGTTGCTCTTTTAGAACCCAGACGGCTTGACAGTTTACAATTGTGGTGAATTTTATGTTTCTGATGTTTCTCTGGAAATGCCTCAGGAGGAAAATATAAAAACAAATGAGACAACTGTTGATATGTAGTAAGAATATAGTGCAATACAATAAATGTGGACCGCATAGCCCTCATTGTTTGGTTTTGGAAAAACTTGAGTTCAATTTCAAATATTTTTTTGTCATCTTGGCAATAGAGCACAGTTAGATAAATAGTAAATTTATAATAGTAAATAGTTTTGATATTACTGTTAGTGTTTTAGGATTACAGAGCAGAATCAGGTAGAATCATAATATAAATCATATGTATGTATGTATGTATGTATATATATATATATATACACTCACCGGCCACTTTATTAGGTACCCCATGCTAGTAACGGGTTGGACCCCCTTTTGCCTTCAGAACTGCCTCAATTCTTCGTGGCATAGATTCAACAAGGTGCTGGAAGCATTCCTCAGGGAGTTTGGTCCATATTGACATGATGGCATCACACAGTTGCCGCAGATTTGTCGGCTGCACATCCATGATGCGAATCTCCCGTTCCACCACATCCCAAAGATGCTCTATTGGGTTGAGATCTGGTGACTGTGGAGGCCATTTTAGTACAGTGAACTCATTGTCATGTTCAAGAAACCAATTTGAAATGATTAGAGCTTTGTGACATGGTGGAAGTAGCCATCAGAGGATGGGTACATGGTGGCCATAAAGGGATGGACATGGTCAGAAACAATGCTCAGGTAGGCCGTGGCATTTAAACGATGCCCAATTGGCACTAAGGGGCCTAAAGTGTGCCAGGAAATCATCCCCCACACCATTACACCACCACCACCAGCCTGCACAGTGGTAACAAGGCATGATGGTTCCATGTTCTCATTCTGTTTACGCCAAATTCTGACTCTAACATCTGAATGTCTCAACAGAAATCGAGACTCATCAGACCAGGCAACATTTTTCCAGTCTTCAACTGTTCAATTTTGGTGAGCTCTTGCAAATTGTAGCCTCTTTTTCCTATTTGTAGTGGAGATGAGTGGTACCCGGTGGAGTCTTCTGCTGTTGTAGCCCATCCGCCTCAAGGTTGTGCGTGTTGTGGCTTCACAAATGCTTTGCTGCATACCTCGGTTGTGACGAGTGGTTATTTTAGTCACTGTTGCCCTTCTATCAGCTCGAACCAGTCTGGCCATTCTCCTCTGACCTCTGGCATCAACAAGGCATTTCCGCCCACAGAACTGCCGCTCACTGGATGTTTTTTCTTTTTCGGACCATTCTCTGTAAACCCTAGAGATGGTTGTGCGTGAAAATCCCAGTAGATTAGCAGTTTCTGAAATACTCAGACCAGCCCTTCTGGCACCAACAATCATGCCACGTTCAAAGTCACTCAAATCAACTTTCTTCCCCATACTGATGCTCGGTTTGAACTGCAGGAGATTGTCTTGACCATGTCTACATGCCTAAATGCACTGAGTTGCCGCCATGTGATTGGCTGCTTAGAAATTAAGTGTTAACGAGCAGTTGGACAGGTGTACCTAATAAAGTGGCCGGTGAGTGTATATATTATATATATATATATATATATCTACTAAATGCTGTTCCATTTATCAAAGAATCCTGAAAATATGTTTTCCAATAATAAATAGAAATGTTGCTTGAGCACTAAATCAGCATATTAGAATGATTTCTGAAGGATCATGTGACACTGAAGACTGGAGTAATGATGCTGAAAATTCAGCTTTGCCATCACAGGAGTAAACTGCTTTTTATTATATATTAAAATAGAAAGCAGTTATTTCGAATTGTATTAATATTTCACAATATTACTGTTTTTGCTCTGTTTTTGATCAAATAAATGCAGCCTTGGTGAGCATAAGAGACTTCTTTCAAATACATTAAAACAATCTTACCAACTCCAAACTGTTGAATAGTAAAATGCAACAAACCATTGTATGTCCATTGCCTAAAAAATGTTGAAGACCTCTAACCTGTTGATATGGGCCTTGAAATAAATCTGCCCCACTTACATTGATTATGTGTGCAGAAGAAACAGGCCTTAAAATGATGTTAGACATGTTGAACTTGTGAAAATATAAGATAACTAAAAAGGAAAGTAGGACAAAGGTTTTTTTTTTTAAGTGTATCCATTTTTGTGTGTGAGAAAGGATGATTGTGGGTTGGTTTCTTTTTTTCTTTTTTTTCTTTGTATAAAGTGTTTCCTAAAGAAATAAGGATTGATGGAGTCGTAGATGGATTCCTCATAATGTAAACCGTATGGACATTTCATCAGGACTGAAATGACAAGAAGAGGAAGGCGATCTTGTGAAATGCCTGCAAATAAGTGAGAAGTGTCCTGTACCATACAAGAGAATACTGGTCCCTAAGAGGGACCACATATGTTGGCTATGCAGAGTTGCAGGTGCTACACCACATCCTTGAGATGAAACCTGAACTGCGGGCGCCTCGGCCCTCACTCAGAGATCCCACCTCTGGGCCCCGCTTTTTTACCCGGACCAGCCTGGGTGACCACTGCCTTTTTTTCTCTGAGCACAACAACCAGACACTACATTTATTTGAACTCTTTTTCCCCTCTGAACATGTTTTGAAGTTCAGTTAAAATATGACTTTTTGGACTAGAGAAGTTTTTGAGTTGTGAAAGTTACTTTGTTAACATTTCACTGTTCAGAAGATCAATGAAAAGTGTCCATATTATTCAAATCAGACTGTAGTTTCTCAAAATGTTTAGTATTGAGATTTGTACAGGGAGTTGCTTTAGGGAGAGATGATGGATGCATTTGCATTTGTCTTCATATTCCTCTGTACTGGCAGCTCTCATTGCGCTCTTGTGGCACTTTATATCTAGGTTTAATTATGCCTGCTTGTTTTGACCTCTGACAGCCTATTTCAACCTGTCTGTGTCGCTGCACATAATAACTGTTGCATTTACATAAAACCATGAATATTTAACACACATAAACACACACACACACTTAGAGGAAGATGTCACATCTCAGTTTTCCATTACAATACTTGTCAGATTGCCATGACGTCGTCACATGAGTTGCTTTATTTTATGCATAAAAATGTGGATTCCTGAACTAAGTTTAAAAAAATAAATAAAAAAAATTACATTTAGTGGGCCAGTATAATTCTTGAAGAGTTCTCTTTTTTTTCTATGGTAGAAAGACCAAGGTTTGGAACAACATGAAGAGGAGTAGTGATGACAGGATTTTCATTTTTGGGTGAACCATATAAGAATCTAATAGATATTATTGTTTTAATATCTCTTATTTTGCAGACAAGTTTAATGTTTACGTCACGCTGAAGGTCCAGAATGTTAAAAGCACAACAATCACGGTGCGAGGAGACCAGCCCTGCTGGGAACAGGACTTCATGTTGTGAGTATTGCTGTTTTTTGTCTTGTGTTTCCATGCTTTTGGAAATGTCTGTACCATAACACTCACATTTGCACCTAATGCATGTCCTTTTGCTCAAGGACTTTAAAAACACTCAACTGCTTTGCTGTGCAAAATGGAAGATTGTGTTTATGAGCACATCAAACTGGATGTGCAGACATGTTATATACAGTATGAATAAATAAATAAACAACAATATTTATTTTAGGGTAAAGGGTAACTTTGTTTCTATATAAAAGTTAGACCTGTTTATGTTCTCTATTTCTTCAGAGTAGAAAATTATGTTTGTTGATGTTTTATTTGTTCCTGCTTTAAATTACACACACACTTCAGTTTCTCTTACCTTTGACCCTCTTCTGTTGTAAAGGCAAATGTTAAATAGCTTTTTGATGGCCTCTCGTGAGGTTTTGTGCGTCCCAGAAATTGTCCCCGATTTTCTGATTGTTCCATAGAGAATTTTGGCAATTGCTCAGGAAGAGCTGTGAGAATCAGCTGCAGTTACAGTGATTACCAGAGAGAGAGAGAGAGAGAGAGAGAATAGGACTGGGAGTGTACAGAAAGATTGACATTTAAAGCATTTTATTCTTCGATTCATAAAGCACAACTGTTTAGTTGTCCATTTTATTCCAATATTGTCATTATTTTCAGATTGACATATTTAGATTAGGTTAATGTAATTTTTAAACATTATTAGTGGTAAGTGGTTAATATATATATATATATATATATATATGGTAACACTTTATTTTAAGGTGCTTGTAATAAGCAGTAATTAACAGTTAATAAGACACTTATAAGACCTTATAAGACCCTTATAAGACCTTATAAGATGCATATAAGATGCATATAAGCATTAACTACTTCATATAAGGGTTAATTAAAGGTCCAGGCCCTGAAGAGATCAGGGAAACTACTCCCTCTTGGGAAGGTCCATTTTTAAGGGCCTGAGAGTTTGTGTTAAGATTTTATATATATATATATATATATATATATATAGTGGCCATCATTGTGAAATGTTTTGGCAACCATATAAGTGGTTTGATCATGTTGACTTGAGATGTTAGTGGTCAGAGAAGTGTTGGTTCATATATGTTTTTGTTTGGTACTACTTGACTGTGCAAATTACTGACTTTCTATTTTTTAATTCAAGTTTTTGAGGGAACTTCTGAGTAAATATTAAGTAAAATTTTAGGAAGTTTAATTATATAATGTTTACCATTGTTAAATAATGAGGTGTCGTGTATACACTACCATTTAAAAGATTTTAATACTTCTATTTAGCAAGGATGCATTAATTTGATCAAAAGTTACATCGAAGACATTTATTAATGTTACAAAAGATTCCTATTTCAAATAAATGCTGTTCTTTTGAACTGTTTATTCATTCAAGAATCTTGAAAATAAGTTTCCATGAAAATATTAAGCAGCACAACTGTTTTCAACATTGATAATAGTAAGAAATATTTCTTGAGCACCAAATCAGCATATAAGAAACATTTCTGAAGGACCATGTGACACTGAAGACTGGAGAAATGGCTGCTCAGAATGAGGAATAAATTAGGCTAGTTATTTTAAATTGTAATAATATTTTACATTATGACTGTTTCACTGTATTTTTGATCAAATAAATGTAGCCTTGGTTAGGATAAGAGACTTCTTTCAATAACATAAGAAATCTTTAACAACCCCAAACTTTATGGACCGTATTGTGTATGGACACAGGTGTCCTAGCAGAATAAGCAAAGGTTTAGTCTATCACATTAACTATAAACATGTTCTTATAACCTTTTACAACCATGAAGTAATAAAACACTTGATATCGGGCACTCTGTCTGGCTATATGTTGGTCGGAAAGCCTGAAATCAAAAGCAATGTTCTTTTGAGAAAGTGTTGTATAATTATAGGGATAGTGTGTTTGGATTTTAGGCTAGTGGCTCAGCTTTGTGTGCGTGTTCTCTTCAGACGGAGGTTCCTCTGTGCCTGGATTATTGTCCTGCTGCTCAGCACTCGTGAATGATCGGCAGGTTAAAATCCACACACACATAACACACTTTCTCTTAGGGATTGAAGCAGCATTGTGTGTAGAGAATAGAAGGGCAAAGTGAATGTATTAAAGAAAGAGAGAGGTATTAATAGCAAGAGGCTAGCAGGAGGTTTCAGATGAGTAAATGTGAAAGGCTTGTTAGTGTGACACATTATGCAGAAAACTGCCACACTATCATTTAGAGCGGACGCAATATTCCCAGCAGTCATTTCTGTCTGTGGCTAGACTGTGCTGATATAGATGGCCAGTTTGAATATGATTCCCAGAGATGACAGGCAAAATTAATGTATCATCATTCTGTCCAGGTATTGGGACATCTTCAATAGATTAGGTTACAAGTGTTTTTCCAGGTGGAACACTCACACAAATGCATTGTCACATAAGTTTGCCAATATAGTGTCTGTCATTAAATACAGTGGGGAGAACAAGTATTTGATACACTGCTGATTTTGCAGGTTTTTCCACTTACAAAGCATGTAGAAGTCTGTCATTTTTATCATAGTACAAATCACTCTTCAACTGTGAGTGACGGAATCTAAAACAAAAATCCAGAAAATCACATTGTATGATTTTTTTAAGTAATTTATTTGCATTTTATTGCATGACATAAGTATTTGATACATCAGAAAAGCAGACCTTAATATTTGGTACAGAAACTTTGTTTGCAATTACAGAGATCATACGTTTCCTGTAGTTCACTGTACATGTTTTCCATTTCAACAAGATTTGATGCTTTCACACTTAATTTAAATATAATGTGTAAATAAAAATAAATCACATTCATTGCACTGGTTCTGCAGTAGTTAATGTGTTTTGGACTAAAGTGTCCTGTTTTGTTACAGTTTTTATTAGTATTCATATTTTTATTAGATTTTTATTAATTTAATTAATATTAAAGTCTGAAGTTGATTTTATCTGACAAACCATTAAGTCTCCGTAACTGCACAAATGACTTAGTTGTATTATTTTTTACATATATATCACCTCAGTTTGGTTGTGTAAGATAACTGGGAAATGTTAGGTTTACTTTTGGAACATAGTTGAAAACTCCAGAGTCCATGTTAACATCATGTGCACATTTGGGTATTAAAAATTAGAATTAAACTTAAACGGTCATGTAAATGGGTCTCTCAGATTATATAAAATATATTTGTTTAACTAATATTTAAATAATGCCACAAAGAGCTGTGTCACTGTTTTAAATTGAGTTGCTCTACAAACAAAAACAAATATGTTTTCCAGTTTGTTTTTATTGGAGTTTCTTGGTGTTGTTTTATTGGGGTTTCCTGAGGTCATAACAGAGTATACTAAATCAGTCGATATGGACTAAAATCTGCCCTCTCTTAAGAGGCTTACGTGCCCAAAATAGAGGCTTTGGTGTGACAGCTATTATCTAGAGATCACCGCTCAAATGTTAGTATTATATTTCTATGATTCCTGATTCACTGATATGGTTAGGAAATGCTTATGTGACACATGAACAGAAAATATATTTGTTTAATTAAATATTTAAAAATTTACTAGTGACACAGTTTAGGTCAAATGTCAATTGAACAGCAGGAGAATGACACATTTTTGGTTTAAAATACAGTCGTCACACACAGAAACATGCATGTCATGTAAAATGAAAAGTGCTTGCATCACTGTAGGAGCAAATCCTGGTCTTGTGGAGTGGAACAAAGCCATCTGATTATGTAATGTCAAGATTAGGATTAGTAACAGCTGGATTGTAATGTAGATAATAATGGACTACACATGGATGCATTTTTCCTTACATCTTTCATGTACATTGTTTTTCATCAACTTTAAAAAGACTACTATACTATATACATATACTACATATATATATATATATATATATATATATATATATATATATATATATATATATATATATATATATATATATATATATATATATATATATATATATATATATATATATATAATTTATAGCTGCAATGAACAAATTAAACAAGAGTAATTGAAATCCCTCAACACAACAAATGTCACAAGTGGTTTCTGCACATTCAACTGAAAATGCAACTTTGCATTCTCAAAATGATCCAATCCCTTGAAACATCCACACAGGAGCCATTTCAATTAGCTACTCTTGTTTGATTTGTTCATTACAAACAGCTGAAAGTGTGTAAATTTGGCCAATAAACCTTATTTGCTTATTTGTGGTTGAATAATTTCAATTACAACTGTACTGTATACAGTGGGACAAAGTGTATATGCTTTCCCATGTTTGTGTGTTAGTAGAGTAAGTGAACAATGAACATTGTTGTGAGGTGTGTGTGTGTGTGTGTGTTGGGGATAAAGAGGATGAGTGTTAAGCATTTACCTGCTCTTTGAGGAGTTAAACTGCCACGTACTGCAAGGGATCAGACTACTAAAGGGTCGAGACAAATTGAAAGCGATAGACAGACACAAAGTAAGAGAGAGATGGACAGTGAAACCATTTGATGAACAAAATTTTGGAGACGCTACATCAAATTCCTAATATTTAATCGTATAGTTGGTTTGTGTTGTTGCATTGTTGCCCAGGTAGTTAATGACTATCTAATGACTAGTGATTTTGTATGAAGGTACACTGCCATTCAAAAGTTTGGGGGCGGTAACATTTATTTTTTTATTTTTTTTAAAGTAGTCTCTTATGCTCACCAAGGCTGCATTTATTTGATCAAAAATACTGTAAAATCAGTATGGTAAAATTTGATTACAATTTAAAATAACTGTTTTATACTTTAATACATTTTAAAATGTCATTTATTCCTGTGATGGCAAGGCTGAATTTTCAGCATCATTGTCACATGATCCTTTAGAAATCATTCTAATATCATGATTTAGTTCTCAAGAAACATTTCTTATTATTGTTATTAATATTATCAATGTTGAAAACGGATGTGTTGCTTGATATTTTTGTGGAAACCTTGACATTTTTTAAAGTCTTTTATGAAAGTTTAGAGAGGCTTTCAAGGTAACCATAATGTCATGTTGTCTAATGATCTACAAGATTATTATTATCTATTGTTTAATTCTTCTAATCACTCAGTTGCCCTTTTTGTTTGGGCATGTCCAAGTTGGATTTGGACCGTAAAGGTTAGTTCACACAATAAATGAAAATGATGTCATTTACTCACCCTTATGTCGTTCCAAACCCATAAGACTTTCTACAATCTTCGGAACACAAATGAAGATATTTTTAATAAAATCTGAGCCAGTTCTACTCTTCATTGACAGCTTTGCAACTACCACTTTGATGCTTCAAAAAGTTCATAAAGAGATTGTAAAAGTAATCTTTTAGATTACTCCAAAATCGGTTTAGTCCAAATTTTCTGAAGAGACACGATCACTTCATACGATAAACAGACTGATTTTAGGCTTTTATTCACATATAAACATTGATCAGCGAACATAAACAGAAGCTCAACTGAACCTCATTGATTCTTGCAGAAGCTCAAATGTGCCGCATAACAAACGAGAACAAACCTTATTGGTTTTCATGTTTGTGTGGTGTGTATGGCAAAATGACTTGATATAATTTCAGTCCATTTTTTGCTATAGTAGGGTTTGATAACTTCCTTTTTGAATTACCTTTTATTGTCATTCTTTTTTACAAAGTGACATCCATCCACAATAACTAGCCAAACCCGGACCTCTTGGGTCCAAATCTCAAAGGGGAAGATTCACAACCACTATTCTGACCTATTTGCAAGATGCTTAACTGCTTTAGATTATTTTGGATAAGAAATTGTTTGCTAAGTGAGAAATGTAGTGAAATGGCTCGGTGCATTAAAGGTTTGCTGCCAGCATCAAGCTCTTTAGACACCACTGAGAACCACTAAAGAAGAGAGGGAGAGACAATTATGAGTTTTACAGAGAAATTAAAATATTTAGAGGTAGCAGGACTCCTAAAAGACTCACTGTTCTGATCGTAGTGTTCAGAGAGACCTATAATTAATCCCCCCTCCTCGTCTCCCACTTTCTAAGATAATGACCGTGTCTTTATATTAAATATGATTGTGAAGAATGGGTCTTGGAATTCTTTTTTTTTTTTTTTACAGTTTTTATTGTACAGAGTAGACAAAAAAAAAGTGTACATTAAATCATTAAAGAGACAAGCATAAAAGAGAAAACATTGTCTGCACATTTATCTTTTACACATTCCCTAACAACATGTAACTAAATGAGGAAAGAAAAAGAACCACCACCCAAACCCCTCCCCCCACCCCACCCAAGAGGATTGGAAAATATCGGCAGTCTCATGCGATTATACTAAATAATAATAAAAACTAAAAAAAAAAACTAAAAAAAAACTTGCACACCCATGATATATTTAGTCAGAATCTAGTGAGGATACAGAGTCGTAAAGATTCAAAATAGGGTTCCATATTTTATAAAACTTATCAGTTGAGCCCCGGGTCGAATATTTCAATTTTTCAAGTGAAAGGAATGACACTTCCAATGCAACAAAATACACCTTCTAGCAATAAGTGAAGCAAAAGCAATAACCTCTGCTTTCTGTCTCGTGATGGATGACGAGTGAGACACACCAAAAATGGCGACTAGAGGGCATGGAGATAAAGAAACGTGCAGAGCTCTCGACATGAAGTCAAAAAAAGAAGCCCAATATGAGGCCAGTTTTGGGCAGCTAAAAAATGTATGGGTGTGATCGGCGGGAGAAAAGGAGCATCTGTTACAGTAGTCCCCTGTTTCTGGAAACAATTTATGAAGTTTAGCTTTGGTAAGATGAATTAGATGAAAGACTTTTAGCTGAATAAGACTCAGCCGAGCACATACAGAAGTAGAATTAACTCTAGCAAGGGCTTCAGACTATAGCTCTTCCGATAACTTGATTCGCAGCTCATTTTCCCAAGTCATCTTTAGGCAGGAGAGAAAGGACGTGGGTCTTGGAATTCTGCAGAGAATATTTCTGTTCTTGTAGTTTAACTTCTCTATAAGAGCTTGACATTAATATTTTAGTGAATATTAGGAGCTGTTTAGACCAATTTTGAAGTAAAGTCATAACCCTAAAGCAGAGTCCACAATGGACACACTGACAGTTTTTTTTTCAGGAACAATGTATAGTTTAAATTCCAATGAATGATAGGCAGATCCTTGTTGTTGTTGAATAGATAGACCTCTGATAGACAGACAGACAGAGAGATAGACAGATTTGGATGGACATCCATTGCCAATTTTGTTGGTTGCCAATATTCAAGAAAACTTAACTACATAATTCAATTTCCATTGTAAAAAAGTATTATTAATTATTTGAAATGCAATTTTTATGGTCTGTGCAAAATATTTGCCTAGTACATTTTCTGAATTCACCTACTGTTGGCAAAGCTATTTTTAGACTCTCCCCTAATGGACACTGATGAAGTGTCTTAAACTCACAGTGAGGTGTGGGTGAACAAAGAATGTATGCATGTTTGTTGATGGTCTGGGGCCGTATTCACAAAGAATTTTAAGGCTAAAAGTAGCTCCTAACTGGCGAATTTAGGAGCAACTCCTAAAAATAATGGGCGTGTCACTCCTAACTTTAGGACTCCTCATTTTTTTCACTAAGAGTAATTCACGAAGCATTTTAGCCCTAAAAGTAGCACCTAAGTCTGGGACAGCTTAAAAGAAGTCGAGAGGACTCCTAACTCACTAAGACCTATTCACAAAGGATTGTAGCGCATACCACCGCCTCTCGCAGTCGTCCGGGGTCCGCGACACAAGCGGGAACGCTGCATTGATCTGCTAACAAATCCTCTCCCATTCTCACGCTTACTTTTGCTTGATATCCCAGTTCCGAATTTCCCTTTTTTTTTTCTTTTTTTTTCTCAGCACCAACTGGGCCAGCAGCAGTAACTGATCCTGCGTCCAGTTGGGCTTTCTTTTCCGTTTTGGCGAGTTCATAATCCACCGTCATTCAACTACTACATTACTTCAATAGGAGCAACAATTCCTTGCTTTAAGTAGTCTATTTAGGCTAATAGGATGTCAATTAACCAAGCAAGTGTTAATGCAAGTGTCGTTTTTTCATTATTAGGCAAGTAGCGGTTTTCATAAGGGTATTAGGCTACCTTGATTTAATTTAATTCACAACTTTTCTCTCTCTCTGCCTTTTTAGAATTACACTTCACTGGGGCCTGCACAAACATGTCATTATATATATGCATTTCGATGACATTACTATTATTATTTTGTGTAGGACACAGACATATTTAGATGTCGTAATTCCATGATTTGTTGCGTCTGTGTTATGTTCCGCATGATGGCCCTGTAATCTAACAACCAATCACCGTGATCATTGCGAGGAAGCTCGTGCATGAGAATTGACGTCATCCATGGCAACGAAGACTCACTCTTATGCCGAGTTCAGACTGCACGATTTTAGCCCCGATTTTGGCTCGCCGACAGGTTTTGAGAAATCGCCGACAAATGCCCGAAATCACAGGCAAATCGGTGCTCGTTCACGCGAGTGACAATCACGCAGTGTGAATGAGCAAAGACGCGATCTGAGAGAATCACCGACGAGTCGCCGACGCCCGTGAGATATTTGGCATGCTAAATATCTGGACCTGTCGGCGACTCACAATCCTGCTGTGTGAATGTGTTCTGACTGAAAACTACATCGGCGATGACCGACAGCCAATGAGAGAGCAAGAGACAGGGAGGAGGAGGAGGAGGAGTTATAGACCAGAATATCAGTATTTTAATAGATAGGCCTATAGACCAATTTCCAGCCGACGTCACAGTTGCGTCACGGCGCTAGCTGGTGGCAGAACAAAGGGAAAACTGGAGGCGGCAAATACAAACCAGCACAGATTCGGCTACAAAATAAGGATCTTAAATTATTCTTCTTATTATTAAATGTCATCTTGTTGTGTTGTTGGGTGCAAGAATCAATGAAAAATTAATATGCTTTATCTGCAACTTTTTATTTCTAGAAAATATTCACCTCATTAAAATTGCACCGTAATGTCACTCTTTACATTGTCGTCTTCATGGTGCTGGCTAGGCAGAACTGCGGATCGTACCACACAACTTGTACATGACCATTCAGCACATAGTTATAGGCATCTAAAGATTTATATGCCCTCCGTTTCTCTATCAGGTAGGTGTAGAAGTCAGGACACTCAACCGGAGGTCGCGTTAACGTTAATCCTGTCAGATCGTCCAGCGTGTAGGCTACAGTACGGGTCGGCCAATCTGGTTCTGTCCGTTAAAATTAACTTTTGCAAATAACAATCGCGGTCCTGGACAGTGAGTGGCCTTGCACATTAAGATAAAATCGGATTTTCTCCAGTCATTGTTAAAAACAAGCTAACAAAACTTGCAGACTTTACGTTAGTGAAGCGGCCAGAGGGATCGTTCTGCCACCACCTAAGCTCCGCCCACATAAAAACGTCACCATGTTTACCAACTGAAAATTGGTCTATATTTACAATTATATCAAACAGAAACAAAGCACAAACATTTGCATGACCAGCAGCAACAGCAGGACATTTGCTAAATTATTTATTTACCCCCAACTCTCTTTGCAAAACACAGTCCCCTCGTCTTCCCAACCATTTCCTGCATAAACTGTTTTTTTTGTTCATTTTCGCTACAAATCAGTGCACAGACAATTTGTAGGCTATCATTTTTAATAACAAATTCAGTGTCGCGCGAGAACTCCGGTCTCACGCACGCGTGATCTTCCGTTATTTCCTATCACTTCTCGCGTTTGTTTGGTTGTGAAACGTAGTTTGCGGACCAGGCAGAAGTTGTCGGCGATTCTTTCTTTTGTAAAGTCATGCAGTGTGAAACCTCCTGTCGCCGATCCATCGTGCAGTGTGAACACAGCAGCAACTGAATGTTACCCCAGATAGTCATGCAGTGTGAAAACAACAGTGACCCGATTATTTTGAAAATCGTGCAGTCTGAACTCGGCATTAGTTTAGGAGTTGTCATTTTTCCTCACTAAGTGTAGGTCTGAAAGGCGTTGTGAATAACTTTTAAGAGAAAACTCCTAGCTAAAATATTTCAGTGTGATTTAGGAGTACTCCTAGTGGTAAGATAAAATTCTTTGTGAATACGGCCCCTGATCTCTATTTCTGTGTCTCTATCTGTGGCCCAAGTGAGATAAATCGTCTGGACCTGGGTCTGGTTGTGGAGGTGTGGAGTAAAGGACTCATCTGGGACACCTTGATAGGAACAGCATGGATCCCACTTAACACTATCCGGCAATCAGATGAGGTAAGTGGGCACCACCAGCCAAACGGAATACAGAGAACATGCCCTCAAGAGTCACACATCTCAACTCAGCTGTCTATCTAGTGAGGCATGAAAGTGCCACTCCCACCCCTTTTCACACGATACATTAAGACCATCTGAGTCATGCCCGGAGCTGAGGTGGGAGGGGAAGGCATTGCAAATGATGTGAAACTTTGCCTGAACTGCTTCCAACTGGACAGTTATGAAATAACCCCAGGGTGCCCGTCAACAGCGCAAATTATATTATTAATGGTCTGATTAAATCAAGACACAGTCAATTAAGGATTAAAGCAGGGGTCTCAAACTCAACTTAACTGGGGGCCACTGGATGTAGAGTCGGGGTCAGGCTGGGCCGCATCAAGTATTCCACAAAAAAATAGTATTCAAGTATTACAAAAAAGGAGCACAACTGATCCAATCTTCTCAATATTTATTATTAACGTTTCTTCTGAACTGTTCCTCTGAATTTGAACATTTCTTTCTGTACATGATTGGTTCTTCATGAGCTGTCCTTCTGACAGTTGAAGTTCATTTTACAAACTTTCTTTGTCTATAACACATATTTGTGATATTTATATTTGCTTATGTCCTTTTTATTTTCTTTATACAACACATTAATGATATTGAATGTTTTTTTTTTTTTGGAAGGCACATTTCCTTTTATTATACTTAGAAAAACAATTATTGCTTTTGAAATACAAATATTTGCAGTCATGTCTGCCCGTCTTATTTAATTCTTTCTACACATGTATAGTGTCTCAAATTACTGACTGCACAAATCAAAGCAAACCTTCTTATCAACCTGTTGGACACATATTACAAGCTCAAAATGATTATTCTCACATTGTTTTAGAGCAGGGATCTCCAACACGTCGCTCGCGAGCTACCAGTAGCTCGTGGCCTGATTGGTGGTAGCTCGACAAGGGGCCGTTCATATATCGCGCGCTCACATATTTTGCGCGCTCAAGTTCGTTATTTCAAATGTAGGCGCGGCAAGCGCGCTCATAATTGAAGCGACGCGCTCGTTTTTTCCAGGCGCAGTATGTTTGTACTTCGCGGTTGTCTATTGCTGCGTCCCAATTCGCCTACTTATACTACGCCCTAAAAGTATGTACTCTTTTTGTGAAGAAAAAGTACATACTTTTGAGTGTGTAGCAAAAGAGTAGGCAAGCTTTGGGACATACTACTTCGTCATCTTTAACGGACAGATCTGTCGCGTGCATCCTATCACCGTAAACTGCCCTGCATGTCAATCATCTCGTCACAGTTAAAATCCTCCATTCAATCTTATATAACTTCTTACCATTTCGCCGATTTCGGAGAGAAATGTTGTGGCACGTTCATCTGCCAGTCGTGGGTGCTGCTGCAGATGCAATATAATGTGGACAACATTGAATAAATACATTTTCGTCAGGTTAGATACTGTTAATTAATCACTCAAACCCCTTTATCTAAAACTCATAACCGTCGGACTCGCGCGTCCTCCATGTCTGTAGTTTTTGAACACTTTTCACTCGTGTTTGTAGTTCTAACCGAATCCTCATCCAGCGCGCGATGGGTTGTGGGCAATATCAGCCGTTAGAGTGCGCATCGATCTGCACATCGGATTCTGACCGGATATAGTAGACCATCCGGGTCTCTTTGGGACACTCATTTCAACATACTACGATTTGGGACGTACTAATTCTATTTTCGAATACTATTTAGGACGGATAGTATGCGAATTGGGACGCAGCATATGACAACAATTGACAACAAACCCACCGTAAGCTGTCACGAGACTATCTATGGTAGCCCATAAGGGATAAAAAATAAAATAATAAAATAAAACGCGGCACACGCAACGACGGGCCGCACTAACATTAAACTTTAATGTCAAGTAGGGGGCCACAAAATATCACCCCGCGGGCCGCGAGTTTGAGAGCACTGGATTGAAGGGTATATAAATATAACCAATGGTACTTTAAAAAGCTAAAAAATTTAAACCCCTCACCTTAAGTATTACTTAAGTAAAATAAACCCAGCGCTTGTGCAACTAATGTAAATTATAAAACTATATAAGGCATGTGGCTTGATGTGGAAAGGAGTGCTTTTATTTTATTAAGCTTTCAGGTTTACAATTTTTGACTGGTGGATGAAAACGCATCACCAAATGTGTTTTATCTGCAATATCTTCATGCTGGTGTCTATCTCTATTTCATGCACTGTATCTCAGAGTCAGAGTTGTCATGACATCTTACAGGTTTTTTTTCTCTCTCTCTCTCTCTTGCTCTAGGAGGGGCCTGGAGAATGGACCTCACTGGATTCTGAGGTTCTGATGAAGGAAGATGAGATATATGGCACTAAAAACCCCACTCCTCACCAAGTGCTGCTGGACACACGCTTTGAGCTCCCTTTTGGTAGTCCTGTTCATTATTATAGTATAGTATAGTGTTTTTCAACAGTCATTGGGACCAAGAATGTTTTAGATGTCTCCCTATTCAACACACTAAAGAGTTGAGTCAGGTGTTTTAATAAGTGAGACATCCAAAACATTCTGATAGGTGGGTTCCCAGGACTAAAGTTGAGAAACTGTTGTTGTGTTGTGTTGTTTTATCAGAATATATTGGACTTTCTTTCCCCCTTATTTCTCCATTATTTGTTGGCTTGTGCAGATATACCCGACGACGAGGCCCAGTACTGGACTAAAAAGCTGGGGCGCATCAACTCTATGAGGATACATGATGAGGTACAGACTGTGTGTGTTTAGTTGGAGTAGAGATGTGTTAATATTTACAGTAGAAGAAGTAACATGTTTCTTTATGAGCCATGGCATTTAAAATCTTTATTTATTTATTGCATTCTTAAACAATATTAATGCATTTTTCAAAATGACTCTAGTGAAGTTTGTTTGAGATATGAATTTAGAACATCCTTTTCTTGAATTTGAATAATTTTCTTTTTAGATGCAGCAATATAATATATACCTTCTTACCGGTTCTTGACTATGGGGTTGTAGTGTATCAACATACTCCTCCTTGCCTCTCTGGATGCTCTGTATCATGATGTCTAAAGATTTATTACAGATTGTAAATTGTCAACACATCACTGTGCATTGTATAAAAGAGTTGTTTGGTCTTGATTAACCATTCGAAGAACAATAAACTGGTATTTATTAATATAGAAAGCCTTACTGGGTCACTTGCCCTCATATCTCAGTACCTCCTGTCAGAATTGATCTTGGTAAAGCTGCCTTTAAATATGCAGCAACCTCGGACTGGGATTTTCTTCAAGATTTTCTGAAGCCATAGACTGAAAATAGATCTTATAGATCTTAACAGAAAACAACAACTCAACTTTAGATTTGTATTTTCAAATGTGTATTGATTTGGTTTATGTTAGTATGGAGCGGTATTTTGTATTTTGTTTTCATCAATATTGTATTGGTACAACAACAACAACAACAAAAAGGAATTCTTTAGGGAAATAACTATCTTCTTCTGCCACCTGCTGTGAGCACCGAGTTACTACACTTTTATACTGCCAAAAGACCAATGAGCTGGACAGTATAACGAATGGAGGGAAGACTAGAGCACAAGAACGTCACGTCTGATTAGTTACAAATGACTTCTAGCTGATATGGTTTATTGTCATTTAAGCCAGTGTAAAAATAAGGTTAAGCAGGCCTCTATTTTACATAATTTGATTCACCTCATTTATGAAGCTGATGTCAGCTGAAAAACTTTCTGTTTTCCCATCTATTTTTTAGTATTCACTGCAAGATGAAGCACAGAGAAGACAGCTGCCCCCAGTACCCTCCCAGTGCTGTAAGTATTCTCTTTTCAGCTTTTACTGTGCAGGAAAACTACATGACATTTCCCCTTTAAGCCAATAGATGGCAGTAAATAATAGCTGTTGTAATGCATTTAGTCCTGATGATTATGTCGTTCATACTTTTATGTTCTGTTTGTTGTAATATTGCCAATATTCTCTTTTAATTAAAAAATAAAAATGGTCAACATTTACCCTAATTTTGCCCCAAACCTGTATGACTTTCTTTTTTACTTGAAACATCAACGATGATAGTAGGCAGAATGATGCTATGATAGTCACTATTTACTTTCATGGTATGAAAAAACGATGCAGTGGAAGTGAATACTGAGACTGTCAGTCTCTCTAACAACGTGATTGTGAGTAAATAATCCCAGAAAATTAATTTCTGGGTGACTATTCCTTTAAGCAACCATGAAGCCCTTGAGTAATTCATAGACATAGTTGATGAAATTTTGTAACAAGAACAGGAGTAGATTTATGATATTATATGAATAAGAAAGTAGATTTTTCTGCATGTTTTAAACTCTGTGGGTTATCCAGCTATAAATTACAACTGTTTTCTGCTATTTAACTTTCTCCACACCATTAGGCAATTGGACATACTTTGGGTGGAATGATCAGCAGAGTACGTATTTTGTGTGTTGGAACTCATCATCTTCACTTCTTTACTTCTTTCTTTCTTTTACGATGTATTCATTCACAGAGAGAGAAAGAGTGAATTAGATGCAGTTGGCTGCACTTGTAACAGAGAATTTGATTTAAACAACACAAATACACATACAGATTCTGAGAGTGATTATTTGAGTAAAAAATTTTTTTTTAGCAGTAGACAAGAATCTAAGACATCTAAGGTGTCTAATATACACTACCCGTCAAAGGTTTTTCCACACTACTAAATTTGTTTGCCATCTCAAACCTTTTGATTAAAGCATTATATTCTTAAAATTAGTTCTTAGGACAAATCTAAATTGTGCCCGTGTGTGGTTTTCTTTGCAAAGCTTAGCATTGAATTAAAACGTATTTGATAATCCATTTTGTTTTTATTTGTTAACTTTACTATTATTCTAAAATTTGGAAAATAGTAATAATAAATAATGTGTCAGTGTGCCCAAGCCATTAACTAGTAGCGTACATACAATATAATTAAGTTTAGTGCATGCATACAGTATGCAAACTGAGGTTTTCCATTATTCTCTTTCCTTTCCCACTTTGGGTTTCCATCATTCCTTCATTTACCATTTATTTGTGCCTCATGCATTTATTTGTTGTGTATTATTTGTATTTAGAAATGTGTAATTGAAAAATAACATCTCCATGAACTTTTTTCAACATTAAGATGTTATATGTACTGTATAAGGTAAAGTGAAGATGCTGTGACTGGTCACCATTTCTTTATAATTTTCACAATTTTTAATTGCCTTTTAGCTTTTATGCAGTGATCCGACAAATAAACTTTTAAAAGTAAAATAATTTTTCATTTTAATATGAAGTCATAACATAACTGCTTGTATAATATTTTTTTAATTTGTTAAAAAAACTAGTTTATTATGGAGTGTAGCATATCACACTGTTGTCACTGCTTTGTTAATGTTCACTATCCTTTTGAATTTGTACATTGGAGTCTCTGCCCTGAACACTCAAATACAGTTTTAGGTGCAGTCCTCCCTGACAAGACTTTACTTACTTCTGGATTTCATTGTGCTGTAGCTTTCGATGACCACGACAGCGCTGTGGATGACAGGGACAGTGATTATCGCAGTGAGACAAACAGCAGGCCTCCACGATACCACACCACAGCTCAACCTAATTCCTCCGTACATCAGTACCCCATTGGTCGAAGATTACAGCATGAGGCATTGCCAAAAGAGTCTAGGACAGACTCCATACAGAGCTATGACTTGGATTATAGAGAAGGAAGGGAACAGAGGTATATTGAAACATTTGATTACACAAACACATTTTAAAATATTGCATTACCCACACGTTATCTAAAAATCCTTTAAACAGGATACATTTTTTTGATGCAACCCTGAATAAACTACTATGAATTGTTTTTAGATAATGTGTTTTGAATATAAGTGCATTTCTTACTGCACTGGCAAAATTGTTTACTTGTTTTAGGTTTGAACAAGTTAAACACAAGTGCAGTGTTCAAAAGTCGGTCATGCAGTAAGACAAAATGCACTTATGTTCAAGATGTAATCTATGAAGCCAAGTCATAATATCTAAGAGTCGCTTAAGTTATAAAAAATAAAGGTAAGTCATTTTTTTGCCGTCAGTCTACCTTCAGAAAATATTTTACATCATTTCAGTTGTTTCATACATGTTTATTTTTATTTCTTTGTCTTTATTCATCTATATATTTTGATTTGAAGATTTTGTTAATTTCTCTGTCTATTCATTCTCATTCTCATCCTCATACATGCTTTTGGCACATCAGATTTTCAAGTGGTACAGATGATGTTCGGATGATTCCAGTAGACTCAGGCATGGGAGTTGAAGACTGGGAGACCAAATACAAAATGAATGACAACATACTGGATGATTACCTGGAACCAGCGCAGAAAACGTGGGATGATGATGATGAGACCAAGAGTGAAATTTATAGAATCGTGAGCAGCCCGGGTGACTCCAAAGGCAGTCAGTTCTACCAGACAGTAGAGTGTGATGCAATGTCCCCTGAGGACGCTGAGGAGTATGATGGATCTGGAAATCCCATCAGGAGAACAGCCACAGGCAGCAGTGAGGTCCGTTTGGTCTATAAGGAAGCTAGAAATTTTGAGGATGAAATTTCCCTCATCCCTTCAATTAGGCAACTTCGCAGGGCAGACCAAGCATTAAACACGGAGGGGCTGTTGTACAAAACCAGGATGTGGGCCAAAACCTCATTTGAAGACACCCTTGAGAACTACACAACTTATTGTGAGGAGGAGGAAGCCAGGATGAGAGCAAGAAGTGAATACGGTTCTGTAGGATCTGATGAAATGCAGTTCTCTCTTGGGTCTGAAGAGGAGCTGGATGATATTGCGTTTGTAGAAGAGAATGCACAATTTGAATATGACCGTTACTACAATAACTCAAGATATATTTCCTCTTATGATGAATGGTCACAAGGCTATTATGAACAACATAGTAGCATGGGGGATATTTGCACAAGGGGCCCAGATGAAATGGTGTCACCTGTGGAGCAACCAAATAAGGGGTATCATGATACTATGGATGAACTTCAAAACTTAGTTGACACTGTGTCAGAATATCTGGCTGGAAGAGAGGAGGAAATTAGTAAATATGAATCAATGCAGAAATCTGACACAAAAACAGAAACAGGGAGTGAAGAAATGAAAACTGAGGGTAAACCAGCTGAGGTAAAAGAGGAAAATGCTGTAGAACAAGGTATTACGGGTGTTAAAAATGCCATGAGCTCATTGCTTAACTCATTCACAAATACTAAACCAGCAGCTGAAATGACACAATCAACAGAAATGGCAGCAAAAACTCCTTCTCCAGTTCCTCCCCAGGCAGAGTCTGGTATTTCCAAACTGTTCTCTTTCATACCTAAACCCACTGGTAGTCCAACTCCTGTCGCTGTTGTACCACCTGCTAATCAGGAAGCCAGTGCAGATAAGAAGTTCTCTTTGCAGTCACTGTTGCCATTTCAGTCGCCAGGGGTCAGTCGACCACCTAGTGCCACATCAGAGACAGATGCTACAAACATTACTGATTCAAGTGGCTCTCAAACTCAGGACTCCACTCCAAGTCAGACTCAAACAGTGGTTGATTCAGTGCTTGGAAGATTGAGCCCTTTCAGGCTTTTTGGAGACAAATCTAGTGCTGAAAATACTTCACAACCAAATATATCTCAGGGAAACACAGAGTCTAAAGAATCATCAATGGATAAATCCAAGAGTTTTTCTTTAGAGGGGTCTGGCACACAACCTGAGCACCAGTCCTCATGTGGGGGATCAGGAAGTGGGTCAGTAGAGATCTTACCTGAAACAGAATCATCTGGAGAATTACCTGATTCCATGCCCAGAGGGGCTATGTTCAAGCTTGGAGAGAGTAAAACTGAAGCAAAGTCTGTCAGTCACATACCTGCAGAAGACACTGGATTCTTTAGCCCCTTTAAGAAGTCATTGAACTCACTCATATCAAACAATACACCTGATGATAAGCCAGCTGAGGCCCCCTCAATGTTCTCTATTTTTAAGCCAGTCGAGGCTCCAAAATCTGAGGATGTGTCTGGTACTTTTGGCAATAAATTAAAGCTTCCTTTCTTTTCCTCTGATGCTCCAGTTAGTACTCAGGTGCCTAAACAAGAAGGTGGTGTGCTCTCTGGATTTCTAAAATTGACAACAGGTGAAGATCCCAATCCATCTAGACCTGGCGGACCCCAAACTGATGCTAAATCGCCACTGTCCAGTCGTTCTGCATTGCTTGAAAGTGTTTCCAAAGGAAATACAGATACTGGTTGGTTCTCTAATCTGTTTAAAGCAAGTCCAACCGAACCACCAAAGCCACAGATTGAAACACAAGCCTCATCAAAGCCAACAGCAACTGTACAAAGTATTCCCACTGTTGTTGTGAATCCTGTAAAACCAGCCAATGTAGGAGAAGCTTCTGGAGATATAGTCATAGAAAAAGTTAAAAAAAATCATAATGAGTGCCTGTCTACTGAAAATCAAAGTGAGATTAAAATAGATACACTGGATGCAGACCAAGTTGAGAGAAATGAAAATCCATCTAAACTTCAAGAGGAAGCAAATGCTAAGCCAGAGGACCAATGTCGTCCAAAGTCTCAGGTGCAACCAAAGCCACAAACTAATACACAACCACACCCCAAGTCTCAGGGCTTGCTATCTGGTCTTTTATCTGGCAACAACAAACCCCAAACAAATTCTGGTCAACCTCAACAGGGTGGATTATTCTCAGGGCTACTTTCCACTGTTACTGGCACCCAGAACTCAAACCAGGATGAACCAGGGGCTGCACCTCCTCAGTCAGGAGGACTGTTGTCAGGAATATTGAAAATGGCTGCCCCAGAAAGCTTTACCACAAGCAGCCAATTAGCAGGCCAACAACAGCAACAGCCCTCCCACGAAGGGAGCTCCTTTCAAGAATCACCTCCAAATACTCAAAGCCACAGCCAACCACAGCAGAGCACTGGCATTTTCTCTGGTTTATTCAAATTGGCCAGTGATACAGTTTCAAGCCCCCAAACAGCAAATATCCAGTCAGCACCAGGCCATGAAAATCAAAATGTCACTAAGCAAGTAGCTTTGGAGGGCACCTCCAATGAGCCATCTCAAGGAGCTTCACCTCAGCCTCAATCTGGAGGATTCTTATCTGGGCTTTTGAAGTTGGCCAAACCTGAGACTGTCCCAGCACCCGGAGAGGTATCCCAAACTCAGCAGCACCAAACATCACAACAGAGCAGTAGTCCACAACCAAGTCAACAACAAACAGACACAAAGAGTCAACTACAATTTCAGCCGCAGCCAGTTGAACCACCTCCAAGTCAAACAGGAGGACTTTTGGGGGGGGCTCTAAAACTAACAGAGAATGCTCTTGCAGGGTCACAACAGCCAAGTGGCCCTGGCAGTCAGCCTAATCAACAACAATCCAGCAAACCAAATGCACAGCCACAACCTCCACCTGCTACAGCAAGTGGAATGTTTTCAGGATTTATTAACAAGCTAACAGCCCCAGAGAGTGCTCCTCAACAGACACATCCTGGAAATAATACCCTGGCCTCACAACAGAGCACTAAACTCCCTGAACAACGGTCACCTTCTCAGACAGGTGGTTTCCTTTCTGGCCTGTTTGGTATGAGTGCTTCAGACATTAATAATGCCAAAGATCCAGCTCCCCAAAGTCATCCACAGCAGGAAGCCCCTTGTTCTGGTCAACCTAATGCACAGCAAACTAACAGACACAACTTGCAACGACAAAACCAAGTTCCACCTCACCAGGTACCACAAAATGGACCAAGCGGAAGGTTCTCTGGGTTGCTTAATAAGATTGCAGATACTGCCACTGCACAACCCCAGTCACAAACCATGCAGCAAATCAGTAGATCTGGTCAAAATGAAAGTGCCCCCCAGCAGGGTGGGTTCTTTTCTGGGCTTTTTTCAACACCAACACAGTCACAAAAAGAACCACCTGGAACCAGTCAACAGCAGCAGGGAAACAGGCAGCCTTTACAAAGACAAAATCAGATTCCCTCTCATACACCAACTCCTGAGCCACCACAAGGGGGCTTGCTTTCAGGCCTTTTCAACAAACTTGCATCAGTCGATACTCCAGCTCAGTCAACAAAATCTGTTCCTGTAGGTCAGCCTAACCAACAAACAAGTAGGCCAGATGTATCAGGACAGAGTCAAACTTCTACCCAGAAGCCATCCCCTCCAAGCCAATCGGGTGGACTTCTTTCTGGTCTTTTGAAAATCGGTTCAGAAGCTGCAATTCAGAAATCACCTTCTGTAGGACAGCAGCCACATTCTGCCTCTGGAAGCCAGCTGCAAAGTCCACAACGTCAAGGTCAGACTGCGTCACAAGGAGCAACACAGTCTGGTGGTCTATTTTCTAGCATTTTCAAAATGGCCACCTCTGATGAATCTGTGCAACAACATACTCAGTCAAGCAATCAGCCAGCAAATACGTCTGTTCAAAGTGCAAGCAATCAGCAAAATGAGTCTAGTAGCATCTTATCTGGGTTTTTGAGCAAACTTACTACAACAGCTGAAGAATCAACAGCAACAAATGAAGGTTCTCCTGGTCAGAGACCGAAACAGAAGCAACAAGACCATTCTGGAATTAAACCTAGTCAAGGCCGCCCACAGATTCAGAGGGCCAAACCAGTTGAACTTTTGTCCTCTGAAGATGGTGGTGTTGAAAAAGATCAAAAAGTTTCAGCACAAAAAGTTTTCTTGTCTGGATTATTTAACAAGGCATCAGAGGAAGATACTTCATCCAAACTTCCTTCTCTTCAGACCAAAGAAGAAACAAAAAGTAGTTCCAATATTGGTGCAGGTGTGCTTTCTGGGATTTTTAAATCTGGAGCCTGTGAAAATGACTCTCCAGCAAAAAGTAAGGACGAAGAGAAGGGCTTTCTTGATCGACTAATGTCTAAGCAGAGTAAAGATGAGCCCACTACTTCAGTTACCAGCAGCACCGGGAGTTTAGAGTCAAACAAATTAGTAAGTGAAGCTTCTCAACAACCTGCTAATCTGCATCCTGCAGTGCAGTCCACGCAACAGTACATGGGGGAGATCCATAGACTCTTATATGGCACGTCCACTAATTATGGATACCAAGATCTATTGTATACATTTGCTGAGCATGGTGTGATTCCCCCAGAATTATATGAACATCAGTGTCTCATAGAAGCTCTTCTTTGGCAGCAACTGAATGATTATGCTCTATTGGAGACCCTAGCAACACAAGTTCCAGACTGTTATTCTGCAAATCAAGTGGGAATGCCATTACCTTCTGAACCAGTTGTAGTAGAGACACCTGAATGGTGGAACTTGAAAAATATGGATCCTAGTCAGTTCCATATACCCTCACATCCTTGGCAGGATGTTGTCAATCTGCCATTTCAAAGTAGTCTTCCACTAGCAAATGGAGAGGATATTTTTGTATTTGACATGAGTAACACAAACAGGAAATCCTGGGGAGGCTGTGACCATTTAGATGACTTCAGTGATAAAAGAAGCAAAAAGCCTTGGATGGAGAAAGCAGCTGCTGTTAACCTCTCAATGGATGCAACAGCAAAAATATATTCATCCCAGTCAATGTCAGACTGTAGACTAAATGGCAAAAATGCCTCAAAAAAGATCCTGAAACCACATTTGGATTTTAAATTTGACTCAAGTTTCTTCAAACGACTCGCTGAAAAAAAGGGGCCATTGGATTTGACTCCAGGTGCAGTCAACCTCAGTAGCGCTATGACTACTAGTGGAGATATAGAGGATGACATGTTTTTTGAAGATTCTGAGTGGTACCAGCAGTGGCTGTCCTTGTTAGAGCAGGGAATGTGGTGGCCAGCTGAGGAAGGAGACTGTGGCTATTATGTTTACATGGATGAAGAATATATATACTCTCTTTTGACTGATAGGGCTGGTAAGCACCTTTATGCATGTGCAACCCCAGAGGAGAACCTTGTTTTACAACAAATCACTGAAAATATCTCAAGTATTCTGCATAAAAAAGACAAACCAAAAGTGACGCTTTGTGGTTTTAAAATACCTCTATTCAATGAAGATGAAGTGCTTTGGATACCAGGAAAAAATCAGTGTGACTCGCAGCTCTTAAATGCTCCTGTTGATTTGTCTTCAGCTCTACAGAAAGGAGACAGGATTATGAACATGAACCTTGAGTGGTTCTCCCAAATGTTTCAGGAGTCCATAAATGCACAGACAGAGCAACCTGTTGACTTCAGTGTGTACAAACTCAAAAAAGTAAAAATGGGTTCAGAAAAGCCAAGTACAATTTCTACAGAGGAGCAACAAGAAGCAACTGACCTCTCAAGGAAAGCAAATAATCCATGTTATGGAGGGCCATACTGGAGAAATCAGGGTATTAAAGACCTTTTTCCTGAAGTATCTGTGCCACAGTCCTCTTCTCAAGTTATGTCTACTTCATCAGTGGGCTATAGACATTATCCCTCAAATATGAAACCTTCAATTCCTGAAATCATGATTGGACATGTAGATGATAAGCCTGTTGACCAGAAAACTCAGAATAAGCAAACTTCCCATCCTGTTTTAACCATTGGAAACCTTGTTGAAAAGACCACTACTGCACCGCAAACAGCTAAAAGTACTGCAACAGCAGGATCTACAATTACACCACAACCTCAGGCCACTTCTAGAAAACTTCCTGATCTACTGAAGAGCAATGGAAAGCCAAATACATCAACTAGGACACTTCCTGTAACACCAGTAGGTTCAACAAGGCAGGATGGGTTTAGACAGCCCAGTGCAACCACCACACCTCAAGTATTACCTACTCCACCAGCCTCAGTTTTGAGCACGCAACTCACAAGTATTGCTTCTAAGCCCTCTGCTGTGTCTCAGAAACACAAACTGGCAAGACAGCCATCACAGTCAAAACAGTCTCCTTTATCAGATAAAGTGTTGAATTTTGAAGGCTCAGAGAAAGTGTCTAATTATGAAGGCTCTAAGACTGAAGTAGTTCCCTCAAAGCCAAAACCTTGCACAGTGATGTCAAATCAAAGAATATCATTGCCACCACCACAGAATTTACTTTTTAACAAACCTCAAATGGCAGTCGACTCTTTTTTTTGTAGTAAACCTATGGATTTCTCTGGAACCATGATCAAAAAAGACAAAGGTAATGATGAGAAAACTCCATTAGATACTCATGCTGAAAGATGTATTCTGGATGTCTTTGACTTTACCACAACAAAAATAAAAGTTAAAAAACAGATTGAAGAGACATCTGACACGAGTGAGACAGCGGCTACTGATCTGACTGTTGAGTTAAAGAAGGAAGTGAAAGAAATCAATGTCACCTTTCCAGCTCTAGAGGTCAGCAATCTTTTCTTGACAATGTCTGATGTACCTCTCGGAACTGTATCTGCTCCACCCTCTCCGAGAAGCAGACCACAGTACTTTCCTCCAGACTGTGGAGTTCCCAGACAAAATGACAGTGGTGGCAATGAAGCACCCATATTACAAAAACAAAAACCTCAGCTTGCTAGACAAGCCTCAGAACAGATGCCCCAGGCAAACAGTACTCAGGTAAGCTCTAACAGAGTCCTGGTGGATTCGCCCTCAAAGGCAGCATTCAAGTCAGCCTCAACACCAGCTCAACTTGATAGGCTAGAGGGAGGGCCATTTAAGCAAAGTGCCAAACCCAGTCAGGTGCCAACTTCCATACCCCGGGCACCATCCCCTCATACATGTTCTGAAATAAAGACATCACCAATGTCAAGCCCAGCATTGCAGAAGCCTTCTCAAAATAAACATATTGGCCTCATAAGGCAGACTTCACTTGCTAGTGAATCCTTAAGAATTAGTCCCATGACTGGACAATCATATAATGAGAGCACTGCTCCAGCTAATTCAGTCAAATTAACTCTGGTCATGACTTCAAAGACAGTCAAAAAAGATATGGGGACAATAATCACTGAGAGCTCAGCAACTGAAGCTGTACCCCTTGTAAGAAGCAGACGTGCCTCACTTACAGAAATGAATACAGGTTATGTTGGTTTGCCTTTGCTTGTAGAGCCATCAGCACAAGAGGTAAATCTTCTCACACAAAGGCATCAATCATTACCCCAGCTCTTATCTAGTAAATCCAAGTTTTTCCAAGAAGGGCCTGTTTTACACATCCAAAACCGTATTTACAACAAAACTGCAAGTTTGCCACTGCAACACACTCATTATCGTCAATCAGCATCAGTTCCATCAAATGCAAGTAAAGCTACATTAGATATGTCTGCAAAATCAACTACTCGTTCAGCTGTGGTAGCTGAGGCAGTTCAAAAAGAAGCACTGCCACTTGTGAGAGCAAGATCGACATCAATCTCAGATGGAAATGAAGAGCTTGTTGGATTGCCTTTGCTTGTTGAGCCATCAGTACCAGAGAAAAATCTTCTCTCACAAAGGCATCAATCATTGCCACAGCTCTTATCTAGTGACTCCAAGTTTAACCAGGAAGGCCCTGTTTTACACAGTCAAAAACATCATTATAACAGAACTGTAAGTTTTCCAGTGCAACCTTCTCATTATCTTCAAACAGCAACTGCTCCAGCAAATACAATTAAAGCTACATTAGATATGTCTGCAAAATCAACTACTCATTCGGCTGTGGTAACTGGGGCAGTTCAAAAGGAAGCACTGCCACTTGTGAGAGCAAGATCAACATCGAGCTCAGATGGTAATGAAGAAGTTGTTGGTATCTCTTTGATTGTGGAGCCTCCAACACAACAGTCGAAAACTCTTCTCAGGAGTTATGAATCGCAATCAAATGTTACACAAAGTGATTCTTCGCAACAGAGGATGGATTTGAAAACATCACAGTTCAGTCCAGTCTTAAGCCGACAAACACCTAGTTGGCAAGCAGCCTATGCTCCAGCCAGTGCAGTTAGGACAATTGTAGATATGTCTACAAAGCCAACGGAAAAAGTCCAAGAAGAAAAACAAGAATTATCTCCAATGCCATTGATGAAAAGAAAAACATCAGATACTGTGATTGCCAAAGGGACATCTGTTGGATTGCCTTCAATTGCAACACCCTCTGATTCCCAAGAAAACCTTATATCGGAGTCTACATCTCCATCACAAGTGCAGCAAAGTTCAGATAAGGAAAAACTGAAAGAAAAGAATAGTGTTACTTCAAGCCAGCCATCCATTGAAGTCAGAAGCATCTCTGCTAAAGTGGGTTTCTTTCAAAGCAAAGCTGACACATTACAAATTACACGCCAATCATCTCTTTCAGGACAACCCAACAGAATATCCACAGCACCAGCTAATATAATCAGGGACATAGTTGACATGTCTCCAAAACTCTTGTCAGAGCCATCAGAGATTTCTGGAGACCTTATCATTGAAGCTGGTGTGCTGTCACTTGTAAAGACAAGAACAAGCACTGATGCTGAAGTATTAAAAAGTCTAGCTGGTGTCTCTCTAATTGTAGAACCTCCTTTCTATCCTAAACCAGTTCGAGGGCAAATCAAATTGCCTGATGAAAAGTCCTCTTTTTCTTTGAAATCAACTATAGCTCAAGGAACAAAAGTACCTTCGGCACCAGCTAACACAATTAAATCCACTATTGATATGTCTGTGGTCCGATCAACTTCTAAGATGTCTAACTCATCAACAGGAGAAATGCTTCCAAGTGGAGTATTGCCTCTTGTCAAAGATAAAGTATCCATCAACAAAGATTCAAGAAGTGAATCAATAGGAATGCCATTAATAGTTGAATCTTTTTCACCTTCTGAGCAGATCCCTCAAAAAACGTCACACTGTATATCCTTACCAGGAGAAAAAGGTAATCGACACCGAATGCAATTATTGGATGGACGTCATACTACAGAAACTTTGTTGCGCCAGCAGATCCCTACCTATCATCGAAATGGAATCCTCCCAATCTCAAAGCTACAAACTGTAGAATCTCAGGCCTTCAGCAAACCGGTTGACTTTTCTGGCATTGTTTCACCTACAAAACACAACGGCTCCTTTGTTCTTCAGAATGGACATCCTGTGGATTTTACTAAAACTGAAGAGGAGAAATCAAGGATTGAAAGCAGATATCCCAAAAATGGTAGTATTACTTTTAAGAAATCTTATGTTGGGGCTGTTGACTTGACTGCTGACATAGTTATTGATGTAAATAGAAACAAAAGTGACAATGATGTCAAAGATCTTTCATCTCCAAGAACTACTAGCATATCTACTCTGAACACATCGGCATGTACAGTGCCTATATATGCTGTTCAGAGTTCCACTACAACAAATAAGCAGGATTCTCCACAGCTGTCAGAAAATAAGGAAATATTGGCCACCCAATCAAATAATTTACCTAAATCTCAAGCATCATATCCATCTTTTCAGTCCAACGTGCCAACTCAAATGGCAGATACATCAGTTCAGATGAAATATAATTTGCATAGAACTGATATGCATTTCTCCAAACATTCTGTACAACTAAAGGAAGCACAAAATGAACCTGCTGAAACAGTCAACCCACAGCTTCTGGATAAGGGGCTTCCATTTGCAAGCAGTACAAGTGTTGATTCACATGGCTCTCTGCTCTCTACAGAAATCAATGATTCATCTAAAGTGGTGACCTTCAGTGACCTGCCCCAAACATCTATGCCTCACATAAATTGCTCAGAGCATACAACTAATCAGCAACCAGCTCAAATGTCTATCATAAGTAGGCAGATGATAAGACACCAGTCAGTTCCCTCAACATTAACTGAGAATGAAGGGAGTCAACTTATTCAGCAGGCTGAGCCATTTATTACTTCAACTACTGTCTCAAGACCGAAAGGTCTTATCAAGCAATCAACAGTGGGAAGCTTAGAAGATAATTGCATCCCTCAGAATGGGACAGCTACTTTAGACGAAAAGCCGCTAGTGTTAGACAAAACAGTTGTTCATACTTCAATTGGCCCAGTTATATCTGTTCAAGATGTATCCATACCTGACCAGGGTTTATCATCTAACTTTGTGTCTACTACTGCAAACTTGCCAGTAATGACTTCTGCCATTGAACTAGAATCAGTAGTCGTCGTACCCACAAGTACTACAAACTCTGAAGTTTCCATGGCATGTCCAGGACCATATTCATCAAGTCCAGCTGTCATGCCAAGTGTTATGGATGGTCGTCAACTACCTCCATATCAAGTCTCAATTTCAGGCTCAGCCACAAAGACGTCAGTCAAAGGATTGATATCGTTATTTGATGGAGCAGGCTCACAGCCAACAACAGCTAATGTCTCACAAAGAAGTGATAAAATGATACAGTCAATCATAAAACCATCACTTCATCAGTGTATTGAATTTAACCAAGAAATTACCACATCTCCAAACGGGACAGTGACAACAACAGCAGATACATCAGTGTTCAGTGGAACCATAATAACTACTGGTCAAGCACATACTGCACCACCATCCTTAGTCGATCCACCCACAGAGCCTTTTCCAAGTCCAGTATTTACTACACCAACTTCTGTATTAAGTCCACCAGTTGAACTTAATGAAGTTTCCCCAGTTCCACCAGCTCGAGTTTTCCCCACTGATCAATCTTTAAGTTCACTAGTACAACATAACAGAACATCAGAGGCATTTGCTGAAAGTTGGGCTCCAACATTTGGTGGCACAATTTCTCAGCCAATTAATGTTTTTGTGCCAGTAGAGTCACAGTCTCAAGTAAACTCTTCTGAAAGCATTCCCTTTGCTGAAGTTTCAGTCACAAGTGATACGTCTTTTCCGGTTGCCACCAGCCTTCCTACATCTTCCAGTGGGTCTACAATAACCCCCTTAACACTTCGAACACAATTGAAAGATGTACCATTTATGCTTATGTCTGGCAACCAGACTGATTCAGGCCAACCGGATAAAATGTCTACTCTACATCATTCAGCTACAGAAAGTGGATGTGATGCCCAGTATATGTCAATTCAAGCGACTTCACAGGCCTCCATACCACAAACAGCAGCAATGTCTGAATCTGTTTCAACACAAGATACTGTGGTGCACAATGTTAGTCAATTAGATGTTACCCCCCAACAGTTTGCTTTGTCTGAGATGATGTCTATCGAAGAGATACCTTCTTTCACTACAGTTTCACCCACTGAGCTAGAGGGGCGAACATTAGTTAGTTCTGGTTTGGGACCAAGAAAGATGCTTATCCCTCAGATCATGATTTCAGAGGCTAGCAGTCCTGAAGACTGTCCTAGTGAAGAAGATATCTTGACAGATGAACTTGATACAACAGAGAAAGATGATTTTGCTTTATCTCTCATTGACAAGACCTCCATGGAATGTACTGTTGGTTCTCAAGAAAATTTAGCTACAGTGGATGTGGCATCTAAAAAAATTGACAGTCAGAGCATCAAAAATAATTTATCTAAAATAATAGCATCTCCAGAGGCTCTAACAGAGGTTTCTGAGATTAAACATGATGCCTCCATTGAGGATGCATCAGCACCATTAATACTAAGCACTGTTGACCAAAATGAGAGTATTTGCCCTGAGGCCACCTCTTCTGAAAAAACATATCTTGAAGAAGATTACAATAAAGATGACCAAGTTTCCTGTTGTTTTGAACAAGAGTCGAACCTAGGAGATGGTGCAAACACTGAATCAACAAAGTGTGAAGAAAAAATAAAAGATCATGAAGAATCCCCTACAGTAATGTCTGACGAACTGAGTATCACTTCTGGACCAGTGTCTTCAGGAACAGAAAAAGTACCATCAGAAGACACTCTGAAAACCTCCATATCAAAATCTGAACCAAGTACAAAGGAAGTGGAAGTGCAGAGAACAGTGCCTGCAAGATCAAATGAAGAGACCACACCCACTAGCACTGAACCAGCTTCTCCTTTCACTCTCAAAGACACAGTTGTCGAAGAGAAATCTGGCAAAGGCATATTCTCACTTTTTGGCCCATCTTTGGGTGAATCTCAACCTCAGAGTGGACAGTCCATACTAGGAGGAATTATCCCTGGGTCCTCATCCTCTAACGAAATGCCAGGTACAGGATTATTCTCAATGTTTGGAAGTGCTGCACCTCAAGCAACCCCTGCCTCATCTGCACCTAAAGATCCACCTGGAAAGGGCCTGTTTTCTATATTTAGTGGATCTGTTGCTCAGCCACAACCTGACCAGGAAGGTCCGCCTGTGTCTGGCCCAAAAGGTCTGCCTGTAGCACAAAGACCACCACACATGCCTACTCCAAGGGTGGCTTCAGGACCTGGACCAAGAGGACCACCAGGACATGTTCTAAGGGCTACATCAGGACCTGGTCCAAGGAGTCCAACACCAAGAGGGCCCACTTCCAAAGAACCACTGGGTAAAGGATTTTTTTCTGTGTTTAGTGGGTCTTCTCAGCAGACAGCACCAACAGGTGGAGTTGCTGCAAAAACACCTGGATCTGGATCCTCAATTCTTGGAGGTATTTTGCCTGGTTCTGGTGCCAAAGAAACCAATGGGCCTGGTTTATTTTCCATGTTTGGTGGAAGTAGTTCTCAATCTCAAGCACCAACTGATGCTGCTGCAACTGAATCCACCAATAAGGAGACAACAGGAAAAGGATTGTTTTCCATGTTCAGTGGGCAAAGTCCAACTGGAGGCCCTGAGCCAGAAGGTCTCTTTAAAGTTCCCTCTGTATTTTCATCTGATAAAACAAAATCCACTGGATTCAAAATCATGTCTTTCATGGATGATAAGAAATCAGATTCAAAATCTGTGGATGTTACCACTATAAGGGAGGCTTCTCTCACATGCCATATAACACCCACAACTTTAACTAAATCAATTACAGATGAAAATGCATCTGTTGAGGCTAAAGAAGAGGTTTCTTTAGAGAACACTACCGAATCTCCCGTTAAGATGGATCAAAAACCGTGTGATGAAATGAAGGAAGACTCTATGAATGTTACAGGGAGGACTGATGAAATGCTGCCATGCATAAATGGTAATACTACATCTAAAATCATGACACTAATAAATGAGAATGAAGAGGTTGTACATCTGACAGACGAACAATCTAAAAATGAAGAAACTTCAGTGGTTGACAAAATACATGAGGAACAAACTATTAATGAGCAACTTAAAAATGAGGAGCTGGACATGGAAAGCTACAAAGAAACTGTAGACACTTGTTCAAAGAAAACTGATTGCATGACACCAATAAATGAGACTGAAGAGGTTGTACTTCTGACAGAGGAACAATCTAAAAATGAAGAAAGTTCAGTGGTTGACAAAATACCTGAGGAACAAACTATTAATGAGCAACTTAAAAATGAGGAGCTGGACATGGAAAGCTACAAAGAAACTGTAGACACTTGTTCAAAGAAAACTGATTGCATGACACCAATAAATGAGACTGAAGAGGTTGTACTTCTGACAGAGGAACAATCTAAAAATGAAGAAAGTTCAGTGGTTGACAAAATACCTGAGGAACAAACTATTAATGACCAATTTAAAAATGAGGAGCTGGACATGGAAAGCTACAAAGAAACTGTAGACACTTGTTCAAAGAAAACTGATTGCATGACACCAATAAATGAGACTGAAGAGGTTGTACTTCTGACAGAGGAACAATCTAAAAATGAAGAAACTTCAGTGGTTGACAAAATACCTGAGGAACAAACTATTAATGACCAATTTAAAAATGAGGAGCTGGGCAAGGAAAATTACAAAGAAACTGTAGCCACTAGTCCAGAGAAACCTGATTTTAATAAAGATTTAAACCAGTTTGATCTTAATAATTCATCCCGGCAAGGGAGAGTTACAGAGCCTGTTGCGATTGAGAAACCATCAGAAGTGTCACTAAAATCTGATAATGCTGTAGAGCCTGAAACACTGAATGAATTACAAGAAAATGAAATGCCATTAGAAGCTGACAAACCAGTGGAGAAAAATGTGGAATCAGAAGAATGTCTGGAACTGGAAAAGTCTCAAGAAATGAACAAACATCTGGGTTCTGAGAAAGGCACAAAAAATCAGAAAACTCTCATTGAAGAATCGGGAAAAGGTGATGATATACAAATAACAGACAGAATTTCTGACAGCCAACAAGCAGACCTTAAAGGGAAACAAACTGATGAAATTACAAAGTCAGAAGAAAGAGAAAGTGACAAAACATTAATGGTGTCCACCATGCAACCATCTTTAGATCCACAGCTTATTTCTTCTGTTCAGCAGCAGCAACAGCCTAAACAAGAAATGATTGTGCCTCAGCCAGGAATACTGGGTTTTCCTGCTCAGCCAAGACCAAGAATGGCTGGACCTTTTTGTCAGCCCAGACCTGGAATGCCTGATCCAAGAGGACCTAGACCTGGAATGCCTGATCCAAGAGGACCTAGACCTGTCATTTCTGGTCAACCAAGACCAAGAATGCCTGGCTCTCAAAGACCCCCAGAACCTGCTGCATTTTCTGGCTTTATGTCAATGTTTTCTGGCCCTAGTGCTTCTAGCAAGCCAGCAACTTCTAGTTTCTTCTCAGTGCCACAGACCTCTTTCTTCAAGTCATCACCTACATCCACTGCACCACAACAGCAGAAGAGCTCATTTTTTAATCTCCCAACCAGCCTGCAAACGGACTCTCTCACTGGTGATTTGTTTGGATTGTTTAAAGGTACAGAAGCAACAAATTCAGATGAAACCAAGCTGCCAGAGAAAACTGAAGGTAAAGATGGAACACAAGACTCTAAAGAACAAATGAGCCTCAATGTTAATGAGTCAAGTGCAGTCTCTGAATCTAAGTCAACTGTGACAGGTACTAAATTAGTTAATGAAGAACTGAGGGAATGTGATTCTGAGTCGTTAAAGGTTGTTGAAGAGCAAGAGGTCAACTCTTTGCATGAAACAAGAGATGAAAGCAAGGAGATCAATGATACATCTGAAACTATTCACACACAGACATCTGAATTAGGTTTATCCTCAAAGGTACCACCAGGAGACACTGAAACCCCACCATCTACACCCAAAATACTAGTTGAAGACAAACAACCAACCTCACCACCTTCTAAAGGTGTTTTTACTTTACCTGGTTTGTCAACATCCTCTTTTGGTGGTTTGATGTCTGGTGCAGCAGAGACAGCCAAACCTTTCAGCTCTTTTTTTGGCTCTTCCACTCCTGCCCCTTCAGTCAGCACCAACCCTTCACAGCCACAAGCAGAGAGCAGTGGTCTGCTTTCCGGTTTCAAAGGTTTGTCTGTGGGTCTCTTCCAAGAAGAGAAGTCAGCTACTGCAAAAGAAGAGACCATGTCATCAATGTTTGGAAGGAAAATAGGCTTCCCATGGCAAAGTTCACCCCCTCAAACCCCTCCTGCAACCCAGTCCAAACACCTAGACTTGAGACCTGAAGAAATGTATGAACCCGAGGCTGAAAAATTGTCACCTGAATCAGATGTCACAGGAAGTGCGGATCCCAGTGATACAGAAGGTCCAAGTGACAACTCTTCACATAAGCAGCCAAGCTTTGACACAAGTCCAGAGAGTCCAACAGCACTTAAACAAGGGTCACCCTGTCTGGAAGTCGAACATATAGAGAAATCTCAAATTTCCCAAGTTTGCATAGATAAGGACAACGACATTCCAGATACAGATTCCAGTGCAGAAAAGCCACCAGGGACACTTCTACAGCAAACCTTTGAAAAAAGGCTAGTAAAATCATAATAAATGTCTGTTCTTATGCCATTTATTATGGTTTATTGTGAACATTATCCTCTATCTTTTAAAGATATTCTAATTTGTATTAATTATTATTTATTTTATTAAATATTATTAGTTTGTTTTATATATTAGTTTGTTTTTATTCAACTTCCCCCCAAGGTTCTTCATACTACATTACTGTAATGACATTATTGACTTGTTACCCAAACACATTTTAAACATAATCTAAGGACTGAAATTGATACCTGTGTGATTTTAGTCTGTGACTAGGTTTAGATATTTGCATCTTGATATTTACATCTTTTGTTTTCTTTCACCAGCCCGGTGGACAGTTCTCGATTTGGGTCTTCTGGTAACCTTAGCCAAGCCAGTTCCCAGTTCAGCTCTGAGCCAGAAGAACAAAGCTATTCAGACACTCAAATCAGGTCTTCTGTTGTTGCTCAACCTCTTCCATCCTCAGATGACACAGAAAAAGGGGAAAGGGAGATACTAGCAAATGTGGAGAAAGAAGTACAAGGGGAGAGTACACCAAAACCTGTTTCTAATCAAGGGAGAAAACCTGAGAGGCAGCACAGGTACTGTATGTGTTACACACCGAATAGATGTGAATAAAGGAACGCTAAATTAATCTAGTAAAGACTAGGAAATATAAAACAAGATACAATCATATGAGACCTAAAAATTAAGTTAATATTCAAATAAATTGAACACTGGAAAATGTGTATTCATTGACCTTGATTGCAACTGTAATGAAACCTTATAATTACACATTGTTTAATTGTATCATAATCATGTTTTAAATTTTTGTTTCTGATCTGCATCTGATCTAAATAGAATACCCCATGAAATTTAATTTTCTAGGTTTGTTCCATAGTTCATGTCTAGCTTTGAGACCATCTGTATGCTAGTATACTTTTAAAAGGTGACAAAGTTAAGTTACCAAATTATATGCATGTAAATGTATAATATACTCTTTATAGGAAATGGGCCAAAAGTAGTTCCAGCAAGTGATTTTAGCCATTTATTTGTCTCTTTTTTTAGTTTCTTTGAGGATGGCCCACCTCCTTTCTCTCCTTCCCGTCTGCGCTGGTTGAAGGCCATCAATAAAGTAAGAGTGAAGCTGCATGAGGTAAGAGGGAGAGGAACAAAACATCTATCACCTTTTTAAATAGTGGAAAATGAATTATTCTTGTTTTTTGCCCTACTCTTTTCCTCCATTCACTCTTTTGTTCTCTTGATGTTTATCTAAACTGAACCCTTCCTAGTCCACTGCCCTTCTGTTTGGTTGATTAAGATTCACATATGACAAATTCAGCGGCCACCATTGGGAATGAAAAAAATGACATTTTAGTTTTTTAATGATGATGTTCTTTTTGAGTGGTCTAAATTTACAGGAGAAAATAAACAGGTATGTACCATTTTTTGTAAAGTTTTTGTAAAAACTGTAATGCACACTTAGCTCATATGTAAAACAAGTTTTGAATCATTTGGGTAAACAGGTTATTATATTTGTGTAACACTGTTGTGTCTTTGGTTTTTAATTAAGTTTAGTATTGATGTGTCCACGGCATTGCTAGAATTAACAAAATGTCTTTTATGGCCTTTGTGTATGTGTGTGTAGTGAGAGAGAGAGAGAGAGAGAGAGAGATTTGGATTGATTTGTGTCAGTGTGCTTACTTTCTTAATCTTTTCCCTCATACGCTGTCATACACTGGTTGCTTTGTAATTGATAAGAATGTGCGACTGTCACCCAATCTGCTATGCAATAGTTTTGGTCTAATTTGGATTTGAGAGGTTTTTTTTATGTTGTTATTTTTTAAAATATATATTGTGTGACTGTGACGTGTGCTGCTGGAAAGGTTGCTTCACCTACAGTACTAGAGGATTGTTGACCACAGGGCTTTAGGTTTGCTATTGAGAAATGGCAAATTGTGCCTTAATTGTCTTTTTTTAATATATATATATATATATATATATATATATATATATATATATATATATATATATATATATATATATATATATATATATATATAGCATAATGTCAGTGTCAGAGGTTGTCATATAGTATTAGTACTTTGTCCTTGAATGGAGAAATGACAACGACCGAGATTAATCTCTTGGTACATCCAAACATGCAAGTAACTAGAGCCAACTGCTGCTGTTTTTTGTTTTGTTTGTTTGTTTCACCATTGTAATGTCACTAGAGAAATCAGATAATGGGAGAGAAGTGAAAAGGGGTCCATAAACAATCTAAATAAATGCCTTAAATGATACAATAAACTAATAAATTCAATACATACTGTATATAAACATTACATAATGTAAAAATATGGAAGCCCATATATCTCTGCCTCAGTGTAAAATTGTTAAAAGATTGTTGTTGACCTTATTTTCTCATAATTACAACTTTATATTATTATCATAGTAACTTTTTATTTTATTTCTTACTCTGGGGTGGAAATGAGTTTCCATAATTTTCAGAATCGTGTGTTTATTTGTTATATTTCCTCAAAATGAAATCAATCAAAATGTATATCACCTGTATTCATTTATTCTTCATCGTAACAAATCCAACGAGAGATACTATTTACCCTACTAATTTAGCTTTGCTTTGGATATTTCCGTAATTAATCAAATGTAATGCATTTCTACCCACACAAATGATCAGACAAAATTGGGAGCTCACATAGCTTTTGGATTGTAGGATTTTTCTTAAAGTGGATATTTGTATTAGATCTGGTAAAAAAAGAAAAGAAAAAAGTCTTGTATATTGGATTCCTCAGAAACGTGTAAGTTTTGTATCGCACTGCTTAGATGATGCAAGTCCTCCAGTCGAACTGACAGTAAAACCAGTGTTTTTTTTTGTTCTCATGATTCTCATAAAACTTTAGTCTGTGGTCTACATTGATATTTGCAATCTGCCTCTGCAGCTGTGTCGTCTGATGCATGCAGCTGCTAGAGGGAGGGATCGTGGTGATGGGCGATTGTTCGATTGAGACAAAGGCTGTGACAGGGAAAGTGTTGAGCAGGAAAGGCATCTTTAAATGATCACTATTTTTCTGCTGACAGCTTAAATATTGTGTTTGTACAATTTCTTTATTAAAGGATCTGAAGTGCGGGGGGGTTTCCTTTAGCATGTTATGTGTACATTTATGTTTGTTTCTGAAAGCCAAGTGTTGGAGACAAGTGTTGAATGGGACAGGCAAGACGGATTAAATGATATCCAAATGGCTGGATAGTTCTTTGTTTAAATTAGTAATTTTATCTCAACAAGAAATAATTTACCATGGCAACTAAGTGACATTACTATGGAAACACAACCTTGATTCTTGCACTCCTTTTATATGCATATTTCATGTAGTTTAACTCAATCCAGTCAAAAACATTGATCATACAACATTTCTCTTTTTAAAAGACATTAAATGCCTGCTGTCATGTCTTGAGAACAAGTTAAACCTCTTATTAACTAAGCTTAGACATAGTGTTTTATACAGGTGATTTCATGCAGGATTAAGGAAGTAAATTATTTAAAAAAAAAAAATGTTTGTTGTTGTCAGAACTAAAGAGATTGGCAGAACATTATCCAGACTTAAGCTTTTATGCTCATTAAACTGAATATGAAAACCGAATTAATCACTGGTTGTTGTGGTAATATTAGACCAGCGTTTTTGTTTTAATGCAAAGGTTCAAAGTGGTGACTTGAAGTCACTATGCCTGCAGTGCTCAAGATTTTGTGGAAGGGTAGGTTGCATAATGAATGAATTGGTGTTTTTATATGAACAGCTGTAGAGCATGAATGGTGTCAATGCTGCTTAAATTGCATTTGAAAACTATGTGGACACTTTTTTTTTTCATGGTTGCATAGGTTTCATTTTAGTGTTTCCAAAGCAAACTGCTTTAAACTAATTGCAGGGTCTCACTCTGATAACCTCAGTTTAAGAAACTGGAAGGAAAAAATTCAACTGCAATATTCTAAATGCACTTTTACTCACTTAAAAGCCACTATGGGATGGAAATGATACTTGAAGGGTCATTCCATAAGGAGTTAGCAAGTGAATTCCCCCAATAATCCTCACTGAAGACTTATTTTTTCTCTCTGGCTTATGCTTCAATGTAATTTTATGAATTTGTGTGTGTTTATGTATTTATGTATTTTATTGTCTAAAGTGATTGTACAACAGTTTGGTCAGCAGTGGCTGTTTTAAATGTGCTCTAGAAAATAAAGTGTCTTGCCTTGCCAATAATGGCCCTTCCACAAAAGGGAACATGACATGGTTACTTAAATTAAGAAATGTAGCTGTTTATGATCATGTGATCTTCCGTGAAGTCTTCTTGAGATTTTTAAATCAAGGTAATTTTGTTAGAGCAACCTCAGATTTTAAACCTGTTTAAGCCCCACATATTCTTTATGTACATATCTTTGTTTGTTTTATCAAGCACTACATGACGAGATTATTACAAATGCTAGTTTAGACAGCTTTTGTTATTTATGTAGTATGGAGAAAATAAAATCCTATGGTAGTCAATTGGGCCCATCAACTGTTTAGTTAACGACATTTTTCAAAATATCTTATTTTGTGTTCAGCAGAAGAAAGAAATTCATACAGGTTTGGAACAACTTGAGGGTGAGTAAGTGATGATGGAACGGTGCACATGCTTGTCCCTGTGGAGTTGAAGCTGGTGTTTTTTTTGTTGTTTTTTCTTACATTGATGAATGACTTTGTTCTAGTGGCCGAATCAATAACCAAAAGAATGATTATTTAGACATCATTCTGCTGTGTTTTGATGGTTTAAAACGGACTGCATGCTTTTTGTGCATATGAAACCAGTGATAATGCATTGCTCAGGAAGGAAGGATGGAAGAGAGTGTGACATCTTTCTCTGTGATGACATTTGGCTGAGCATCACTGAATTTTAACAGAAGAACAAACTGTTTGATGGTACATTTTCTTTCATCTGTCAGTACTACTGTGTAGCGATGTATTAGGGCAGAATGATTTACTAGTATTGACATTTAAATCATGATTTTCCTTTTTCAAAATCTATTCTTAACAAAAAAAGTACAAGAAAAAATGTTAGTATATTTGTGCCTTCCGTGTATCTTCGCAAACTGCGCTGTAGTTCTTTTAAACTTTTTCTTATATGCGAAATATAAGGCATGCAAAGAGTCATATAGGACACTGGTCTGTTTATATAGGCCAGTTTTTTTCTTCGTGAAATCGAGGACAGAATATATTTATTTATATTCCAGACCGGACGGACATTAATATCCTTCAGACCTCAAATGGCTATGCCCATTACAATAGTCATCCTCAGAGCTGGAGAACCCTAGAGAGAAGGAAGAGAGAAGATGTGTCAAAGAAAATCAGAGCGATAGAGAGCGGGAGATAGAGGCTGAGCTGAAGGGATAGAGAGAGAGAATGGAGCGAATGAATTGGATAAGGAAGAGTTTCTGACTTGGAGTAGTGAGTATGCACAGAATACTAACTGGAAGGAATCAAAGGCCTGTAGGATGACATTGGCTGAAAGTCACCAAATAAATGTACCCCTCACAATTGCACATTGCTTCCCTTTCCTGGTGATTTCCGTACAGCGTCCACAGAACCTGGGATAGCACTGTGACACTCTTTACTTCTCTAACGTTGTCTTTCTAATCAGAAGATCAAAGAGGAAGTCACGTGCCTAGAGGGAGAATGGATGTGAAGCGATGAATGGTACGTCATCCGGTAGCTTGTGTATTCGGTTGATCGAGCATCGATCAGTCAGTTGATCAATTGTGTAAAAACTTGTAGGTGTATTTTTTGTAAATATAATCTAATATAAATTATAAGAATTAAATAGCTTATGTAAGGGATCTTGTACAGCCAATCCACCATTATCAACAAAATAAAAACCTTTAGGGTGATACAAAACCCTTCTGCTTCATGTTGGGGTCCTCCTGATCACCCGCTATCTTTCGATAATGAACTTAGTGTATAGTGGTTCTCAACTAGGGGACCGAGGTCCTCTAGGGGGCCTTAGTAATCTTCCAAAAGTGCTTCAAAATTATTTACATCGAATTTCAATAATTGAATAATTTAACAATTAATATTTGTTGTTATTGCCAAATGTGCTAAAAATATCCAAGTGCAACATGCATCATGTACCATATTTAATAAATAATTTAAAAAAAAATTAGCCCCCTCAAATTTTCAGCAAATCTAAAACATTTGTATTGTCACATTCTGAGTTTTGTGCTGAGATATTTACCCACGTTTTCCATTAATTCACCATTAATTATTTTTCTTTTTTGTTCAAAGTTAATAGGGTCCAAAACAACATTGGCTTTCATTTTATGGACAAAAGATTAACATCCTCTTGTGTTCCACAGGAGAAAGTAAGTCATGCAGTTATGACATTCGGATGGGTAACAAAAAAAGGCAGTTTATTTTGTGGGTGAACTAATCTGTAAAGCTTTTTTTTTTTTTTTTTGCAAAACTTGCTGCACACATGATGCAACTCATCTAGCTATTTAGACACAGCAACAAGATGATGTCATAGTGAGAGGAAGAAGTGTTGTAGGAGAGATGTGGAGTGTGTACAAGCCTCCGCAAGGGGGAGGAAAAGAGAGAGAAACAGATGGACGGACAAGTGTAAGGCAGAAGTGTGAGGAAGAGAGAGAGAGGGAGGAGGAGAATGGGTGAAAGTGTGTGAACACTCACACACAGCGGAGGGTGGATGTGTTCTTAGCAACAAGCCAGAGGAGTGTAGGAGGAAGAGACTGGAGAATCAGAGATAGAGGAGTGGAACACTGACACAAATGTGTGTGAAGGAGCAGAAAAGAGAATTGTTTGTATATTTGATTGAATTCTAGTTTGTCAGTAATTGAAATGAGAAGATGACATTGAGGAGCTTGTCAGGACTATACAGACTTATGTAACTTTGGGTAAAATAGAGAACATCAGCTACTGACAGTGATTTCTTTTTCAAGTTAACTTGTTGGATTACTGTGGAAGCTGCTTGGAGCTTTGGAGAATGGGTGGGTTTAGACTCAATCTGTCATTTTCACTCTATTTTTGACATTTATTCTGTCCTTGTATCAATCCCTTTTTTATGGACTTTGTACATTGGAATCATAATGTGGAGCCCTCTTTTTAATTCCACTCTTTCAGAAAATGTACTTAATATTGTCCAATTACATCTGTGGTTTAATTGATCTCTACACCTTCAACGTGGTAAGTTGGATGTTTTTTCTTTCAATATGTTTAAATTATTAAATATTTTATTTTAGTATTTCACTGTATCTTATTGCAAGCTCTTACAACAGTGTTTCATGAAAGGTTTTGCTTTATTATCGCACCATATTCTATGGTGCTATATCTATATATAAAAAATAAAGTTTATAATATTATTAAACAAAGAAACAATTTATTTTATTTCAATTTTATGTATATTTAAATTTAATTATTTCTCTCTGCTTGAAATGTTGAGAAGTTTTATGCAGTGTATACATATGTTTAAGAAATAATCTAAATAGCTGAACAATTTCCTCTCTTATCTAAGGTGTCATGTGGTTGATACAAGTTTGAGTGTAATTGAGTTCCATGGTTGTACTTTACTATTTAGTGTTCATCAAGTAACTACTATTTAGTTGCAGTGACTGGAGCCAACAGGTTGTGATTCCAGCATTATGCTTAGGTTTCACTTTATATGTGTGGCAGATTTAATATTTACTTAGTTTACATGCAAAAAAGTACTCGTGTTAAATTCAAAGGTCATGTTGTATGCATTGATTGACAATCTGAGCGCTTCAATCTTGACCTTCTATGCATTTCTGTCTTTTTTTATTTTCTTGAACGAGCTGCTGTGAATACACCAAGTAGGCATGACATTGGAAGGCCAAATACGGAGTCCACAAGAAATGGATAATGGTGCATGTGGCTGTATAAGTGAGTTCAGCGTGACCCGTGTGGCAGGCAGCCACAATAAGCTGCCTGTAAACAGTTAACAGCCTGCCTGGAGACAGGAGAAGCCGTTGCTGCTTAACATCACAGAGATCATTGAGTTTCCCAGAAAGGAGTCTTTTAAATATGCACACATGTTCTCCCCAAAATTCCTGACTACTAGCATCTCTGACTAATTCTGACATCATTTCTGATTATTAGCTTCTCGGGTGGAGCTGTCTTTTGACAGCATCGTCATAAACTTTTGTCTGCTTTGCAGCTAATATCTGACTGACATGTAAAGCAGCAAATCATGAACAATTTTTTTCCCTTACTCCAGGAAGTTGAATAAAGCAAACTAATCAGATCAGAGCTTGCAGTTGTGTGCACCATTTTGTGCAGTAAGCATCAGACAATATGTAAACAGACTGCGAACAGCCTACGGGTGCACACTGTGGCTGATACTAGCCTCCCTTTATTTATTTCCTGTGATGAATAAAAAAGGCTAGACAAAAAAATAACATTGCATCTCTGTAGAAGTTCTTCTCCTCTACCCAACCTGTTGTTGTAAAAAGTGCTTTTCTCTTTGCTCTTCCTTGTTTTTGCTTTGATTTCTTTTAGGAACATTTAGAAAAAAATATGATAAAAAGATCAATATCAAACTAGATAGCTGATTCTTTGTATTAAAGAATAGATCTGCCATGGACACTCTTGACTGTGTGCCATTACTTTTACTTTGATAAATGAATGTCTGGTCATTCCACTTGACTGTCTGGATGAAATGATTGTGAAAAATAGAGAAATAGATTGAGGACAGCAATTCTCTATAGTTGATAGTCATCTTATAGTGCCTCTTGTTGCAATAAAGGCTAGTTTTATATTTTAATAAACATGTCATATTTTCACGATCTGTCTTGAGTACTTCCACTAGTGTGAAGGGAACATTAAAGAGAAAATCAAATTCTGTCACACAGATTTGAATCTTCTGCGTGTGTGTGTGTGTGCTGTAGAGAGTGTGTGTTCTATATGTAGCAAGGTCACAGTGTCTGGTTGTGACAAAAGAGAAACATATAGTATACTGTAACTGAAGGCTCAGTGAAAGGGAACATTAATTAAAAGCCTTGCCTGTCCTCACATTGTAATCTATACCTACAGATAATTATTCTGTTCTGCTTATAAATATAGTACTGTACATGGATGATGTGAGAAGTGGTGTGCAAAGCTGTGAGCTCTGAGGGAGTCATTGCCAATTAATATTCCAATTAATCTTGCAGTCATGAAGAAGCTGTTCTGTATTCAGATCTTTAACCCTCTATTGCATGATGTCGCCTCTAGGCAACAAACTCATGTTCTTCAGTTTGGCAATAAAATAGTTCATTAATGATAATGATCATTTTATTTATTGTGCACCATGCGGAGGATGCACATTTTTGCTCTGGATCGCTATTCGAGATTTTTTTTTACAATGTAAACTCATTTTAAAACGTGAAGTCATACAAATTATTTGTATGCAATGAGAAATTGCTTGAAATGTTTGTTGCCTTGAAGAAACTTTGTTTAATAATTCGTTTTTTTATTTCAGCAATAAGATCTGTTTTATGCAAGAAAAGGGGGTCAAATAATGGAATTCAAACAAACACTGGAATTTTATTTGTTTGCCCACCTATGCCTGCAATATAGGTTTAAGTATAGTAATGTATCATCTTCTGAACAAGACTGTAGGAGCTGGGTGAAATGTCTCTGAAATGTTCCTGAAGAGCACTCTGACTGGCACCTCTTTTTTCCCCCATTTACCTTAAACATTATCCAGGTTTAAACATTAGTGTTTTAAAGGTGCAGTAAGCAGTTTGTGCAGTAAGTGGTAGTTTGTATACCCTCTTCTTTCTCCTCCCAGCATTCTCTCCTCTTCTATTTGTTCTGTGCATTTGTCTTCCGTACTTTTAGGTTGACAGAAAATGCATGCATTGAAGATCTTGGGAAAGCACATGCATGCAGAATGATCTAACCTTTCGCTCTTATACTTCAGTGATCTCATGAAGCCACATTAGCATGCTTCTCACTGTGCTTATGTGGATCACTCACCCCTGAATGCCCTTACCTACAGTGAAAGACAGAGAGAGTGAGAGCGAGAGGAAGGGACAAGGTTAAAAAGCGAGACTGAGAGGCATGCAAGGATACTAGTGAAGACCGTGTAAACAAAATGTGACATAAAAATTGTTTGGCTATTTAAAACTCATCCAGTTGCTGCTAGTTAGGCAAGTGTGAGAGCACGATGGAGAAAGACTAGGGTATGCATCATGTATGATATAACCCTTCTGCCTTAAATCAAACTCTTAACACCGTGTCTATCACTGTGGTTTAATCACACCAACTCATCTTCTCTCAGCCTCAATCTCCAATCTAACACCAACTCAGTAAGACATACCGGACCGTATACTTATTTGTGGGAGAATGTGAAGTTAAGTTGCTGTCTGTCAAATACTGTAGAATAAACCACATGCAAACTCACAGAGCAGTGGTGTCAAAATAAGATGAGAATAACTGACTCTCACTTGAGTCATACCAGCTTAACATCCATGAGTCCCTTTACAGTTTCTGATTGCCTGTGTAACTTGTCTCATTAAGTTGATGCTTGGGAGCAGATATCAGTAATGGGAAAGTAAAGAGAAATATAGAGGAATAAACAGAGGAGGTAGTTTTATTCAGGTAATTGCCATCTTTATATAGAGACAAATATCTACAGTATATACTGAGAATCTGAACGCAGGTATAGCAAATAGTTTCCATAGCTACTGTTCCAGTGTCACACGATTTTGCACTAACATGTGACATTTTCTCTGCTTAATTGACTCTCCGCAAGGGGATGATGAGCCAGAATACCTCTTCTGCTCTCCTAAAACTCCAGTTATTTCTATATACTGAAATAAACTAAATGGAATGTTCTAGAATGTGTATTTTGTAGGTTTTTGTAATTTATCCCTGTAAGTATTCATAGCTATTTTTTTTGTCACGTTTCATATATTATTATACATAAAGGATGACCATCAGCTAAGTGAATATTCATTTGTGGTTTGAATGCAACCCTGTTGTAGCCAAACATTGTTTTTATTCCTTTATTCTGTGGCACACTTTTGTACTCGTATACATGGCACATCATAAAATGTAATATAGAAAAAAAACAGCATTATGAAAATATGTTGTTCTGTGTTGCCATGGAGCATTCTTAGCAGGTGTTTAGGTTATCTTTTGTGCCTATCTGTTGTGTGTTGTTTCTCCAGCAGATAAGCAAAAAAAGGAGACTGTTGCATTTTCAGCCTTTGTATTATATTGATAGAATGCAAGTGTGTGTCTGTGTGTGTGTGTGTCTGTGTGTGTAGATTTTTGTTCTCAATGAATGAAGAACAAAGTGATCGTTTCAGGCGTGTTTCTAGGTGGAATATGCTAGCCTCACCGATAGAGCTGTTCACTTTGGCATACTTATTGCTGTCACATTTCCACATAATTTAAATACACTTTGGTGTCAGTGGTATTTGCTCCAGATAATGTGAAAATGGATGATTGGACAGTTTCAATGTGTGCTGCGATTGATCAAACTGTGCTCTAAGACAGCTTTGGGAGACTCATAATGGATATGCAGATGGTAAATTCTCGGTACTGTTGAATTCTGGGATTACTTTGTGGTGTTGCAAATCCATGACAACTTTGACAAGGGAGGAAATTAACTATGAATTAAACTTAAGACAAAGTACCAAATGTATAAACAATCATTTGCTTTTCTTAACCGAATTGGTAAATTTGCACTGGTTTGATTCTTTTAAATGTCCTTTTCCCCCTTAGTCTTGGACCAAGTCCTGCTTAAATTGATTGACAATCTCTCACTTGTATCATCAGATGCTGTATTTCAAGCCTGAGTAATGTGATTCAGCTCCACAGTACAGAAGAAGGGAGGGGAAGCGATGTTCTCCCGCAACCGCTGCAATGGACAGGATGGCACGGGCGTCCCTCAGTATCCCCGACCCAAAAAAAAAAATTCAGTGCCAAAGAGGAGGCAGCCTAATCCCAGAGTTGCTCTGGTGTTGCGTGGGAAAATTAATCGTTTCTTGCAGGGATCGGCAGATCATACTGTCCAGCCTTCTGGTCTTTACAATGCTGGAATTGAAGAAGAGGATGAAGAGGGTGAAGATGATGTTGAAAAGTTGCAGAACTACTACAGGAGAGGATTAGCTTCGGTAGAGGATTGCTGCTCGCCTCAGGTGCCAAATGGACATGGGCTGGGAGAAGTTTCTGAGGCACCTTGCGTAGGGGAAGTGGAACTTAACCGGGAAGGAGGCATCAGGATTCCTTGCACTTTGCAGCACAACAGTCATTTGGCAGTGGTTCAAAACCAAATGTCGCAAGATCTAAATGGGACTGAGTTTTCTTCTGGTAGAACACTTAATGGTGAGCCTAAAAGGCAGACGGACACTCCGCTGTGCAGGTTTAATATGACAGTGCAGGATGAAGTTGTGAAGGGGAATAATGAGGACTGTCAGGAGGAAGAATCGAGTGCTATCGTTGAGCACATACTAAAGGAATTGCGAGGGATCAACAAAATACAAGAGGAGATTTCAGACTTGAGGGAGTACTTGTCATCTGTTCGTGGTTCTGTTGAGGAGGTTTCTAGCTGTGTAGATGCCGTTTTAATGGAGATTGAATGCATGCGGTCTGGAAAAAAATCTGGTGTGGAGACTTGGCCAGGGGCAATGGGTGGCACTGAAGGTCCCTCCCACCATCACAAATCAAGTAAAACTGTTAGTATAGGCTGCAATAAGCCTTACGCTGTTGAATCCTCAAGTAGCTGTGGTGATATACCCCCGCAATATCAAGTTTTTGATGGGAAACACAAAGAGGTGCCACGGCAATCCACTTTCACTAGTGCCAAGGCTTCAAACCACAATGAACACCATCCATTTACACAAGAAGCATCTGATCAAAGGTCAGATGTATCTCAAGATGCATGGAGAAGGAAGCTTAGCTTTGGTTTCCTTGAGCGCCAGGATGGACAGGACTGTCCAAGCACCAGTTCTCCATCTTCGGGTCAGAGTTCCAAGTCTGAGTCTGATCCAGAAAAACCCACCTCTGGACAGGGCAATACAGGGTGTGAATGTCAGACCTGGAACCCGGTGGCTTTAAAACGCAGTGGTAGTGGAGAGATTGGATTGAGCGAAGATGATTGTTGCTCCAGACAAGGCAGTTTTGAAGAGGCAGAGTGCTGTACAGGTGAGATAAACCGCTGGGACCAATCAAGAGCTGTAAAAACTTGTACAATAGGCACCTCAGATCAAATATCCATTGTATCTGGTAAACACTACAACTCTCCTGCTAGTACATGCAGTAGAGAGGATTGGAAGCAGTATGATGCAGAAATGCTCCATGAAGAACCTGGTTTGGGCTGCCATAATTGCAAAGGAGATGGTGAATGTCCTCAGTGTTCTGTGTATCAGAATGACATTTATCATGCATCTTCTTCTGAAAATTGCCTTGTAAAGCTTCCATTTAAAAGTGAGTCCATAGAAAGTGTGTTTGTTGAGCCATCCAGGAGCCTTCTAAATGAATTTACATCATTATGTAATCAAAATGCCCCTGATTGGAAGCCTGACTCTGCTGATGACAGTAATGTGACATTAAATGTAAAAAAGTTTGGTAGAGCAGTTCTTGACTTCAAAACTGCCTTACGTGGAGCTCTGAAGAAGATGGATGGGACTAGTGCTACTTTGCCAGGAGAAAAGATTGAAGTCCATTCACCAATCTCTCTGTGTGGGAAGCAACAAGGAATGATGGTGATTGGAACACCAAATTTAGAGATGCCTCATATAGAGATGGGGACTCCACAAACAGAAACCAACTATTCTGAGCGGCCTCAAGCCATCAGTACTGAGAAAGGGTTCGCCGAGATACCTCAATGCATCCCCACCAAAGCAAAACCTGAATCACCTCCTCACCAGCATAATATTGAAGATTCAGAACATCCGAATTCTCCAGGGTTGGACTCATCCACCAGTAATGCATCAGATGCTACATATGGACATCAAACCAGTGCTCATTTAACACAAAGCTTCTCTACAGACATTATCCAAGACTCGTTTTCCCCTGAGGAACTAGCAGTTGAAGAGGAGCAAAGAACACTAATGGGGGAAACCAAGCCTCCCACAGAGTCCTTCACAGAAGGAGGTAGCGAAGCAGAGCTTAGTCAGCGGGATGCACGCCGTCTGAAGTGCCTCAGGACTTTCCAGCAGATTCTGAGGGAGAAGAGAGAGTCCAGAAGACAACTCAGCATAGTGACCATGTCAGCATTTTCTGAAGATGATTTGAACCCAGGTATATTGAGGCCCTTTGCTTCATATTCATTGTTCTGTTTTATTGGGATTTGTTATAAGTTTCTGGCTAAAGTTTAAAATTTGCAGTGTTAGTGGTTTCTGTGAACTCTGTCATGAAATTCCTTGTCAGAAATGGAAAGTAAATAATTCCGATGACCATGGCTCTGCACATAAAACATGTCTCACAGATAGTGTGCAATATTTAAATGCTACTCTTTTTTTTCCCCTGTAAAATATCAGATTTCATCAGAAACTGCTGACTCTTGTAGCCAGTGGTCCTTTTCTGCAGATATATTAGCAAGCGCCCTTCTGGCTGTTACACTAGTCTTGTTCCCCAGGCTCAAACAAACTAATTACACTCATTGAACTGAAATGAAAACAGATCTGACGTGAAAGCAGAGTGCAGGGAAAATTTAGGAGCCGTTATAAATGAATAAAACTTCTCAATGAAACTTTCATGAACTGTCTAGATCACCACAGTTCTGCAGTTCATATTCCTGGTCCATAATTATAAACAAGGTTATTAAGCTCCCTGTCAGCAGATATATAAATATGTTCTTGGACAAGAAGTTTATATGCTTTATAATGTTGTCTAGTTAAAGAGTTATGTCTGGTTCTGGCTAACAATTATGTGATAGCTTGATGTGCTATTTGTTGTTATTTTCAGATGGAAGCCAGGATGAAGATCAGGTTATATCTTTTTCACATTGTTTAAAAAGTGTCTTGATGTTTTATGTTCGCAGTGCTAAAGATAAATAGTGTTGTTTAAAGGTGTGTATGGTGATAACGGACTAATTTGTTTATTTACTGCATTGTGTTAAATTTCTTGTCTGTTTTTTTTTATTTTGTTTAAATCAGGCCTTGTTCTCATTGTAAGCTAGGCTGCATTGTAAACATTACACACATTTTCAGACTGTGTTATTGATTGTAGCTCATTAAAGTATCCCTCCCGGTTATACCATATAAAATAGAAACTGTGATGGCAGATATATTTAAGGCCTATTGCTAGAGTTGCTGAGTCAGAGTTTTATAGCAATGGTTTTCTTCCATCAACCCTTTTGTTTGGAGGGGTTTGGCATCAGGGATGGGTTTGTGTAAGGAATTGAATGATTCTGTTGCAACTACATCAACAATTCTAGGTATTTTTGAGGAATAAATGTTTCTTAATAAGAAATACAATTAATTTAGTGCACTTGTTGCCTGTTGCCAAATCATGAGTTGAGACAAAATGGTGTTTACATTTTTTATTATAGCACAGAGGTGGTATGAATGCCATTCAATAATTTGTCCTCATTCTATATTACATCAAATTATTTAATTGTTATAAATTTTTTTTTTTTTTTTTTATTTAATTCATGTTATTAATGGTATGATTTATTTTATTTTTTATTTGCAAGATAAGTCTGGATCTTTCTGTATTTATCTTGCATTAAAAGCAAACGTACTTTTCTCTGTGTTAGATATACAGTATTGTACTATCCTGTGTTTTGAAAGTCAATTCAATTGTAACTTTCTGACAGGAATTGTGCATTAGAGATTTTTGAGAACTTTCATGTCTCGTCCTGTCTTGACTAGAAATTTTCGAATTACTGTAAAATTCTGATAGTCACGAATATACAGTAGTGGTGAAATTCAATCAACCAAACAGCAGGGCTTTCACTATTCCTTTTTCACCCTGTTTCCCATGTGCTGTTTTTGTTGCCTATATGTGAAGCTTTAATATTTTATATTTGTTTTAATACATGATAATATGATCAACCTTTCAGAATATCAATGGAGATCATAACAAACATCCATGGGCCAAACCTGGGTATGAACTCTT